>NC_092619.1:4355000-5097500 GCF_047663525.1 Anas platyrhynchos | reverse complement strand
GCGTGCTAGCCACACCGCGGTCCGGGCCCCGTCTTGGGCGGCTCGGGGAAGGAGATCCCACGACACAGTGGTCCGGCCACGAGCTGCATGCGGAGCGGCCGTGTCGTGAACAGGAGGCTGTCATCCGCTGGCTCGGGGGCTGGCTGTCCCCGAGACCAAAGCTTCTGTCCTGTGCGGAGCGGCGGCCGTCCGTCCCGAACAGCCATGCTCCGGTCCTGGCCGATGTGTGTGCTAGCCGCACTAGGTCCCGATCGGACCTCGGTCGGCTCCGCTATTTCGATCGCAGGATTCGAGTGTCCCTCCACGGGCAGCGTGGGTCCGGCTTCCCGAGCCCTTTGGCTCCATCCTGGGTGTCGTGTTTGCTCGCCGCACCGGGGTCCGGATCCCATTTCGGGCGCTTCGGGGAAGGAGATCCTACGACACGGTTGTCCGGCCACAAGCGCTGTGGCTGCCAGCCGTGTGGAGAAGTGGAGGCTGCCGTTCAGCGGCTCGGAGTTACGCAGTGCCGGGGACCGGGCATTCAGACAGTCGAGAGCGGCAGGCGTCCGGATGTGGACACGGGGCTCCGGTCCTGGGCGACGTGTGTGCTAGCTGCACGGGGGTCCGGGTTCTGTCTTGGGCGGCTCGGGAAACGAGATCCCACGACACAGTGGTCCGGCCACGAGCTGCATGCGGAGCGGCCGTGTCGTGAACAGGAGTCTGTCATCCGCTGGCTCGGGGGCTGGCTGTCCCCGAGACCAAAGCTTCTGTCCTGTGCGGAGCGGCGGCCATCTGTCCCGAACAGCCATGCTCCGGTCCTGGGCGACGTGTGTGCTAGCTGCACGGGGGTCCGGGTTCTGTCTTGGGCGGCTCGGGAAACGAGATCCCACGACACAGTGGTCCGGCCACGAGCTGCATGCGGAGCGGCCGTGTCGTGAACAGGAGGCTGTCATCCGCTGGCTCGGGGGCTGGCTGTCCCCGAGACCAAAGCTTCTGTGCTGTGCGGAGCGGCGGCCGTCCGTCCCGAACAGCCATGCTCCGGTCCTGGGCGATGTGTGTGCTAGCCGCACTAGGTCCCGGTCGGACCTCGGTCGGCTCCGCTATTTCGATCGCAGGATTCGAGTGTCCCTCCACGGGCAGCGTGGGTCCGGCTTCCCGAGCCCTTTGGCTCCATCCTGGGCGTCGTGTTTGCTCGCCGCACCGGGGTCCGGATCCCATTTCGGGCGCTTCGGGGAAGGAGATCCTACGACACGGTTGTCCGGCCACAAGCGCTGTGGCTGCCAGCCGTGTGGAGAAGTGGAGGCTGCCGTTCAGCGGCTCGGAGTTACGCAGTGCCGGGGACCGGGCATTCAGACAGTCGAGAGCGGCAGGCGTCCGGATGTGGACACGGGGCTCCGGTCCTGGGCGACGTGTGTGCTAGCTGCACGGGGGTCCGGGTTCTGTCTTGGGCGGCTCGGGAAACGAGATCCCACGACACAGTGGTCCGGCCACGAGCTGCATGCGGAGCGGCCGTGTCGTGAACAGGAGGCTGTCATCCGCTGGCTCGGGGGCTGGCTGTCCCCGAGACCAAAGCTTCTGTGCTGTGCGGAGCGGCGGCCGTCCGTCCCGAACAGCCATGCTCCGGTCCTGGGCGATGTGTGTGCTAGCCGCACTAGGTCCCGATCGGACCTCGGTCGGCTCCGCTATTTCGATCGCAGGATTCGAGTGTCCCTCCACGGGCAGCGTGGGTCCGGCTTCCCGAGCCCTTTGGCTCCATCCTGGGCGTCGTGTTTGCTCGCCGCACCGGGGTCCGGATCCCATTTCGGGCGCTTCGGGGAAGGAGATCCTACGACACGGTTGTCCGGCCACAAGCGCTGTGGCTGCCAGCCGTGTGGAGAAGTGGAGGCTGCCGTTCAGCGGCTCGGAGTTACGCAGTGCCGGGGACCGGGCATTCAGACAGTCGAGAGCGGCAGGCGTCCGGATGTGGACACGGGGCTCCGGTCCTGGGCGACGTGTGTGCTAGCTGCACGGGGGTCCGGGTTCTGTCTTGGGCGGCTCGGGAAACGAGATCCCACGACACAGTGGTCCGGCCACGAGCTGCATGCGGAGCGGCCGTGTCGTGAACAGGAGGCTGTCATCCGCTGGCTCGGTGGCTGGCTGTCCCCGAGACCAAAGCTTCTGTCCTTTTGCGGAGCGGCGGCCGTCCGTCCCGAACAGCCATGCTCCGGTCCTGGGCGATGTGTGTGCTAGCCGCACTAGGTCCCGATCGGACCTCGGTCGGCTCCGCTATTTCGATCGCAGGATTCGAGTATCCCTCCACGGGCAGCGTGGGTCTGGCTTCCCGAGCCCTTTGGCTCCATCCTAGGCGTCGTGTTTGCTCGCCGCACCGGGGTCCGGATCCCATTTCGGGCGCTTCGGGGAAGGAGATCCTACGACACGGTTGTCCGGCCACAAGCGCTGTGGCTGCCAGCCGTGTGGAGAAGTGGAGGCTGCCGTTCAGCGGCTCGGAGTTACGCAGTGCCGGGGACCGGGCATTCAGACAGTCGAGAGCGGCAGGCGTCCGGATGTGGACACGGGGCTCCGGTCCTGGGCGACGTGTGTGCTAGCTGCACGGGGGTCCGGGTTCTGTCTTGGGCGGCTCGGGAAACGAGATCCCACGATACAGTGGTCCGGCCACGAGCTGCATGCGGAGCGGCCGTGTCGTGAACAGGAGGCTGTCATCCGCTGGCTCGGGGGCTGGCTGTCCCCGAGACCAAAGCTTCTGTGCTGTGCGGAGCGGCGGCCGTCCGTCCCGAACAGCCATGCTCCGGTCCTGGGCGATGTGTGTGCTAGCCGCACTAGGTCCCGATCGGACCTCGGTCGGCTCCGCTATTTCGATCGCAGGATTCGAGTATCCCTCCACGGGCAGCGTGGGTCTGGCTTCCCGAGCCCTTTGGCTCCATCCTAGGCGTCGTGTTTGCTCGCCGCACCGGGGTCCGGATCCCATTTCGGGCGCTTCGGGGAAGGAGATCCTACGACACGGTTGTCCGGCCACAAGCGCTGTGGCTGCCAGCCGTGTGGAGAAGTGGAGGCTGCCGTTCAGCGGCTCGGAGTTACGCAGTGCCGGGGACCGGGGATTCAGACAGTCGAGAGCGGCAGGCGTCCGGATGTGGACACGGGGCTCCGGTCCTGGGCGACGTGTGTGCTAGCTGCACGGGGGTCCGGGTTCTGTCTTGGGCGGCTCGGGAAACGAGATCCCACGATACAGTGGTCCGGCCACGAGCTGCATGCGGAGCGGCCGTGTCGTGAACAGGAGGCTGTCATCCGCTGGCTCGGGGGCTGGCTGTCCCCGAGACCAAAGCTTCTGTGCTGTGCGGAGCGGCGGCCGTCCGTCCCGAACAGCCATGCTCCGGTCCTGGGCGATGTGTGTGCTAGCCGCACTAGGTCCCGGTCGGACCTCGGTCGGCTCCGCTATTTCGATCGCAGGATTCGAGTGTCCCTCCACGGGCAGCGTGGGTCCGGCTTCCCGAGCCCTTTGGCGCCATCCTGGGTGTCGTGTTTGCTCGCCGCACCGGGGTCCGGATCCCATTTCGGGCGCTTCGGGGAAGGAGATCCTACGACACGGTTGTCCGGCCACAAGCGCTGTGGCTGCCAGCCGTGTGGAGAAGTGGAGGCTGCCGTTCAGCGGCTCGGAGTTACGCAGTGCCGGGGACCGGGCATTCAGACAGTCGAGAGCGGCAGGCGTCCGGATGTGGACACGGGGCTCCGGTCCTGGGCGACGTGTGTGCTAGCTGCACGGGGGGCCGGGTTCTGTCTTGGGCGGCTCGGGAAACGAGATCCCACGACACAGTGGTCCGGCCACGAGCTGCATGCGGAGCGGCCGTGTCGTGAACAGGAGGCTGTCATCCGCTGGCTCGGGGGCTGGATGTCCCCGAGACCAAAGCTTCTGTGCTGTGCGGAGCGGCGGCCGTCCGTCCCGAACAGCCATGCTCCGGTCCTGGGCGATGTGTGTGCTAGCCGCACTAGGTCCCGATCGGACCTCGGTCGGCTCCGCTATTTCGATCGCAGGATTCGAGTATCCCTCCACGGGCAGCGTGGGTCCGGCTTCCCGAGCCCTTTGGCTCCATCCTGGGCGTCGTGTTTGCTCGCCGCACCGGGGTCCGGATCCCATTTCGGGCGCTTCGGGGAAGGAGATCCTACGACACGGTTGTCCGGCCACAAGCGCTGTGGCTGCCAGCCGTGTGGAGAAGTGGAGGCTGCCGTTCAGCGGCTCGGAGTTACGCAGTGCCGGGGACCGGGGATTCAGACAGTCGAGAGCGGCAGGCGTCCGGATGTGGACACGGGGCTCCGGTCCTGGGCGACGTGTGTGCTAGCTGCACGGGGGGCCGGGTTCTGTCTTGGGCGGCTCGGGAAACGAGATCCCACGACACAGTGGTCCGGCCACGAGCTGCATGCGGAGCGGCCGTGTCGTGAACAGGAGGCTGTCATCCGCTGGCTCGGGGGCTGGCTGTCCCCGAGACCAAAGCTTCTGTGCTGTGCGGAGCGGCGGCCGTCCGTCCCGAACAGCCATGCTCCGGTCCTGGGCGATGTGTGTGCTAGCCGCACTAGGTCCCGATCGGACCTCGGTCGGCTCCGCTATTTCGATCGCAGGATTCGAGTGTCCCTCCACGGGCAGCGTGGGTCCGGCTTCCCAAGTCCTTTGGCTCCATCCTGGGCGTCGTGTTTGCTCGCCGCACCGGGGTCCGGATCCCATTTCGGGCGCTTCGGGGAAGGAGATCCTACGACACGGTTGTCCGGCCACAAGCGCTGTGGCTGCCAGCCGTGTGGAGAAGTGGAGGCTGCCGTTCAGCGGCTCGGAGTTACGCAGTGCCGGGGACCGGGGATTCAGACAGTCGAGAGCGGCAGGCGTCCGGATGTGGACACGGGGCTCCGGTCCTGGGCGACGTGTGTGCTAGCTGCACGGGGGTCCGGGTTCTGTCTTGGGCGGCTCGGGAAACGAGATCCCACGACACAGTGGTCCGGCCACGAGCTGCATGCGGAGCGGCCGTGTCGTGAACAGGAGGCTGTCATCCGCTGGCTCGGGGGCTGGCTGTCCCCGAGACCAAAGCTTCTGTGCTGTGCGGAGCGGCGGCCGTCCGTCCCGAACAGCCATGCTCCGGTCCTGGGCGATGTGTGTGCTAGCCGCACTAGGTCCCGGTCGGACCTCGGTCGGCTCCGCTATTTCGATCGCAGGATTCGAGTGTCCCTCCACGGGCAGCGTGGGTCCGGCTTCCCGAGCCCTTTGGCGCCATCCTGGGTGTCGTGTTTGCTCGCCGCACCGGGGTCCGGATCCCATTTCGGGCGCTTCGGGGAAGGAGATCCTACGACACGGTTGTCCGGCCACAAGCGCTGTGGCCGCCAGCCGTGTGGAGAAGTGGAGGCTGCCGTTCAGCGGCTCGGAGTTACGCAGTGCCGGGGACCGGGCATTCAGACAGTCGAGAGCGGCAGGCGTCCGGATGTGGACACGGGGCTCCGGTCCTGGGCGACGTGTGTGCTAGCTGCACGGGGGTCCGGGTTCTGTCTTGGGCGGCTCGGGAAACGAGATCCCACGATACAGTGGTCCGGCCACGAGCTGCATGCGGAGCGGCCGTGTCGTGAACAGGAGGCTGTCATCCGCTGGCTCGGGGGCTGGCTGTCCCCGAGACCAAAGCTTCTGTGCTGTGCGGAGCGGCGGCCGTCCGTCCCGAACAGCCATGCTCCGGTCCTGGGCGATGTGTGTGCTAGCCGCACTAGGTCCCGATCGGACCTCGGTCGGCTCCGCTATTTCGATCGCAGGATTCGAGTGTCCCTCCACGGGCAGCGTGGGTCCGGCTTCCCGAGCCCTTTGGCTCCATCCTGGGTGTCGTGTTTGCTCGCCGCACCGGGGTCCGGATCCCATTTCGGGCGCTTCGGGGAAGGAGATCCTACGACACGGTTGTCCGGCCACAAGCGCTGTGGCTGCCAGCCGTGTGGAGAAGTGGAGGCTGCCGTTCAGCGGCTCGGAGTTACGCAGTGCCGGGGACCGGGCATTCAGACAGTCGAGAGCGGCAGGCGTCCGGATGTGGACACGGGGCTCCGGTCCTGGGCGACGTGTGTGCTAGCTGCACGGGGGTCCGGGTTCTGTCTTGGGCGGCTCGGGAAACGAGATCCCACGACACAGTGGTCCGGCCACGAGCTGCATGCGGAGCGGCCGTGTCGTGAACAGGAGGCTGTCATCCGCTGGCTCGGGGGCTGTCTGTCCCCGAGACCAAAGCTTCTGTCCTGTGCGGAGCGGCGGCCATCTGTCCCGAACAGCCATGCTCCGGTCCTGGGCGACGTGTGTGCTAGCTGCACGGGGGTCCGGGTTCTGTCTTGGGCGGCTCGGGAAACGAGATCCCACGACACAGTGGTCCGGCCACGAGCTGCATGCGGAGCGGCCGTGTCGTGAACAGGAGGCTGTCATCCGCTGGCTCGGGGGCTGGCTGTCCCCGAGACCAAAGCTTCTGTGCTGTGCGGAGCGGCGGCCGTCCGTCCCGAACAGCCATGCTCCGGTCCTGGGCGATGTGTGTGCTAGCCGCACTAGGTCCCGGTCGGACCTCGGTCGGCTCCGCTATTTCGATCGCAGGATTCGAGTGTCCCTCCACGGGCAGCGTGGGTCCGGCTTCCCGAGCCCTTTGGCGCCATCCTGGGTGTCGTGTTTGCTCGCCGCACCGGGGTCCGGATCCCATTTCGGGCGCTTCGGGGAAGGAGATCCTACGACACGGTTGTCCGGCCACAAGCGCTGTGGCTGCCAGCCGTGTGGAGAAGTGGAGGCTGCCGTTCAGCGGCTCGGAGTTACGCAGTGCCGGGGACCGGGGATTCAGACAGTCGAGAGCGGCAGGCGTCCGGATGTGGACACGGGGCTCCGGTCCTGGGCGACGTGTGTGCTAGCTGCACGGGGGGCCGGGTTCTGTCTTGGGCGGCTCGGGAAACGAGATCCCACGACACAGTGGTCCGGCCACGAGCTGCATGCGGAGCGGCCGTGTCGTGAACAGGAGGCTGTCATCCGCTGGCTCGGGGGCTGGCTGTCCCCGAGACCAAAGCTTCTGTCCTTTTGCGGAGCGGCGGCCGTCCGTCCCGAACAGCCATGCTCCGGTCCTGGGCGATGTGTGTGCTAGCCGCACTAGGTCCCGATCGGACCTCGGTCGGCTCCGCTATTTCGATCGCAGGATTCGAGTATCCCTCCACGGGCAGCGTGGGTCTGGCTTCCCGAGCCCTTTGGCTCCATCCTGGGCGTCGTGTTTGCTCGCCGCACCGGGGTCCGGATCCCATTTCGGGCGCTTCGGGGAAGGAGATCCTACGACACGGTTGTCCGGCCACAAGCGCTGTGGCTGCCAGCCGTGTGGAGAAGTGGAGGCTGCCGTTCAGCGGCTCGGAGTTACGCAGTGCCGGGGACCGGGGATTCAGACAGTCGAGAGCGGCAGGCGTCCGGATGTGGACACGGGGCTCCGGTCCTGGGCGACGTGTGTGCTAGCTGCACGGGGGTCCGGGTTCTGTCTTGGGCGGCTCGGGAAACGAGATCCCACGACACAGTGGTCCGGCCACGAGCTGCATGCGGAGCGGCCGTGTCGTGAACAGGAGGCTGTCATCCGCTGGCTCGGGGGCTGGCTGTCCCCGAGACCAAAGCTTCTGTGCTGTGCGGAGCGGCGGCCGTCCGTCCCGAACAGCCATGCTCCGGTCCTGGGCGATGTGTGTGCTAGCCGCACTAGGTCCCGATCGGACCTCGGTCGGCTCCGCTATTTCGATCGCAGGATTCGAGTGTCCCTCCACGGGCAGCGTGGGTCCGGCTTCCCAAGTCCTTTGGCTCCATCCTGGGCGTCGTGTTTGCTCGCCGCACCGGGGTCCGGATCCCATTTCGGGCGCTTCGGGGAAGGAGATCCTACGACACGGTTGTCCGGCCACAAGCGCTGTGGCTGCCAGCCGTGTGGAGAAGTGGAGGCTGCCGTTCAGCGGCTCGGAGTTACGCAGTGCCGGGGACCGGGCATTCAGACAGTCGAGAGCGGCAGGCGTCCGGATGTGGACACGGGGCTCCGGTCCTGGGCGACGTGTGTGCTAGCTGCACGGGGGTCCGGGTTCTGTCTTGGGCGGCTCGGGAAACGAGATCCCACGACACAGTGGTCCGGCCACGAGCTGCATGCGGAGCGGCCGTGTCGTGAACAGGAGGCTGTCATCCGCTGGCTCGGGGGCTGGCTGTCCCCGAGACCAAAGCTTCTGTCCTGTGCGGAGCGGCGGCCGTCCGTCCCGAACAGCCATGCTCCGGTCCTGGGCGATGTGTGTGCTAGCCGCACTAGGTCCCGATCGGACCTCGGTCGGCTCCGCTATTTCGATCGCAGGATTCGAGTGTCCCTCCACGGGCAGCGTGGGTCCGGCTTCCCGAGCCCTTTGGCGCCATCCTGGGTGTCGTGTTTGCTCGCCGCACCGGGGTCCGGATCCCATTTCGGGCGCTTCGGGGAAAGAGATCCTACGACACGGTTGTCCGGCCACAAGCGCTGTGGCTGCCAGCCGTGTGGAGAAGTGGAGGCTGCCGTTCAGCGGCTCGGAGTTACGCAGTGCCGGGGACCGGGCATTCAGACAGTCGAGAGCGGCAGGCGTCCGGATGTGGACACGGGGCTCCGGTCCTGGGCGACGTGTGTGCTAGCTGCACGGGGGTCCGGGTTCTGTCTTGGGCGGCTCGGGAAACGAGATCCCACGACACAGTGGTCCGGCCACGAGCTGCATGCGGAGCGGCCGTGTCGTGAACAGGAGGCTGTCATCCGCTGGCTCGGGGGCTGGCTGTCCCCGAGACCAAAGCTTCTGTCCTGTGCGGAGCGGCGGCCGTCCGTCCCGAACAGCCATGCTCCGGTCCTGGGCGATGTGTGTGCTAGCCGCACTAGGTCCCGGTCGGACCTCGGTCGGCTCCGCTATTTCGATCGCAGGATTCGAGTGTCCCTCCACGGGCAGCGTGGGTCCGGCTTCCCGAGCCCTTTGGCGCCATCCTGGGCGTCGTGTTTGCTCGCCGCACCGGGGTCCGGATCCCATTTCGGGCGCTTCGGGAAAGGAGATCCTACGACACGGTTGTCCGGCCACAAGCGCTGTGGCTGCCAGCCGTGTGGAGAAGTGGAGGCTGCCGTTCAGCGGCTCGGAGTTACGCAGTGCCGGGGACCGGGGATTCAGACAGTCGAGAGCGGCAGGCGTCCGGATGTGGACACGGGGCTCCGGTCCTGGGCGACGTGTGTGCTAGCTGCACGGGGGTCCGGGTTCTGTCTTGGGCGGCTCGGGAAACGAGATCCCACGATACAGTGGTCCGGCCACGAGCTGCATGCGGAGCGGCCGTGTCGTGAACAGGAGGCTGTCATCCGCTGGCTCGGGGGCTGGCTGTCCCCGAGACCAAAGCTTCTGTGCTGTGCGGAGCGGCGGCCGTCCGTCCCGAACAGCCATGCTCCGGTCCTGGGCGATGTGTGTGCTAGCCGCACTAGGTCCCGATCGGACCTCGGTCGGCTCCGCTATTTCGATCGCAGGATTCGAGTGTCCCTCCACGGGCAGCGTGGGTCCGGCTTCCCGAGCCCTTTGGCTCCATCCTGGGCGTCGTGTTTGCTCGCCGCACCGGGGTCCGGATCCCATTTCGGGCGCTTCGGGGAAGGAGATCCTACGACACGGTTGTCCGGCCACAAGCGCTGTGGCTGCCAGCCGTGTGGAGAAGTGGAGGCTGCCGTTCAGCGGCTCGGAGTTACGCAGTGCCGGGGACCGGGCATTCAGACAGTCGAGAGCGGCAGGCGTCCGGATGTGGACACGGGGCTCCGGTCCTGGGCGACGTGTGTGCTAGCTGCACGGGGGTCCGGGTTCTGTCTTGGGCGGCTCGGGAAACGAGATCCCACGACACAGTGGTCCGGCCACGAGCTGCATGCGGAGCGGCCGTGTCGTGAACAGGAGGCTGTCATCCGCTGGCTCGGGGGCTGGCTGTCCCCGAGACCAAAGCTTCTGTCCTGTGCGGAGCGGCGGCCGTCCGTCCCGAACAGCCATGCTGCGGTCCTGGGCGATGTGTGTGCTAGCCGCACTAGGTCCCGGTCGGACCTCGGTCGGCTCCGCTATTTCGATCGCAGGATTCGAGTGTCCCTCCACGGGCAGCGTGGGTCCGGCTTCCCGAGCCCTTTGGCGCCATCCTGGGTGTCGTGTTTGCTCGCCGCACCGGGGTCCGGATCCCATTTCGGGCGCTTCGGGGAAGGAGATCCTACGACACGGTTGTCCGGCCACAAGCGCTGTGGCCGCCAGCCGTGTGGAGAAGTGGAGGCTGCCGTTCAGCGGCTCGGAGTTACGCAGTGCCGGGGACCGGGCATTCAGACAGTCGAGAGCGGCAGGCGTCCGGATGTGGACACGGGGCTCCGGTCCTGGGCGACGTGTGTGCTAGCTGCACGGGGGTCCGGGTTCTGTCTTGGGCGGCTCGGGAAACGAGATCCCACGACACAGTGGTCCGGCCACGAGCTGCATGCGGAGCGGCCGTGTCGTGAACAGGAGGCTGTCATCCGCTGGCTCGGGGGCTGGCTGTCCCCGAGACCAAAGCTTCTGTGCTGTGCGGAGCGGCGGCCGTCCGTCCCGAACAGCCATGCTCCGGTCCTGGGCGATGTGTGTGCTAGCCGCACTAGGTCCCGGTCGGACCTCGGTCGGCTCCGCTATTTCGATCGCAGGATTCGAGTGTCCCTCCACGGGCAGCGTGGGTCCGGCTTCCCGAGCCCTTTGGCGCCATCCTGGGCGTCGTGTTTGCTCGCCGCACCGGGGTCCGGATCCCATTTCGGGCGCTTCGGGAAAGGAGATCCTACGACACGGTTGTCCGGCCACAAGCGCTGTGGCTGCCAGCCGTGTGGAGAAGTGGAGGCTGCCGTTCAGCGGCTCGGAGTTACGCAGTGCCGGGGACCGGGCATTCAGACAGTCGAGAGCGGCAGGCGTCCGGATGTGGACACGGGGCTCCGGTCCTGGGCGACGTGTGTGCTAGCTGCACGGGGGTCCGGGTTCTGTCTTGGGCGGCTCGGGAAACGAGATCCCACGATACAGTGGTCCGGCCACGAGCTGCATGCGGAGCGGCCGTGTCGTGAACAGGAGGCTGTCATCCGCTGGCTCGGGGGCTGGCTGTCCCCGAGACCAAAGCTTCTGTGCTGTGCGGAGCGGCGGCCGTCCGTCCCGAACAGCCATGCTCCGGTCCTGGGCGATGTGTGTGCTAGCCGCACTAGGTCCCGATCGGACCTCGGTCGGCTCCGCTATTTCGATCGCAGGATTCGAGTGTCCCTCCACGGGCAGCGTGGGTCCGGCTTCCCGAGCCCTTTGGCTCCATCCTGGGTGTCGTGTTTGCTCGCCGCACCGGGGTCCGGATCCCATTTCGGGCGCTTCGGGGAAGGAGATCCTACGACACGGTTGTCCGGCCACAAGCGCTGTGGCTGCCAGCCGTGTGGAGAAGTGGAGGCTGCCGTTCAGCGGCTCGGAGTTACGCAGTGCCGGGGACCGGGCATTCAGACAGTCGAGAGCGGCAGGCGTCCGGATGTGGACACGGGGCTCCGGTCCTGGGCGACGTGTGTGCTAGCTGCACGGGGGTCCGGGTTCTGTCTTGGGCGGCTCGGGAAACGAGATCCCACGACACAGTGGTCCGGCCACGAGCTGCATGCGGAGCGGCCGTGTCGTGAACAGGAGGCTGTCATCCGCTGGCTCGGGGGCTGTCTGTCCCCGAGACCAAAGCTTCTGTCCTGTGCGGAGCGGCGGCCATCTGTCCCGAACAGCCATGCTCCGGTCCTGGGCGACGTGTGTGCTAGCTGCACGGGGGTCCGGGTTCTGTCTTGGGCGGCTCGGGAAACGAGATCCCACGACACAGTGGTCCGGCCACGAGCTGCATGCGGAGCGGCCGTGTCGTGAACAGGAGGCTGTCATCCGCTGGCTCGGGGGCTGGCTGTCCCCGAGACCAAAGCTTCTGTGCTGTGCGGAGCGGCGGCCGTCCGTCCCGAACAGCCATGCTCCGGTCCTGGGCGATGTGTGTGCTAGCCGCACTAGGTCCCGGTCGGACCTCGGTCGGCTCCGCTATTTCGATCGCAGGATTCGAGTGTCCCTCCACGGGCAGCGTGGGTCCGGCTTCCCGAGCCCTTTGGCGCCATCCTGGGTGTCGTGTTTGCTCGCCGCACCGGGGTCCGGATCCCATTTCGGGCGCTTCGGGGAAGGAGATCCTACGACACGGTTGTCCGGCCACAAGCGCTGTGGCTGCCAGCCGTGTGGAGAAGTGGAGGCTGCCGTTCAGCGGCTCGGAGTTACGCAGTGCCGGGGACCGGGCATTCAGACAGTCGAGAGCGGCAGGCGTCCGGATGTGGACACGGGGCTCCGGTCCTGGGCGACGTGTGTGCTAGCTGCACGGGGGGCCGGGTTCTGTCTTGGGCGGCTCGGGAAACGAGATCCCACGACACAGTGGTCCGGCCACGAGCTGCATGCGGAGCGGCCGTGTCGTGAACAGGAGGCTGTCATCCGCTGGCTCGGGGGCTGGCTGTCCCCGAGACCAAAGCTTCTGTCCTTTTGCGGAGCGGCGGCCGTCCGTCCCGAACAGCCATGCTCCGGTCCTGGGCGATGTGTGTGCTAGCCGCACTAGGTCCCGATCGGACCTCGGTCGGCTCCGCTATTTCGATCGCAGGATTCGAGTATCCCTCCACGGGCAGCGTGGGTCTGGCTTCCCGAGCCCTTTGGCTCCATCCTGGGCGTCGTGTTTGCTCGCCGCACCGGGGTCCGGATCCCATTTCGGGCGCTTCGGGGAAGGAGATCCTACGACACGGTTGTCCGGCCACAAGCGCTGTGGCTGCCAGCCGTGTGGAGAAGTGGAGGCTGCCGTTCAGCGGCTCGGAGTTACGCAGTGCCGGGGACCGGGGATTCAGACAGTCGAGAGCGGCAGGCGTCCGGATGTGGACACGGGGCTCCGGTCCTGGGCGACGTGTGTGCTAGCTGCACGGGGGTCCGGGTTCTGTCTTGGGCGGCTCGGGAAACGAGATCCCACGACACAGTGGTCCGGCCACGAGCTGCATGCGGAGCGGCCGTGTCGTGAACAGGAGGCTGTCATCCGCTGGCTCGGGGGCTGGCTGTCCCCGAGACCAAAGCTTCTGTGCTGTGCGGAGCGGCGGCCGTCCGTCCCGAACAGCCATGCTCCGGTCCTGGGCGATGTGTGTGCTAGCCGCACTAGGTCCCGATCGGACCTCGGTCGGCTCCGCTATTTCGATCGCAGGATTCGAGTGTCCCTCCACGGGCAGCGTGGGTCCGGCTTCCCGAGCCCTTTGGCTCCATCCTGGGCGTCGTGTTTGCTCGCCGCACCGGGGTCCGGATCCCATTTCGGGCGCTTCGGGGAAGGAGATCCTACGACACGGTTGTCCGGCCACAAGCGCTGTGGCTGCCAGCCGTGTGGAGAAGTGGAGGCTGCCGTTCAGCGGCTCGGAGTTACGCAGTGCCGGGGACCGGGCATTCAGACAGTCGAGAGCGGCAGGCGTCCGGATGTGGACACGGGGCTCCGGTCCTGGGCGACGTGTGTGCTAGCTGCACGGGGGTCCGGGTTCTGTCTTGGGCGGCTCGGGAAACGAGATCCCACGACACAGTGGTCCGGCCACGAGCTGCATGCGGAGCGGCCGTGTCGTGAACAGGAGGCTGTCATCCTCTGGCTCGGGGGCTGGCTGTCCCCGAGACCAAAGCTTCTGTGCTGTGCGGAGCGGCGGCCGTCCGTCCCGAACAGCCATGCTCCGGTCCTGGGCGATGTGTGTGCTAGCCGCACTAGGTCCCGATCGGACCTCGGTCGGCTCCGCTATTTCGATCGCAGGATTCGAGTGTCCCTCCACGGGCAGCGTGGGTCCGGCTTCCCGAGCCCTTTGGCTCCATCCTGGGCGTCGTGTTTGCTCGCCGCACCGGGGTCCGGATCCCATTTCGGGCGCTTCGGGGAAGGAGATCCTACGACACGGTTGTCCGGCCACAAGCGCTGTGGCTGCCAGCCGTGTGGAGAAGTGGAGGCTGCCGTTCAGCGGCTCGGAGTTACGCAGTGCCGGGGACCGGGCATTCAGACAGTCGAGAGCGGCAGGCGTCCGGATGTGGACACGGGGCTCCGGTCCTGGGCGACGTGTGTGCTAGCTGCACGGGGGTCCGGGTTCTGTCTTGGGCGGCTCGGGAAACGAGATCCCACGACACAGTGGTCCGGCCACGAGCTGCATGCGGAGCGGCCGTGTCGTGAACAGGAGGCTGTCATCCGCTGGCTCGGTGGCTGGCTGTCCCCGAGACCAAAGCTTCTGTCCTTTTGCGGAGCGGCGGCCGTCCGTCCCGAACAGCCATGCTCCGGTCCTGGGCGATGTGTGTGCTAGCCGCACTAGGTCCCGATCGGACCTCGGTCGGCTCCGCTATTTCGATCGCAGGATTCGAGTATCCCTCCACGGGCAGCGTGGGTCTGGCTTCCCGAGCCCTTTGGCTCCATCCTAGGCGTCGTGTTTGCTCGCCGCACCGGGGTCCGGATCCCATTTCGGGCGCTTCGGGGAAGGAGATCCTACGACACGGTTGTCCGGCCACAAGCGCTGTGGCTGCCAGCCGTGTGGAGAAGTGGAGGCTGCCGTTCAGCGGCTCGGAGTTACGCAGTGCCGGGGACCGGGCATTCAGACAGTCGAGAGCGGCAGGCGTCCGGATGTGGACACGGGGCTCCGGTCCTGGGCGACGTGTGTGCTAGCTGCACGGGGGTCCGGGTTCTGTCTTGGGCGGCTCGGGAAACGAGATCCCACGATACAGTGGTCCGGCCACGAGCTGCATGCGGAGCGGCCGTGTCGTGAACAGGAGGCTGTCATCCGCTGGCTCGGGGGCTGGCTGTCCCCGAGACCAAAGCTTCTGTGCTGTGCGGAGCGGCGGCCGTCCGTCCCGAACAGCCATGCTCCGGTCCTGGGCGATGTGTGTGCTAGCCGCACTAGGTCCCGATCGGACCTCGGTCGGCTCCGCTATTTCGATCGCAGGATTCGAGTATCCCTCCACGGGCAGCGTGGGTCTGGCTTCCCGAGCCCTTTGGCTCCATCCTAGGCGTCGTGTTTGCTCGCCGCACCGGGGTCCGGATCCCATTTCGGGCGCTTCGGGGAAGGAGATCCTACGACACGGTTGTCCGGCCACAAGCGCTGTGGCTGCCAGCCGTGTGGAGAAGTGGAGGCTGCCGTTCAGCGGCTCGGAGTTACGCAGTGCCGGGGACCGGGGATTCAGACAGTCGAGAGCGGCAGGCGTCCGGATGTGGACACGGGGCTCCGGTCCTGGGCGACGTGTGTGCTAGCTGCACGGGGGTCCGGGTTCTGTCTTGGGCGGCTCGGGAAACGAGATCCCACGATACAGTGGTCCGGCCACGAGCTGCATGCGGAGCGGCCGTGTCGTGAACAGGAGGCTGTCATCCGCTGGCTCGGGGGCTGGCTGTCCCCGAGACCAAAGCTTCTGTGCTGTGCGGAGCGGCGGCCGTCCGTCCCGAACAGCCATGCTCCGGTCCTGGGCGATGTGTGTGCTAGCCGCACTAGGTCCCGGTCGGACCTCGGTCGGCTCCGCTATTTCGATCGCAGGATTCGAGTGTCCCTCCACGGGCAGCGTGGGTCCGGCTTCCCGAGCCCTTTGGCGCCATCCTGGGTGTCGTGTTTGCTCGCCGCACCGGGGTCCGGATCCCATTTCGGGCGCTTCGGGGAAGGAGATCCTACGACACGGTTGTCCGGCCACAAGCGCTGTGGCTGCCAGCCGTGTGGAGAAGTGGAGGCTGCCGTTCAGCGGCTCGGAGTTACGCAGTGCCGGGGACCGGGCATTCAGACAGTCGAGAGCGGCAGGCGTCCGGATGTGGACACGGGGCTCCGGTCCTGGGCGACGTGTGTGCTAGCTGCACGGGGGGCCGGGTTCTGTCTTGGGCGGCTCGGGAAACGAGATCCCACGACACAGTGGTCCGGCCACGAGCTGCATGCGGAGCGGCCGTGTCGTGAACAGGAGGCTGTCATCCGCTGGCTCGGGGGCTGGATGTCCCCGAGACCAAAGCTTCTGTGCTGTGCGGAGCGGCGGCCGTCCGTCCCGAACAGCCATGCTCCGGTCCTGGGCGATGTGTGTGCTAGCCGCACTAGGTCCCGATCGGACCTCGGTCGGCTCCGCTATTTCGATCGCAGGATTCGAGTATCCCTCCACGGGCAGCGTGGGTCCGGCTTCCCGAGCCCTTTGGCTCCATCCTGGGCGTCGTGTTTGCTCGCCGCACCGGGGTCCGGATCCCATTTCGGGCGCTTCGGGGAAGGAGATCCTACGACACGGTTGTCCGGCCACAAGCGCTGTGGCTGCCAGCCGTGTGGAGAAGTGGAGGCTGCCGTTCAGCGGCTCGGAGTTACGCAGTGCCGGGGACCGGGGATTCAGACAGTCGAGAGCGGCAGGCGTCCGGATGTGGACACGGGGCTCCGGTCCTGGGCGACGTGTGTGCTAGCTGCACGGGGGTCCGGGTTCTGTCTTGGGCGGCTCGGGAAACGAGATCCCACGACACAGTGGTCCGGCCACGAGCTGCATGCGGAGCGGCCGTGTCGTGAACAGGAGGCTGTCATCCGCTGGCTCGGGGGCTGGCTGTCCCCGAGACCAAAGCTTCTGTGCTGTGCGGAGCGGCGGCCGTCCGTCCCGAACAGCCATGCTCCGGTCCTGGGCGATGTGTGTGCTAGCCGCACTAGGTCCCGATCGGACCTCGGTCGGCTCCGCTATTTCGATCGCAGGATTCGAGTGTCCCTCCACGGGCAGCGTGGGTCCGGCTTCCCAAGTCCTTTGGCTCCATCCTGGGCGTCGTGTTTGCTCGCCGCACCGGGGTCCGGATCCCATTTCGGGCGCTTCGGGGAAGGAGATCCTACGACACGGTTGTCCGGCCACAAGCGCTGTGGCTGCCAGCCGTGTGGAGAAGTGGAGGCTGCCGTTCAGCGGCTCGGAGTTACGCAGTGCCGGGGACCGGGGATTCAGACAGTCGAGAGCGGCAGGCGTCCGGATGTGGACACGGGGCTCCGGTCCTGGGCGACGTGTGTGCTAGCTGCACGGGGGTCCGGGTTCTGTCTTGGGCGGCTCGGGAAACGAGATCCCACGACACAGTGGTCCGGCCACGAGCTGCATGCGGAGCGGCCGTGTCGTGAACAGGAGGCTGTCATCCGCTGGCTCGGGGGCTGGCTGTCCCCGAGACCAAAGCTTCTGTCCTGTGCGGAGCGGCGGCCGTCCGTCCCGAACAGCCATGCTCCGGTCCTGGGCGATGTGTGTGCTAGCCGCACTAGGTCCCGGTCGGACCTCGGTCGGCTCCGCTATTTCGATCGCAGGATTCGAGTGTCCCTCCACGGGCAGCGTGGGTCCGGCTTCCCGAGCCCTTTGGCGCCATCCTGGGTGTCGTGTTTGCTCGCCGCACCGGGGTCCGGATCCCATTTCGGGCGCTTCGGGGAAGGAGATCCTACGACACGGTTGTCCGGCCACAAGCGCTGTGGCCGCCAGCCGTGTGGAGAAGTGGAGGCTGCCGTTCAGCGGCTCGGAGTTACGCAGTGCCGGGGACCGGGCATTCAGACAGTCGAGAGCGGCAGGCGTCCGGATGTGGACACGGGGCTCCGGTCCTGGGCGACGTGTGTGCTAGCTGCACGGGGGTCCGGGTTCTGTCTTGGGCGGCTCGGGAAACGAGATCCCACGACACAGTGGTCCGGCCACGAGCTGCATGCGGAGCGGCCGTGTCGTGAACAGGAGGCTGTCATCCGCTGGCTCGGGGGCTGGCTGTCCCCGAGACCAAAGCTTCTGTGCTGTGCGGAGCGGCGGCCGTCCGTCCCGAACAGCCATGCTCCGGTCCTGGGCGATGTGTGTGCTAGCCGCACTAGGTCCCGGTCGGACCTCGGTCGGCTCCGCTATTTCGATCGCAGGATTCGAGTGTCCCTCCACGGGCAGCGTGGGTCCGGCTTCCCGAGCCCTTTGGCGCCATCCTGGGCGTCGTGTTTGCTCGCCGCACCGGGGTCCGGATCCCATTTCGGGCGCTTCGGGAAAGGAGATCCTACGACACGGTTGTCCGGCCACAAGCGCTGTGGCTGCCAGCCGTGTGGAGAAGTGGAGGCTGCCGTTCAGCGGCTCGGAGTTACGCAGTGCCGGGGACCGGGCATTCAGACAGTCGAGAGCGGCAGGCGTCCGGATGTGGACACGGGGCTCCGGTCCTGGGCGACGTGTGTGCTAGCTGCACGGGGGTCCGGGTTCTGTCTTGGGCGGCTCGGGAAACGAGATCCCACGATACAGTGGTCCGGCCACGAGCTGCATGCGGAGCGGCCGTGTCGTGAACAGGAGGCTGTCATCCGCTGGCTCGGGGGCTGGCTGTCCCCGAGACCAAAGCTTCTGTGCTGTGCGGAGCGGCGGCCGTCCGTCCCGAACAGCCATGCTCCGGTCCTGGGCGATGTGTGTGCTAGCCGCACTAGGTCCCGATCGGACCTCGGTCGGCTCCGCTATTTCGATCGCAGGATTCGAGTGTCCCTCCACGGGCAGCGTGGGTCCGGCTTCCCGAGCCCTTTGGCTCCATCCTGGGTGTCGTGTTTGCTCGCCGCACCGGGGTCCGGATCCCATTTCGGGCGCTTCGGGGAAGGAGATCCTACGACACGGTTGTCCGGCCACAAGCGCTGTGGCTGCCAGCCGTGTGGAGAAGTGGAGGCTGCCGTTCAGCGGCTCGGAGTTACGCAGTGCCGGGGACCGGGCATTCAGACAGTCGAGAGCGGCAGGCGTCCGGATGTGGACACGGGGCTCCGGTCCTGGGCGACGTGTGTGCTAGCTGCACGGGGGTCCGGGTTCTGTCTTGGGCGGCTCGGGAAACGAGATCCCACGACACAGTGGTCCGGCCACGAGCTGCATGCGGAGCGGCCGTGTCGTGAACAGGAGGCTGTCATCCGCTGGCTCGGTGGCTGGCTGTCCCCGAGACCAAAGCTTCTGTCCTTTTGCGGAGCGGCGGCCGTCCGTCCCGAACAGCCATGCTCCGGTCCTGGGCGATGTGTGTGCTAGCCGCACTAGGTCCCGATCGGACCTCGGTCGGCTCCGCTATTTCGATCGCAGGATTCGAGTATCCCTCCACGGGCAGCGTGGGTCTGGCTTCCCGAGCCCTTTGGCTCCATCCTAGGCGTCGTGTTTGCTCGCCGCACCGGGGTCCGGATCCCATTTCGGGCGCTTCGGGGAAGGAGATCCTACGACACGGTTGTCCGGCCACAAGCGCTGTGGCTGCCAGCCGTGTGGAGAAGTGGAGGCTGCCGTTCAGCGGCTCGGAGTTACGCAGTGCCGGGGACCGGGCATTCAGACAGTCGAGAGCGGCAGGCGTCCGGATGTGGACACGGGGCTCCGGTCCTGGGCGACGTGTGTGCTAGCTGCACGGGGGTCCGGGTTCTGTCTTGGGCGGCTCGGGAAACGAGATCCCACGATACAGTGGTCCGGCCACGAGCTGCATGCGGAGCGGCCGTGTCGTGAACAGGAGGCTGTCATCCGCTGGCTCGGGGGCTGGCTGTCCCCGAGACCAAAGCTTCTGTGCTGTGCGGAGCGGCGGCCGTCCGTCCCGAACAGCCATGCTCCGGTCCTGGGCGATGTGTGTGCTAGCCGCACTAGGTCCCGATCGGACCTCGGTCGGCTCCGCTATTTCGATCGCAGGATTCGAGTATCCCTCCACGGGCAGCGTGGGTCTGGCTTCCCGAGCCCTTTGGCTCCATCCTAGGCGTCGTGTTTGCTCGCCGCACCGGGGTCCGGATCCCATTTCGGGCGCTTCGGGGAAGGAGATCCTACGACACGGTTGTCCGGCCACAAGCGCTGTGGCTGCCAGCCGTGTGGAGAAGTGGAGGCTGCCGTTCAGCGGCTCGGAGTTACGCAGTGCCGGGGACCGGGGATTCAGACAGTCGAGAGCGGCAGGCGTCCGGATGTGGACACGGGGCTCCGGTCCTGGGCGACGTGTGTGCTAGCTGCACGGGGGTCCGGGTTCTGTCTTGGGCGGCTCGGGAAACGAGATCCCACGATACAGTGGTCCGGCCACGAGCTGCATGCGGAGCGGCCGTGTCGTGAACAGGAGGCTGTCATCCGCTGGCTCGGGGGCTGGCTGTCCCCGAGACCAAAGCTTCTGTGCTGTGCGGAGCGGCGGCCGTCCGTCCCGAACAGCCATGCTCCGGTCCTGGGCGATGTGTGTGCTAGCCGCACTAGGTCCCGGTCGGACCTCGGTCGGCTCCGCTATTTCGATCGCAGGATTCGAGTGTCCCTCCACGGGCAGCGTGGGTCCGGCTTCCCGAGCCCTTTGGCGCCATCCTGGGTGTCGTGTTTGCTCGCCGCACCGGGGTCCGGATCCCATTTCGGGCGCTTCGGGGAAGGAGATCCTACGACACGGTTGTCCGGCCACAAGCGCTGTGGCTGCCAGCCGTGTGGAGAAGTGGAGGCTGCCGTTCAGCGGCTCGGAGTTACGCAGTGCCGGGGACCGGGCATTCAGACAGTCGAGAGCGGCAGGCGTCCGGATGTGGACACGGGGCTCCGGTCCTGGGCGACGTGTGTGCTAGCTGCACGGGGGGCCGGGTTCTGTCTTGGGCGGCTCGGGAAACGAGATCCCACGACACAGTGGTCCGGCCACGAGCTGCATGCGGAGCGGCCGTGTCGTGAACAGGAGGCTGTCATCCGCTGGCTCGGGGGCTGGATGTCCCCGAGACCAAAGCTTCTGTGCTGTGCGGAGCGGCGGCCGTCCGTCCCGAACAGCCATGCTCCGGTCCTGGGCGATGTGTGTGCTAGCCGCACTAGGTCCCGATCGGACCTCGGTCGGCTCCGCTATTTCGATCGCAGGATTCGAGTATCCCTCCACGGGCAGCGTGGGTCCGGCTTCCCGAGCCCTTTGGCTCCATCCTGGGCGTCGTGTTTGCTCGCCGCACCGGGGTCCGGATCCCATTTCGGGCGCTTCGGGGAAGGAGATCCTACGACACGGTTGTCCGGCCACAAGCGCTGTGGCTGCCAGCCGTGTGGAGAAGTGGAGGCTGCCGTTCAGCGGCTCGGAGTTACGCAGTGCCGGGGACCGGGGATTCAGACAGTCGAGAGCGGCAGGCGTCCGGATGTGGACACGGGGCTCCGGTCCTGGGCGACGTGTGTGCTAGCTGCACGGGGGGCCGGGTTCTGTCTTGGGCGGCTCGGGAAACGAGATCCCACGACACAGTGGTCCGGCCACGAGCTGCATGCGGAGCGGCCGTGTCGTGAACAGGAGGCTGTCATCCGCTGGCTCGGGGGCTGGCTGTCCCCGAGACCAAAGCTTCTGTGCTGTGCGGAGCGGCGGCCGTCCGTCCCGAACAGCCATGCTCCGGTCCTGGGCGATGTGTGTGCTAGCCGCACTAGGTCCCGATCGGACCTCGGTCGGCTCCGCTATTTCGATCGCAGGATTCGAGTGTCCCTCCACGGGCAGCGTGGGTCCGGCTTCCCAAGTCCTTTGGCTCCATCCTGGGCGTCGTGTTTGCTCGCCGCACCGGGGTCCGGATCCCATTTCGGGCGCTTCGGGGAAGGAGATCCTACGACACGGTTGTCCGGCCACAAGCGCTGTGGCTGCCAGCCGTGTGGAGAAGTGGAGGCTGCCGTTCAGCGGCTCGGAGTTACGCAGTGCCGGGGACCGGGGATTCAGACAGTCGAGAGCGGCAGGCGTCCGGATGTGGACACGGGGCTCCGGTCCTGGGCGACGTGTGTGCTAGCTGCACGGGGGTCCGGGTTCTGTCTTGGGCGGCTCGGGAAACGAGATCCCACGACACAGTGGTCCGGCCACGAGCTGCATGCGGAGCGGCCGTGTCGTGAACAGGAGGCTGTCATCCGCTGGCTCGGGGGCTGGCTGTCCCCGAGACCAAAGCTTCTGTCCTGTGCGGAGCGGCGGCCGTCCGTCCCGAACAGCCATGCTCCGGTCCTGGGCGATGTGTGTGCTAGCCGCACTAGGTCCCGGTCGGACCTCGGTCGGCTCCGCTATTTCGATCGCAGGATTCGAGTGTCCCTCCACGGGCAGCGTGGGTCCGGCTTCCCGAGCCCTTTGGCGCCATCCTGGGTGTCGTGTTTGCTCGCCGCACCGGGGTCCGGATCCCATTTCGGGCGCTTCGGGGAAGGAGATCCTACGACACGGTTGTCCGGCCACAAGCGCTGTGGCCGCCAGCCGTGTGGAGAAGTGGAGGCTGCCGTTCAGCGGCTCGGAGTTACGCAGTGCCGGGGACCGGGCATTCAGACAGTCGAGAGCGGCAGGCGTCCGGATGTGGACACGGGGCTCCGGTCCTGGGCGACGTGTGTGCTAGCTGCACGGGGGTCCGGGTTCTGTCTTGGGCGGCTCGGGAAACGAGATCCCACGACACAGTGGTCCGGCCACGAGCTGCATGCGGAGCGGCCGTGTCGTGAACAGGAGGCTGTCATCCGCTGGCTCGGGGGCTGGCTGTCCCCGAGACCAAAGCTTCTGTGCTGTGCGGAGCGGCGGCCGTCCGTCCCGAACAGCCATGCTCCGGTCCTGGGCGATGTGTGTGCTAGCCGCACTAGGTCCCGGTCGGACCTCGGTCGGCTCCGCTATTTCGATCGCAGGATTCGAGTGTCCCTCCACGGGCAGCGTGGGTCCGGCTTCCCGAGCCCTTTGGCGCCATCCTGGGCGTCGTGTTTGCTCGCCGCACCGGGGTCCGGATCCCATTTCGGGCGCTTCGGGAAAGGAGATCCTACGACACGGTTGTCCGGCCACAAGCGCTGTGGCTGCCAGCCGTGTGGAGAAGTGGAGGCTGCCGTTCAGCGGCTCGGAGTTACGCAGTGCCGGGGACCGGGCATTCAGACAGTCGAGAGCGGCAGGCGTCCGGATGTGGACACGGGGCTCCGGTCCTGGGCGACGTGTGTGCTAGCTGCACGGGGGGCCGGGTTCTGTCTTGGGCGGCTCGGGAAACGAGATCCCACGATACAGTGGTCCGGCCACGAGCTGCATGCGGAGCGGCCGTGTCGTGAACAGGAGGCTGTCATCCGCTGGCTCGGGGGCTGGCTGTCCCCGAGACCAAAGCTTCTGTGCTGTGCGGAGCGGCGGCCGTCCGTCCCGAACAGCCATGCTCCGGTCCTGGGCGATGTGTGTGCTAGCCGCACTAGGTCCCGATCGGACCTCGGTCGGCTCCGCTATTTCGATCGCAGGATTCGAGTGTCCCTCCACGGGCAGCGTGGGTCCGGCTTCCCGAGCCCTTTGGCTCCATCCTGGGTGTCGTGTTTGCTCGCCGCACCGGGGTCCGGATCCCATTTCGGGCGCTTCGGGGAAGGAGATCCTACGACACGGTTGTCCGGCCACAAGCGCTGTGGCTGCCAGCCGTGTGGAGAAGTGGAGGCTGCCGTTCAGCGGCTCGGAGTTACGCAGTGCCGGGGACCGGGCATTCAGACAGTCGAGAGCGGCAGGCGTCCGGATGTGGACACGGGGCTCCGGTCCTGGGCGACGTGTGTGCTAGCTGCACGGGGGTCCGGGTTCTGTCTTGGGCGGCTCGGGAAACGAGATCCCACGACACAGTGGTCCGGCCACGAGCTGCATGCGGAGCGGCCGTGTCGTGAACAGGAGGCTGTCATCCGCTGGCTCGGGGGCTGTCTGTCCCCGAGACCAAAGCTTCTGTCCTGTGCGGAGCGGCGGCCATCTGTCCCGAACAGCCATGCTCCGGTCCTGGGCGACGTGTGTGCTAGCTGCACGGGGGTCCGGGTTCTGTCTTGGGCGGCTCGGGAAACGAGATCCCACGACACAGTGGTCCGGCCACGAGCTGCATGCGGAGCGGCCGTGTCGTGAACAGGAGGCTGTCATCCGCTGGCTCGGGGGCTGGCTGTCCCCGAGACCAAAGCTTCTGTGCTGTGCGGAGCGGCGGCCGTCCGTCCCGAACAGCCATGCTCCGGTCCTGGGCGATGTGTGTGCTAGCCGCACTAGGTCCCGGTCGGACCTCGGTCGGCTCCGCTATTTCGATCGCAGGATTCGAGTGTCCCTCCACGGGCAGCGTGGGTCCGGCTTCCCGAGCCCTTTGGCGCCATCCTGGGTGTCGTGTTTGCTCGCCGCACCGGGGTCCGGATCCCATTTCGGGCGCTTCGGGGAAGGAGATCCTACGACACGGTTGTCCGGCCACAAGCGCTGTGGCTGCCAGCCGTGTGGAGAAGTGGAGGCTGCCGTTCAGCGGCTCGGAGTTACGCAGTGCCGGGGACCGGGGATTCAGACAGTCGAGAGCGGCAGGCGTCCGGATGTGGACACGGGGCTCCGGTCCTGGGCGACGTGTGTGCTAGCTGCACGGGGGGCCGGGTTCTGTCTTGGGCGGCTCGGGAAACGAGATCCCACGACACAGTGGTCCGGCCACGAGCTGCATGCGGAGCGGCCGTGTCGTGAACAGGAGGCTGTCATCCGCTGGCTCGGGGGCTGGCTGTCCCCGAGACCAAAGCTTCTGTCCTTTTGCGGAGCGGCGGCCGTCCGTCCCGAACAGCCATGCTCCGGTCCTGGGCGATGTGTGTGCTAGCCGCACTAGGTCCCGATCGGACCTCGGTCGGCTCCGCTATTTCGATCGCAGGATTCGAGTATCCCTCCACGGGCAGCGTGGGTCTGGCTTCCCGAGCCCTTTGGCTCCATCCTGGGCGTCGTGTTTGCTCGCCGCACCGGGGTCCGGATCCCATTTCGGGCGCTTCGGGGAAGGAGATCCTACGACACGGTTGTCCGGCCACAAGCGCTGTGGCTGCCAGCCGTGTGGAGAAGTGGAGGCTGCCGTTCAGCGGCTCGGAGTTACGCAGTGCCGGGGACCGGGGATTCAGACAGTCGAGAGCGGCAGGCGTCCGGATGTGGACACGGGGCTCCGGTCCTGGGCGACGTGTGTGCTAGCTGCACGGGGGTCCGGGTTCTGTCTTGGGCGGCTCGGGAAACGAGATCCCACGACACAGTGGTCCGGCCACGAGCTGCATGCGGAGCGGCCGTGTCGTGAACAGGAGGCTGTCATCCGCTGGCTCGGGGGCTGGCTGTCCCCGAGACCAAAGCTTCTGTGCTGTGCGGAGCGGCGGCCGTCCGTCCCGAACAGCCATGCTCCGGTCCTGGGCGATGTGTGTGCTAGCCGCACTAGGTCCCGATCGGACCTCGGTCGGCTCCGCTATTTCGATCGCAGGATTCGAGTGTCCCTCCACGGGCAGCGTGGGTCCGGCTTCCCAAGTCCTTTGGCTCCATCCTGGGCGTCGTGTTTGCTCGCCGCACCGGGGTCCGGATCCCATTTCGGGCGCTTCGGGGAAGGAGATCCTACGACACGGTTGTCCGGCCACAAGCGCTGTGGCTGCCAGCCGTGTGGAGAAGTGGAGGCTGCCGTTCAGCGGCTCGGAGTTACGCAGTGCCGGGGACCGGGCATTCAGACAGTCGAGAGCGGCAGGCGTCCGGATGTGGACACGGGGCTCCGGTCCTGGGCGACGTGTGTGCTAGCTGCACGGGGGTCCGGGTTCTGTCTTGGGCGGCTCGGGAAACGAGATCCCACGACACAGTGGTCCGTCCACGAGCTGCATGCGGAGCGGCCGTGTCGTGAACAGGAGGCTGTCATCCGCTGGCTCGGGGGCTGGCTGTCCCCGAGACCAAAGCTTCTGTCCTGTGCGGAGCGGCGGCCGTCCGTCCCGAACAGCCATGCTCCGGTCCTGGGCGATGTGTGTGCTAGCCGCACTAGGTCCCGATCGGACCTCGGTCGGCTCCGCTATTTCGATCGCAGGATTCGAGTGTCCCTCCACGGGCAGCGTGGGTCCGGCTTCCCGAGCCCTTTGGCGCCATCCTGGGTGTCGTGTTTGCTCGCCGCACCGGGGTCCGGATCCCATTTCGGGCGCTTCGGGGAAGGAGATCCTACGACACGGTTGTCCGGCCACAAGCGCTGTGGCTGCCAGCCGTGTGGAGAAGTGGAGGCTGCCGTTCAGCGGCTCGGAGTTACGCAGTGCCGGGGACCGGGCATTCAGACAGTCGAGAGCGGCAGGCGTCCGGATGTGGACACGGGGCTCCGGTCCTGGGCGACGTGTGTGCTAGCTGCACGGGGGTCCGGGTTCTGTCTTGGGCGGCTCGGGAAACGAGATCCCACGACACAGTGGTCCGGCCACGAGCTGCATGCGGAGCGGCCGTGTCGTGAACAGGAGGCTGTCATCCGCTGGCTCGGGGGCTGGCTGTCCCCGAGACCAAAGCTTCTGTCCTGTGCGGAGCGGCGGCCGTCCGTCCCGAACAGCCATGCTCCGGTCCTGGGCGATGTGTGTGCTAGCCGCACTAGGTCCCGGTCGGACCTCGGTCGGCTCCGCTATTTCGATCGCAGGATTCGAGTGTCCCTCCACGGGCAGCGTGGGTCCGGCTTCCCGAGCCCTTTGGCGCCATCCTGGGCGTCGTGTTTGCTCGCCGCACCGGGGTCCGGATCCCATTTCGGGCGCTTCGGGAAAGGAGATCCTACGACACGGTTGTCCGGCCACAAGCGCTGTGGCTGCCAGCCGTGTGGAGAAGTGGAGGCTGCCGTTCAGCGGCTCGGAGTTACGCAGTGCCGGGGACCGGGGATTCAGACAGTCGAGAGCGGCAGGCGTCCGGATGTGGACACGGGGCTCCGGTCCTGGGCGACGTGTGTGCTAGCTGCACGGGGGTCCGGGTTCTGTCTTGGGCGGCTCGGGAAACGAGATCCCACGATACAGTGGTCCGGCCACGAGCTGCATGCGGAGCGGCCGTGTCGTGAACAGGAGGCTGTCATCCGCTGGCTCGGGGGCTGGCTGTCCCCGAGACCAAAGCTTCTGTGCTGTGCGGAGCGGCGGCCGTCCGTCCCGAACAGCCATGCTCCGGTCCTGGGCGATGTGTGTGCTAGCCGCACTAGGTCCCGATCGGACCTCGGTCGGCTCCGCTATTTCGATCGCAGGATTCGAGTGTCCCTCCACGGGCAGCGTGGGTCCGGCTTCCCGAGCCCTTTGGCTCCATCCTGGGTGTCGTGTTTGCTCGCCGCACCGGGGTCCGGATCCCATTTCGGGCGCTTCGGGGAAGGAGATCCTACGACACGGTTGTCCGGCCACAAGCGCTGTGGCTGCCAGCCGTGTGGAGAAGTGGAGGCTGCCGTTCAGCGGCTCGGAGTTACGCAGTGCCGGGGACCGGGCATTCAGACAGTCGAGAGCGGCAGGCGTCCGGATGTGGACACGGGGCTCCGGTCCTGGGCGACGTGTGTGCTAGCTGCACGGGGGTCCGGGTTCTGTCTTGGGCGGCTCGGGAAACGAGATCCCACGACACAGTGGTCCGGCCACGAGCTGCATGCGGAGCGGCCGTGTCGTGAACAGGAGGCTGTCATCCGCTGGCTCGGGGGCTGGCTGTCCCCGAGACCAAAGCTTCTGTCCTGTGCGGAGCGGCGGCCGTCCGTCCCGAACAGCCATGCTCCGGTCCTGGGCGATGTGTGTGCTAGCCGCACTAGGTCCCGGTCGGACCTCGGTCGGCTCCGCTATTTCGATCGCAGGATTCGAGTGTCCCTCCACGGGCAGCGTGGGTCCGGCTTCCCGAGCCCTTTGGCGCCATCCTGGGTGTCGTGTTTGCTCGCCGCACCGGGGTCCGGATCCCATTTCGGGCGCTTCGGGGAAGGAGATCCTACGACACGGTTGTCCGGCCACAAGCGCTGTGGCCGCCAGCCGTGTGGAGAAGTGGAGGCTGCCGTTCAGCGGCTCGGAGTTACGCAGTGCCGGGGACCGGGCATTCAGACAGTCGAGAGCGGCAGGCGTCCGGATGTGGACACGGGGCTCCGGTCCTGGGCGACGTGTGTGCTAGCTGCACGGGGGTCCGGGTTCTGTCTTGGGCGGCTCGGGAAACGAGATCCCACGACACAGTGGTCCGGCCACGAGCTGCATGCGGAGCGGCCGTGTCGTGAACAGGAGGCTGTCATCCGCTGGCTCGGGGGCTGGCTGTCCCCGAGACCAAAGCTTCTGTGCTGTGCGGAGCGGCGGCCGTCCGTCCCGAACAGCCATGCTCCGGTCCTGGGCGATGTGTGTGCTAGCCGCACTAGGTCCCGGTCGGACCTCGGTCGGCTCCGCTATTTCGATCGCAGGATTCGAGTGTCCCTCCACGGGCAGCGTGGGTCCGGCTTCCCGAGCCCTTTGGCGCCATCCTGGGCGTCGTGTTTGCTCGCCGCACCGGGGTCCGGATCCCATTTCGGGCGCTTCGGGAAAGGAGATCCTACGACACGGTTGTCCGGCCACAAGCGCTGTGGCTGCCAGCCGTGTGGAGAAGTGGAGGCTGCCGTTCAGCGGCTCGGAGTTACGCAGTGCCGGGGACCGGGCATTCAGACAGTCGAGAGCGGCAGGCGTCCGGATGTGGACACGGGGCTCCGGTCCTGGGCGACGTGTGTGCTAGCTGCACGGGGGTCCGGGTTCTGTCTTGGGCGGCTCGGGAAACGAGATCCCACGATACAGTGGTCCGGCCACGAGCTGCATGCGGAGCGGCCGTGTCGTGAACAGGAGGCTGTCATCCGCTGGCTCGGGGGCTGGCTGTCCCCGAGACCAAAGCTTCTGTGCTGTGCGGAGCGGCGGCCGTCCGTCCCGAACAGCCATGCTCCGGTCCTGGGCGATGTGTGTGCTAGCCGCACTAGGTCCCGATCGGACCTCGGTCGGCTCCGCTATTTCGATCGCAGGATTCGAGTGTCCCTCCACGGGCAGCGTGGGTCCGGCTTCCCGAGCCCTTTGGCTCCATCCTGGGTGTCGTGTTTGCTCGCCGCACCGGGGTCCGGATCCCATTTCGGGCGCTTCGGGGAAGGAGATCCTACGACACGGTTGTCCGGCCACAAGCGCTGTGGCTGCCAGCCGTGTGGAGAAGTGGAGGCTGCCGTTCAGCGGCTCGGAGTTACGCAGTGCCGGGGACCGGGCATTCAGACAGTCGAGAGCGGCAGGCGTCCGGATGTGGACACGGGGCTCCGGTCCTGGGCGACGTGTGTGCTAGCTGCACGGGGGTCCGGGTTCTGTCTTGGGCGGCTCGGGAAACGAGATCCCACGACACAGTGGTCCGGCCACGAGCTGCATGCGGAGCGGCCGTGTCGTGAACAGGAGGCTGTCATCCGCTGGCTCGGGGGCTGTCTGTCCCCGAGACCAAAGCTTCTGTCCTGTGCGGAGCGGCGGCCATCTGTCCCGAACAGCCATGCTCCGGTCCTGGGCGACGTGTGTGCTAGCTGCACGGGGGTCCGGGTTCTGTCTTGGGCGGCTCGGGAAACGAGATCCCACGACACAGTGGTCCGGCCACGAGCTGCATGCGGAGCGGCCGTGTCGTGAACAGGAGGCTGTCATCCGCTGGCTCGGGGGCTGGCTGTCCCCGAGACCAAAGCTTCTGTGCTGTGCGGAGCGGCGGCCGTCCGTCCCGAACAGCCATGCTCCGGTCCTGGGCGATGTGTGTGCTAGCCGCACTAGGTCCCGGTCGGACCTCGGTCGGCTCCGCTATTTCGATCGCAGGATTCGAGTGTCCCTCCACGGGCAGCGTGGGTCCGGCTTCCCGAGCCCTTTGGCGCCATCCTGGGTGTCGTGTTTGCTCGCCGCACCGGGGTCCGGATCCCATTTCGGGCGCTTCGGGGAAGGAGATCCTACGACACGGTTGTCCGGCCACAAGCGCTGTGGCTGCCAGCCGTGTGGAGAAGTGGAGGCTGCCGTTCAGCGGCTCGGAGTTACGCAGTGCCGGGGACCGGGCATTCAGACAGTCGAGAGCGGCAGGCGTCCGGATGTGGACACGGGGCTCCGGTCCTGGGCGACGTGTGTGCTAGCTGCACGGGGGGCCGGGTTCTGTCTTGGGCGGCTCGGGAAACGAGATCCCACGACACAGTGGTCCGGCCACGAGCTGCATGCGGAGCGGCCGTGTCGTGAACAGGAGGCTGTCATCCGCTGGCTCGGGGGCTGGCTGTCCCCGAGACCAAAGCTTCTGTCCTTTTGCGGAGCGGCGGCCGTCCGTCCCGAACAGCCATGCTCCGGTCCTGGGCGATGTGTGTGCTAGCCGCACTAGGTCCCGATCGGACCTCGGTCGGCTCCGCTATTTCGATCGCAGGATTCGAGTATCCCTCCACGGGCAGCGTGGGTCTGGCTTCCCGAGCCCTTTGGCTCCATCCTGGGCGTCGTGTTTGCTCGCCGCACCGGGGTCCGGATCCCATTTCGGGCGCTTCGGGGAAGGAGATCCTACGACACGGTTGTCCGGCCACAAGCGCTGTGGCTGCCAGCCGTGTGGAGAAGTGGAGGCTGCCGTTCAGCGGCTCGGAGTTACGCAGTGCCGGGGACCGGGGATTCAGACAGTCGAGAGCGGCAGGCGTCCGGATGTGGACACGGGGCTCCGGTCCTGGGCGACGTGTGTGCTAGCTGCACGGGGGTCCGGGTTCTGTCTTGGGCGGCTCGGGAAACGAGATCCCACGACACAGTGGTCCGGCCACGAGCTGCATGCGGAGCGGCCGTGTCGTGAACAGGAGGCTGTCATCCGCTGGCTCGGGGGCTGGCTGTCCCCGAGACCAAAGCTTCTGTGCTGTGCGGAGCGGCGGCCGTCCGTCCCGAACAGCCATGCTCCGGTCCTGGGCGATGTGTGTGCTAGCCGCACTAGGTCCCGATCGGACCTCGGTCGGCTCCGCTATTTCGATCGCAGGATTCGAGTGTCCCTCCACGGGCAGCGTGGGTCCGGCTTCCCAAGTCCTTTGGCTCCATCCTGGGCGTCGTGTTTGCTCGCCGCACCGGGGTCCGGATCCCATTTCGGGCGCTTCGGGGAAGGAGATCCTACGACACGGTTGTCCGGCCACAAGCGCTGTGGCTGCCAGCCGTGTGGAGAAGTGGAGGCTGCCGTTCAGCGGCTCGGAGTTACGCAGTGCCGGGGACCGGGCATTCAGACAGTCGAGAGCGGCAGGCGTCCGGATGTGGACACGGGGCTCCGGTCCTGGGCGACGTGTGTGCTAGCTGCACGGGGGTCCGGGTTCTGTCTTGGGCGGCTCGGGAAACGAGATCCCACGACACAGTGGTCCGTCCACGAGCTGCATGCGGAGCGGCCGTGTCGTGAACAGGAGGCTGTCATCCGCTGGCTCGGGGGCTGGCTGTCCCCGAGACCAAAGCTTCTGTCCTGTGCGGAGCGGCGGCCGTCCGTCCCGAACAGCCATGCTCCGGTCCTGGGCGATGTGTGTGCTAGCCGCACTAGGTCCCGATCGGACCTCGGTCGGCTCCGCTATTTCGATCGCAGGATTCGAGTGTCCCTCCACGGGCAGCGTGGGTCCGGCTTCCCGAGCCCTTTGGCTCCATCCTGGGTGTCGTGTTTGCTCGCCGCACCGGGGTCCGGATCCCATTTCGGGCGCTTCGGGGAAGGAGATCCTACGACACGGTTGTCCGGCCACAAGCGCTGTGGCTGCCAGCCGTGTGGAGAAGTGGAGGCTGCCGTTCAGCGGCTCGGAGTTACGCAGTGCCGGGGACCGGGCATTCAGACAGTCGAGAGCGGCAGGCGTCCGGATGTGGACACGGGGCTCCGGTCCTGGGCGACGTGTGTGCTAGCTGCACGGGGGTCCGGGTTCTGTCTTGGGCGGCTCGGGAAACGAGATCCCACGACACAGTGGTCCGGCCACGAGCTGCATGCGGAGCGGCCGTGTCGTGAACAGGAGGCTGTCATCCGCTGGCTCGGGGGCTGGCTGTCCCCGAGACCAAAGCTTCTGTGCTGTGCGGAGCGGCGGCCGTCCGTCCCGAACAGCCATGCTCCGGTCCTGGGCGATGTGTGTGCTAGCCGCACTAGGTCCCGGTCGGACCTCGGTCGGCTCCGCTATTTCGATCGCAGGATTCGAGTGTCCCTCCACGGGCAGCGTGGGTCCGGCTTCCCGAGCCCTTTGGCGCCATCCTGGGCGTCGTGTTTGCTCGCCGCACCGGGGTCCGGATCCCATTTCGGGCGCTTCGGGAAAGGAGATCCTACGACACGGTTGTCCGGCCACAAGCGCTGTGGCTGCCAGCCGTGTGGAGAAGTGGAGGCTGCCGTTCAGCGGCTCGGAGTTACGCAGTGCCGGGGACCGGGCATTCAGACAGTCGAGAGCGGCAGGCGTCCGGATGTGGACACGGGGCTCCGGTCCTGGGCGACGTGTGTGCTAGCTGCACGGGGGTCCGGGTTCTGTCTTGGGCGGCTCGGGAAACGAGATCCCACGATACAGTGGTCCGGCCACGAGCTGCATGCGGAGCGGCCGTGTCGTGAACAGGAGGCTGTCATCCGCTGGCTCGGGGGCTGGCTGTCCCCGAGACCAAAGCTTCTGTGCTGTGCGGAGCGGCGGCCGTCCGTCCCGAACAGCCATGCTCCGGTCCTGGGCGATGTGTGTGCTAGCCGCACTAGGTCCCGATCGGACCTCGGTCGGCTCCGCTATTTCGATCGCAGGATTCGAGTGTCCCTCCACGGGCAGCGTGGGTCCGGCTTCCCGAGCCCTTTGGCGCCATCCTGGGCGTCGTGTTTGCTCGCCGCACCGGGGTCCGGATCCCATTTCGGGCGCTTCGGGAAAGGAGATCCTACGACACGGTTGTCCGGCCACAAGCGCTGTGGCTGCCAGCCGTGTGGAGAAGTGGAGGCTGCCGTTCAGCGGCTCGGAGTTACGCAGTGCCGGGGACCGGGCATTCAGACAGTCGAGAGCGGCAGGCGTCCGGATGTGGACACGGGGCTCCGGTCCTGGGCGACGTGTGTGCTAGCTGCACGGGGGTCCGGGTTCTGTCTTGGGCGGCTCGGGAAACGAGATCCCACGATACAGTGGTCCGGCCACGAGCTGCATGCGGAGCGGCCGTGTCGTGAACAGGAGGCTGTCATCCGCTGGCTCGGGGGCTGGCTGTCCCCGAGACCAAAGCTTCTGTGCTGTGCGGAGCGGCGGCCGTCCGTCCCGAACAGCCATGCTCCGGTCCTGGGCGATGTGTGTGCTAGCCGCACTAGGTCCCGATCGGACCTCGGTCGGCTCCGCTATTTCGATCGCAGGATTCGAGTGTCCCTCCACGGGCAGCGTGGGTCCGGCTTCCCGAGCCCTTTGGCTCCATCCTGGGTGTCGTGTTTGCTCGCCGCACCGGGGTCCGGATCCCATTTCGGGCGCTTCGGGGAAGGAGATCCTACGACACGGTTGTCCGGCCACAAGCGCTGTGGCTGCCAGCCGTGTGGAGAAGTGGAGGCTGCCGTTCAGCGGCTCGGAGTTACGCAGTGCCGGGGACCGGGCATTCAGACAGTCGAGAGCGGCAGGCGTCCGGATGTGGACACGGGGCTCCGGTCCTGGGCGACGTGTGTGCTAGCTGCACGGGGGTCCGGGTTCTGTCTTGGGCGGCTCGGGAAACGAGATCCCACGACACAGTGGTCCGGCCACGAGCTGCATGCGGAGCGGCCGTGTCGTGAACAGGAGGCTGTCATCCGCTGGCTCGGGGGCTGTCTGTCCCCGAGACCAAAGCTTCTGTCCTGTGCGGAGCGGCGGCCATCTGTCCCGAACAGCCATGCTCCGGTCCTGGGCGACGTGTGTGCTAGCTGCACGGGGGTCCGGGTTCTGTCTTGGGCGGCTCGGGAAACGAGATCCCACGACACAGTGGTCCGGCCACGAGCTGCATGCGGAGCGGCCGTGTCGTGAACAGGAGGCTGTCATCCGCTGGCTCGGGGGCTGGCTGTCCCCGAGACCAAAGCTTCTGTGCTGTGCGGAGCGGCGGCCGTCCGTCCCGAACAGCCATGCTCCGGTCCTGGGCGATGTGTGTGCTAGCCGCACTAGGTCCCGGTCGGACCTCGGTCGGCTCCGCTATTTCGATCGCAGGATTCGAGTGTCCCTCCACGGGCAGCGTGGGTCCGGCTTCCCGAGCCCTTTGGCGCCATCCTGGGTGTCGTGTTTGCTCGCCGCACCGGGGTCCGGATCCCATTTCGGGCGCTTCGGGGAAGGAGATCCTACGACACGGTTGTCCGGCCACAAGCGCTGTGGCTGCCAGCCGTGTGGAGAAGTGGAGGCTGCCGTTCAGCGGCTCGGAGTTACGCAGTGCCGGGGACCGGGCATTCAGACAGTCGAGAGCGGCAGGCGTCCGGATGTGGACACGGGGCTCCGGTCCTGGGCGACGTGTGTGCTAGCTGCACGGGGGGCCGGGTTCTGTCTTGGGCGGCTCGGGAAACGAGATCCCACGACACAGTGGTCCGGCCACGAGCTGCATGCGGAGCGGCCGTGTCGTGAACAGGAGGCTGTCATCCGCTGGCTCGGGGGCTGGCTGTCCCCGAGACCAAAGCTTCTGTCCTTTTGCGGAGCGGCGGCCGTCCGTCCCGAACAGCCATGCTCCGGTCCTGGGCGATGTGTGTGCTAGCCGCACTAGGTCCCGATCGGACCTCGGTCGGCTCCGCTATTTCGATCGCAGGATTCGAGTATCCCTCCACGGGCAGCGTGGGTCTGGCTTCCCGAGCCCTTTGGCTCCATCCTGGGCGTCGTGTTTGCTCGCCGCACCGGGGTCCGGATCCCATTTCGGGCGCTTCGGGGAAGGAGATCCTACGACACGGTTGTCCGGCCACAAGCGCTGTGGCTGCCAGCCGTGTGGAGAAGTGGAGGCTGCCGTTCAGCGGCTCGGAGTTACGCAGTGCCGGGGACCGGGGATTCAGACAGTCGAGAGCGGCAGGCGTCCGGATGTGGACACGGGGCTCCGGTCCTGGGCGACGTGTGTGCTAGCTGCACGGGGGTCCGGGTTCTGTCTTGGGCGGCTCGGGAAACGAGATCCCACGACACAGTGGTCCGGCCACGAGCTGCATGCGGAGCGGCCGTGTCGTGAACAGGAGGCTGTCATCCGCTGGCTCGGGGGCTGGCTGTCCCCGAGACCAAAGCTTCTGTGCTGTGCGGAGCGGCGGCCGTCCGTCCCGAACAGCCATGCTCCGGTCCTGGGCGATGTGTGTGCTAGCCGCACTAGGTCCCGATCGGACCTCGGTCGGCTCCGCTATTTCGATCGCAGGATTCGAGTGTCCCTCCACGGGCAGCGTGGGTCCGGCTTCCCAAGTCCTTTGGCTCCATCCTGGGCGTCGTGTTTGCTCGCCGCACCGGGGTCCGGATCCCATTTCGGGCGCTTCGGGGAAGGAGATCCTACGACACGGTTGTCCGGCCACAAGCGCTGTGGCTGCCAGCCGTGTGGAGAAGTGGAGGCTGCCGTTCAGCGGCTCGGAGTTACGCAGTGCCGGGGACCGGGCATTCAGACAGTCGAGAGCGGCAGGCGTCCGGATGTGGACACGGGGCTCCGGTCCTGGGCGACGTGTGTGCTAGCTGCACGGGGGTCCGGGTTCTGTCTTGGGCGGCTCGGGAAACGAGATCCCACGACACAGTGGTCCGTCCACGAGCTGCATGCGGAGCGGCCGTGTCGTGAACAGGAGGCTGTCATCCGCTGGCTCGGGGGCTGGCTGTCCCCGAGACCAAAGCTTCTGTCCTGTGCGGAGCGGCGGCCGTCCGTCCCGAACAGCCATGCTCCGGTCCTGGGCGATGTGTGTGCTAGCCGCACTAGGTCCCGATCGGACCTCGGTCGGCTCCGCTATTTCGATCGCAGGATTCGAGTGTCCCTCCACGGGCAGCGTGGGTCCGGCTTCCCGAGCCCTTTGGCTCCATCCTGGGTGTCGTGTTTGCTCGCCGCACCGGGGTCCGGATCCCATTTCGGGCGCTTCGGGGAAGGAGATCCTACGACACGGTTGTCCGGCCACAAGCGCTGTGGCTGCCAGCCGTGTGGAGAAGTGGAGGCTGCCGTTCAGCGGCTCGGAGTTACGCAGTGCCGGGGACCGGGCATTCAGACAGTCGAGAGCGGCAGGCGTCCGGATGTGGACACGGGGCTCCGGTCCTGGGCGACGTGTGTGCTAGCTGCACGGGGGTCCGGGTTCTGTCTTGGGCGGCTCGGGAAACGAGATCCCACGACACAGTGGTCCGGCCACGAGCTGCATGCGGAGCGGCCGTGTCGTGAACAGGAGGCTGTCATCCGCTGGCTCGGGGGCTGGCTGTCCCCGAGACCAAAGCTTCTGTGCTGTGCGGAGCGGCGGCCGTCCGTCCCGAACAGCCATGCTCCGGTCCTGGGCGATGTGTGTGCTAGCCGCACTAGGTCCCGGTCGGACCTCGGTCGGCTCCGCTATTTCGATCGCAGGATTCGAGTGTCCCTCCACGGGCAGCGTGGGTCCGGCTTCCCGAGCCCTTTGGCGCCATCCTGGGCGTCGTGTTTGCTCGCCGCACCGGGGTCCGGATCCCATTTCGGGCGCTTCGGGAAAGGAGATCCTACGACACGGTTGTCCGGCCACAAGCGCTGTGGCTGCCAGCCGTGTGGAGAAGTGGAGGCTGCCGTTCAGCGGCTCGGAGTTACGCAGTGCCGGGGACCGGGCATTCAGACAGTCGAGAGCGGCAGGCGTCCGGATGTGGACACGGGGCTCCGGTCCTGGGCGACGTGTGTGCTAGCTGCACGGGGGTCCGGGTTCTGTCTTGGGCGGCTCGGGAAACGAGATCCCACGATACAGTGGTCCGGCCACGAGCTGCATGCGGAGCGGCCGTGTCGTGAACAGGAGGCTGTCATCCGCTGGCTCGGGGGCTGGCTGTCCCCGAGACCAAAGCTTCTGTGCTGTGCGGAGCGGCGGCCGTCCGTCCCGAACAGCCATGCTCCGGTCCTGGGCGATGTGTGTGCTAGCCGCACTAGGTCCCGATCGGACCTCGGTCGGCTCCGCTATTTCGATCGCAGGATTCGAGTGTCCCTCCACGGGCAGCGTGGGTCCGGCTTCCCGAGCCCTTTGGCTCCATCCTGGGTGTCGTGTTTGCTCGCCGCACCGGGGTCCGGATCCCATTTCGGGCGCTTCGGGGAAGGAGATCCTACGACACGGTTGTCCGGCCACAAGCGCTGTGGCTGCCAGCCGTGTGGAGAAGTGGAGGCTGCCGTTCAGCGGCTCGGAGTTACGCAGTGCCGGGGACCGGGCATTCAGACAGTCGAGAGCGGCAGGCGTCCGGATGTGGACACGGGGCTCCGGTCCTGGGCGACGTGTGTGCTAGCTGCACGGGGGTCCGGGTTCTGTCTTGGGCGGCTCGGGAAACGAGATCCCACGACACAGTGGTCCGGCCACGAGCTGCATGCGGAGCGGCCGTGTCGTGAACAGGAGGCTGTCATCCGCTGGCTCGGGGGCTGTCTGTCCCCGAGACCAAAGCTTCTGTCCTGTGCGGAGCGGCGGCCATCTGTCCCGAACAGCCATGCTCCGGTCCTGGGCGACGTGTGTGCTAGCTGCACGGGGGTCCGGGTTCTGTCTTGGGCGGCTCGGGAAACGAGATCCCACGACACAGTGGTCCGGCCACGAGCTGCATGCGGAGCGGCCGTGTCGTGAACAGGAGGCTGTCATCCGCTGGCTCGGGGGCTGGCTGTCCCCGAGACCAAAGCTTCTGTGCTGTGCGGAGCGGCGGCCGTCCGTCCCGAACAGCCATGCTCCGGTCCTGGGCGATGTGTGTGCTAGCCGCACTAGGTCCCGGTCGGACCTCGGTCGGCTCCGCTATTTCGATCGCAGGATTCGAGTGTCCCTCCACGGGCAGCGTGGGTCCGGCTTCCCGAGCCCTTTGGCGCCATCCTGGGTGTCGTGTTTGCTCGCCGCACCGGGGTCCGGATCCCATTTCGGGCGCTTCGGGGAAGGAGATCCTACGACACGGTTGTCCGGCCACAAGCGCTGTGGCTGCCAGCCGTGTGGAGAAGTGGAGGCTGCCGTTCAGCGGCTCGGAGTTACGCAGTGCCGGGGACCGGGGATTCAGACAGTCGAGAGCGGCAGGCGTCCGGATGTGGACACGGGGCTCCGGTCCTGGGCGACGTGTGTGCTAGCTGCACGGGGGGCCGGGTTCTGTCTTGGGCGGCTCGGGAAACGAGATCCCACGACACAGTGGTCCGGCCACGAGCTGCATGCGGAGCGGCCGTGTCGTGAACAGGAGGCTGTCATCCGCTGGCTCGGGGGCTGGCTGTCCCCGAGACCAAAGCTTCTGTCCTTTTGCGGAGCGGCGGCCGTCCGTCCCGAACAGCCATGCTCCGGTCCTGGGCGATGTGTGTGCTAGCCGCACTAGGTCCCGATCGGACCTCGGTCGGCTCCGCTATTTCGATCGCAGGATTCGAGTATCCCTCCACGGGCAGCGTGGGTCTGGCTTCCCGAGCCCTTTGGCTCCATCCTGGGCGTCGTGTTTGCTCGCCGCACCGGGGTCCGGATCCCATTTCGGGCGCTTCGGGGAAGGAGATCCTACGACACGGTTGTCCGGCCACAAGCGCTGTGGCTGCCAGCCGTGTGGAGAAGTGGAGGCTGCCGTTCAGCGGCTCGGAGTTACGCAGTGCCGGGGACCGGGGATTCAGACAGTCGAGAGCGGCAGGCGTCCGGATGTGGACACGGGGCTCCGGTCCTGGGCGACGTGTGTGCTAGCTGCACGGGGGTCCGGGTTCTGTCTTGGGCGGCTCGGGAAACGAGATCCCACGACACAGTGGTCCGGCCACGAGCTGCATGCGGAGCGGCCGTGTCGTGAACAGGAGGCTGTCATCCGCTGGCTCGGGGGCTGGCTGTCCCCGAGACCAAAGCTTCTGTGCTGTGCGGAGCGGCGGCCGTCCGTCCCGAACAGCCATGCTCCGGTCCTGGGCGATGTGTGTGCTAGCCGCACTAGGTCCCGATCGGACCTCGGTCGGCTCCGCTATTTCGATCGCAGGATTCGAGTATCCCTCCACGGGCAGCGTGGGTCTGGCTTCCCGAGCCCTTTGGCTCCATCCTAGGCGTCGTGTTTGCTCGCCGCACCGGGGTCCGGATCCCATTTCGGGCGCTTCGGGGAAGGAGATCCTACGACACGGTTGTCCGGCCACAAGCGCTGTGGCTGCCAGCCGTGTGGAGAAGTGGAGGCTGCCGTTCAGCGGCTCGGAGTTACGCAGTGCCGGGGACCGGGCATTCAGACAGTCGAGAGCGGCAGGCGTCCGGATGTGGACACGGGGCTCCGGTCCTGGGCGACGTGTGTGCTAGCTGCACGGGGGTCCGGGTTCTGTCTTGGGCGGCTCGGGAAACGAGATCCCACGACACAGTGGTCCGTCCACGAGCTGCATGCGGAGCGGCCGTGTCGTGAACAGGAGGCTGTCATCCGCTGGCTCGGGGGCTGGCTGTCCCCGAGACCAAAGCTTCTGTCCTGTGCGGAGCGGCGGCCGTCCGTCCCGAACAGCCATGCTCCGGTCCTGGGCGATGTGTGTGCTAGCCGCACTAGGTCCCGATCGGACCTCGGTCGGCTCCGCTATTTCGATCGCAGGATTCGAGTGTCCCTCCACGGGCAGCGTGGGTCCGGCTTCCCGAGCCCTTTGGCGCCATCCTGGGTGTCGTGTTTGCTCGCCGCACCGGGGTCCGGATCCCATTTCGGGCGCTTCGGGGAAGGAGATCCTACGACACGGTTGTCCGGCCACAAGCGCTGTGGCTGCCAGCCGTGTGGAGAAGTGGAGGCTGCCGTTCAGCGGCTCGGAGTTACGCAGTGCCGGGGACCGGGCATTCAGACAGTCGAGAGCGGCAGGCGTCCGGATGTGGACACGGGGCTCCGGTCCTGGGCGACGTGTGTGCTAGCTGCACGGGGGTCCGGGTTCTGTCTTGGGCGGCTCGGGAAACGAGATCCCACGACACAGTGGTCCGGCCACGAGCTGCATGCGGAGCGGCCGTGTCGTGAACAGGAGGCTGTCATCCGCTGGCTCGGGGGCTGGCTGTCCCCGAGACCAAAGCTTCTGTGCTGTGCGGAGCGGCGGCCGTCCGTCCCGAACAGCCATGCTCCGGTCCTGGGCGATGTGTGTGCTAGCCGCACTAGGTCCCGGTCGGACCTCGGTCGGCTCCGCTATTTCGATCGCAGGATTCGAGTGTCCCTCCACGGGCAGCGTGGGTCCGGCTTCCCGAGCCCTTTGGCGCCATCCTGGGCGTCGTGTTTGCTCGCCGCACCGGGGTCCGGATCCCATTTCGGGCGCTTCGGGAAAGGAGATCCTACGACACGGTTGTCCGGCCACAAGCGCTGTGGCTGCCAGCCGTGTGGAGAAGTGGAGGCTGCCGTTCAGCGGCTCGGAGTTACGCAGTGCCGGGGACCGGGGATTCAGACAGTCGAGAGCGGCAGGCGTCCGGATGTGGACACGGGGCTCCGGTCCTGGGCGACGTGTGTGCTAGCTGCACGGGGGTCCGGGTTCTGTCTTGGGCGGCTCGGGAAACGAGATCCCACGATACAGTGGTCCGGCCACGAGCTGCATGCGGAGCGGCCGTGTCGTGAACAGGAGGCTGTCATCCGCTGGCTCGGGGGCTGGCTGTCCCCGAGACCAAAGCTTCTGTGCTGTGCGGAGCGGCGGCCGTCCGTCCCGAACAGCCATGCTCCGGTCCTGGGCGATGTGTGTGCTAGCCGCACTAGGTCCCGATCGGACCTCGGTCGGCTCCGCTATTTCGATCGCAGGATTCGAGTGTCCCTCCACGGGCAGCGTGGGTCCGGCTTCCCGAGCCCTTTGGCTCCATCCTGGGTGTCGTGTTTGCTCGCCGCACCGGGGTCCGGATCCCATTTCGGGCGCTTCGGGGAAGGAGATCCTACGACACGGTTGTCCGGCCACAAGCGCTGTGGCTGCCAGCCGTGTGGAGAAGTGGAGGCTGCCGTTCAGCGGCTCGGAGTTACGCAGTGCCGGGGACCGGGCATTCAGACAGTCGAGAGCGGCAGGCGTCCGGATGTGGACACGGGGCTCCGGTCCTGGGCGACGTGTGTGCTAGCTGCACGGGGGTCCGGGTTCTGTCTTGGGCGGCTCGGGAAACGAGATCCCACGACACAGTGGTCCGTCCACGAGCTGCATGCGGAGCGGCCGTGTCGTGAACAGGAGGCTGTCATCCGCTGGCTCGGGGGCTGGCTGTCCCCGAGACCAAAGCTTCTGTCCTGTGCGGAGCGGCGGCCGTCCGTCCCGAACAGCCATGCTCCGGTCCTGGGCGATGTGTGTGCTAGCCGCACTAGGTCCCGGTCGGACCTCGGTCGGCTCCGCTATTTCGATCGCAGGATTCGAGTGTCCCTCCACGGGCAGCGTGGGTCCGGCTTCCCGAGCCCTTTGGCGCCATCCTGGGTGTCGTGTTTGCTCGCCGCACCGGGGTCCGGATCCCATTTCGGGCGCTTCGGGGAAGGAGATCCTACGACACGGTTGTCCGGCCACAAGCGCTGTGGCCGCCAGCCGTGTGGAGAAGTGGAGGCTGCCGTTCAGCGGCTCGGAGTTACGCAGTGCCGGGGACCGGGCATTCAGACAGTCGAGAGCGGCAGGCGTCCGGATGTGGACACGGGGCTCCGGTCCTGGGCGACGTGTGTGCTAGCTGCACGGGGGTCCGGGTTCTGTCTTGGGCGGCTCGGGAAACGAGATCCCACGACACAGTGGTCCGGCCACGAGCTGCATGCGGAGCGGCCGTGTCGTGAACAGGAGGCTGTCATCCGCTGGCTCGGGGGCTGGCTGTCCCCGAGACCAAAGCTTCTGTGCTGTGCGGAGCGGCGGCCGTCCGTCCCGAACAGCCATGCTCCGGTCCTGGGCGATGTGTGTGCTAGCCGCACTAGGTCCCGGTCGGACCTCGGTCGGCTCCGCTATTTCGATCGCAGGATTCGAGTGTCCCTCCACGGGCAGCGTGGGTCCGGCTTCCCGAGCCCTTTGGCGCCATCCTGGGCGTCGTGTTTGCTCGCCGCACCGGGGTCCGGATCCCATTTCGGGCGCTTCGGGAAAGGAGATCCTACGACACGGTTGTCCGGCCACAAGCGCTGTGGCTGCCAGCCGTGTGGAGAAGTGGAGGCTGCCGTTCAGCGGCTCGGAGTTACGCAGTGCCGGGGACCGGGCATTCAGACAGTCGAGAGCGGCAGGCGTCCGGATGTGGACACGGGGCTCCGGTCCTGGGCGACGTGTGTGCTAGCTGCACGGGGGTCCGGGTTCTGTCTTGGGCGGCTCGGGAAACGAGATCCCACGATACAGTGGTCCGGCCACGAGCTGCATGCGGAGCGGCCGTGTCGTGAACAGGAGGCTGTCATCCGCTGGCTCGGGGGCTGGCTGTCCCCGAGACCAAAGCTTCTGTGCTGTGCGGAGCGGCGGCCGTCCGTCCCGAACAGCCATGCTCCGGTCCTGGGCGATGTGTGTGCTAGCCGCACTAGGTCCCGATCGGACCTCGGTCGGCTCCGCTATTTCGATCGCAGGATTCGAGTGTCCCTCCACGGGCAGCGTGGGTCCGGCTTCCCGAGCCCTTTGGCTCCATCCTGGGTGTCGTGTTTGCTCGCCGCAACGGGGTCCGGATCCCATTTCGGGCGCTTCGGGGAAGGAGATCCTACGACACGGTTGTCCGGCCACAAGCGCTGTGGCTGCCAGCCGTGTGGAGAAGTGGAGGCTGCCGTTCAGCGGCTCGGAGTTACGCAGTGCCGGGGACCGGGCATTCAGACAGTCGAGAGCGGCAGGCGTCCGGATGTGGACACGGGGCTCCGGTCCTGGGCGACGTGTGTGCTAGCTGCACGGGGGTCCGGGTTCTGTCTTGGGCGGCTCGGGAAACGAGATCCCACGACACAGTGGTCCGGCCACGAGCTGCATGCGGAGCGGCCGTGTCGTGAACAGGAGGCTGTCATCCGCTGGCTCGGGGGCTGTCTGTCCCCGAGACCAAAGCTTCTGTCCTGTGCGGAGCGGCGGCCATCTGTCCCGAACAGCCATGCTCCGGTCCTGGGCGACGTGTGTGCTAGCTGCACGGGGGTCCGGGTTCTGTCTTGGGCGGCTCGGGAAACGAGATCCCACGACACAGTGGTCCGGCCACGAGCTGCATGCGGAGCGGCCGTGTCGTGAACAGGAGGCTGTCATCCGCTGGCTCGGGGGCTGGCTGTCCCCGAGACCAAAGCTTCTGTGCTGTGCGGAGCGGCGGCCGTCCGTCCCGAACAGCCATGCTCCGGTCCTGGGCGATGTGTGTGCTAGCCGCACTAGGTCCCGGTCGGACCTCGGTCGGCTCCGCTATTTCGATCGCAGGATTCGAGTGTCCCTCCACGGGCAGCGTGGGTCCGGCTTCCCGAGCCCTTTGGCGCCATCCTGGGTGTCGTGTTTGCTCGCCGCACCGGGGTCCGGATCCCATTTCGGGCGCTTCGGGGAAGGAGATCCTACGACACGGTTGTCCGGCCACAAGCGCTGTGGCTGCCAGCCGTGTGGAGAAGTGGAGGCTGCCGTTCAGCGGCTCGGAGTTACGCAGTGCCGGGGACCGGGCATTCAGACAGTCGAGAGCGGCAGGCGTCCGGATGTGGACACGGGGCTCCGGTCCTGGGCGACGTGTGTGCTAGCTGCACGGGGGGCCGGGTTCTGTCTTGGGCGGCTCGGGAAACGAGATCCCACGACACAGTGGTCCGGCCACGAGCTGCATGCGGAGCGGCCGTGTCGTGAACAGGAGGCTGTCATCCGCTGGCTCGGGGGCTGGCTGTCCCCGAGACCAAAGCTTCTGTCCTTTTGCGGAGCGGCGGCCGTCCGTCCCGAACAGCCATGCTCCGGTCCTGGGCGATGTGTGTGCTAGCCGCACTAGGTCCCGATCGGACCTCGGTCGGCTCCGCTATTTCGATCGCAGGATTCGAGTATCCCTCCACGGGCAGCGTGGGTCTGGCTTCCCGAGCCCTTTGGCTCCATCCTGGGCGTCGTGTTTGCTCGCCGCACCGGGGTCCGGATCCCATTTCGGGCGCTTCGGGGAAGGAGATCCTACGACACGGTTGTCCGGCCACAAGCGCTGTGGCTGCCAGCCGTGTGGAGAAGTGGAGGCTGCCGTTCAGCGGCTCGGAGTTACGCAGTGCCGGGGACCGGGCATTCAGACAGTCGAGAGCGGCAGGCGTCCGGATGTGGACACGGGGCTCCGGTCCTGGGCGACGTGTGTGCTAGCTGCACGGGGGTCCGGGTTCTGTCTTGGGCGGCTCGGGAAACGAGATCCCACGACACAGTGGTCCGTCCACGAGCTGCATGCGGAGCGGCCGTGTCGTGAACAGGAGGCTGTCATCCGCTGGCTCGGGGGCTGGCTGTCCCCGAGACCAAAGCTTCTGTCCTGTGCGGAGCGGCGGCCGTCCGTCCCGAACAGCCATGCTCCGGTCCTGGGCGATGTGTGTGCTAGCCGCACTAGGTCCCGATCGGACCTCGGTCGGCTCCGCTATTTCGATCGCAGGATTCGAGTGTCCCTCCACGGGCAGCGTGGGTCCGGCTTCCCGAGCCCTTTGGCGCCATCCTGGGTGTCGTGTTTGCTCGCCGCACCGGGGTCCGGATCCCATTTCGGGCGCTTCGGGGAAGGAGATCCTACGACACGGTTGTCCGGCCACAAGCGCTGTGGCTGCCAGCCGTGTGGAGAAGTGGAGGCTGCCGTTCAGCGGCTCGGAGTTACGCAGTGCCGGGGACCGGGCATTCAGACAGTCGAGAGCGGCAGGCGTCCGGATGTGGACACGGGGCTCCGGTCCTGGGCGACGTGTGTGCTAGCTGCACGGGGGTCCGGGTTCTGTCTTGGGCGGCTCGGGAAACGAGATCCCACGACACAGTGGTCCGGCCACGAGCTGCATGCGGAGCGGCCGTGTCGTGAACAGGAGGCTGTCATCCGCTGGCTCGGGGGCTGGCTGTCCCCGAGACCAAAGCTTCTGTGCTGTGCGGAGCGGCGGCCGTCCGTCCCGAACAGCCATGCTCCGGTCCTGGGCGATGTGTGTGCTAGCCGCACTAGGTCCCGGTCGGACCTCGGTCGGCTCCGCTATTTCGATCGCAGGATTCGAGTGTCCCTCCACGGGCAGCGTGGGTCCGGCTTCCCGAGCCCTTTGGCGCCATCCTGGGCGTCGTGTTTGCTCGCCGCACCGGGGTCCGGATCCCATTTCGGGCGCTTCGGGAAAGGAGATCCTACGACACGGTTGTCCGGCCACAAGCGCTGTGGCTGCCAGCCGTGTGGAGAAGTGGAGGCTGCCGTTCAGCGGCTCGGAGTTACGCAGTGCCGGGGACCGGGGATTCAGACAGTCGAGAGCGGCAGGCGTCCGGATGTGGACACGGGGCTCCGGTCCTGGGCGACGTGTGTGCTAGCTGCACGGGGGTCCGGGTTCTGTCTTGGGCGGCTCGGGAAACGAGATCCCACGATACAGTGGTCCGGCCACGAGCTGCATGCGGAGCGGCCGTGTCGTGAACAGGAGGCTGTCATCCGCTGGCTCGGGGGCTGGCTGTCCCCGAGACCAAAGCTTCTGTGCTGTGCGGAGCGGCGGCCGTCCGTCCCGAACAGCCATGCTCCGGTCCTGGGCGATGTGTGTGCTAGCCGCACTAGGTCCCGATCGGACCTCGGTCGGCTCCGCTATTTCGATCGCAGGATTCGAGTGTCCCTCCACGGGCAGCGTGGGTCCGGCTTCCCGAGCCCTTTGGCTCCATCCTGGGTGTCGTGTTTGCTCGCCGCACCGGGGTCCGGATCCCATTTCGGGCGCTTCGGGGAAGGAGATCCTACGACACGGTTGTCCGGCCACAAGCGCTGTGGCTGCCAGCCGTGTGGAGAAGTGGAGGCTGCCGTTCAGCGGCTCGGAGTTACGCAGTGCCGGGGACCGGGCATTCAGACAGTCGAGAGCGGCAGGCGTCCGGATGTGGACACGGGGCTCCGGTCCTGGGCGACGTGTGTGCTAGCTGCACGGGGGTCCGGGTTCTGTCTTGGGCGGCTCGGGAAACGAGATCCCACGACACAGTGGTCCGGCCACGAGCTGCATGCGGAGCGGCCGTGTCGTGAACAGGAGGCTGTCATCCGCTGGCTCGGGGGCTGTCTGTCCCCGAGACCAAAGCTTCTGTCCTGTGCGGAGCGGCGGCCATCTGTCCCGAACAGCCATGCTCCGGTCCTGGGCGACGTGTGTGCTAGCTGCACGGGGGTCCGGGTTCTGTCTTGGGCGGCTCGGGAAACGAGATCCCACGACACAGTGGTCCGGCCACGAGCTGCATGCGGAGCGGCCGTGTCGTGAACAGGAGGCTGTCATCCGCTGGCTCGGGGGCTGGCTGTCCCCGAGACCAAAGCTTCTGTCCTTTTGCGGAGCGGCGGCCGTCCGTCCCGAACAGCCATGCTCCGGTCCTGGGCGATGTGTGTGCTAGCCGCACTAGGTCCCGATCGGACCTCGGTCGGCTCCGCTATTTCGATCGCAGGATTCGAGTGTCCCTCCACGGGCAGCGTGGGTCTGGCTTCCCGAGCCCTTTGGCTCCATCCTAGGCGTCGTGTTTGCTCGCCGCACCGGGGTCCGGATCCCATTTCGGGCGCTTCGGGGAAGGAGATCCTACGACACGGTTGTCCGGCCACAAGCGCTGTGGCTGCCAGCCGTGTGGAGAAGTGGAGGCTGCCGTTCAGCGGCTCGGAGTTACGCAGTGCCGGGGACCGGGCATTCAGACAGTCGAGAGCGGCAGGCGTCCGGATGTGGACACGGGGCTCCGGTCCTGGGCGACGTGTGTGCTAGCTGCACGGGGGTCCGGGTTCTGTCTTGGGCGGCTCGGGAAACGAGATCCCACGATACAGTGGTCCGGCCACGAGCTGCATGCGGAGCGGCCGTGTCGTGAACAGGAGGCTGTCATCCGCTGGCTCGGGGGCTGGCTGTCCCCGAGACCAAAGCTTCTGTGCTGTGCGGAGCGGCGGCCGTCCGTCCCGAACAGCCATGCTCCGGTCCTGGGCGATGTGTGTGCTAGCCGCACTAGGTCCCGATCGGACCTCGGTCGGCTCCGCTATTTCGATCGCAGGATTCGAGTATCCCTCCACGGGCAGCGTGGGTCTGGCTTCCCGAACCCTTTGGCTCCATCCTAGGCGTCGTGTTTGCTCGCCGCCCCGGGGTCCGGATCCCATTTCGGGCGCTTCGGGGAAGGAGATCCTACGACACGGTTGTCCGGCCACAAGCGCTGTGGCTGCCAGCCGTGTGGAGAAGTGGAGGCTGCCGTTCAGCGGCTCGGAGTTACGCAGTGCCGGGGACCGGGCATTCAGACAGTCGAGAGCGGCAGGCGTCCGGATGTGGACACGGGGCTCCGGTCCTGGGCGACGTGTGTGCTAGCTGCACGGGGGTCCGGGTTCTGTCTTGGGCGGCTCGGGAAACGAGATCCCACGACACAGTGGTCCGGCCACGAGCTGCATGCGGAGCGGCCGTGTCGTGAACAGGAGGCTGTCATCCGCTGGCTCGGGGGCTGGCTGTCCCCGAGACCAAAGCTTCTGTGCTGTGCGGAGCGGCGGCCGTCCGTCCCGAACAGCCATGCTCCGGTCCTGGGCGATGTGTGTGCTAGCCGCACTAGGTCCCGGTCGGACCTCGGTCGGCTCCGCTATTTCGATCGCAGGATTCGAGTGTCCCTCCACGGGCAGCGTGGGTCCGGCTTCCCGAGCCCTTTGGCGCCATCCTGGGTGTCGTGTTTGCTCGCCGCACCGGGGTCCGGATCCCATTTCGGGCGCTTCGGGGAAGGAGATCCTACGACACGGTTGTCCGGCCACAAGCGCTGTGGCTGCCAGCCGTGTGGAGAAGTGGAGGCTGCCGTTCAGCGGCTCGGAGTTACGCAGTGCCGGGGACCGGGGATTCAGACAGTCGAGAGCGGCAGGCGTCCGGATGTGGACACGGGGCTCCGGTCCTGGGCGACGTGTGTGCTAGCTGCACGGGGGTCCGGGTTCTGTCTTGGGCGGCTCGGGAAACGAGATCCCACGACACAGTGGTCCGGCCACGAGCTGCATGCGGAGCGGCTGTGTCGTGAACAGGAGGCTGTCATCCGCTGGCTCGGGGGCTGGCTGTCCCCGAGACCAAAGCTTCTGTGCTGTGCGGAGCGGCGGCCGTCCGTCCCGAACAGCCATGCTCCGGTCCTGGGCGATGTGTGTGCTAGCCGCACTAGGTCCCGGTCGGACCTCGGTCGGCTCCGCTATTTCGATCGCAGGATTCGAGTGTCCCTCCACGGGCAGCGTGGGTCCGGCTTCCCGAGCCCTTTGGCTCCATCCTGGGTGTCGTGTTTGCTCGCCGCACCGGGGTCCGGATCCCATTTCGGGCGCTTCGGGGAAGGAGATCCTACGACACGGTTGTCCGGCCACAAGCGCTGTGGCTGCCAGCCGTGTGGAGAAGTGGAGGCTGCCGTTCAGCGGCTCGGAGTTACGCAGTGCCGGGGACCGGGCATTCAGACAGTCGAGAGCGGCAGGCGTCCGGATGTGGACACGGGGCTCCGGTCCTGGGCGACGTGTGTGCTAGCTGCACGGGGGTCCGGGTTCTGTCTTGGGCGGCTCGGGAAACGAGATCCCACGACACAGTGGTCCGGCCACGAGCTGCATGCGGAGCGGCCGTGTCGTGAACAGGAGGCTGTCATCCGCTGGCTCGGGGGCTGGCTGTCCCCGAGACCAAAGCTTCTGTCCTGTGCGGAGCGGCGGCCGTCCGTCCCGAACAGCCATGCTCCGGTCCTGGGCGATGTGTGTGCTAGCCGCACTAGGTCCCGGTCGGACCTCGGTCGGCTCCGCTATTTCGATCGCAGGATTCGAGTGTCCCTCCACGGGCAGCGTGGGTCCGGCTTCCCGAGCCCTTTGGCGCCATCCTGGGCGTCGTGTTTGCTCGCCGCACCGGGGTCCGGATCCCATTTCGGGCGCTTCGGGAAAGGAGATCCTACGACACGGTTGTCCGGCCACAAGCGCTGTGGCTGCCAGCCGTGTGGAGAAGTGGAGGCTGCCGTTCAGCGGCTCGGAGTTACGCAGTGCCGGGGACCGGGGATTCAGACAGTCGAGAGCGGCAGGCGTCCGGATGTGGACACGGGGCTCCGGTCCTGGGCGACGTGTGTGCTAGCTGCACGGGGGTCCGGGTTCTGTCTTGGGCGGCTCGGGAAACGAGATCCCACGATACAGTGGTCCGGCCACGAGCTGCATGCGGAGCGGCCGTGTCGTGAACAGGAGGCTGTCATCCGCTGGCTCGGGGGCTGGCTGTCCCCGAGACCAAAGCTTCTGTGCTGTGCGGAGCGGCGGCCGTCCGTCCCGAACAGCCATGCTCCGGTCCTGGGCGATGTGTGTGCTAGCCGCACTAGGTCCCGATCGGACCTCGGTCGGCTCCGCTATTTCGATCGCAGGATTCGAGTGTCCCTCCACGGGCAGCGTGGGTCTGGCTTCCCGAGCCCTTTGGCTCCATCCTGGGCGTCGTGTTTGCTCGCCGCACCGGGGTCCGGATCCCATTTCGGGCGCTTCGGGGAAGGAGATCCTACGACACGGTTGTCCGGCCACAAGCGCTGTGGCTGCCAGCCGTGTGGAGAAGTGGAGGCTGCCGTTCAGCGGCTCGGAGTTACGCAGTGCCGGGGACCGGGGATTCAGACAGTCGAGAGCGGCAGGCGTCCGGATGTGGACACGGGGCTCCGGTCCTGGGCGACGTGTGTGCTAGCTGCACGGGGGTCCGGGTTCTGTCTTGGGCGGCTCGGGAAACGAGATCCCACGACACAGTGGTCCGGCCACGAGCTGCATGCGGAGCGGCCGTGTCGTGAACAGGAGGCTGTCATCCGCTGGCTCGGGGGCTGGCTGTCCCCGAGACCAAAGCTTCTGTGCTGTGCGGAGCGGCGGCCGTCCGTCCCGAACAGCCATGCTCCGGTCCTGGGCGATGTGTGTGCTAGCCGCACTAGGTCCCGATCGGACCTCGGTCGGCTCCGCTATTTCGATCGCAGGATTCGAGTGTCCCTCCACGGGCAGCGTGGGTCCGGCTTCCCAAGTCCTTTGGCTCCATCCTGGGTGTCGTGTTTGCTCGCCGCACCGGGGTCCGGATACCATTTCGGGCGCTTCGGGGAAGGAGATCCTACGACACGGTTGTCCGGCCACAAGCGCTGTGGCTGCCAGCCGTGTGGAGAAGTGGAGGCTGCCGTTCAGCGGCTCGGAGTTACGCAGTGCCGGGGACCGGGGATTCAGACAGTCGAGAGCGGCAGGCGTCCGGATGTGGACACTGGGCTCCGGTCCTGGGCGACGTGTGTGCTAGCTGCACGGGGGGGCCGGGTTCTGTCTTGGGCGGCTCGGGGAAGGAGATCCCACGACACAGTGGTCCGGCCACGAGCTGCATGCGGAGCGGCCGTGTCGTGAACAGGAGGCTGTCATCCGCTGGCTCGGGGGCTGGCTGTCCCCGAGACCAAAGCTTCTGTCCTGTGCGGAGCGGCGGCCGTCCGTCCCGAACAGCCATGCTCCGGTCCTGGGCGATGTGTGTGCTAGCCGCACTAGGTCCCGGTCGGACCTCGGTCGGCTCCGCTATTTCGATCGCAGGATTCGAGTATCCCTCCACGGGCAGCGTGGGTCCGGCTTCCCGAGCCCTTTGGCGCCATCCTGGGCGTCGTGTTTGCTCGCCGCACCGGGGTCCGGATCCCATTTCGGGCGCTTCGGGAAAGGAGATCCTACGACACGGTTGTCCGGCCACAAGCGCTGTGGCTGCCAGCCGTGTGGAGAAGTGGAGGCTGCCGTTCAGCGGCTCGGAGTTACGCAGTGCCGGGGACCGGGGATTCAGACAGTCGAGAGCGGCAGGCGTCCGGATGTGGACACGGGGCTCCGGTCCTGGGCGACGTGTGTGCTAGCTGCACGGGGGTCCGGGTTCTGTCTTGGGCGGCTCGGGAAACGAGATCCCACGACACAGTGGTCCGGCCACGAGCTGCATGCGGAGCGGCCGTGTCGTGAACAGGAGGCTGTCATCCGCTGGCTCGGGGGCTGGCTGTCCCCGAGACCAAAGCTTCTGTCCTGTGCGGAGCGGCGGCCGTCCGTCCCGAACAGCCATGCTCCGGTCCTGGGCGATGTGTGTGCTAGCCGCACTAGGTCCCGATCGGACCTCGGTCGGCTCCGCTATTTCGATCGCAGGATTCGAGTGTCCCTCCACGGGCAGCGTGGGTCCGGCTTCCCGAGCCCTTTGGCTCCATCCTGGGTGTCGTGTTTGCTCGCCGCACCGGGGTCCGGATCCCATTTCGGGCGCTTCGGGGAAGGAGATCCTACGACACGGTTGTCCGGCCACAAGCGCTGTGGCTGCCAGCCGTGTGGAGAAGTGGAGGCTGCCGTTCAGCGGCTCGGAGTTACGCAGTGCCGGGGACCGGGGATTCAGACAGTCGAGAGCGGCAGGCGTCCGGATGTGGACACGGGGCTCCGGTCCTGGGCGACGTGTGTGCTAGCTGCACGGGGGTCCGGGTTCTGTCTTGGGCGGCTCGGGAAACGAGATCCCACGACACAGTGGTCCGGCCACGAGCTGCATGCGGAGCGGCCGTGTCGTGAACAGGAGGCTGTCATCCGCTGGCTCGGGGGCTGGCTGTCCCCGAGACCAAAGCTTCTGTCCTGTGCGGAGCGGCGGCCGTCCGTCCCGAACAGCCATGCTCCGGTCCTGGGCGATGTGTGTGCTAGCCGCACTAGGTCCCGGTCGGACCTCGGTCGGCTCCGCTATTTCGATCGCAGGATTCGAGTGTCCCTCCACGGGCAGCGTGGGTCCGGCTTCCCGAGCCCTTTGGCGCCATCCTGGGTGTCGTGTTTGCTCGCCGCACCGGGGTCCGGATCCCATTTCGGGCGCTTCGGGGAAGGAGATCCTACGACACGGTTGTCCGGCCACAAGCGCTGTGGCTGCCAGCCGTGTGGAGAAGTGGAGGCTGCCGTTCAGCGGCTCGGAGTTACGCAGTGCCGGGGACCGGGGATTCAGACAGTCGAGAGCGGCAGGCGTCCGGATGTGGACACGGGGCTCCGGTCCTGGGCGACGTGTGTGCTAGCTGCACGGGGGTCCGGGTTCTGTCTTGGGCGGCTCGGGAAACGAGATCCCACGACACAGTGGTCCGGCCACGAGCTGCATGCGGAGCGGCCGTGTCGTGAACAGGAGGCTGTCATCCGCTGGCTCGGGGGCTGGCTGTCCCCGAGACCAAAGCTTCTGTGCTGTGCGGAGCGGCGGCCGTCCGTCCCGAACAGCCATGCTCCGGTCCTGGGCGATGTGTGTGCTAGCCGCACTAGGTCCCGATCGGACCTCGGTCGGCTCCGCTATTTCGATCGCAGGATTCGAGTGTCCCTCCACGGGCAGCGTGGGTCTGGCTTCCCGAGCCCTTTGGCTCCATCCTGGGCGTCGTGTTTGCTCGCCGCACCGGGGTCCGGATCCCATTTCGGGCGCTTCGGGGAAGGAGATCCTACGACACGGTTGTCCGGCCACAAGCGCTGTGGCTGCCAGCCGTGTGGAGAAGTGGAGGCTGCCGTTCAGCGGCTCGGAGTTACGCAGTGCCGGGGACCGGGGATTCAGACAGTCGAGAGCGGCAGGCGTCCGGATGTGGACACGGGGCTCCGGTCCTGGGCGACGTGTGTGCTAGCTGCACGGGGGTCCGGGTTCTGTCTTGGGCGGCTCGGGAAACGAGATCCCACGACACAGTGGTCCGGCCACGAGCTGCATGCGGAGCGGCCGTGTCGTGAACAGGAGGCTGTCATCCGCTGGCTCGGGGGCTGGCTGTCCCCGAGACCAAAGCTTCTGTGCTGTGCGGAGCGGCGGCCGTCCGTCCCGAACAGCCATGCTCCGGTCCTGGGCGATGTGTGTGCTAGCCGCACTAGGTCCCGGTCGGACCTCGGTCGGCTCCGCTATTTCGATCGCAGGATTCGAGTGTCCCTCCACGGGCAGCGTGGGTCTGGCTTCCCGAGCCCTTTGGCTCCATCCTGGGCGTCGTGTTTGCTCGCCGCACCGGGGTCCGGATCCCATTTCGGGCGCTTCGGGGAAGGAGATCCTACGACACGGTTGTCCGGCCACAAGCGCTGTGGCTGCCAGCCGTGTGGAGAAGTGGAGGCTGCCGTTCAGCGGCTCGGAGTTACGCAGTGCCGGGGACCGGGGATTCAGACAGTCGAGAGCGGCAGGCGTCCGGATGTGGACACGGGGCTCCGGTCCTGGGCGACGTGTGTGCTAGCTGCACGGGGGTCCGGGTTCTGTCTTGGGCGGCTCGGGAAACGAGATCCCACGACACAGTGGTCCGGCCACGAGCTGCATGCGGAGCGGCCGTGTCGTGAACAGGAGGCTGTCATCCGCTGGCTCGGGGGCTGGCTGTCCCCGAGACCAAAGCTTCTGTGCTGTGCGGAGCGGCGGCCGTCCGTCCCGAACAGCCATGCTCCGGTCCTGGGCGATGTGTGTGCTAGCCGCACTAGGTCCCGATCGGACCTCGGTCGGCTCCGCTATTTCGATCGCAGGATTCGAGTGTCCCTCCACGGGCAGCGTGGGTCCGGCTTCCCAAGTCCTTTGGCTCCATCCTGGGTGTCGTGTTTGCTCGCCGCACCGGGGTCCGGATACCATTTCGGGCGCTTCGGGGAAGGAGATCCTACGACACGGTTGTCCGGCCACAAGCGCTGTGGCTGCCAGCCGTGTGGAGAAGTGGAGGCTGCCGTTCAGCGGCTCGGAGTTACGCAGTGCCGGGGACCGGGGATTCAGACAGTCGAGAGCGGCAGGCGTCCGGATGTGGACACTGGGCTCCGGTCCTGGGCGACGTGTGTGCTAGCTGCACGGGGGGGCCGGGTTCTGTCTTGGGCGGCTCGGGGAAGGAGATCCCACGACACAGTGGTCCGGCCACGAGCTGCATGCGGAGCGGCCGTGTCGTGAACAGGAGGCTGTCATCCGCTGGCTCGGGGGCTGGCTGTCCCCGAGACCAAAGCTTCTGTCCTGTGCGGAGCGGCGGCCGTCCGTCCCGAACAGCCATGCTCCGGTCCTGGGCGATGTGTGTGCTAGCCGCACTAGGTCCCGGTCGGACCTCGGTCGGCTCCGCTATTTCGATCGCAGGATTCGAGTGTCCCTCCACGGGCAGCGTGGGTCCGGCTTCCCGAGCCCTTTGGCGCCATCCTGGGCGTCGTGTTTGCTCGCCGCACCGGGGTCCGGATCCCATTTCGGGCGCTTCGGGAAAGGAGATCCTACGACACGGTTGTCCGGCCACAAGCGCTGTGGCTGCCAGCCGTGTGGAGAAGTGGAGGCTGCCGTTCAGCGGCTCGGAGTTACGCAGTGCCGGGGACCGGGGATTCAGACAGTCGAGAGCGGCAGGCGTCCGGATGTGGACACGGGGCTCCGGTCCTGGGCGACGTGTGTGCTAGCTGCACGGGGGTCCGGGTTCTGTCTTGGGCGGCTCGGGAAACGAGATCCCACGACACAGTGGTCCGGCCACGAGCTGCATGCGGAGCGGCCGTGTCGTGAACAGGAGGCTGTCATCCGCTGGCTCGGGGGCTGGCTGTCCCCGAGACCAAAGCTTCTGTCCTGTGCGGAGCGGCGGCCGTCCGTCCCGAACAGCCATGCTCCGGTCCTGGGCGATGTGTGTGCTAGCCGCACTAGGTCCCGGTCGGACCTCGGTCGGCTCCGCTATTTCGATCGCAGGATTCGAGTGTCCCTCCACGGGCAGCGTGGGTCCGGCTTCCCGAGCCCTTTGGCGCCATCCTGGGCGTCGTGTTTGCTCGCCGCACCGGGGTCCGGATCCCATTTCGGGCGCTTCGGGAAAGGAGATCCTACGACACGGTTGTCCGGCCACAAGCGCTGTGGCTGCCAGCCGTGTGGAGAAGTGGAGGCTGCCGTTCAGCGGCTCGGAGTTACGCAGTGCCGGGGACCGGGGATTCAGACAGTCGAGAGCGGCAGGCGTCCGGATGTGGACACGGGGCTCCGGTCCTGGGCGACGTGTGTGCTAGCTGCACGGGGGTCCGGGTTCTGTCTTGGGCGGCTCGGGAAACGAGATCCCACGACACAGTGGTCCGGCCACGAGCTGCATGCGGAGCGGCCGTGTCGTGAACAGGAGGCTGTCATCCGCTGGCTCGGGGGCTGGCTGTCCCCGAGACCAAAGCTTCTGTCCTGTGCGGAGCGGCGGCCGTCCGTCCCGAACAGCCATGCTCCGGTCCTGGGCGATGTGTGTGCTAGCCGCACTAGGTCCCGATCGGACCTCGGTCGGCTCCGCTATTTCGATCGCAGGATTCGAGTGTCCCTCCACGGGCAGCGTGGGTCCGGCTTCCCGAGCCCTTTGGCGCCATCCTGGGTGTCGTGTTTGCTCGCCGCACCGGGGTCCGGATCCCATTTCGGGCGCTTCGGGGAAGGAGATCCTACGACACGGTTGTCCGGCCACAAGCGCTGTGGCTGCCAGCCGTGTGGAGAAGTGGAGGCTGCCGTTCAGCGGCTCGGAGTTACGCAGTGCCGGGGACCGGGGATTCAGACAGTCGAGAGCGGCAGGCGTCCGGATGTGGACACGGGGCTCCGGTCCTGGGCGACGTGTGTGCTAGCTGCACGGGGGTCCGGGTTCTGTCTTGGGCGGCTCGGGAAACGAGATCCCACGACACAGTGGTCCGGCCACGAGCTGCATGCGGAGCGGCCGTGTCGTGAACAGGAGGCTGTCATCCGCTGGCTCGGGGGCTGGCTGTCCCCGAGACCAAAGCTTCTGTGCTGTGCGGAGCGGCGGCCGTCCGTCCCGAACAGCCATGCTCCGGTCCTGGGCGATGTGTGTGCTAGCCGCACTAGGTCCCGATCGGACCTCGGTCGGCTCCGCTATTTCGATCGCAGGATTCGAGTGTCCCTCCACGGGCAGCGTGGGTCTGGCTTCCCGAGCCCTTTGGCTCCATCCTGGGCGTCGTGTTTGCTCGCCGCACCGGGGTCCGGATCCCATTTCGGGCGCTTCGGGGAAGGAGATCCTACGACACGGTTGTCCGGCCACAAGCGCTGTGGCTGCCAGCCGTGTGGAGAAGTGGAGGCTGCCGTTCAGCGGCTCGGAGTTACGCAGTGCCGGGGACCGGGGATTCAGACAGTCGAGAGCGGCAGGCGTCCGGATGTGGACACGGGGCTCCGGTCCTGGGCGACGTGTGTGCTAGCTGCACGGGGGTCCGGGTTCTGTCTTGGGCGGCTCGGGAAACGAGATCCCACGACACAGTGGTCCGGCCACGAGCTGCATGCGGAGCGGCCGTGTCGTGAACAGGAGGCTGTCATCCGCTGGCTCGGGGGCTGGCTGTCCCCGAGACCAAAGCTTCTGTGCTGTGCGGAGCGGCGGCCGTCCGTCCCGAACAGCCATGCTCCGGTCCTGGGCGATGTGTGTGCTAGCCGCACTAGGTCCCGGTCGGACCTCGGTCGGCTCCGCTATTTCGATCGCAGGATTCGAGTGTCCCTCCACGGGCAGCGTGGGTCCGGCTTCCCAAGTCCTTTGGCTCCATCCTGGGCGTCGTGTTTGCTCGCCGCACCGGGGTCCGGATCCCATTTCGGGCGCTTCGGGGAAGGAGATCCTACGACACGGTTGTCCGGCCACAAGCGCTGTGGCTGCCAGCCGTGTGGAGAAGTGGAGGCTGCCGTTCAGCGGCTCGGAGTTACGCAGTGCCGGGGACCGGGGATTCAGACAGTCGAGAGCGGCAGGCGTCCGGATGTGGACACGGGGCTCCGGTCCTGGGCGACGTGTGTGCTAGCTGCACGGGGGGCCGGGTTCTGTCTTGGGCGGCTCGGGAAACGAGATCCCACGACACAGTGGTCCGGCCACGAGCTGCATGCGGAGCGGCCGTGTCGTGAACAGGAGGCTGTCATCCGCTGGCTCGGGGGCTGGCTGTCCCCGAGACCAAAGCTTCTGTGCTGTGCGGAGCGGCGGCCGTCCGTCCCGAACAGCCATGCTCCGGTCCTGGGCGATGTGTGTGCTAGCCGCACTAGGTCCCGGTCGGACCTCGGTCGGCTCCGCTATTTCGATCGCAGGATTCGAGTGTCCCTCCACGGGCAGCGTGGGTCCGGCTTCCCGAGCCCTTTGGCGCCATCCTGGGTGTCGTGTTTGCTCGCCGCACCGGGGTCCGGATCCCATTTCGGGCGCTTCGGGGAAGGAGATCCTACGACACGGTTGTCCGGCCACAAGCGCTGTGGCTGCCAGCCGTGTGGAGAAGTGGAGGCTGCCGTTCAGCGGCTCGGAGTTACGCAGTGCCGGGGACCGGGGATTCAGACAGTCGAGAGCGGCAGGCGTCCGGATGTGGACACGGGGCTCCGGTCCTGGGCGACGTGTGTGCTAGCTGCACGGGGGTCCGGGTTCTGTCTTGGGCGGCTCGGGAAACGAGATCCCACGACACAGTGGTCCGGCCACGAGCTGCATGCGGAGCGGCCGTGTCGTGAACAGGAGGCTGTCATCCGCTGGCTCGGGGGCTGGCTGTCCCCGAGACCAAAGCTTCTGTCCTGTGCGGAGCGGCGGCCGTCGTTCCCGAACGCAAAGGCTCCGGTCCTGCGTGACGTGTGTGCTAGCCGCGCTGCGCTCCGCGTCCCGCCTCGTGCGGATTGGGGACAACGATCTCATTATGCGGTTGTCCAGCCATGAGCGGCATGGGAGCCAGACTTGCCGCGAAGCGTGAGGCTGTCATCAGACGGCTTTAGGCTTGCAGTGAAAGAGCGAAAAAGTAGGGTCCAGTGGCATGTGGGGCTGCGTTAAGGCTACACTGGGGAGTTCAGTTGTACCCAAAGTTTTTCTAAGGGGGCACTTTTGGATGGGCGAAATGGGCTTTGAACGCATTTTCTCGGGCCCTATTTTGAATTCATCTCGCATGCTGAGTATGGCTATGTTTCTGTTTGCTCAGAAAGAGCAAAGACAGATGGTACGGTGGAATGTGGGGCTGCGTGAAGGCTCCCATGGGGAGTTCAGTTGTACCCAAAACCTTCCTTTGGAGACACTCTTGGATGGTCCAAACCGGATCAGAACGCGTTTTCTGGAGCCCCCTTTTGAATTCGCCAAAGACTGTGGTTAGGGCTATGATTTGCGGTGCTAAGAAAGAGCGACGACAAACCTCCCCAGGGGAGCCATTGTACTTTCTACGGAAGCCTACATATAGCTCTAGCCGCAAAGGGAGTAAACTGGAAAAGCGGGCGTCAGAAAACGCATTGCGAGTCCCTTTCGCCCATCCAAAAGTGCCCCCAAAGGAAGACTTTGGGTACATCTGAACTCCCCAGGGGAGCCTTTTTGCAGAACCACATGCAAATGGACCCTCCGGGTTCGCTCTTTCACAGCAGGCCTAAATATAACCGTAGAAGGCATCGGAGACGACGGAAAAATCGTGCCCCAGAAAATGCATTCCGAGGCCCTTTCGCCCATCCAAAAGTGCCCCCAGAGGAAGGCTTTGGGTACAAGTGAAGTCCCCAGGGGAGCCTTTCCGCAGCCCCACATGCAACTGGACCCAACGGGTTCACTGTTTCCGATGAACCCTTAATATAGCCCTAACCGCAAAGGGATAAGACTGAAAAAGCGGGCCTCAGAAAACGCGTTACAAGCCCCTTTCGCCCATTCAAAAGTGCCCCCAAAGGAAGGCTTTGGGTACAACTGAACTCCCCAGGGGAGCCTTTACGCAGTCCCACATGCAACTGGACCCTCCGTGTTCACTGATTCCGAGTAACAGTAAATATATGTTGTCCAGTTTTCTGTTGCTCGGAATGAGCGAACACGGATGGTCCAGTTGCATGTGGGGCTGCGTAAAGGCTCCCCTGGGGAGTTCACTTGTACCTAAAGCCTTCCTCTGGGGGCACTTTTGGTTGGGCGAAAGTTGCTTTGTACGCATTTTCTGGGGCCCTTTTATGAATTCGTCTCAGATTCTGGGTAGTGCTATGGTTTGCGTTGCTCAGAAAGAGCGACGACAGAGGTTACAGTTGTCTGTGTAGCTGTTTGAAGGTCCCCTGGGGAGTTCAGATGTACCCAAAGCCTTCCTTTGGGGGCACTTTTGGATGGTCCAAGTGGACTCGCAATGCGTTTTCTGAGGCTTGCTTTTTCATTCTTCTCCATTTTCGGCTAGGGCTATATTTAGGGTTGCGTAGAAAGAGTGAACCCGGAGGGTCCAGTTGCATGTGGGGCTGCGTGAAGGCTCCCCTGGGGAGTTCAGTTGTTCCCAAAGCCTTCCTTTGGGGGCACCTTTGGATAGGCGAAAGGGGCTCGGATTGCGTTTTCTGGTGCCCGATTTTTCAGTCATCTTCCATGCGGGCCAGGGTTATATTTAGGGTTGCTGTGAAATAGCGAATAAGGAGGGTTCAGTTGCATGTGGGGCTGCGTAAAGGCTCCCCTGGGGAGTTCAGTTTTATCCAAAGCCTTCCTTTGGGGGCACTTTTGGATGGTCCAAGTGGACTCGCAATGCGTTTTCTGAGGCTTGCTTTTTCATTCTTCTCCATTTTCGGCTAGGGCTATATTTAGGGTTGCGTAGAAAGAGTGAACCAGGAGGGTCCAGTTGCATGTGGGGCTGTGTAAAGGCTCCCCTGGGGACTTCTGTTGTTCCCAAAGCCTTCCTTTGGGGGCACCTTTGGATAGGCGAAAGGGGCTCGGATTGCGTTTTCTGGTGCCCGATTTTTCAGTCATCTTCCATGCGGGCCAGGGTTATATTTAGGGTTGCTGTGAAAGAGCGAATAAGGAGGGACCAGTTGCATGTGGGGCTGCGTAAAGGCTCCCCTGGGGAGTTCAGATGTACCCAAAGCCTTCCTTTGGGGGCACTTTTAAATGGGCGAATGGGTCTTTTAACGCGTTGTATTTGGCCGATGTTTCAGTGTTCTCTGATGCAGGCCAGGGCTATATATAGATTTGCTCGGAAAGAGCGAACACGGAGGGTCCAGTTGCATGTGGGACTGCGTAAAGGCTCCCTTGGGGAGTTCACTTGTACCCAAAGCCTTCCTTTATGGGCACTTTTGGATGGGCGAAAGGGGCTCGTAACGCGTTGTCTTTGGCCCGATTTTTCAGTCGTCTCCGATGCGGGCGAGGGCTATATTTAGGGCTGCTCGGAAAGAGCAAACACAGAGGGTCCAGTTTCATGTGGGCTTCAATAAAGGCTCCCCTTGGGAGTTCAGATGTACCCAAAGCCTTTTTCTGAGGGCACTTTTGGATGGGCGAAACGGTCTTGTAACGCGTTGTCTTTGGCCCGATTTTTCAGTCCACTCTGATGCAGGCTAGGGATATTTTTAGGTTTGCTCGGAAAGATCGAACACGGAGGGTCCAGTTGCATGTGGGGATGCAAATAGGCTCCCCTGGCGAGTTCAGTTGTACCCAAAGCCTTCCTGTGGGGGCACTTTTGGATGGTCCAAGTGGACTCGCAATGCGTTTTCTGAGGCACGATTTTTCAGTCTTCTCCGTTTGTGGCTAGGGCAATATTTAGGCCTGCGTAGAAAGACTGAACCCAGAGGGTCCAGTTGCATGTGCGCCTCCATAAAGGCTCCCCTGGGGAGTTCACTTGTACCCAAAGCCTTCCTTTGGGGGCACTTTTGGATAGGCAAAAAGGGCTTGGAATGCGTTTTCTGGGGCCCAAGTTTTCAGTCTTCTGCCATGCCGGCTAGGGATATACTTAGGGTTGCTCGGAAAGAGCGAACACGGAGGGTCCAGTTGCATGTGGGACTGCGTAAAGGCTCCCCTGGTGAGTTCAGTTGTACCCAAAGCCTTCCTTTGGGGGCACTTTTGGATGGGCGAAAGGGTCTTGTAATGCGTTGTCTTTGGCCCGAGTATTCAGTCGTCTCCTATGCCGCCTAGGGATATATTAAGGCTTGCTGTGAAAGAGCGAATAAGGAGGGTCCAGTTGCATGTGGGGCTGCAAAAAGGCTCCCCTGGGGAGTTCAGTTGTACCCAAAGCCTTCCTGTGGGGGCACTTTTGGATGGTCCAAGTGGACTCGCAATGCGTTTTCTGAGGCACGATTTTTCAGTGTTCTCCCTTTGTTTGAAGGGATATATTTAGGCCTGCATAGAAAGACTGAACCCGGAGGGTCCAGTTGCATGTGCGACTCCATAAAGGCTCCCCTGGGGAGTTCACTTGTACCCAAAGCCTTCCTCTGGGGGCACTTTTGGATAGGCGAAAGGGGCTCGGAATGCATTTTCTGGGGCCCAAGTTTTCAGTCTTCTGTCATGCCGGCTAGGGTTATATATAGGGTTGCTCAGAAAGAGCGTACACGGAGGGTCCAGTTGCATGTGGGGCTGCGTCATGGCTCCCCTGGGGACTTCTGTTGTACCCAAAGCCTTCCTTTGAGGGCACTATTGGATGGGCGAAAGGGGCTCGGAAATCGTTTTCTGAGGCCCAAGTTTTCAGTCATCTCCCATGCCGGCTAGGGCTATATATAGGCTTGCGTAAAAAGAGCGAACCCGGAGGGTTCAGTTGCATGTGGGGCTGCGTAAAGGCTCCCCTGGGGAGTTCAGTTGTACCCAATGCCTTCCTTTGGGGGCACTTTTGGATGGGTGAAAGGGACTTGTAACCCGTTTTCTGGGGCCCGATTTTTTAGTCATCTTCCATGCGGGCCAGGGCTACATTTAGGGTTGCTGTGAAAGAGCGAATACGGAGGGTCCAGTTGCATGTGGGGCTACGTAAAGGCTCCCCTAGGGAGTTCACTTTTACCGAAATCCTTCCTCTGGGGGCACTTTTGGATGGGCGAAAGGGTCTTGTAACGAATTTTCTGGGGCCCGAGTTTTCAGTCGTCTGCCATGCTGGCTAGGGATATATTTAGGGTTGCTCGGAAAGAGCGAACACGGAGGGTGCAGTTGCATGTGGGGCTGAGTAAACTCTCCCCTGGGGAGTTCAGATGTACCCAAAGCCTTCCTCTGGGCGCACTTTTGGATGGGCGAAAGGGACTTGCAATGCGTTTTCTGAGGCTTGCTTTTTCAGTCTTCTCCCTTTGTGGCTAGGGCTATATTTATTCTTGCGCAGAAAGAGTGAACCCGGAGGGTCCAGTTGCATATGGGGCTGCGTATAGGCTCCCCTGGGGACTACTGTTTTACCCAAAGCCGTTTTTTGAGAGCACATTTGGATGGGGAAAAGGGGCTCGGAAAGCGTTTTCTGCGGCCCAACTTTTTAGTCGTCTCCCATGCCGGCTAGGGTTATATTTAGGCTTGCGTATAAAGACTGAACCCGGAGGGTCCTATTGCATGTGGTTCTGCAAAATGTCTCCCCTGGGGAGTTCACTTGTACCCAAAGCCTTCCTCTGGGGGCACTTTTGGATGGGCGAAAGGGCCTTGTAACATGTTTTCCGGGGCCCGATTTTTCAGTCATCTTTAATGCGGGCCAGGGCTATATTTAGTGTTGCTCGGAAAGAGCGAACCCGTTGGGTCCAGTTGCATGTGGGGCTGTGTAAACGCTCCCCTGGGGAGTTCAGTTGTACCCAAAGCCTTCCTTTGGGGGCACTTTTGGATGGGCGAAAGGGGCATGTAACGCATTGTCTTTGGCCCGATTTTTCAGTCTTCTCCCATGCGGGCTAGGGCTGTATTTAGGGTTGCTCGTATACAGCGAAACCGGAGGGTCCAGTTGCATGTGGGGCTGCGTAAAGGCTCCCCTGTGGAGTTCACTTGTACCCAAAGCCTTCCTTTGGGGGCACTTTTGGATGGACTAAAGGGACTCGCAATGCGTTTTATGAGGCCCGCTTTTTAAGTCTTCTCCATTGTGGCTAGGCTTGCGTAGAAAGAGTGAACCTGGAGGGTCCAGTTGTATGTGGGGCTGCGTCATGGCTCCCCTGGGGACTTCTGTTGTACCCAAAGCCTTATTTTGAGGGCACATTTGGATGGGCGAAAGGGGCTCGGAAAGCGTTTTCTGCGGCCCAAGTTTTTAGTCGTGTCCCATGCCGGCTAGGGCTATATTTAGGCTTGCGTAGAAAGAGTGAACCCGGAGGGTTCAGTTGCATGTGGGGCTTCGTCATGGCTCCCCTGGGGACTTCTGTTGTACCCAAAGCCTTCCTTTGGGGGCACTTTTGGATGGGCGAAAGGGTCTTTTAACCCGTTTTCTGGGGCCCGATTTTTCAGTCATCTTCCATGCGGGCCAGGGTTATATTTAGGGTTGCTGTGAAAGAGCGAATAGGGAGGGTCCAGTTGCATGTGGGACTGCGTAAAGGCTCCCCTGGGGAGTTCAGTTGTACCCAAAGCCTTCCTTTGGGGGCACTTTTGGGTGGTCCAAGTGGACTCGCAATGCGTTTTCTGAGGCTTGCTTTTTCAGTCTTCTCCCTTTGTGGCTAGGGCTATATTTAGGCTCGTGTAGAAAGACTGAACCCGGAGGGTCCTATTGCATTTGGTTCTGCAAAGTGTCTCCCCTGGGGAGTTCAGTTGTACCCAAAGCCTTCCTTTGGGGGCACATCGATGGGCGAAATGTGCTTGTAACCCGTTTTCTGGGGACCGATTTTTCAGTCAACTTCCATGCGGGCCAGGGCTATATATAGGGTTGCTGTGAAAGAGCGAAAAAGGAGGGTCCAGTTGCATGTGGGGCTGCGTAAAGGCTCCCCTGGGGAGTTCAGTTGTACCCAAAGCCTTCATTTGGGGGCACTTTTGGATGGGAGAAAGGGGCTCGTAACGCGTTGTCTTTGGCCCGATTTTTCAGTCTTCTGTCATGCCGGCTAGGGTTATATTTAGGGTTGCTCAGAAAGAGCGAACACGGAGGGTCCAGTTGCATGTGGGGCTGCGTCATGGCTCCCCTGGGGACTTCTGTTGTACCCAAAGCCTTCCTTTGAGAGCACATTTGGATGGGCGAAAGGGGCTCGGAAAGCGTTTTCTGCGGCCCAAGTTTTCAGTCGTGTCCCATGCCGGCTAGGGCTATATTTAGGCTTGCGTAGAAAGAGTGAACCCGGAGGGTTCAGTTGCATGTGGGGCTGCGTAAAGGCTCCCCTGGGGAGTTCAGTTGTACCCAAAGCCTTCCTTTGGGGGCACTTTTGGATGGGCGAATGGGGCTCGTAACGCGTTATCTTTGGCCCGATGTTTCAGTCTTCTCCCTTTGCGGCTAGAGATATATTTAGGCTTGTGTAGAAAGAGTGAACCCGGAGGGTCCAGTTGCATGTGGTTCTGCAAAAAGGCTCCCCTGGGGAGTTCAGTTGTACCCAAAGCGTTCCTTTGGGGACAGTTTAGGATGGGCGAAAGGGGCTCGGAAAGCGTTTTCTGCGGCCCGAGTGTTCAGTCGTCTCCCATGCCGGCTAGGGCTATATTTAGGGTTGCTCGTACACAGCGAAACCGGAGGGTCCAGTTGCATGTGGGCCTGCATAAAGGCTCCCCTGGGGAGTTCAGTTGTACCCAAAGCCTTCATTTGAGGGCACATTTTGGATGGGCGAAAGGGGCTTGTAACGCATTTTCTGGGGCCCGATTTTTCAGTCGTCTCCGATGCCAACAGGGGATTTATTTAGGGTTGCTCGGAAAGAGCGAACCCGGAGGGTGCAGTTGCATGTGGGGCTGCGTAACGGCTCCCTTGGGGAGTTCACTTGCACCCAAAGCCTTCCTCTGGGGGCTCTTTTGGATGGGCGAAAGGGGCTTGTAACGCATTTTCTGGGGATCGAGTTTTCAGTCGTCTCCCATGCTGGCTAGGGTTATATTAAGGGTTGCTGAGAAAGAGCGAACACGGAGGGTGCAGTTGAATGTGGGGCTGCAAAAAGGCTCCCCTGGGGAGTTCAGTTGTACCCAAAGCCTTCCTGTGGGGGCACTTTTGGATGGTCCAAGTGAACTCGCAATGCGTTTTCTGAGGTCCGCTTTTTCAGTCTTCTCCATTTTGGCTAGGGCAATATTTAGGCCTGCGTAGAAAGACTGAACCCGGAGGGTCAAGTTGCATGTGTGCCTCCATAAAGGCTCCCCTGGGGAGTTCACTTGTACCCAAAGCCTTCCTTTGGGGGCACTTTTGGATAGGCGAAAGGGGCTCGGAAAGCGTTTTCTGGGGCCCAAGTTTTCAGTCTTCTGCCATGCGGGCTAGGGTTATATTTAGGGTTGTTCAGAAAGAGCGAACACGGACGGACCAGTTGCATGTGGGACTGCGTCATGGCTCCCCTGGGGACATCTGTTGTACCCGAAGCCTTCCTTTGAGGGCACTTTTGGATGGGCGAAAGGGGCTTGTAACCCCTTTTCTGGGGCCCGATTTTTTAGTCATCTTCCATGCGGGACAGGGCTACATTTAGGGTTGTTGTGAAAGAGCGAATACGGAGGGTCCAGTTGCATGTGGGGCTACGTAAAGGCTCCCCTAGGGAGTTCAGTTGTAGCCCAAGCCTTCCTTGGAGGGCACTTTTGGATGTGCGAAAGGGGCTTGTATCGCATTTTCTGGGGCCCGAATTTTCAGTCGTCTCCCATGCTGGCTAGGGTTATATTTAGGGTTGCTCGGAAAGAGCGAACACGGAGGGTCCAGTTGCATGTGGGGCTGGGTAAACTCTCCCCTGCGGAGTTCAGATGTACCCAAAGCCTTCCTCTGGGGGCACTTTTGGATGCGCGAAAGGGACTCGTAATGCGTTTTCTGAGGCTTGCTTTTTCAGACTTTTCCCTTTGTGGCTAGGGCTATATTTAGGCTTGCGTAGAAAGAGTGAACCCGGAGGGTCCAGTTGCATGTGGTTCTGCAAAATGGCTCCCCTGGGGAGTTCAGTTGTACACAAAGCCTTCCTTTGGGGGCACTTTTGGATGGCCGAAAGGGAATTGTAATGCATTTTCTGGTGCCTGATTTTTCAGTCATCTCCGATGCCAGCATGGGATTTATTTAGGGTTGCTCGGAAAGAGCAAACACGGAGGGTCCAGTTGCATGTGGGGCTGCGTAAAGGCTCCCTTGGGGAGTTCAGTTGTACCCAAAGCCTTCCTGTGGGGGCACCTTTGGATGGGCAAAAGGGTCTTGTAACGCAGTTTCTGGGGCCCGATTTTTCAGTCGTCTCCTATGCCGCCTAGGGATATATTTAGGCTTGCTGTGAAAGAGCGAATATGGAGGGTCCAGTTGCATGTGGGGCTGCGTCATGACTCCCCTGGGGAGTTCACTTGTACGCAAAGCCTTCCTCTGGGGGTACTTTTGGATGGGCGAAAGGGGCGCGTAACGCATTTTCTGGGGCCCGAGTTTTCAGTCGTCTCCTATGCTGGCTAGGGTTATATTTAGGTTTGCTAAGAAAGAGCGAACACGGAAGGTGCAGTTGCATGTGGGGCTGCGTAAAATCTCCCCTGGGGAGTTCACTTGTACCCAAAGCCTTCCTCTGGGGGCACTTTTGGATGGGCGAAAAGGGCTTGTAACTCATTTTCTGGAGCCCGAGTTTTTAGTCTTCTGCCATGCTGGCTAGGGTTATATTTAGGGTTGCTCGGAAAGAGTAAACATGGAGGGTCCAGTTGCATGTGGGACTGCGTAAAGGCTCCCCTGGGGAGTTCACTTGTACCCAAAGCCTTCCTTTGGGGGCACCTTTGGATGGGTAAAAGGGTCTTGTAACGGATTTTCTGGGGCCCGATTTTTCAGTCGTCTCCGATGCCGCCTAGGGATATATTTAGGCTTGCTGTGAAAGAGTGAACCCGGAGGGTTCAGTTGCATGTGGGGCTGCAAAAAGGCTCCCCTGGGGAGTTCAGTTGTACCCAAAGCCTTCCTTTGAGGCCACATTTGGATGGGCGAAAGGGGCTCGTAACGTGTTTTCTGGGGCCCGATTTTTCAGTCGTCTCCGATGCCAGCACGGGCTATATTTAGTGTTGCTGTGAAAGAGCGAATATGGAGGGTCCAGTTATATATGGGGCTGCGTCATGGCTCCCCTGGGGAGTTCAGTTGTACCCAAAACCTTCTTTAGAGGCCACATTTGGATGGGCGAAAGGGGCTCGTAACGCGTTTTCTGGGGCCCGATTTTTCAGTCGTCTCCGATGACAGCAGTGGACATATTTAGGGTTGCTCGGAAAGAGTGAACCCGGAGGGTCCAGTTGCATGTGGGGCTGCATAAAGGCTCCCCTGCTGAGTTCACTTGTACCCAAAGCCTTCCTTTGGGGGCACTTTTGGATGGTCCAAGTGGACTCGCAATGCGTTTTCTGAGGCCCGCTTCTTCAGTCTTCTCCCTTTGTGGCTAGGGCTATATTTAGGCTTGCTTTGAAAGACTGAACCCGGAGGGTCCTGTTGCATGTGGGGCTGCATAAAGGCTCCCCTGGGGAGTTCAGTTGTACCCAAAGCTTTCCTTTAGGGGCACTTTTGGATGGGCGAAAGGGGCTTGTAACCCGTTTTCTTGGGCCCGATTTTATTCAGTCATCTTCCATACGGGCCAGGGTTATATTTAGGGTTGCTGTGAAAGAGCGAATAGGGAGGGTCCAGTTGCATGTGGGGCTGCGTAAAGGCTCCCCTGGGGAGTTCAGTTGTAACCAAATCCTTCCTGTGGGGGCACTTTTGGATGGGCGAAAGGGGCTCGTAACGCCTTGTTTTTGGCACGATTTTTCAGTCGTCTCTGATGCGGGCTAGGGCTATACTTAGGGTTGCTCGGAAAGAGCGAACCCGGAGGGTCCAGTTGCATGTGGGGCTGCAAAATGCTCCCCTGGGGAGTTCACTTGTACCCAAAGCCTTCCTTAGGGGGCTCTTTTCGATGGGCGAAAGGGGCTTTTAACGCATTTTCTGGGGCCCGAGTTTTTAGTCTTCTGCCATGCTGGCTAGGGTTATATTTAGGGTTGCTGTGAAAGAGCAAACACGGAGGGTCCAGTTGCATGTCGGCCTCCATAAAGGCTCCCCTGGGGAGTTCAGTTGTACCCAAAGCCTTCCTCTGGGGGCACTTTTGGATGGTCCAAGTGGACTCGCAATGCGTTTTCTGAGGCCAGGTTTTTCAGTCTTCTCCCTTTGTGGCTAGGGATATATTTAGGCTTGCGTAGAAAGACTGAACCCGGAGGGTCCTGATGCAAGTGGTTCTGCAAAATGGCTCCCCTGGGGAGTTCAGTTGTACCCAAAGCCTTCCTTTGGGGGCACTTTTGGTTGGGCGAAACGGATTGTAACGCGTTTTCTGGGGCCCGAGTTTTTAGTCTTCTTCCATGCTGGCTAGGGTTATATTTAGGGTTGCTCGGAAAGATCAAACACGGAGGGTCCAGTTGCATGTGGGCCTCCATAAAGGCTCCCCTGCGGAGTTCAGTGGTACCCAAAGCCTTCCTCTGGGAGCACTTTTGGATGGGCGAAAGGGACTCGCAATGTGTTTTCTGAGGCTTGCTTTTTCAGTCTTCTCCCTTTGTGGCTAGGGGTATATTTAGGCTTGCGTAGAAAGAGTGAACCAGGAGGGTCCAGTTGCATGTGGGGCTGTGTAAAGGCTCCCCTGGGGAGTTCAGTTGTACCCAAAGCCTTCCTTTGGGGGCACTTTTGGATAGGTGAAAGGGGCTCGGAAAGCATTTTCTGGGGCCCAATTTTTCAGTCGTCTCCCATGTGTGACAGGGCTATATTTAGGCTTGCTGTGAAAGAGCGAATACGGAGGGTCCAGTTGCATGTGGGGCTGCATAAAGGCTCCCCCGGGGAGTTCAGTTGTACCCAAAGCCTTCCTTTGGTGGCACTTTTGAATGGGCGAAAGTGGCTTGTAATGCATTTTCTGGGGCCTGATTTTTCAGTCATCTCCGATGCCAGCATGAGATTTATTTAGGGTTGCTCGGAAAGAGCAAACACGGAGGGTCCAGTTGCATGTGGGGCTGCGTAAAGGCTCCCTTGGGGAGTTCACTTGTACCCAAAGCCTTCCTGTGGGGGCACCTTTGGATGGGCAAAAGGGTCTTGTAACGCAGTTTCTGGGGCCCGATTTTTCAGTCGTCTCCTATGCCGCCTAGGGATATATTTAGGCTTGCTGTGAAAGAGCGAATATGGAGGGTTCAGTTGCATGTGGGGCTGCGTCATGACTCCCCTGGGGAGTTCACTTGTACGCAAAGCCTTCCTCTGGGGGTACTTTTGGATGGGCGAAAGGGGCGCGTAACGCATTTTCTGGGGCCCGAGTTTTCAGTCGTCTCCTATGCTGGCTAGGGTTATATTTAGGTTTGCTAAGAAAGAGCGAACACGGAAGGTGCAGTTGCATGTGGGGCTGCGTAAAATCTCCCCTGGGGAGTTCACTTGTACCCAAAGCCTTCCTCTGGGGGCACTTTTGGATGGGCGAAAAGGGCTTGTAACTCATTTTCTGGAGCCCGAGTTTTTAGTCTTCTGCCATGCTGGCTAGGGTTATATTTAGGGTTGCTCGGAAAGAGTAAACATGGAGGGTCCAGTTGCATGTGGGACTGCGTAAAGGCTCCCCTGGGGAGTTCAGTTGTACCCAAAGCCTTCCTTTGGGGGCACTTTTGGATGGGTAAAAGGGTCTTGTAACGGATTTTCTGGGGCCCGATTTTTCAGTCGTCTCCGATGCCGCCTAGGGATATATTTAGGCTTGCTGTGAAAGAGTGAACCCGGAGGGTTCAGTTGCATGTGGGGCTGCAAAAAGGCTCCCCTGGGGAGTTCAGTTGTACCCAAAGCCTTCCTTTGAGGCCACATTTGGATGGGCGAAAGGGGCTCGTAACGTGTTTTCTGGGGCCCGATTTTTCAGTCGTCTCCGATGCCAGCACGGGCTATATTTAGTGTTGCTGTGAAAGAGCGAATATGGAGGGTCCAGTTATATATGGGGCTGCGTCATGGCTCCCCTGGGGAGTTCAGTTGTACCCAAAACCTTCCTTAGAGGCCACATTTGGATGGGCGAAAGGGGCTCGTAACGCGTTTTCTGGGGCCCGATTTTTCAGTCGTCTCCGATGCCAGCAGTGGACATATTTAGGGTTGCTCGGAAAGAGTGAACCCGGAGGGTCCAGTTGCATGTGGGGCTGCATAAAGACTCCCCTGCTGAGTTCACTTGTACCCAAAGCCTTCCTTTGGGGGCACTTTTGGATGGTCCAAGTGGACTCGCAATGCGTTTTCTGAGGCCCGCTTTTTCAGTCTTCTCCCTTTGTGGCTAGGGCTATATTTAGGCTTGCTTTGAAAGACTGAACCCAGAGGGTCCTGTTGCATGTGGGGCTGCATAAAGGCTCCCCTGGGGAGTTCAGTTGTACCCAAAGCTTTCCTTTAGGGGCACTTTTGGATGGGCGAAAGGGGCTTGTAACCCGTTTTCTTGGGCCCGATTTTATTCAGTCATCTTCCATACGGGCCAGGGTTATATTTAGGGTTGCTGTGAAAGAGCGAATAGGGAGGGTCCAGTTGCATGTGGGGCTGCGTAAAGGCTCCCCTGGGGAGTTCAGTTGTAACCAAATCCTTCCTGTGGGGGCACTTTTGGATGGGCGAAAGGGGCTCGTAACGCCTTGTTTTTGGCACGATTTTTCAGTCGTCTCTGATGCGGGCTAGGGCTATACTTAGGGTTGCTCGGAAAGAGCGAACCCGGAGGGTCCAGTTGCATGTGGGGCTGCAAAATGCTCCCCTGGGGAGTTCACTTGTACCCAAAGCCTTCCTTAGGGGGCACTTTTGGTTGGGCGAAACGGATTGTAACGCGTTTTCTGGGGCCCGAGTTTTTAGTCTTCTTCCATGCTGGCTAGGGTTATATTTAGGGTTGCTCGGAAAGATCAAACACGGAGGGTCCAGTTGCATGTGGGCCTCCATAAAGGCTCCCCTGCGGAGTTCAGTGGTACCCAAAGCCTTCTTCTGGGAGCACTTTTGGATGGGCGAAAGGGACTCGCAATGTGTTTTCTGAGGCCAGGTTTTTCAGTCTTCTCCCTTTGTGGCTAGGGGTATATTTAGGCTTGCGTAGATAGAGTGAACCAGGAGGGTCCAGTTGCATGTGGGGCTGTGTAAAGGCTCCCCTGGGGAGTTCAGTTGTACCCAAAGCCTTCCTTTGGGGGCACTTTTGGATAGGTGAAAGGGGCTCGGAAAGCATTTTCTGGGGCCCAATTTTTCAGTCGTCTCCCATGTGTGACAGGGCTATATTTAGGGTTGCTGTGAAAGAGCGAATACGGAGGGTCCAGTTGCATGTGGGGCTGCATAAAGGCTCCCCTGCGGAGTTCACTAGTACCCAAAGCCTTCCTCTGGGGGCACTTTTGGATGGGCGAAAGGGAGTCGCAATGCTTTTTCTGAGGCCCCCTTTTTCAGTCTTCTCCCTTTGCGGCTAGGGCTATATTTAGGCTTGAGTAGAAAGAGTGAACCCGGATGGTCCAGTTGCATGTGGTTCTGCAAAATGTCTCCCCTTGGGAGTTCAGTTGTACCCAAAGCCTTCCTTAGGGGGCACTTTTGGATGGGCGAAAGGGTCTTTTAACGCATTTTCTGGGGCCCGAATTTTTAGTCTTCTGCCATGCTGGCTAGGGTTATATTTAGGGTTGCTGTGAAAGAGCAAACACGGAGGGTCCAGTTGCATGTCGGCCTCCATAAAGGCTCCCCTGGGGAGTTCAGTTGTACCCAAAGACTTCCTTTGGGGGCACTTTTGGATGGGTGAAACGGGCTCGGAAAGCATTGTCTTCGGCCCGATTTTTCAGTCATCTCCGATGCCGCCTTGGGATATATTTAGTTTTGCTGTGAAAGAGAGAATAAGGAGGGTCCAGTTGCATGTGGGGCTGCGTAAAGGCCCCCCTAGGGAGTTCACTTCTACGCAAAGCCTTCCTCTGGGGGCACTTTTGGATGGTCCAATTGGACTCGCAATGCTTTTTCTGAGGCCAGCTTTTTCAGTCTTCTCCCTTTGTAGCTAGGGATATATTTAGGCTTGCGTAGAAAGACTGAACCCGGAGGGTCCTGATGCATGTGGTTCTGCAAAATGGCTCCCCTGGGGAGTTCAGTTGTACCCAAAGCCTTCCTTTGGGGGCACTTTTGGTTGGGCGAAACGGATTGTAACGCGTTTTCTGGGGCCCGAGTTTTTAGTCTTCTTCCATGCTGGCTAGGGTTATATTTAGGGTTGCTCGGAAAGATCAAACACGGAGGGTCCAGTTGCATGTGGGCCTCCATAAAGGCTCCCCTGCGGAGTTCAGTTGTACCCAAAGCCTTCCTTTGGGGGCACTTTCGGATGGGCGAAATGGGCTCGGAAAGCGTTTTCTGCGGCCCGAGTTTTCAGTCGTCTCCCATGCCGGCTAGGGCTTTATTTAGTGTTCCTCGGAAACAGCGAACCAGAGGGTCCAGTTGCATTTGGGGCTGCGTAAAGGCTCCCCTGGGGAGTTCAATTGTACCCAAAGCCTTCCTCTGGGGGCACTTTTGGATGGGCGAAAGGGGCTTGTAACGCATTTTCTGGGGCCCGAGTTTTCAGTCTTCTGCCATGCGGGCTAGGGTTATATTTAGGATTGCTGTGAAAGAGCGAATACCGAGGGTGCAGTTGCATGTGGGGCTACGTGAAAGCTCCCCTAGGGAGTTCAGTTGTACCCAAAACCTTCCTTTGAGGGCACTTTTGGATGGGCGAAAGGGGCTTGTAACGCATTTTCTGGGGCTCGATTTTTCAGTCTTCTCCGATGCGGGATAGGGATATATTTAGGCTTGCTGTGAAAGAGCGAATAAGGAGGGTCCACTTGCATGTGGTTCTGCAAAATGGCTCCCCTGGGGAGTTCAGATGTACCCAAAGCCTTCCTTTGGGGGCACCTTTGGCTGGGCGAAACGGTCTTGTAACGCGTTGTCTTTGGCCCGATTTTTCAGTCGTCTCTGATGCGGGCTAGGGCTATAGTTAGAGTTGCTTGGAAAGAGCGAATACGGAGGGTCCAGTTGCATGTGGGGCTCCGTAAAGGCTCCCCTGGGGAGTTCACATGTACCCAAAGCCTTCCTGTGGGGGCACTTTTGGATGGACTAAACGGACTCGCAATGCGTTTTATGAGGCCCGCTTTTTCAGTATTCTCCTTTTGCGGCTAGGGCTATATTTAGGGTTGCTTGGAAAGAGCGAATACGGAGGGTCCAGTTGCATGTGGGCCTGCGTAAAGGCTCCCCTGGGGAGTTCACTTGTACCCAAAGCCTTCCTTTGGGGGCACTTTTGGATGGGCGAAAGGGGCTTGTAACCCGTTTTCTTGGGCCCGATTTTATTCAGTCATCTTCCATACGGGCCAGGGTTATATTTAGGGTTGCTGTGAAAGAGCGAATATGGAGGGTCCAGTTGCATGTGGGGCTGCGTAAAGGCTCCCCTGGGGAGTTCAGTTGTAACCAAATCCTTCCTGTGGGGGCACTTTTGGATGGGCGAAAGGGGCTCGTAACGCCTTGTTTTTGGCACGATTTTTCAGTCGTCTCTGATGCGGGCTAGGGCTATACTTAGGGTTGCTCGGAAAGAGCGAACCCGGAGGGTCCAGTTGCATGTGGGGCTGCAAAATGCTCCCCTGGGGAGTTCACTTGTACCCAAAGCCTTCCTTAGGGGGCTCTTTTCGATGGGCGAAAGGGGCTTTTAACGCATTTTCTGGGGCCCGAGTTTTTAGTCTTCTGCCATGCTGGCTAGGGTTATATTTAGGGTTGCTGTGAAAGAGCAAACACGGAGGGTCCAGTTGCATGTCGGCCTCCATAAAGGCTCCCCTGGGGAGTTCAGTTGTACCCAAAGCCTTCCTCTGGGGGCACTTTTGGATGGTCCAAGTGGACTCGCAATGCGTTTTCTGAGGCCAGGTTTTTCAGTCTTCTCCCTTTGTGGCTAGGGATATATTTAGGCTTGCGTAGAAAGACTGAACCCGGAGGGTCCTGATGCAAGTGGTTCTGCAAAATGGCTCCCCTGGGGAGTTCAGTTGTACCCAAAGCCTTCCTTTGGGGGCACTTTTGGTTGGGCGAAACGGATTGTAACGCGTTTTCTGGGGCCCGAGTTTTTAGTCTTCTTCCATGCTGGCTAGGGTTATATTTAGGGTTGCTCGGAAAGATCAAACACGGAGGGTCCAGTTGCATGTGGGCCTCCATAAAGGCTCCCCTGCGGAGTTCAGTGGTACCCAAAGCCTTCTTCTGGGAGCACTTTTGGATGGGCGAAAGGGACTCGCAATGTGTTTTCTGAGGCTTGCTTTTTCAGTCTTCTCCCTTTGTGGCTAGGGGTATATTTAGGCTTGCGTAGAAAGAGTGAACCAGGAGGGTCCAGTTGCATGTGGGGCTGTGTAAAGGCTCCCCTGGGGAGTTCAGTTGTACCCAAAGCCTTCCTTTGGGGGCACTTTTGGATAGGTGAAAGGGGCTCGGAAAGCATTTTCTGGGGCCCAATTTTTCAGTCGTCTCCCATGTGTGACAGGGCTATATTTAGGGTTGCTGTGAAAGAGCGAATACGGAGGGTCCAGTTGCATGTGGGGCTGCATAAAGGCTCCCCTGCGGAGTTCACTAGTACCCAAAGCCTTCCTCTGGGGGCACTTTTGGATGGGCGAAAGGGAGTCGCAATGCTTTTTCTGAGGCCCCCTTTTTCAGTCTTCTCCCTTTGCGGCTAGGGCTATATTTAGGCTTGAGTAGAAAGAGTGAACCCGGATGGTCCAGTTGCATGTGGTTCTGCAAAATGTCTCCCCTAGGGAGTTCAGTTGTACCCAAAGCCTTCCTTAGGGGGCACTTTTGGATGGGCGAAAGGGTCTTTTAACGCATTTTCTGGGGCCCGAATTTTTAGTCTTCTGCCATGCTGGCTAGGGTTATATTTAGGGTTGCTGTGAAAGAGCAAACACGGAGGGTCCAGTTGCATGTCGGCCTCCATAAAGGCTCCCCTGGGGAGTTCAGTTGTACCCAAAGACTTCCTTTGGGGGCACTTTTGGATGGGTGAAACGGGCTCGGAAAGCATTGTCTTCGGCCCGATTTTTCAGTCATCTCCGATGCCGCCTTGGGATATATTTAGTTTTGCTGTGAAAGAGAGAATAAGGAGGGTCCAGTTGCATGTGGGGCTGCGTAAAGGCCCCCCTAGGGAGTTCACTTCTACGCAAAGCCTTCCTCTGGGGGCACTTTTGGATGGTCCAATTGGACTCGCAATGCTTTTTCTGAGGCCAGCTTTTTCAGTCTTCTCCCTTTGTAGCTAGGGATATATTTAGGCTTGCGTAGAAAGACTGAACCCGGAGGGTCCTGATGCATGTGGTTCTGCAAAATGGCTCCCCTGGGGAGTTCAGTTGTACCCAAAGCCTTCCTTTGGGGGCACTTTTGGTTGGGCGAAACGGATTGTAACGCGTTTTCTGGGGCCCGAGTTTTTAGTCTTCTTCCATGCTGGCTAGGGTTATATTTAGGGTTGCTCGGAAAGATCAAACACGGAGGGTCCAGTTGCATGTGGGCCTCCATAAAGGCTCCCCTGCGGAGTTCAGTTGTACCCAAAGCCTTCCTTTGGGGGCACTTTCGGATGGGCGAAATGGGCTCGGAAAGCGTTTTCTGCGGCCCGAGTTTTCAGTCGTCTCCCATGCCGGCTAGGGCTTTATTTAGTGTTCCTCGGAAACAGCGAACCAGAGGGTCCAGTTGCATTTGGGGCTGCGTAAAGGCTCCCCTGGGGAGTTCAATTGTACCCAAAGCCTTCCTCTGGGGGCACTTTTGGATGGGCGAAAGGGGCTTGTAACGCATTTTCTGGGGCCCGAGTTTTCAGTCTTCTGCCATGCGGGCTAGGGTTATATTTAGGGTTGCTGTGAAAGAGCGAATACCGAGGGTGCAGTTGCATGTGGGGCTACGTGAAGGCTCCCCTAGGGAGTTCAGTTGTACCCAAAACCTTCCTTTGAGGGCACTTTTGGATGGGCGAAAGGGGCTTGTAACGCATTTTCTGGGGCTCGATTTTTCAGTCTTCTCCGATGCGGGATAGGGATATATTTAGGCTTGCTGTGAAAGAGCGAATAAGGAGGGTCCACTTGCATGTGGTTCTGCAAAATGGCTCCCCTGGGGAGTTCAGATGTACCCAAAGCCTTCCTTTGGGGGCACCTTTGGCTGGGCGAAACGGTCTTGTAACGTGTTGTCTTTGGCCCGATTTTTCAGTCGTCTCTGATGCGGGCTAGGGCTATAGTTAGAGTTGCTTGGAAAGAGCGAATACGGAGGGTCCAGTTGCATGTGGGGCTCCGTAAAGGCTCCCCTGGGGAGTTCACATGTACCCAAAGCCTTCCTGTGGGGGCACTTTTGGATGGACTAAACGGACTCGCAATGCGTTTTATGAGGCCCGCTTTTTCAGTATTCTCCTTTTGCGGCTAGGGCTATATTTAGGGTTGCTTGGAAAGAGCGAATACGGAGGGTCCAGTTGCATGTGGGCCTGCGTAAAGGCTCCCCTGGGGAGTTCACTTGTACCCAAAGCCTTCCTTTGGGGGCACTTTTGGATGGGCGAAAGGGGCTTGTAATGCATTTTCTGGGGCTCGATTTTTTAGTCATCTCCGGTTCGGCTTAGGGATATATGTAGGCTTGCGTAGAAAGAGCGAATCCGGAGGGTCCACTTGCATGTGGTTCTGCAAAATGGCTCCCCTGGCGAATTCAGTTGTACCCAAAGCCTTCCTGTGGGGGCACTTTTGGATGGTCCAAGTGGACTCGCAATGAGTTTTATGAGGCCCGCTTTTTCAGTCTTCTCCCTTTGCAGCTAGGGCTATATTTACGGTTGCTGTGAAAGACAGAACCCGGAGGGTCCTGTTGCATGTGCGCCTCCATAAAGGCTCCCCTGGGGAGTTCAGTTGTACCCAAAGCCTTCCTTTTGGGGCACTTTTGGATTGGCGAAAGGGGCTTGTAACCCGTTTTCTGGGGCCCGATTTTTCAGTCATCTTCCAAGCGGGCCAGTGATATATTTAGGGTTGCTGTGAAAGAGCGAATATGGAGGGTCCAGTTGCATGTGGGGCTGTGTAGGGGCTCCCTTGGGAAGTTCAGTTGTACCCAAAGCCTTCCTTTGGGGGCACTTTTGGATGGGGAAAGGGTCTCGGAATGTGTTTTCTGCGGCCCAAGATTTCAGTCGTCTCCCATGCAGGCTAGGGGTATATTTAGGTTTGCGTAGAAAGAGTGAACCCGGAGGGTTCAGTTGCATGTGGGGCTGCAAAAAGGCTCCCCTGGGGAGTTCAGTTGTACCCAAAGCCTTCCTTTGGGGGCACTTTTGGATGGTCCAAGTGGACACGCAATGAGTTTTCTGAGGCCCGCTTTTTCAGTCTTCTCCCTTTGCGGCTAGGGCTATATTTACCGTTGCTGTGAAAGACTGAGCCCGGAGGGTCCTGTTGCATGTGTTTCTGCAAAATGGCTCCCCTGGGGAGTTCAGTTGTACCCAAAGCCTTCCTTTGGGGGCACTTTTGGATGGGCGAAAGGGGCTTGTAACGCATTTTCTGGGGCTCGATTTTTCAGTCATCTCCGATGCGGCCTAGGGATATATTTAGGCTTGGTGTGAAAGAGCGAATAAGGAGGGTCCACTTGCATGTGGTTCTGCAAAATGGCTCCCCTGGCGAATTCAGTTGTACCCAAAGCCTTCCTGTGGGGGCACTTTTGGATGGTCCAAGTGGACACGCAATGAGTTTTCTGAGGCCCGCTTTTTCAGTCTTCTCCCTTTGCAGCTAGGGCTATATTTAGGGTTGCTCGGAAACAGTGAAACCGGAGGGTCCAGTTGCATGTGGGGCTGCAAAAAGGCTCCCCTGGGCAGTTCAGATGTACCAAAAGCCTTCCTTTGGGGGCACTTTTGGATGGGCGAAACGGTCTTGTAACGCGTTGTCTTTGGCCCGATTTTTCAGTCGTCTCTGATGCGTGCTAGGGCTATATTTAGTTTTGCTCGGAAAGAGCAAACAAGGAGGGTCCAGTTGCATGTGGGGCTGCGTAAAGGCTCCCCTGGGTAGTTCAGTTGTACCCAAAGCCTTCCTGTGGGGGCACTTTTGGATGGTCCAAGTGGACTCGCAATGCGTTTTCTTAGGCCTGAGTTTTCAGTCTTCTCCTTTTGCGGCTAGGGCTATATTTAGGCTTGCGGAGAAAGAGTGAACCCGGAGAGTTCAGTTGCATGTGGGGCTGCAAAAAGGCTCCCCTGGGGAGTTCAGATGTACCCAAAGCCTTCCTTTGGGGGCACTTTTGAATGGGCGAAAAGGGCTCGTAACGTGTTGTCTTTGGCACGATTTTTCAGTCATCTTCCATGCGGGCGAGGGATATATTTAGGGTTGGTTGGAAAGAGCGAATAAGGAGGGTCCAGTTGCATGTGGGGCTGCGGAAACGCTCTCCTGGTGAGTTCAGTTGTACCCAAAGCCTTCCTTTGAGGGCACTTTTGGATGGGCGCAACAAGCTTGTAACGCGTTGTCTTTGTCCCGATTTTTCAGTCGTCTCCCATGCCGGCTAGGGCTGTATTTAGGGTTGCTCGGAAACAGCGAAGCAGAGGGTCCAGTTGCCTGTGGGGCTGCGTAAAGGCTCCCCTGGCGAGTTCAGTTGTACCCAAAGCCTTCCTCTGGGGGCACTTTTGGATGAGCGAAAGGGGCTTGTAACGCATTTTGTGGTGCCCGAGTTTTCAGTCTTCTGCTATGCGGGCTAGGGTTATATTTAGGGTTACTGTGAAAGAGCGAATACAGAGGGTGCAGTTGCATGTGGGGCTACGTGAAGGCTCCCCTAGGGAGTTCAGTTGTACCCAAAGCCTTTATTTGAGGGCACTTTTGGATGGGCGAAAGGGGCTTGTAACGCATTTTCTGGGGCTCGATTTTTCAGTCATCTCCGATGCGCCCTCGGATATATTTAGGGTTGCTGTGAAAGAGCGAATAAGGAGGGTCCAGTTGCATGTGGGGCTGCGTAAAGGCTCCCCTGGGGAGTTCAGTTGTACCCAAAGCCTTCCTTTGGGGGCACTTTTGGAAGGGCGAAAGGGGCTCGTAACGCGTTGTCTTTGGCCCGATTTTTCAGTCGTCTCTGATGCCGGCTAGGGCTATATTTAGGGTTGCTCAGAAAGAGCGAACACGGAGGGTCCAGTTGCATGTGGGGCTGCGTAAAGGCTCCCCTGGGGAGTTCACTTGTACCCAAATCCTTCCTTTGGAGGCACTTTTGGATGGGCGAAAGGGGCTCGGAAAGCGTTTTCTGCGGCCCAAGATTTCAGTCGTCTCCCTAGCCGGCTAGGGCTATATATAGGGTTGCACGGATACAGCGAAAGCGGAGGGTCCAGTTGCATGTGGGACTGCGTAAAGGCTCCCCTGGGGAGTTCAGATGTTCCCAAAGCCTTCCTTTGGGGGCACTTTTGGATGGACTAAACGGACTCAACTCTATGAAGTTCAACAAGGCCAAGTGCCGGGTCCTGCACCTGGGGCGCAATAACCCCAAGCAGAACTACAGGCTGGGAGAGGAATGGTTGGAGAGCTGCCAGGCAGAGAAGGACCTGGGAGTGATGGTGGACAGTCGGCTGAATATGAGCCAGCAGTGTGCTCAGGTGGCCAAGAAGGCCAACGGCATCCTGGCTTGTATCAGAAACAGTGTGACCAGCAGGGCTAGGGAGGTGATCGTCCCCCTGTACTCGGCTCTGGTGAGGCCGCACCTCGAGTACTGTGTTCAGTTTTGGGCCCCTCGCTACAAGAAGGACATCGAGGTGCTTGAGCGGGTCCAAAGAAGGGCGACGAAGCTGGTGAGGGGCCTGGAGAGCAAGTCCTATGAGGAGTGGCTGAAGGAGCTGGGCTTGTTCAGCCTAGAGAAGAGGAGGCTCAGGGGTGACCTTATTGCTATGTATAAGTATATTAAAGGAGGCTGTAGAGAGGTGGGGGTTGGCCTGTTCTCCCATGTGCCTGGTGACAGGACGAGGGGGAATGGGCTAAAGTTGCGCCAGGGGAGTTTTAGGTTAGATGTTAGGAAGAATTTCTTTACTGAAAGGGTTGTGAGGCACTGGAACGGGCTGCCCAGGGAGGTGGTGGAGTCACCATCCCTGGAAGTCTTCAAAAGACGTTTAGATGTAGAGCTTAGGGATATGGTTTAGTGGGGACTGTTAGTGTCAGGTTAGAGGTTGGACTCGATGATCTTGAGGTCTCTTCCAACCTAGAAATTCTGTGATTCTGTGATTCTGTGACTCGCAATGCGTTTTCTGAGGCCCGCTTTTTCAGACTTCTCCTTTTGCGGCTAGGCTATATTTAGGCTTGCGTAGAAAGAGTGAACCCGGAGGGTCCAGTTGCATGTGGGGCTACGTAAAGGCTCCCCTGGGGAGTTCAGTTGTACCCAAAGCCTTCCTTTAGGGGCACTTTTGGATGGGCGAAAGGGGCTTGTAACGCATTTTCTGGGGCTCGATTTTTCAGTCATCTCCGATGCGGGATAGGGATATATTTAGGCTTGCTGTGAAAGAGCGAATAAGGAGGGTCCACTTGCATGTGGTTCTGCAAAATGGCTCCCCTGGCGAGTTCAGTTGTACCCAAATCCTTCCTGTGGGGGCACTTTTGGATGGTCCAAGTGGACTCGCAATGAGTTTTCTGAGGCCCGCTTTTTCATTCTTCTCCCTTTGCGGCTAGGGCTATATTTAGGGTTGCTGTGAAAGAGTGAACCCGGAGGGTTCAGTTGCATGTGTTTCTGCAAAATGGCTCCCCTGGGGAGTTCAGTTGTACCCAAAGCCTTCCTTTGGGGGCACTTTTGGATGGGCAAAAGGGCTTGTAACCCATTTTCTGGGGCTCGATTTTTCAGTCATCTTCCAAGCGGGCCAGTGATATATTTAGGGTTGCTGTGAAAGAGCGAACATGGAGGGTCCAGTTGCATGTGGGGCTGCGTAAAGGATCCCCTGGGGAGTTCACTTGTACCCAAAGCCTTCCTTTGGGGGCACTTTTGGATGGGCGAAAGGGGCTCGGAAAGCGTTTTCTGCGGCCCGAGTTTTCAGTCGTATCCCATGCCGGCTAGGGCTATATTTAGGGTTGCTCGGAAACAGCGAACCGGAGGGTCCAGTTGCCTGTGGGGCTGCGTAAAGTCTCCCCTGGGTAGTTCAGTTGTACCCAAAGCCTTCTTGTGGGGGCACGTTTGGATGGTCCAGGTGGACTCGCAATGTGTTTTCTGAGGCCCGATTTTTCAGTCTTCTCCTTTTGCAGCTAGGGCTATATTTAGGCTTGCGTAGAAAGAGTGAACCCGGAGGCTGCAGTTGTATGTGGGGCTGCGTAAAGGCTCCCCTGGGGAGTTCACTTGTACCCAAAGCCTTCCTCTGGGGGCACTTTTGGATGGCGAAAGGGGCTTGTAACGCATTTTCTGGGGCCCGATATTTCAGTCGTCTCCGATGCCGCCTAGGGATATATTTAGGCTTGCTGTGAAAGAGCGAATGAAGAGGGTCCAGTTGCATGTGGGGCTGCAAAAAGGCTCCCCTGGGGAGTTCAGTTGTACCCAAAGCCTTTCTGTGGGGGTACTTTTGGATGGTCCAAGTGGACTCGCAATGCGTTTTCTGAGGCCAGAGTTTTCAGTCTTCTCCTTTTGCGGCTAGGGCTATATTTAGGCTTGCGTAGAAAGAGTGAACCCGGAGGCTGCAGTTGCATGTGGGGCTGCAAAAAGGCTCCCCTGGGGAGTTCAGTTGTACCCAAAGCCTTCCTTTGGGGGCACTTTTGGATAGGTGAAAGTGGCTCGGAAAGCATTTTCTGGGGCCCAATTTTTCAGTTGTCTCCCATGTGGGGTAGGGCTATATTTAGGGTTGCTGTGAAAGAGCGAATACGGAGGGTCCAGTTGCATGTGGGGCTGCATAAAGGCTCCCCTGGGGAGTTCAGTTGTACCCAAAGCCTTCCTTTGGGGGCACTTTTGTATTGTTCAATTGGACTCGCAATGCGTTTTCTGAGGCCCACTTTTTCAGACTTCTCCGTTTCTGGCCAGGGCTATATTTAGGCTTGCGTAGAAAGACTGAACCCGGATGGTCCAGTTGCATGTGGTTCTGCAAAATGTCTCCCCTGGGGAGTTCAGTTGTACCCAAAGCCTTCCTTTTGGGGCACTTTTGGATGGGCGAAAGGGGCTTGTAACCGATTTTCTGGGGCCCGATCTTTAAGTCATCTTCCATGCGGGCCAGGAATATATTAAGTTTTGCTGTGAAAGAGCGAATAGGGAGGGTCCAGTTGCATGTGGGGCTGCGTAAAGGCTCCCCTGGGGAGTTCAGTTGTAGCCCAAGACTTCCTTTGGGGGCACTTTTGGATGGGCGAAACGGTCTTGTAACGCGTTTTTTTGGCCCGATTTTTTAGTCGTCTCTGATGCAGCCTAGGGATATATTTAGGCTTGCTCGGAAAGAGCGAATACGGAGGGTCCAGTTGCATGTGGGACTGTGTAAAGGTTCCCCTGAGGAGTTCAGTTGTACCCAAAGCCTTCCTTTGGGGGCACTTTTGGATGGGCGAAACGGGCTTGTAACCCATTTTCTGGGGCCAGATTTTTCAGTCATCTTCCATGCGGGCCAGTGATATATTTAGGGTTGCTGTGAAAGAGCGAATATGGAGGGTCCAGTTGCATGTCGGGCTGCGTAAAGGCTCCCATGGGGAGTTCACTTGTACCCAAAGCCTTCCTTTGAGGGCACTTTTGGATGGGCGAAAGGGGCTCGGAATACGTTTTCTGGGGCCTGATGTTTCAGTCGTCTCCCATGCCGGCTAGGGCTATATTTAGGCTTGCGTAGAAAGTGTGAACCCGGAAAGTTCAGGTGCATGTGAGGCTGCATAAAGTCTCCCCTCGGGAGTTCAGATGTACCCAAAGCCTTCCTCTGGGGGCACTTTTGGATGGGCGAAAGGGGCTCGCAATGCATTTTCTGAGGCTTGCTTTTTCAGTCTTCTCCGTTTGTGGCTAGGGCTATATTTAGGCTTGCGTAGAAAGAGTGAACCCGGAGGGTCCAGTTGCATGTGGGGCTGTTAAAGGGTCCCCTGGGGAGTTCACTAGTACTTAAAGGCTTCCTGTGGCGGCACTTTTGGATAGTCCAAGTGGACTCGCAATGCGTTTTCTGAGGTCCCCTTTTTCAGTCTTCTCCCTTTCTGGCTAGGGCTATATTTTGGCTTGCGTAGAAAGACTGAAATCGGATCGTCCAGTTGCATGTGGTTCTGCAAAATGTCTCCCCTGGGGAGTTCCTTTGTACCCAAAGCCTTCCTTTGAGGGCACTTTTGGATGGGCGAAAGGGGCTTGTAACCTGTTTTCTGGGGCCCGATCTTTCAGTCATCTTCCAAGCGGGCCAGGGATATATTTAGGTTTGTTGCGAAAGAGCGAATACCGAGGGTGCAGTTGCATGTGGGGCTGCGTAAAGGCTCCCCTGGGGAGTTCAGTTGTACCCAAAGCCTTCCTTTGGGGGCACTTTTGGATGGGCGAAACGGTCTTGTAACGCGTTGTCTTTGGCCCGATTTTTCAGTCGTCTCTGATTCCGGCTAGGGTTATATTTAGGTTTGCTCGGAAAGAGCGAATTAGGAGGGTCCACTTGCATGTGGTTCTGCAAAATGGCTCCCCTGGCGAGTTTAGTTGTACCCAAAGCCTTCCTTTGGGGGCACTTTCGGATGGGCGAAATGGGCTCGGAAAGCGTTTTCTGCGGCCCGAGTTTTCAGTCGTCTCCCATGCCGGCTAGGGCTATATTTAGGGTTGCTCAGAAACAGTGAAACCGGAGGGTCCAGTTGCATGTGGGGCTGCAAAAAGGCTCCCCTGGGGAGTTCACTTGTACCCAAAGCCTCCCTTTGGGGGCACATTTGGATGGGCGAAACGGTCTTGTAACGCGTTGTCTTTGGCCCGATTTTTCAGTCGTCTCTGATGCGTGCTAGGGCTATATTTAGGTTTGCTCGGAAAGAGCAAAGAAGGAGGGTCCAGTTGCATGTGGGGATGCGTAAAGGCTCCCCTGGGGAGTTCAGTTGTACCCAAAGCCTTCCTCTGGGGGCACTTTTGGATGGTCCAAGTGGACTCGCAATGAGTTTTCTGAGGCCCGTTTTTTCATTCTTTTCCCTTTGCGGCTAGGGCTATATTTAGGGTTGCTGTGAAAGAGTGAACCCGGAGGGTTCATTTGCATGTGTTTCTGCAAAATGGCTCCCCTGGGGAGTTCAGTTGTACCCAAAGCCTTCCTTTTGGGGCACTTTTGGATGGGCGAAAGGGCTTGTAACCCATTTTCTGGGGCTCGATTTTTCAGTCATCTTCCAAGCGGGCCATTGATATATTTAGGGTTGCTGTGAAAGAGCGAATACGGAGGGTGCAGTTGCATGTGGGGCTGCGTAAAGGCTCCCCTGGGGAGTTCACTTGTACCCAAAGCCTTCCTGTGGGGGCACTTTTGGATGGGCGAAAAGGGCTTGTAACGCATTTTCTGGGGCTCGATTTTTCAGTCATCTCCGTTTCTGGCTAGGGCTATATTTAGGCTTGCTGTGAAAGAGCGAATAAGGAGGGTCCACTTGCATGTGGTTCTGCAAAATGGCTCCCCTGGGGAGTTCAGATGTACCCAAAGCTTTCCTTTTGGGGCACTTTTGGCTGGGCGAAACGGTCTTGTAACGCGTTGTCTTTAGCCGGATTTTTCAGTCGTCTCTGATGCGGGCTAGGGCTATAGTTAGAGTTGCTTGGAAAGAGCGAATACGGAGGGTCCAGTTGCATGTGGGGCTCCGTAAAGGCTCCCCTGGGAAGTTCAGATGTACCAAAAGCCTTCCTCTGGGGGCACTTTTGGATGGACTAAACGGACTCGCAATGCGTTTTATGAGGCCCGCTTTTTCAGTCTTCTCCTTTTGCGGCTACGGCTATATTTAGGCTTGCGTAGAAAGATTGAACCCGGAGGGTCCAGTTGCATGTGGGGCTGCGTCATGGCTCCCCTGGGGAGTTCACTTGTACCCAAAGCCTTCCTTTGGGGGCACTTTTGGATGGGCGAAAGGGGCTTGTAACGCATTTTCTGGGGCTCGATTTTTTAGTCATCTCCGGTTCGGCCTAGGGATATATGTAGGCTTGCGTAGAAAGAGCGAATAAGGAGGGTTCACTTGCATGTGGTTCTGCAAAATGGCTCCCCTGGCGAATTCAGTTGTACCCAAAGCCTTCCTGTGGGGGCACTTTTGGATGGTCCAAGTGGACTCGCAATGAGTTTTATGAGGCCCGCTTTTTCAGTCTTCTCCCTTTGCAGCTAGGGCTATATTTACGGTTGCTGTGAAAGACTGAACCCGGAGGGTCCTGTTGCATGTGCGCCTCCATAAAGGCTCCCCTGGGGAGTTCAGTTATACCCAAAGCCTTCCTTTTGGGGCACTTTTAGATTGGCGAACGGGGCTTGTAACCCGTTTTCTGGGGCCCGATTTTTCAGTCATCTTCCAAGCGGGCCAGTGATATATTTAGGGTTGCTGTGAAAGAGCGAATATGGAGGGTCCAGTTGCATGTAGGGCTGTGTAGGGGCTCCCCTGGGAAGTTCAGTTGTACCCAAAGCCTTCCTTTGGGGGCACTTTTGGATGGGCGAAAGGGGCTCGTAACGCGTTGTCTTTGGCCCGATTTTTCAGTCGTCTCCCATGCAGGCTAGGGGTATATTTAGGTTTGCGTAGAAAGAGTGAACCCGGAGGGTTCAGTTGCATGTGGGGCTGCAAAAAGGCTCCCCTGGGGAGTTCAGTTGTACCCAAAGCCTTCCTTTGGGGGCACTTTTGGATGGGCGAAAGGGGCTTGTATCCCGTTTTCTGGGGCCCGATTTTTTAGTCATCTCTGATGCGGGCTAGGGTTATATTTAGGTTTGCTCGGAAAGAGCGAACACGGAGGGTCCAGTTGCATGTGGGCCTGCGTAAAGGCTCCCCTGGGGAGTTCAGTTGTACCCAAAGCCTTCCTTTGGGGGCACTTTTGGATGGGCAAAAAGGGCTTGGAAAGTGTTTTCTGCGGCCCAAGATTTCAGTCGTCTCCCATGCCGGCTAGGGGTATATTTAGGTTTGCGTAGAAAGAGTGAACCCGGAGGGTTCAGTTGCATGTGGGGCTGCAAAAAGGCTCCCCTGGGGAGTTCAGTTGTACCCAAAGCCTTCCTTTTGGGGGCACTTTTGGATGGGCGAAAGGGGCTTGTAACCATTTTCTGGGGCTCGATTTTTCAGTCATCTCCGATGCGGGATAGGGATATATTTAGGGTTGCTGTGAAAGACTGAACCCGGAGGGTCCTGTTGCATGTGTTTCTGCAAAATGGCTCCCCTGGGGAGTTCAGTTGTACCCAAAGCCTTCCTTTGGTGGCACTTTTGGATTGTCCAAGTGGACTCGCAATGCGTTTTCTGAGGCCCGATTTTTCAGTCTTCTCCTTTTGCGGCTAGGGTTATATTTAGGCTTGCGTAGAAAGAGTGAACCCGGAGGGTTCAGTTGCATGTGCTGCTGCAAAATGGCTCCCCTGGGGAGTTCAGTTTTAACCAAAGCCTTCCTTTTGGGGCACTTTTGGATGGGCGAAAGGGGCTTGTAACGCATTCTCTGGGGCCCGAGTTTTCAGTCTTCTGCCATGCGGGCTAGGGTTATATTTAGGGTTGCTGTGAAAGAGCGAATACGGAGGGTGCAGTTGCATGTGGGGCTACGTGAAGGCTCCCCTAGGGAGTTCAGTTCTACCCAAAGCCTTCCTTTGAGGGCACTTTTGGATGGGCGAAAGGGGCTTGTAACGCATTTTCTGGGGCTCGATTTTTCAGTCATCTCCGATGCGGGATAGGGATATATTTAGGCTTGCTGTGAAAGAGCGAATAAGGAGGGTCCACTTGCATGTGGTTCTGCAAAATGGCTCCCCTGGGGAGTTCAGATGTACCCAAAGCCTTCCTTTGGGGGCACTTTTGGATGGGTGAAACGGTCTTGTAACGCGTTGTCTTTGGCCCGATTTTTCAGTCGTCTCTGATGCGGGCTAGGGCTATATTTAGGTTTGCTCGGAAAGAGCAAAGAAGGAGGGTCCAGTTGCATGTGGGGATGCGTAAAGGCTCCCCTGGGGAGTTCAGTTGTACCCAAAGCCTTCCTCTGGGGGCACTTTTGGATGGTCCAAGTGGACTCGCAATGAGTTTTCTGAGGCCCGTTTTTTCATTCTTTTCCCTTTGCGGCTAGGGCTATATTTAGGGTTGCTGTGAAAGAGTGAACCCGGAGGGTTCATTTGCATGTGTTTCTGCAAAATGGCTCCCCTGGGGAGTTCAGTTGTACCCAAAGCCTTCCTTTTGGGGCACTTTTGGATGGGCGAAAGGGCTTGTAACCCATTTTCTGGGGCTCGATTTTTCAGTCATCTTCCAAGCGGGCCATTGATATATTTAGGGTTGCTGTGAAAGAGCGAATATGGAGGGTCCAGTTGCATGTGGGGCTGCAGAAAGGCTCCCCTGGGCAGTTCAGTTGTACCCAAAGCCTTCCTTTGGGGGCACTTTTGGATGGGCGAAAGGGGCTCGTAACGCGTTGTCTTTCGCCCGATTTTTCAGTTGTCTCTGATGCGGGCTAGGGCTATATATAGGGATGCTTGGAAAGAGCGAATACGGAGGGTCCAGTTGCATGTGGGCCTGCGTAAAGGCTCCCCTGGGGAGCTCAGTTGTACCCAAAGCCTTCCTTTGGGGGCACTTTTGGATGGGCGAAAGGGGCTCGGAATGTGTTTTCTGCGGCCCAAGATTTCAGTCGTCTCCCATGCAGGCTAGGGGTATATTTAAGTTTGCGTAGAAAGAGTGAACCCGGAGGGTTCAGTTGCATGTGGGGCTGCAAAAAGAATCCCCTGGGGAGTTCAGTTGTACCCAAAGCCTTCCTTTGGGGGCACTTTTGGATGGGCGAAAGGGGCTTGTATCCCGTTTTCTGGGGCCCGATTTTTCAGTCATCTTCCTTGCGGGCAAGGGCTATATTTAGGTTTGCTCGGAAAGAGCCAACACGGAGGGTCCAGTTGCATGTGGGGCTGCGTAAAGGCTCCCCTGGGGAGTTCAGTTGTACCCAAAGCCTTCCTTTTGGGGGCACTTTTGGATGGGCGAAAGGGGCTAGTAACGTGTTGTTTTTGGCACGATTTTTCAGTCATCTTCCATGCGGGCGAGGGTTGTATTTATTGCTGCTCGGAAAGAGCGAACGCGGAGGGTCCAGTTGCATGTGGGGCTGCGTAAAGGCTCCCCTGGGGAGTTCACTTGTACCCAAAGCCTTCATTTAGGGGCACTTTTGGATGGGCGAAAGGGGCTTGAAACGCATTTTCTGGGGCTCGATTTTTCAGTCATCTCCGATGCGGGATAGGGATATATTTAGGCTTGCTGTGAAAGAGCGAATAAGGAGGGTCCACTTGCATGTGATTCTGCAAATTGACTCGCCTGGCGAGTTCAGTTGTACCCAAAGCCTTCCTCTGGGGGCACTTTTGGATAGTACAAGTGGACTCGCAATGAGTTTTCTGAGGACCGCTTTTTCAGTCTTCTCCCTTTGCAGCTAGGGCTATATTTACGGTTGCTGTGAAAGACTGAACCCGGAGGGTCCTGTTGCATGTGCGCCTCCATAAAGGCTCCCCTGGGGAGTTCAGTTATACCCAAAGCCTTCCTTTTGGGGCACTTTTAGATTGGCGAAAGGGGCTTGTAACCCGTTTTCTGGGGCCCGATTTTTCAGTCATCTTCCAAGCGGGCCAGTGATATATTTAGGGTTGCTGTGAAAGAGCGAATATGGAGGGTCCAGTTGCATGTAGGGCTGTGTAGGGGCTCCCCTGGGAAGTTCAGTTGTACCCAAAGCCTTCCTTTGGGGGCACTTTTGGATGGGCGAAAGGGGCTCGTAACGCGTTGTCTTTGGCCCGATTTTTCAGTCGTCTCTGATGCGGGCTAGGGCTATATTTAGGGTTGCTTGGAAAGAGCGAATACGGAGGGTCCAGTTGCATGTGGGCCTGCGTAAAGGCTCCCCTGGGGAGCTCAGTTGTACCCAAAGCCTTCCTTTGGGGGCACTTTTGGATGGGCGAAAGGGGCTCGGAAAGTGTTTTCTGCGGCCCAAGATTTCAGTCGTCTCCCATGCAGGCTAGGGGTATATTTAGGTTTGCGTAGAAAGAGTGAACCCGGAGGGTTCAGTTGCATGTGGGGCTGCAAAAAGGCTCCCCTGGGGAGTTCAGTTGTACCCAAAGCCTTCCTTTTGGGGCACTTTTGGATGGGCGAAAGGGGCTTGTAACGCATTTTCTGGGGCTCGATTTTTCAGTCATCTCCGATGCGGGATAGGGATATATTTAGGGTTGCTGTGAAAGACTGAACCCGGAGGGTCCTGTTGCATGTGTTTCTGCAAAATGGCTCCCCTGGGGAGTTCAGTTGTACCCAAAGCCTTCCTTTGGTGGCACTTTTGGATTGTCCAAGTGGACTCGCAATGCGTTTTCTGAGGCCCGATTTTTCAGTCTTCTCCTTTTGCGGCTAGGGTTATATTTAGGCTTGCGTAGAAAGAGTGAACCCGGAGGGTTCTGTTGCATGTGGTTCTGCAAAATGGCTCCCCTGGGGAGTTCAGTTCTACCCAAAGCCTTCCTTTGAGGGCACTTTTGGATGGGCGAAAGGGGCTTGTAACGCATTTTCTGGGGCTCGATTTTTCAGTCATCTCCGATGCGGGATAGGGATATATTTAGGCTTGCTGTGAAAGAGCGAATAAGGAGGGTCCACTTGCATGTGGTTCTGCAAAATGGCTCCCCTGGGGAGTTCAGTTTTAACCAAAGACATCCTTTTGGGGCACTTTTGGATGGGCGAAACGGTCTTGTAACGCGTTGTCTTTGGCCCGATTTTTCAGTCGTCTCTGATGCGGGCTAGGGCTATAGTTAGAGTTGCTTGGAAAGAGTGAATACGGAGGGTCCAGTTGCATGTGGGGCTGAGTAAAGGCTCCCCTGGGGAGTTCAGATGTACCAAAAGCCTTCCTCTGGGGGCACTTTTGGATGGTCCAAGTGGACTCGCAATGCGTTTTATGAGGCCCGCTTTTTCAGTCTTCTCCTTTTGCGGCTACGGCTATATTTAGGCTTGCGTAGAAAGATTGAACCCGGAGGGTCCAGTTGCATGTGGGGCTGCGTAAAGGCTCCCCTGGGGAGTTCACTTGTACCCAAAGCCTTCCTTTGGGGGCACTTTTGGATGGGCGAAAGGGGCTTGTAACGCATTTTCTGGGGCTCGATTTTTTAGTCATCTCCGATGCGGCCTAGGGATATATTTAGGCTTGCGTAGAAAGAGCGAATAAGGAGGGTCCACTTGCATGTGGTTCTGCAAAATGGCTCCCCTGGCGAATTCAGTTGTACCCAAAGCCTTCCTGTGGGGGCACTTTTGGATGGTCCAAGTGGACTCGCAATTGGTTTTATGAGGCCCGCTTTTTCAGTCTTCTCCCTTTGCAGCTAGGGCTATATTTATGGTTGCTGTGAAAGACTGAACCCGGAGGGTCCTGTTGCATGTGCGCCTCCATAAAGGCTCCCCTGGGGAGTTCAGTTGTACCCAAAGCCTTCCTTTTGGGGCACATTTGGATTGGCAAAAGGGGCTTGTAACCCGTTTTCTGGGGCCCGATTTTTCAGTCATCTTCCTAGCGGGCCAGTGATATATTTAGGGTTGCTGTGAAAGAGCGAATATGGAGGGTCCAGTTGCATGTGGGGCTGTGTAGGGGCTCCCCTGGGAAGTTCAGTTGTACCCAAAGCCTTCCTTTGGGGGCACTTTTGGATGGGCGAAAGGGGCTCGTAACGCGTTGTCTTTGGCCCGATTTTTCAGTCGTCTCTGATGCGGGCTAGGGCTATATTTAGGGTTGCTTGGAAAGAGCGAATACGGAGGGTCCAGTTGCATGTGGGCCTGCGTAAAGGCTCCCCTGGGGAGTTCACGAGTACCCAAAGCCTTCCTTTGGGGGCACTTTTGGATGGGCAAAAGGGGCTCGGAAAGTGTTTTCTGCGGCCCAAGATTTCAGTCGTGTCCCATGCCGGCTAGGGGTATATTTAGGTTTGCGTAGAAAGAGTGAACCCGGAGGGTTCAGTTGCATGTGGGGCTGCAAAAAGGCTCCCCTGGGGAGTTCAGTTGTACCCAAAGCCTTCCTTTGGGGGCACTTTTGGATGGGCGAAAGGGAATTGTATCCCGTTTTCTGGGGCACGATTTTTCAGTCATCTTCCATGCGGGGAAGGGCTATATTTAGGGTTGCTCGGAAACAGCGAACCAGAGGGTCCAGTTGCATATGGGGCTGCGTAAAGGCTCCCCTGGGGAGTTCAGCTGTACCCAAATCCTTCCTGTGGGGGCACTTTTGAATGGTCCAAGTGGACTCGCAATGCGTTTTCTGAGGCCCGATTTTTCAGTCTTCTCCTTTTGCGGCTACGGCTATATTTAGGCTTGCGTAGAAAGAGTGAACCCGGAGGGTTCAGTTGCATGTAGGGCTGCAAAAAGGCTCCCCTGGGGAGTTCAGTTGTACCCAAAGCCTTCATTTAGGGGCACTTTTGGATGGGCGAAAGGGGCTTGTAACGCATTTTCTGGGGCTCGATTTTTCAGTCATCTCCGATGCGGGATAGGGATATATTTAGGCTTGCTGTGAAAGAGCGAATAAGGAGGGTCCACGTGCATGTGGTTCTGCAAAATGGCTCCCCTGGCGAGTTCAGTTGTACCCAAATCCTTCCTGTGGGGGCACTTTTGGATGGTCCAAGTGGACTCGCAGTGCGTTTTCTGAGGCCCGATTTTTCATTCTTCTCCCTTTGCGGCTAGGGCAATATTTAGGGTTGCTGTGAAAGACTGAACCCGGAGGGTCCTGTTGCATGTGTTTCTGCAAAATGGCTCCCCTGGGGAGTTCAGTTGTACCCAAAGCCTTCCTTTGGTGGCACTTTTGGATTGTCCAAGTGGACTCGCAATGCGTTTTCTGAGGCCCGATTTTTCAGTCTTCTCCTTTTGTGGCTAGGGTTATATTTAGGCTTGCGTAGAAAGAGTGAACCCGGAGGGTTCAGTTGCATGTGGTTCTGCAAAATGGCTCCCCTGGGGAGTTCAGTTCTACCCAAAGCCTTCCTTTGGGGGCACTTTTGGATGGGCGAAAGGGGCTTGTAACGCATTTTCTGGGGCCCGAGTTTTCAGTCTTCTGCCATGCGGGCTAGGGTTATATTTAGGGTTGCTGTGAAACAGCGAATACGGAGAGTGCAGTTGCATGTGGGGCTGCAAAAAGGCTCCCCTGGGGAGTTCAGTTGTACCCAAAGCCTTCCTTTTGGGGCACTTTTGGATGGGCGAAAGGGGCTTGTAACGCATTTTCTGGGGCTCGATTTTTCAGTCATCTCCGATGCGGGATAGGGATATATTTAGGGTTGCTGTGAAAGACTGAACCCGGAGGGTCCTGTTGCATGTGTTTCTGCAAAATGGCTCCCCTGGGGAGTTCAGTTGTACCCAAAGCCTTCCTTTGGTGGCACTTTTGGATTGTCCAAGTGGACTCGCAATGCGTTTTCTGAGGCCCGATTTTTCAGTCTTCTCCTTTTGCGGCTAGGGTTATATTTAGGCTTGCGTAGAAAGAGTGAACCCGGAGGGTTCAGTTGCATGTGGTTCTGCAAAATGGCTCCCCTGGGGAGTTCAGTTTTAACCAAAGCCTTCCTTTTGGGGCACTTTTGGATGGGCGAAAGGGGCTTGTAACGCATTTTCTGGGGCCCGAGTTTTCAGTCTTCTGCCATGCGGGCTAGGGTTATATTTAGGGTTGCTGTGAAAGAGCGAATACGGAGGGTGCAGTTGCATGTGGGGCTACGTGAAGGCTCCCCTAGGGAGTTAAGTTCTACCCAAAGCCTTCCTTTGAGGGCACTTTTGGATGGGCGAAAGGGGCTTGTAACGCATTTTCTGGGGCTCGATTTTTCAGTCATCTCCGATGCGGGATAGGGATATATTTAGGCTTGTTGTGAAAGAGCGAATAAGGAGGGTTCAGTTGCATGTGGTTCTGCAAAATGGCTCCCCTGGGGAGTTCAGATGTACCCAAAGCCTTCCTTTGGGGGCACTTTTGGATGGGCGAAACGGTCTTGTAACGCGTTGTCTTTGGCCCGATTTTTCAGTCGTCTCTGATGCGGGCTAGGGCAATAGTTAGAGTTGCTTGGAAAGAGCGAATACGGAGGGTCCAGTTGCATGTGGGGCTGAGTAAAGGCTCCCCTGGGGAGTTCAGATGTACCAAAAGCCTTCCTCTGGGGGCACTTTTGGATGGTCCAAGTGGACTCGCAATGCGTTTTATGAGGCCCGCTTTTTCAGTCTTCTCCTTTTGCGGCTAGGGCTATATTTAGGCTTGCGTAGAAAGATTGAACCCGGAGGGTCCAGTTGCATGTGGGGCTGCGTCATGGCTCCCCTGGGGAGTTCACTTGTACCCAAAGCCTTCCTTTGGGGGCACTTTTGGATGGGCGAAAGGGGCTTGTAACGCATTTTCTGGGGCTCGATTTTTTAGTCATCTCCGGTTCGGCCTAGGGATATATGTAGGCTTGCGTAGAAAGAGCGAATAAGGAGGGTCCACTTGCATGTGGTTCTGCAAAATTTCTCCCCTGGCGAATTCAGTTGTACCCAAAGCCTTCCTGTGGGGGCACTTTTGGATGGTCCAAGTGGACTCGCAATGAGTTTTATGAGGACCGCTTTTTCAGTCTTCTCCCTTTGCAGCTAGGGCTATATTTACGGTTGCTGTGAAAGACTGAACCCGGAGGGTCCTGTTGCATGTGCGCCTCCATAAAGGCTCCCCTGGGGAGTTCAGTTATACCCAAAGCCTTCCTTTTGGGGCACTTTTAGATTGGCGAAAGGGGCTTGTAACCCGTTTTCTGGGGCCCGATTTTTCAGTCATCTTCCAAGCGGGCCAGTGATATATTTAGGGTTGCTGTGAAAGAGCGAATATGGAGGGTCCAGTTGCATGTAGGGCTGTGTAGGGGCTCCCCTGGGAAGTTCAGTTGTACCCAAAGCCTTCCTTTGGGGGCACTTTTGGATGGGCGAAAGGGGCTCGTAACGCGTTGTCTTTGGCCCGATTTTTCAGTCGTCTCTGATGCGGGCTAGGGCTATATTTAGGGTTGCTTGGAAAGAGCGAATACGGAGGGTCCAGTTGCATGTGGGCCTGCGTAAAGGCTCCCCTGGGGAGTTCACTTGTACCCAAAGCCTTCCTTTGGGGGCACTCTTGGATGGGCGAAAGGGGCTCGGAATGTGTTTTCTGCGGCCCCAGATTTCAGTCGTCTCCCATGCAGGCTAGGGGTATATTTAGGTTTGCGTAGAAAGAGTGAACCCGGAGGGTTCAGTTGCATGTGGGGCTGCAAAAAGGCTCCCCTGGGGAGTTCAGTTGTACCCAAAGCCTTCCTTTTGGGGCACTTTTGGATGGGCGAAAGGGGCTTGTAACGCATTTTCTGGGGCTCGATTTTTCAGTCATCTCCGATGCGGGATAGGGATATATTTAGGGTTGCTGTGAAAGACTGAACCCGGAGGGTCCTGTTGCATGTGTTTCTGCAAAATGGCTCCCCTGGGGAGTTCAGTTGTACCCAAAGCCTTCCTTTGGTGGCACTTTTGGATTGTCCAAGTGGACTCGCAATGCGTTTTCTGAGGCCCGATTTTTCAGTCTTCTCCTTTTGCGGCTAGGGTTATATTTAGGCTTGCGCAGAAAGAGTGAACCCGGAGGGTTCAGTTGCATGTGGTTCTGCAAAATGGCTCCCCTGGGGAGTTCAGTTTTAACCAAAGCCTTCCTTTTGGGGCACTTTTGGATGGGCGAAAGGGGCTTGTAACGCATTTTCTGGGGCCCGAGTTTTCAGTCTTCTGCCATGCGGGCTAGGGTTATATTTAGGGTTGCTGTGAAAGAGCGAATACGGAGGGTGCAGTTGCATGTGGGGCTACGTGAAGGCTCCCCTAGGGAGTTCAGTTCTACCCAAAGCCTTCCTTTGAGGGCACTTTTGGATGGGCGAAAGGGGCTTGTAACGCATTTTCTGGGGCTCGATTTTTCAGTCATCTCCGATGCGGGCTAGGGCTATAGTTAGAGTTGCTTGGAAAGAGCGAATACGGAGGGTCCAGTTGCATGTGGTTCTGCAAAATGGCTCCCCTGGCGAATTCAGTTGTACCCAAAGCCTTCCTGTGGGGGCACTTTTGGATGGTCCAAGTGGACTCGCAATGCGTTTTATGAGGCCCGCTTTTTCAGTCTTCTCCCTTTGCAGCTAGGGCTATATTTAGGGTTGCTGTGAAAGACTGAACCCGGAGGGTCCTGTTGCATGTGCGCCTCCATAAAGGCTCCCCTGGGGAGTTCAGTTATACCCAAAGCCTTCCTTTTGGGGCACTTTTAGATTGGCGAAAGGGGCTTGTAACCCGTTTTCTGGGGCCCGATTTTTCAGTCATCTTCCATGCGGGCGAGGGTTGTATTTATTGCTGCTCGGAAAGAGCGAACGCGGAGGGTCCAGTTGCATGTGGGGCTGCGTAAAGGCTCCCCTGGGGAGTTCACTTGTACCCAAAGCCTTCCTTTGGGGGCACTTTTGGATGGGCGAAAGGGGCTTGTAACGCATTTTCTGGGGCTCGATTTTTCAGTCATCTCCGATGCGGGATAGGGATATATTTAGGCTTGCTGTGAAAGAGCGAATAAGGAGGGTCCACTTGCATGTGATTCTGCAAATTGACTCGCCTGGCGAGTTCAGTTGTACCCAAAGCCTTCCTTTGGGGGCACTTTTGGATGGTACAAGTGGACTCGCAATGAGTTTTCTGAGGACCGCTTTTTCATTCTTCTCCCTTTGCGGCTAGGGCTATATTTAGGGTTGCTGTGAAAGACTGAACCAGGAGGGTACTGTTGCATGTGTTTCTGCAAAATGGCTCCCCTGGGGAGTTCAGTTGTACCCAAAGCCTTCCTGTGGGGGTACTTTTGGATGGTCCAAGTGGACTCGCAATGCGTTTTCTGAGGCTCGATTTTTCAGTTTTCTCCTTTTGCGGCTAGGGTTATATTTAGGCTTGCGTAGAAAGATTGAACCCGGAGGGTCCAGTTGCATGTGGTTCTGCAAAATGGCTCCCTTGGGGAGTTCAGTTGTAACCAAAGGCTTCCTTTTGTGGCACTTTTGGATGGGCGAAAGGGGCTTGTAACGCATTTTCTGGGGCCCGATTTTATTCAGTCATCTTCCATACGGGCCAGGGTTATATTTAGGGTTGCTGTGAAAGAGCGAATACGGAGGGTGCAGTTGCATGTGGGGCTGCGTAAAGGCTCCCCTGGGGAGTTCACTTGTACCCAAAGCCTTCCTGTGGGGGCACTTTTGGATGGGCGAAAGGGGCTTGTAACGCATTTTCTGGGGCTCGATTTTTCAGTCATCTCCGATGCGGGATAGGGATATATTTAGGCTTGCTGTGAAAGAGCGAATACGGAGGGTCCACTTGCATGTGGTTCTGCAAAATGGCTCCCCTGGGGAGTTCAGATGTACCCAAAGCTTTCCTTTTTGGGCACTTTTGGCTGGGCGAAACGGTCTTGTAACGCGTTGTCTTTAGCCGGATTTTTCAGTCGTCTCTGATGCGGGCTAGGGCTATAGTTAGAGTTGCTTGGAAAGAGCGAATACGGAGGGTCCAGTTGCATGTGGGGCTGAGTAAAGGCTCCCCTGGGAAGTTCAGATGTACCAAAAGCCTTCCTCTGGGGGCACTTTTGGATGGTCCAAGTGGACTCGCAATGCGTTTTATGAGGCCCGCTTTTTCAGTCTTCTCCTTTTGCGGCTAGGGCTATATTTAGGCTTGCGTAGAAAGATTGAACCCGGAGGGTCCAGTTGCATGTGGGGCTGCGTCATGGCTCCCCTGGGGAGTTCACTTGTACCCAAAGCCTTCCTTTGGGGGCACTTTTGGATGGGCGAAAGGGGCTTGTAACGCATTTTCTGGGGCTCGATTTTTTAGTCATCTCCGGTTCGGCCTAGGGATATATGTAGGCTTGCGTAGAAAGAGCGAATAAGGAGGGTTCACTTGCATGTGGTTCTGCAAAATGGCTCCCCTGGCGAATTCAGTTGTACCCAAAGCCTTCCTGTGGGGGCACTTTTGGATGGTCCAAGTGGACTCGCAATGAGTTTTATGAGGCCCGCTTTTTCAGTCTTCTCCCTTTGCAGCTAGGGCTATATTTAGGGTTGCTGTGAAAGACTGAACCCGGAGGGTCCTGTTGCATGTGCGCCTCCATAAAGGCTCCCCTGGGGAGTTCAGTTATACCCAAAGCCTTCCTTTTGGGGCACTTTTAGATTGGCGAAAGGGGCTTGTAACCCGTTTTCTGGGGCCCGATTTTTCAGTCATCTTCCATGCGGGCGAGGGTTGTATTTATTGCTGCTCGGAAAGAGCGAACGCGGAGGGTCCAGTTGCATGTGGGGCTGCGTAAAGGCTCCCCTGGGGAGTTCACTTGTACCCAAAGCCTTCATTTAGGGGCACTTTTGGATGGGCGAAAGGGGCTTGTAACGCATTTTCTGGGGCTCGATTTTTCAGTCATCTCCGATGCGGGATAGGGATATATTTAGGCTTGCTGTGAAAGAGCGAATAAGGAGGGTCCACTTGCATGTGATTCTGCAAATTGACTCGCCTGGCGAGTTCAGTTGTACCCAAAGCCTTCCTTTGGGGGCACTTTTGGATGGTACAAGTGGACTCGCAATGAGTTTTCTGAGGACCGCTTTTTCATTCTTCTCCCTTTGCGGCTAGGGCTATATTTAGGGTTGCTGTGAAAGACTGAACCAGGAGGGTACTGTTGCATGTGTTTCTGCAAAATGGCTCCCCTGGGGAGTTCAGTTGTACCCAAAGCCTTCCTGTGGGGGTACTTTTGGATGGTCCAAGTGGACTCGCAATGCGTTTTCTGAGGCTCGATTTTTCAGTTTTCTCCTTTTGCGGCTAGGGTTATATTTAGGCTTGCGTAGAAAGATTGAACCCGGAGGGTCCAGTTGCATGTGGTTCTGCAAAATGGCTCCCTTGGGGAGTTCAGTTGTAACCAAAGGCTTCCTTTTGTGGCACTTTTGGATGGGCGAAAGGGGCTTGTAACGCATTTTCTGGGGCCCGATTTTATTCAGTCATCTTCCATACGGGCCAGGGTTATATTTAGGGTTGCTGTGAAAGAGCGAATACGGAGGGTGCAGTTGCATGTGGGGCTGCGTAAAGGCTCCCCTGGGGAGTTCACTTGTACCCAAAGCCTTCCTGTGGGGGCACTTTTGGATGGGCGAAAGGGGCTTGTAACGCATTTTCTGGGGCTCGATTTTTCAGTCATCTCCGATGCGGGATAGGGATATATTTAGGCTTGCTGTGAAAGAGCGAATACGGAGGGTCCACTTGCATGTGGTTCTGCAAAATGGCTCCCCTGGGGAGTTCAGATGTACCCAAAGCTTTCCTTTTTGGGCACTTTTGGCTGGGCGAAACGGTCTTGTAACGCGTTGTCTTTAGCCGGATTTTTCAGTCGTCTCTGATGCGGGCTAGGGCTATAGTTAGAGTTGCTTGGAAAGAGCGAATACGGAGGGTCCAGTTGCATGTGGGGCTGAGTAAAGGCTCCCCTGGGAAGTTCAGATGTACCAAAAGCCTTCCTCTGGGGGCACTTTTGGATGGTCCAAGTGGACTCGCAATGCGTTTTATGAGGCCCGCTTTTTCAGTCTTCTCCTTTTGCGGCTAGGGCTATATTTAGGCTTGCGTAGAAAGATTGAACCCGGAGGGTCCAGTTGCATGTGGGGCTGCGTCATGGCTCCCCTGGGGAGTTCACTTGTACCCAAAGCCTTCTTTTGGGGGCACTTTTGGATGGGCGAAAGGGGCTTGTAACGCATTTTCTGGGGCTCGATTTTTTAGTCATCTCCGGTTCGGCCTAGGGATATATGTAGGCTTGCGTAGAAAGAGCGAATAAGGAGGGTTCACTTGCATGTGGTTCTGCAAAATGGCTCCCCTGGCGAATTCAGTTGTACCCAAAGCCTTCCTGTGGGGGCACTTTTGGATGGTCCAAGTGGACTCGCAATGAGTTTTATGAGGCCCGCTTTTTCAGTCTTCTCCCTTTGCAGCTAGGGCTATATTTAGGGTTGCTGTGAAAGACTGAACCCGGAGGGTCCTGTTGCATGTGCGCCTCCATAAAGGCTCCCCTGGGGAGTTCAGTTATACCCAAAGCCTTCCTTTTGGGGCACTTTTAGATTGGCGAAAGGGGCTTGTAACCCGTTTTCTGGGGCCCGATTTTTCAGTCATCTTCCATGCGGGCGAGGGTTGTATTTATTGCTGCTCGGAAAGAGCGAACGCGGAGGGTCCAGTTGCATGTGGGGCTGCGTAAAGGCTCCCCTGGGGAGTTCACTTGTACCCAAAGCCTTCATTTAGGGGCACTTTTGGATGGGCGAAAGGGGCTTGTAACGCATTTTCTGGGGCTCGATTTTTCAGTCATCTCCGATGCGGGATAGGGATATATTTAGGCTTGCTGTGAAAGAGCGAATAAGGAGGGTCCACTTGCATGTGATTCTGCAAATTGACTCGCCTGGCGAGTTCAGTTGTACCCAAAGCCTTCCTCTGGGGGCACTTTTGGATGGTACAAGTGGACTCGCAATGAGTTTTCTGAGGACCGCTTTTTCATTCTTCTCCCTTTGCGGCTAGGGCTATATTTAGGGTTGCTGTGAAAGACTGAACCAGGAGGGTACTGTTGCATGTGTTTCTGCAAAATGGCTCCCCTGGGGAGTTCAGTTGTACCCAAAGCCTTCCTGTGGGGGTACTTTTGGATGGTCCAAGTGGACTCGCAATGCGTTTTCTGAGGCTCGATTTTTCAGTTTTCTCCTTTTGCGGCTAGGGTTATATTTAGGCTTGCGTAGAAAGATTGAACCCGGAGGGTCCAGTTGCATGTGGTTCTGCAAAATGGCTCCCTTGGGGAGTTCAGTTGTAACCAAAGGCTTCCTTTTGTGGCACTTTTGGATGGGCGAAAGGGGCTTGTAACGCATTTTCTGGGGCCCGATTTTATTCAGTCATCTTCCATACGGGCCAGGGTTATATTTAGGGTTGCTGTGAAAGAGCGAATACGGAGGGTGCAGTTGCATGTGGGGCTGCGTAAAGGCTCCCCTGGGGAGTTCACTTGTACCCAAAGCCTTCCTGTGGGGGCACTTTTGGATGGGCGAAAGGGGCTTGTAACGCATTTTCTGGGGCTCGATTTTTCAGTCATCTCCGATGCGGGATAGGGATATATTTAGGCTTGCTGTGAAAGAGCGAATACGGAGGGTCCACTTGCATGTGGTTCTGCAAAATGGCTCCCCTGGGGAGTTCAGATGTACCCAAAGCTTTCCTTTTTGGGCACTTTTGGCTGGGCGAAACGGTCTTGTAACGCGTTGTCTTTAGCCGGATTTTTCAGTCGTCTCTGATGCGGGCTAGGGCTATAGTTAGAGTTGCTTGGAAAGAGCGAATACGGAGGGTCCAGTTGCATGTGGGGCTGAGTAAAGGCTCCCCTGGGAAGTTCAGATGTACCAAAAGCCTTCCTCTGGGGGCACTTTTGGATGGTCCAAGTGGACTCGCAATGCGTTTTATGAGGCCCGCTTTTTCAGTCTTCTCCTTTTGCGGCTAGGGCTATATTTAGGCTTGCGTAGAAAGATTGAACCCGGAGGGTCCAGTTGCATGTGGGGCTGCGTCATGGCTCCCCTGGGGAGTTCACTTGTACCCAAAGCCTTCCTTTGGGGGCACTTTTGGATGGGCGAAAGGGGCTTGTAACGCATTTTCTGGGGCTCGATTTTTTAGTCATCTCCGGTTCGGCCTAGGGATATATGTAGGCTTGCGTAGAAAGAGCGAATAAGGAGGGTTCACTTGCATGTGGTTCTGCAAAATGGCTCCCCTGGCGAATTCAGTTGTACCCAAAGCCTTCCTGTGGGGGCACTTTTGGATGGTCCAAGTGGACTCGCAATGAGTTTTATGAGGCCCGCTTTTTCAGTCTTCTCCCTTTGCAGCTAGGGCTATATTTACGGTTGCTGTGAAAGACTGAACCCGGAGGGTCCTGTTGCATGTGCGCCTCCATAAAGGCTCCCCTGGGGAGTTCAGTTATACCCAAAGCCTTCCTTTTGGGGCACTTTTAGATTGGCGAAAGGGGCTTGTAACCCGTTTTCTGGGGCCCGATTTTTCAGTCATCTTCCAAGCGGGCCAGTGATATATTTAGGGTTGCTGTGAAAGAGCGAATATGGAGGGTCCAGTTGCATGTAGGGCTGTGTAGGGGCTCCCCTGGGAAGTTCAGTTGTACCCAAAGCCTTCCTTTGGGGGCAATTTTGGATGGGCGAAAGGGGCTCGTAACGCGTTGTCTTTGGCCCGATTTTTCAGTCGTCTCCCATGCAGGCTAGGGGTATATTTAGGTTTGCGTAGAAAGAGTGAACCCGGAGGGTTCAGTTGCATGTGGGGCTGCAAAAAGGCTCCCCTGGGGAGTTCAGTTGTACCCAAAGCCTTCCTTTGGGGGCACTTTTGGATGGGCGAAAGGGGCTTGTATCCCGTTTTCTGGGGCCCGATTTTTTAGTCATCTCTGATGCGGGCTAGGGTTATATTTAGGTTTGCTCGGAAAGAGCGAACACGGAGGGTCCAGTTGCATGTGGGCCTGCGTAAAGGCTCCCCTGGGGAGTTCAGTTGTACCCAAAGCCTTCCTTTGGGGGCACTTTTGGATGGGCAAAAAGGGCTTGGAAAGTGTTTTCTGCGGCCCAAGATTTCAGTCGTCTCCCATGCCGGCTAGGGGTATATTTAGGTTTGCGTAGAAAGAGTGAACCCGGAGGGTTCAGTTGCATGTGGGGCTGCAAAAAGGCTCCCCTGGGGAGTTCAGTTGTACCCAAAGCCTTCCTTTTGGGGCACTTTTGGATGGGCGAAAGGGGCTTGTAACGCATTTTCTGGGGCTCGATTTTTCAGTCATCTCCGATGCGGGATAGGGATATATTTAGGGTTGCTGTGAAAGAGAGAATAAGGAGGGTCCAGTTGCATGTGGGGCTGCGTAAAGGCCCCCCTAGGGAGTTCACTTCTACGCAAAGCCTTCCTTTGGTGGCACTTTTGGATTGTCCAAGTGGACTCGCAATGCGTTTTCTGAGGCCCGATTTTTCAGTCTTCTCCTTTTGCGGCTAGGGCTATATTTAGGCTTGCGTAGAAAGAGTGAACCCGGAGGGTTCAGTTGCATGTGGTTCTGCAAAATGGCTCCCCTGGGGAGTTCAGTTTTAACCAAAGCCTTCCTTTTGGGGCACTTTTGGATGGGCGAAAGGGGCTTGTAACGCATTTTCTGGGGCCCGAGTTTTCAGTCTTCTGCCATGCGGGCTAGGGTTATATTTAGGGTTGCTGTGAAAGAGCGAATACGGAGGGTGCAGTTGCATGTGGGGCTACGTGAAGGCTCCCCTAGGGAGTTCAGTTGTACCCAAAGCCTTCCTTTGAGGGCACTTTTGGATGGGCGATAGGGGCTTGTAACGCATTTTCTGGGGCTCGATTTTTCAGTCATCTCCGATGCGGGATAGGGATATATTTAGGCTTGTTGTGAAAGAGCGAATAAGGAGGGTCCACTTGCATGTGGTTCTGCAAAATGGCTCCCCTGGGGAGTTCAGATGTACCCAAAGCCTTCCTTTGGGGGCACTTTTGGATGGGCGAAACGGTCTTGTAACGCGTTGTCTTTGGCCCGATTTTTCAGTCGTCTCTGATGCGGGCTAGGGCAATAGTTAGAGTTGCTTGGAAAGAGCGAATATGGAGGGTCCATTTGCATGTGGGGCTGAGTAAAGGCTCCCCTGGGGAGTTCAGATGTACCAAAAGCCTTCCTCTGGGGGCACTTTTGGATGGTCCAAGTGGACTCGCAATGCGTTTTATGAGGCCCGCTTTTTCAGTCTTCTCCTTTTGCGGCTAGGGCTATATTTAGGCTTGCGTAGAAAGATTGAACCCGGAGGGTCCAGTTGCATGTGGGGCTGCGTAAAGGCTCCGCTGAGGAGTTCACTTGTACCCAAAGCCTTCCTTTGGGGGCACTTTTGGATGGGCGAAAGGGGCTTGTAACGCATTTTCTGGGGCTCGATTTTTTAGTCATCTCCGGTTCGGCCTAGGGATATATGTAGGCTTGCGTAGAAAGAGCGAATAAGGAGGGTCCACTTGCATGTGGTTCTGCAAAATGGCTCCCCTGGCGAATTCAGTTGTACCCAAAGCCTTCCTGTGGGGGCACTTTTGGATGGTCCAAGTGGACTCGCAATGAGTTTTATGAGGCCCGCTATTTCAGTCTTCTCCCTTTGCAGCTAGGGCTATATTTACGGTTGCTGTGAAAGACTGAACCCGGAGGGTCCTGTTGCATGTGCGCCTCCATAAAGGCTCCCCTGGGGAGTTCAGTTATACCCAAAGCCTTCCTTTTGGGGCACTTTTAGATTGGCGAAAGGGGCTTGTAACCCGTTTTCTGGGGCCCGATTTTTCAGTCATCTTCCAAGCGGGCCAGTGATATATTTAGGATTGCTGTGAAAGAGCGAATATGGAGGGTCCAGTTGCATGTAGGGCTGTGTAGGGGCTCCCCTGGGAAGTTCAGTTGTACCCAAAGCCTTCCTTTGGGGGCACTTTTGGATGGGCGAAAGGGGCTCGTAACGCGTTGTCTTTGGCCCGATTTTTCAGTCGTCTCTGATGCGGGCTAGGGCTATATTTAGGGTTGCTTGGAAAGAGCGAATACGGAGGGTCCAGTTGCATGTGGGCCTGCGTAAAGGCTCCCCTGGGGAGTTCACTTGTACCCAAAGCCTTCCTTTGGGGGCACTTTTGGATGGGCGAAAGGGGCTCGGAATGTGTTTTCGGCGGCCCAAGATTTCAGTCGTCTCCCATGCAGGCTAGGGGTATATTTAGGTTTGCGTAGAAAGAGTGAACCCGGAGGGTTCAGTTGCATGTGGGGCTGCAAAAAGGCTCCCCTGGGGAGTTCAGTTGTACCCAAAGCCTTCCTTTTGGGGCACTTTTGGATGGGCGAAAGGGGCTTGTAACGCATTTTCTGGGGCTCGATTTTTCAGTCATCTCCGATGCGGGATAGGGATATATTTAGGCTTGCTGTGAAAGACTGAACCCAGAGGGTCCTGTTGCATGTGTTTCTGCAAAATGGCTCCCCTGGGGAGTTCAGTTGTACCCAAAGCCTTCCTCTGGGGGCACTATTGGATGGTACAAGTGGACTCGCAATGCGTTTTCTGAGGCCCGATTTTTCAGTCTTCTCCTTTTGCGGCTAGGGTTATATTTAGGCTTGCGTAGAAAGAGTGAACCCGGAGGGTTCTGTTGCATGTGGTTCTGCAAAATGGCTCCCCTGGGGAGTTCAGTTCTACCCAAAGCCTTCCTTTGAGGGCACTTTTGGATGGGCGAAAGGGGCTTGTAACGCATTTTCTGGGGCTCGATTTTTCAGTCATCTCCGATGCGGGATAGGGATATATTTAGGCTTGCTGTGAAAGAGCGAATAAGGAGGGTCCACTTGCATGTGTTTCTGCAAAATGGCTCCCCTGGGGAGTTCAGTTTTAACCAAAGACATCCTTTTGGGGCACTTTTGGATGGTCGAAACGGTCTTGTAACGCGTTGTCTTTGGCCCGATTTTTCAGTCGTCTCTGATGCGGGCTAGGGCTATAGTTAGAGTTGCTTGGAAAGAGCGAATACGGAGGTTCCAGTTGCATGTGGTTCTGCAAAATGGCTCCCCTGGCGAATTCAGTTGTACCCAAAGCCTCCCTGTGGGGGCACTTTTGGATGGTCCAAGTGGACTCGCAATGCGTTTTATGAGGCCCGCTTTTTCAGTCTTCTCCCTTTGCAGCTAGGGCTATATTTACGGTTGCTGTGAAAGACTGAACCCGGAGGGTCCTGTTGCATGTGCGCCTCCATAAAGGCTCCCCTGGGGAGTTCAGTTATACCCAAAGCCTTCCTTTTGGGGCACTTTTAGATTGGCGAAAGGGGCTTGTAACCCGTTTTCTGGGGCCCGATTTTTCAGTCATCTTCCAAGCGGGCCAGTGATATATTTAGGGTTGCTGTGAAAGAGCGAATATAGAGGGTCCAGTTGCATGTAGGGCTGTGTAGGGGCTCCCCTGGGAAGTTCAGTTGTACCCAAAGCCTTCCTTTGGGGGCACTTTTGGATGGGCGAAAGGGGCTCGTAACGCGTTGTCTTTGGCCCGATTTTTCAGTCGTCTCCCATGGAGGCTAGGGGTATATTTAGGTTTGCGTAGAAAGAGTGAACCCGGAGGGTTCAGTTGCATGTGGGGCTGCAAAAAGGCTCCCCTGGGGAGTTCAGTTGTACCCAAAGCCTTCCTTTGGGGGCACTTTTGGATGGGCGAAAGGGGCTTGTATCCCGTTTTCTGGGGCCCGATTTTTTAGTCATCTCTGATGCGGGCTAGGGATATATTTAGGTTTGCTCGGAAAGAGCGAACACGGAGGGTCCAGTTGCATGTGGGCCTGCGTAAAGGCTCCCCTGGGGAGTTCAGTTGTACCCAAAGCCTTCCTTTGGGGGCACTTTTGGATGGGCAAAAAGGGCTTGGAATGTGTTTTCTGCGGCCCAAGATTTCAGTCGTCTCCCATGCCGGCATGGGGTATATTTAGGTTTGCGTAGAAAGAGTGAACCCGGAGGGTTCAGTTGCATGTGGGGCTGCAAAAAGGCTCCCCTGGGGAGTTCAGTTGTACCCAAAGCCTTCCTTTTGGGGCACTTTTGGATGGGCGAAAGGGGCTTGTAACGCATTTTCTGGGGCTCGATTTTTCAGTCATCTCCGATGCGGGATAGGGATATATTTAGGGTTGCTGTGAAAGACTGAACCCGGAGGGTCCTGTTGCATGTGTTTCTGCAAAATGGCTCCCCTGGGGAGTTCAGTTGTACCCAAAGCCTTCCTTTGGGGGCACTTTTGGATTGTCCAAGTGGACTCGCAATGCGTTTTCTGAGGCCCGATTTTTCAGTCTTCTCCTTTTGCGGCTAGGGTTATATTTAGGCTTGCGTAGAAAGAGTGAACCCGGAGGGTTCAGTTGCATGTGGTTCTGCAAAATGGCTCCCCTGGGGAGTTCAGTTTTAACCAAAGCCTTCCTTTTGGGGCACTTTTGGATGGGCGAAAGGGGCTTGTAACGCATTCTCTGGGGCCCGAGTTTTCAGTCTTCTGCCATGCGGGCTAGGGTTATATTTAGGGTTGCTGTGAAAGAGCGAATACGGAGGGTGCAGTTGCATGTGGGGCTACGTGAAGGCTCCCCTAGGGAGTTCAGTTCTACCCAAAGCCTTCCTTTGAGGGCACTTTTGGATGGGCGAAAGGGGCTTGTAACGCATTTTCTGGGGCTCGATTTTTCAGTCATCTCCGATGCGGGATAGGGATATATTTAGGGTTGCTGTGAAAGAGCGAATAAGGAGGGTCCACTTGCATGTGGTTCTGCAAAATGGCTCCCCTGGGGAGTTCAGTTTTAACCAAAGACATCCTTTTGGGGCACTTTTGGATGGGCGAAACGGTCTTGTAACGCGTTGTCTTTGGCCCGATTTTTCAGTCGTCTCTGATGCGGGCTAGGGCTATAGTTAGAGTTGCTTGGAAAGAGCGAATACGGAGGTTCCAGTTGCATGTGGTTCTGCAAAATGGCTCCCCTGGCGAATTCAGTTGTACCCAAAGCCTTCCTGTGGGGGCACTTTTGGATGGTCCAAGTGGACTCGCAATTGGTTTTATGAGGCCCGCTTTTTCAGTCTTCTCCCTTTGCAGCTAGGGCTATATTTATGGTTGCTGTGAAAGACTGAACCCGGAGGGTCCTGTTGCATGTGCGCCTCCATAAAGGCTCCCCTGGGGAGTTCAGTTGTACCCAAAGCCTTCCTTTTGGGGCACATTTGGATTGGCAAAAGGGGCTTGTAACCCGTTTTCTGGGGCCCGATTTTTCAGTCATCTTCCTAGCGGGCCAGTGATATATTTAGGGTTGCTGTGAAAGAGCGAATATGGAGGGTCCAGTTGCATGTGGGGCTGTGTAGGGGCTCCCCTGGGAAGTTCAGTTGTACCCAAAGCCTTCCTTTGGGGGCACTTTTGGATGGGCGAAAGGGGCTCGTAACGCGTTGTCTTTGGCCCGATTTTTCAGTCGTCTCTGATGCGGGCTAGGGCTATATTTAGGGTTGCTTGGAAAGAGCGAATACGGAGGGTCCAGTTGCATGTGGGCCTGCGTAAAGGCTCCCCTGGGGAGTTCACGAGTACCCAAAGCCTTCCTTTGGGGGCACTTTTGGATGGGCAAAAGGGGCTCGGAAAGTGTTTTCTGCGGCCCAAGATTTCAGTCGTGTCCCATGCCGGCTAGGGGTATATTTAGGTTTGCGTAGAAAGAGTGAACCCGGAGCGTTCAGTTGCATGTGGGGCTGCAAAAAGGCTCCCCTGGGGAGTTCAGTTGTACCCAAAGCCTTCCTTTGGGGGCACTTTTGGATGGGCGAAAGGGAATTGTATCCCGTTTTCTGGGGCACGATTTTTCAGTCATCTTCCATGCGGGGAAGGGCTATATTTAGGGTTGCTCGGAAACAGCGAACCAGAGGGTCCAGTTGCATATGGGGCTGCGTAAAGGCTCCCCTGGGGAGTTCAGCTGTACCCAAATCCTTCCTGTGGGGGCACTTTTGGATGGTCCAAGTGGACTCGCAATGCGTTTTCTGAGGCCCGATTTTTCAGTCTTCTCCTTTTGCGGCTACGGCTATATTTAGGCTTGCGTAGAAAGAGTGAACCCGGAGGGTTCAGTTGCATGTAGGGCTGCAAAAAGGCTCCCCTGGGGAGTTCAGTTGTACCCAAAGCCTTCATTTAGGGGCACTTTTGGATGGGCGAAAGGGGCTTGTAACGCATTTTCTGGGGCTCGATTTTTCAGTCATCTCCGATGCGGGATAGGGATATATTTAGGCTTGCTGTGAAAGAGCGAATAAGGAGGGTCCACTTGCATGTGGTTCTGCAAAATGACTCCCCTGGGGAGTTCAGTTGTACCCAAAGCCTTCCTGTGGGGGCACTTTTGGATGGTCCAAGTGGACTCGCAGTGCGTTTTCTGAGGCCCGATTTTTCATTCTTCTCCCTTTGCGGCTAGGGCTATATTTAGGGTTGCTGTGAAAGACTGAACCCGGAGGGTCCTGTTGCATGTGTTTCTGCAAAATGGCTCCCCTGGGGAGTTCAGTTGTACCCAAAGCCTTCCTTTGGTGGCACTTTTGGATTGTCCAAGTGGACTCGCAATGCGTTTTCTGAGGCCCGATTTTTCAGTCTTCTCCTTTTGTGGCTAGGGTTATATTTAGGCTTGCGTAGAAAGAGTGAACCGGGAGGGTTCAGTTGCATGTGGTTCTGCAAAATGGCTCCCCTGGGGAGTTCAGTTCTACCCAAAGCCTTCCTTTGAGGGCACTTTTGGATGGGCGAAAGGGGCTTGTAACGCATTTTCTGGGGCCCGAGTTTTCAGTCTTCTGCCATGCGGGCTAGGGTTATATTTAGGGTTGCTGTGAAACAGCGAATACGGAGAGTGCAGTTGCATGTGGGGCTACGTGAAGGCTCCCCTAGGGAGTTCAGTTGTACCCAAAGCCTTCCTTTGAGGGCACTTTTGGATGGGCGAAAGGGGCTTGTAACGCATTTTCTGGGGCTCGATTTTTCAGTCGTCTCCGATGCGGGATAGGGATATATTTAGGCTTGTTGTGAAAGAGCGAATAAGGAGGGTCCACTTGCATGTGGTTCTGCAAAATGGCTCCCCTGGGGAGTTCAGATGTACCCAAAGCCTTCCTTTGGGGGCACTTTTGGATGGGCGAAACGGTCTTGTAACGCGTTGTCTTTGGCCCGATTTTTCAGTCGTCTCTGATGCGGGCTAGGGCTATAGTTAGAGTTGCTTGGAAAGAGCGAATACGGAGGGTCCAGTTGCATGTGGGGCTCCGTAAAGGCTCCCCTGGGGAGTTCAGATGTACCAAAAGCCTTCCTCTGGGGGCACTTTTGGATGGTCCAAGTGGACTCGCAATGCGTTTTATGAGGCCCGCTTTTTCAGTCTTCTCCTTTTGCGGCTAGGGCTATATTTAGGCTTGCGTAGAAAGATTGAACCCGGAGGGTCCAGTTGCATGTGGGGCTGCGTAAAGGCTCCGCTGGGGAGTTCACTTGTACCCAAAGCCTTCCTTTGGGGGCACTTTTGGATGGGCGAAAGGGGCTTGTAACGCATTTTCTGGGGCTCGATTTTTAGTCATCTCCAATGCGGCCTAGGGATATATTTAGGCTTGCTGTGAAAGAGCGAATAAGGAGGGTCCACTTGCATGTGGTTCTGCAAAATGGCTCCCCTGGTGAATTCAGTTGTACCCAAAGCCTTCCTTTGGGGGCACTTTTGGATGGGCGAAAGGGGCTCGTAACGCGTTGTCTTTGGCCCGATTTTTCAGTCGTCTCTGATGCGGGCTAGGGCTATATTTAGGGTTGCTTGGAAAGAGCGAATACGGAGGGTCCAGTTGCATGTGGGCCTGCGTCATGACTCCCCTGGGGAGTTCAGTTGTACCCAAAGCCTTCCTTTGGGGGCACTTTTGAATGGGCAAAAGCAGCTCGAAAAGTGTTTTCTTCGGCCCAAGATTTCAGTCGTCTCCCATGCCGGCTAGGGGTATATTTAGGTTTGCGTAGAAAGAGTGAACCCGGAGCGTTCAGTTGCATGTGGGGCTGCAAAATGGCTCCCCTGGGGAGTTCAGTTGTACCCAAAGCCTTCCTTTGGGGGCACTTTTGGATGGGCGAAAGGGGATTGTATCCCGTTTTCTGGGGCACGATTTTTCAGTCATCTTCCATGCGGGGAAGGGCTATATTTAGGGTTGCTCGGAAACAGCGAACCAGAGGGTCCAGTTGCATGTGGGGCTGCGTAAAGGCTCCCCTGGGGAGTTCAGTTGTACCCAAAGCCTTCCTTTGGGGGCACTTTTGGATGGGCGAAAGGGAATTGTATCCCGTTTTCTGGGGCACGATTTTTCAGTCATCTTCCATGCGGGGAAGGGCTATATTTAGGGTTGCTCGGAAACAGCGAACCAGAGGGTCCAGTTGCATGTGGGGCTGCGTAAAGGCTCCCCTGGGGAGTTCAGTTGTACCCAAAGCCTTCCTGTGGGGGCACTTTTGGATGGTCCAAGTGGACTCGCAATGCGTTTTCTGAGGCCCGATTTTTCAGTCTTCTCCTTTTGCGGCTACGGCTATATTTAGGCTTGCGTAGAAAGAGTGAACCCGGAGGGTTCAGTTGCATGTGGGGCTGCAAAAATGCTCCCCTGGGGAGTTCAGTTGTACCCAAAGCCTTCATTTAGGGATCACTGTTGGATGGCGAAAGGGGCTTGTAACGCATTTTCTGGGGCTCGATTTTTCAGTCATCTCCGATGCCGGAAAGGGATATATTTAGGCTTGCTATGAAAGAGCGAATAAGGAGGGTCCACTTGCATGTGGGGCTCCGTAAAGGCTCCCCTGGGGAGTTCAGTTGTACCCAAAGCCTTCCTTTGGGGGCACTTTTGGATTGTCCAAGTGGACTCGCAATGCGTTTTCTGAGGCCCGATTTTTCAGTCTTCTCCTTTTGCGGCTAGGGTTATATTTAGGCTTGCGTAGAAAGAGTGAACCCGGAGGGTTCAGTTGCATGTGGTTCTGCAAAATGGCTCCCCTGGGGAGTTCAGTTTTAACCAAAGCCTTCCTTTTGGGGCACTTTTGGATGGGCGTAAGCGGCTTGTAACGCATTTTCTGGGGCCCGAGTTTTCAGTCTTCTGCCATGTGGGCTAGGGTTATATTTAGGGTTGCTGTGAAGGAGCGAATACGGAGGGTGCAGTTACATGTGGGGCTACGTGAAGGCTCCCCTAGGGAGTTCAATTCTACCCAAAGCCTTCCTTTGAGGGCACTTTTGGATGGGCGAAAGGGGCTTGTAACGCATTTTCTGGGGCTCGATTTTTCAGTCATCTCCGATGCGGGATAGGGATATATTTAGGCTTGCTGTGAAAGAGCGAATAAGGAGGGTCCACTTGCATGTGGTTCTGCAAAATGGCTCCCCTGGGGAGTTCAGATGTACCCAAAGCCTTCCTTTGGGGGCACTTTTGGATGGGCGAAACGGTCTTGTAACGCGTTGTCTTTGGCCCGATTTTTCAGTCGTCTCTGATGCGGGCTAGGGCTATAGTTAGAGTTGCTTGGAAAGAGCGAATACGGAGGGTCCAGTTGCATGTGGGGCTCCGTAAAGGCTCCCCTGGGGAGTTCAGATGTACCAAAAGCCTTCCTCTGGGGGCACTTTTGGATGGTCCAAGTGGACTCGCAATGCGTTTTATGAGGCCCGCTTTTTCAGTCTTCTCCTTTTGCGGCTAGGGCTATATTTAGGCTTGCGTAGAAAGATTGAACCCGGAGGGTCCAGTTGCATGTGGGGCTGCGTAAAGGCTCCGCTGGGGAGTTCACTTGTACCCAAAGCCTTCCTTTGGGGGCACTTTTGGATGGGCGAAAGGGGCTTGTAACGCATTTTCTGGGGCTCGATTTTTTAGTCATCTCCGATGCGGCCTAGGGATATATTTAGGCTTGCGTAGAAAGAGCGAATAAGGAGGGTCCACTTGCATGTGGTTCTGCAAAATGGCTCCCCTGGCGAATTCAGTTGTACCCAAAGCCTTCCTGTGGGTGCACTTTTGGATGGTCCAAGTGGACTCGCAATGAGTTTTATGAGGCCCGCTTTTTCAATCTTCTCCCTTTGCAGCTAGGGCTATATTTACGGTTGCTGTGAAAGACTGAACCCGGAGGGTCTTGTTGCATGTGCGCCTCCATAAAGGCTCCCCTGGGGAGTTCAGTTGTACCCAAAGCCTTCCTTTTGGGGCACGTTTGGATTGGCGAAAGGGGCTTGTAACCCGTTTTCTGGGGCCCGATTTTTCAGTCATCTTCCTAGCGGGCCAGTGATATATTTAGGGTTGCTGTGAAAGAGCGAATATGGAGGGTCCAGTTGCATGTGGGGCTGTGTAGGGGCTCCCCTGGGAAGTTCAGTTGTACCCAAAGCCTTCCTTTGGGGGCACTTTTGGATGGGCGAAAGGGGCTCGTAACGCGTTGTCTTTGGCCCGATTTTTCAGTCGTCTCTGATGCGGGCTAGGGCTATATTTAGGGTTGCTTGGAAAGAGCGAATATGGAGGGTCCAGTTGCATGTGGGCCTGCGTAAAGGCTCCCCTGGGGAGTTCAGTTGTACCCAAAGCCTTCCTTTGGGGGCACTTTTGGATGGGCAAAAGTGGCTCGGAAAATGTTTTCTGCGGCCCAAGATTTCAGTCGTCTCCCGTGCCGGCTAGGGGTATATTTAGGTTTGCGTAGAAAGAGTGAACCCGGAGGGTTCAGTTGCATGTGGGGCTGCAAAAAGGCTCCGCTGGGGAGTTCAGTTGTACCCAAAGCCTTCCTTTGGGGGCACTTTTGGATGGGCGAAAGGGGATTGTATCCCGTTTTCTGGGGCACGATTTTTCAGTCATCTTCCATGCGGGGAAGGGCTATATTTAGGGTTGCTCGGAAACAGCGAACCAGAGGGTCCAGTTGCATGTGGGGCTGCGTAAAGGCTCCCCTGGGGAGTTCAGTTGTACCCAAAGCCTTCCTTTGGGGGCACTTTTGGATGGGCGAAAGGGAATTGTATCCCGTTTTCTGGGGCACGATTTTACAGTCATCTTCCATGCGGGGAAGGGCTATATTTAGGGTTGCTCGGAAACAGCGAACCAGAGGGTCCAGTTGCATGTGGGGCTGCGTAAAGGCTCCCCTGGGGAGTTCAATTGTACCCAAAGCCTTCCTCTGGGGGCACATTTGGATTGTCCAAGTGGACTCGCAATGCGTTTTCTGAGGCCCGATTTTTCAGTCTTCTCCTTTTGCGGCTACGGCTATATTTAGGCTTGCGTAGAAAGAGTGAACCCGGAGGGTTCAGTTGCATGTGGTTCTGCAAAATGGCTCCCCTGGGGAGTTCAGTTGTACCCAAAGCCTTCCTCTGGGGGCACTTTTGGATGGGCGAAAGGGGCTTGTAACGCATTTTCTGGGGCCCGAGTTTTCAGTCTTCTGCCATGCGGGCTAGGGTTATATTTAGTGTTGCTGTGAAAGAGCGAATACGGAGGGTGCAGTTGCATGTGGGGCTACGTGAAGGCTCCCCTAGGGAGTTCAGTTCTACCCAAAGCCTTCCTTTGAGGGCACTTTTGGATGGGCGAAAGGGGCTTGTAACGCATTTTCTGGGGCTCGATTTTTCAGTCATCTCCGATGCGGGATAGGGATATATTTAGGCTTGCTGTGAAAGAGCGAATAAGGAGGGTCCACTTGCATGTGGTTCTGCAAAATGGCTCCCCTGGGGAGTTCAGTTTTAACCAAAGACATCCTTTTGGGGCACTTTTGGATGGGCGAAAGGGGCTTGTAACGCATTTTCTGGGGCCCGAGTTTTCAGTCTTCTGCCATGCGGGCTAGGGTTATATTTAGGGTTGCTGTGAAAGAGCGAATACGGAGGGTGAAGTTGCATGTGGGGCTGCGTAAAGGCTCCCCTGGGGAGTTCAGATGTACCCAAAGCCTTCCTTTGGGGGCACTTTTGGATGGGCGAAAGGGGCTTGTAACGCATTTTCTGGGGCTCGATTTTTTAGTCATCTCCGATGCGGCCTAGGGATATATTTAGGCTTGCGTAGAAAGAGCGAATAAGGAGGGTCCACTTGCATGTGGTTCTGCAAAATGGCTCCCCTGGCGAGTTCAGTTGTACCCAAAGCCTTCCTGTGGGGGCACTTTTGGATGGTCCAAGTGGACTCGCAATGCGTTTTCTGAGGCCCGATTTTTCAGTCTTCTCCTTTTGCGGCTAGGGTTATATTTAGGCTTGCGTAGAAAGAGTGAACCCGGAGGGTTCAGTTGCATGTGGTTCTGCAAAATGGCTCCCCTGGGGAGTTCAGTTTTAACCAAAGCCTTCCTTTTGGGGCACTTTTGGATGGGCGTAAGCGGCTTGTAACGCATTTTCTGGGGCCCGAGTTTTCAGTCTTCTGCCATGTGGGCTAGGGTTATATTTAGGGTTGCTGTGAAGGAGCGAATACGGAGGGTGCAGTTACATGTGGGGCTACGTGAAGGCTCCCCTAGGGAGTTCAATTCTACCCAAAGCCTTCCTTTGAGGGCACTTTTGGATGGGCGAAAGGGGCTTGTAACGCATTTTCTGGGGCTCGATTTTTCAGTCATCTCCGATGCGGGATAGGGATATATTTAGGCTTGCTGTGAAAGAGCGAATAAGGAGGGTCCACTTGCATGTGGTTCTGCAAAATGGCTCCCGTGGGGAGTTCAGATGTACCCAAAGCCTTCCTTTGGGGGCACTTTTGGATGGGCGAAACGGTCTTGTAACGCGTTGTCTTTGGCCCGATTTTTCAGTCGTCTCTGATGCGGGCTAGGGCTATAGTTAGAGTTGCTTGGAAAGAGCGAATACGGAGGGTCCAGTTGCATGTGGGGCTCCGTAAAGGCTCCCCTGGGGAGTTCAGATGTACCAAAAGCCTTCCTCTGGGGGCACTTTTGGATGGTCCAAGTGGACTCGCAATGCGTTTTATGAGGCCCGCTTTTTCAGTCTTCTCCTTTTGCGGCTAGGGCTATATTTAGGCTTGCGTAGAAAGATTGAACCCGGAGGGTCCAGTTGCATGTGGGGCTGCGTAAAGGCTCCGCTGGGGAGTTCACTTGTACCCAAAGCCTTCCTTTGGGGGCACTTTTGGATGGGCAAAAGGGGCTTGTAACGCATTTTCTGGGGCTCGATTTTTTAGTCATCTCCGATGCGGCCTAGGGATATATTTAGGCTTGCTGTGAAAGAGCGAATAAGGAGGGTCCACTTGCATGTGGTTCTGCAAAATGGCTCCCCTGGCGAATTCAGTTGTACCCAAAGCCTTCCTGTGGGGGCACTTTTGGATGGTCCAAGTGGACTCGCAATGAGTTTTATGAGGCCCGCTTTTTCAATCTTCTCCCTTTGCAGCTAGGGCTATATTTACGGTTGCTGTGAAAGACTGAACCCGGAGGGTCTTGTTGCATGTGCGCCTCCATAAAGGCTCCCCTGGGGAGTTCAGTTGTACCCAAAGCCTTCCTTTTGGGGCACGTTTGGATTGGCGAAAGGGGCTTGTAACCCGTTTTCTGGGGCCCGATTTTTCAGTCATCTTCCTAGCGGGCCAGTGATATATTTAGGGTTGCTGTGAAAGAGCGAATATGGAGGGTCCAGTTGCATGTGGGGCTGTGTAGGGGCTCCCCTGGGAAGTTCAGTTGTACCCAAAGCCTTCCTTTGGGGGCACTTTTGGATGGGCGAAAGGGGCTCGTAACGCGTTGTCTTTGGCCCGATTTTTCAGTCGTCTCTGATGCGGGCTAGGGCTATATTTAGGGTTGCTTGGAAAGAGCGAATATGGAGGGTCCAGTTGCATGTGGGCCTGCGTAAAGGCTCCCCTGGGGAGTTCAGTTGTACCCAAAGCCTTCCTTTGGGGGCACTTTTGGATGGGCAAAAGTGGCTCGGAAAATGTTTTCTGCGGCCCAAGATTTCAGTCGTCTCCCATGCCGGCTAGGGGTATATTTAGTTTTGCGTAGAAAGAGTGAACCCGGAGGGTTCAGTTGCATGTGGGGCTGCAAAAAGGCTCCCCTGGGGAGTTCAGTTGTACCCAAAGCCTTCCTTTGGGGGCACTTTTGGATGGGCGAAAGGGGATTGTATCCCGTTTTCTGGGGCACGATTTTTCAGTCATCTTCCATGCGGGGAAGGGCTATATTTAGGGTTGCTCGGAAACAGCGAACCAGAGGGTCCAGTTGCATGTGGGGCTGCGTAAAGGCTCCCCTGGGGAGTTCAGTTGTACCCAAAGCCTTCCTTTGGGGGCACTTTTGGATGGGCGAAAGGGAATTGTATCCCGATTTCTGGGGCACGATTTTACAGTCATCTTCCATGCGGGGAAGGGCTATATTTAGGGTTGCTCGGAAACAGCGAACCAGAGGGTCCAGTTGCATGTGGGGCTGCGTAAAGGCTCCCCTGGGGAGTTCAATTGTACCCAAAGCCTTCCTCTGGGGGCACTTTTGGATTGTCCAAGTGGACTCGCAATGCGTTTTCTGAGGCCCGATTTTTCAGTCTTCTCCTTTTGCGGCTACGGCTATATTTAGGCTTGCGTAGAAAGAGTGAACCCGGAGGGTTCAGTTGCATGTGGTTCTGCAAAATGGCTCCCCTGGGGAGTTCAGTTGTACCCAAAGCCTTCCTCTGGGGGCACTTTTGGATGGGCGAAAGGGGCTTGTAACGCATTTTCTGGGGCCCGAGTTTTCAGTCTTCTGCCATGCGGGCTAGGGTTATATTTAGTGTTGCTGTGAAAGAGCGAATACGGAGGGTGCAGTTGCATGTGGGGCTACGTGAAGGCTCCCCTAGGGAGTTCAGTTCTACCCAAAGCCTTCCTTTGAGGGCACTTTTGGATGGGCGAAAGGGGCTTGTAACGCATTTTCTGGGGCTCGATTTTTCAGTCATCTCCGATGCGGGATAGGGATATATTTAGGCTTGCTGTGAAAGAGCGAATAAGGAGGGTCCACTTGCATGTGGTTCTGCAAAATGGCTCCCCTGGGGAGTTCAGTTTTAACCAAAGACATCCTTTTGGGGCACTTTTGGATGGGCGAAAGGGGCTTGTAACGCATTTTCTGGGGCCCGAGTTTTCAGTCTTCTGCCATGCGGGCTAGGGTTATATTTAGGGTTGCTGTGAAAGAGCGAATACGGAGGGTGAAGTTGCATGTGGGGCTGCGTAAAGGCTCCCCTGGGGAGTTCAGATGTACCCAAAGCCTTCCTTTGGGGGCACTTTTGGATGGGCGAAAGGGGCTTGTATCGCATTTTCTGGGGCTCGATTTTTTAGTCATCTCCGATGCGGCCTAGGGATATATTTAGGCTTGCGTAGAAAGAGCGAATAAGGAGGGTCCACTTGCATGTGGTTCTGCAAAATGGCTCCCCTGGCGAGTTCAGTTGTACCCAAAGCCTTCCTGTGGGGGCACTTTTGGATGGTCCAAGTGGACTCGCAATGAGTTTTATGAGGCCCGCTATTTCAGTCTTCTCCCTTTGCAGCTAGGGCTATATTTACGGTTGCTGTGAAAGACTGAACCCGGAGGGTCCTGTTGCATGTGCGCCTCCATAAAGGCTCCCCTGGGGAGTTCAGTTGTACCCAAAGCCTTCCTTTTGGGGCACATTTGGATTGGCAAAAGGGGCTTGTAACCCGTTTTCTGGGGCCCGATTTTTCAGTCATCTTCCTAGCGGGCCAGTGATATATTTAGGGTTGCTGTGAAAGAGCGAATATGGAGGGTCCAGTTGCATGTGGGGCTGTGTAGGGGCTCCCCTGGGAAGTTCAGTTGTACCCAAAGCCTTCCTTTGGGGGCACTTTTGGATGGGCGAAAGGGGCTCGTAACGCGTTGTCTTTGGCCCGATTTTTCAGTCGTCTCTGATGCGGGCTAGGGCTATATTTAGGGTTGCTTGGAAAGAGCGAATACGGAGGGTCCAGTTGCATGTGGGCCTGCGTAAAGGCTCCCCTGGGGAGTTCACGAGTACCCAAAGCCTTCCTTTGGGGGCACTTTTGGATGGGCAAAAGGGGCTCGGAAAGTGTTTTCTTCGGCCCAAGATTTCAGTCGTCTCAAATGCCGGCTAGGGGTATATTTAGGTTTGCGTAGAAAGAGTGAACCCGGAGCGTTCAGTTGCATGTGGTTCTGCAAAATGGCTCCCCTGGGGAGTTCAGTTGTACCCAAAGCCTTCCTTTGGGGGCACTTTTGAGTGGGCGAATGGGGATTGTATCCCGTTTTCTGGGGCACGATTTTTCAGTCATCTTCCATGCGGGAAAGGGCTATATTTAGGGTTGCTCGGAAACAGCGAACCAGAGGGTCCAGTTGCATGTGGGGCTGCGTAAAGGCTCCCCTGGGGAGTTCAGTTGTACCCAAATCCTTCCTGTGGGAGCACTTTTGGATGGTCCAAGTGGACTCGCAATGCGTTTTGTGAGGCCCGATTTTTCAGTCTTCTCCTTTTGCGGCTACGGCTATATTTAGGCTTGCGTAGAAAGAGTGAACCCGGAGGGTTCAGTTGCATGTGTTTCTGATAAATGGCTCCCCTGGGGAGTTCAGTTGTACCCAAAGCCTTCATTTAGGGATCACTGTTGGATGGGCGAAAGGGGCTTGTAACGCATTTTCTGGGGCTCGATTTTTCAGTCATCTCCGATGCCGGAAAGGGATATATTTAGGCTTGCTATGAAAGAGCGAATAAGGAGGGTCCACTTGCATGTGGTTCTGCAAAATGGCTCCCCTGGGGAGTTCACGAGTACCCAAATCCTTCCTGTGGGGGCACTTTTGGATGGTCCAAGTGGACTCGCAATGCGTTTTCTGAGGCCCGATTTTTCATTCTTCTCCCTTTGCGGCTATGGGTATATTTAGGGTTGCTGTGAAAGACTGAACCCGGAGGGTCCTGTTGCATGTGCTTCTGCAAAATGGCTCCCCTGGGGAGTTCAGTTGTACCCAAAGCCTTCCTTTGGGGGCACTTTTGGATGGGCGAAAGGGGCTTGTAACCCGTTTTCTGGGTCTCGATTTTTCAGTCATCTTCCAAGCGGGCCAGTGATATATTTAGGGTTGCTGTGAAAGAGCGAATACGGAGGGTCCACTTGCATGTGGGGCTCCGTAAAGGCTCCCCTGGGGAGTTCAGTTGTACCCAAAGCCTTCCTTTAGGGGCACTTTTGGATGGGCGAAAGGGGCTCGGAAAGCGTTTTCTGCGGCCCAAGATTTCAGTCGTCTCCCATGCCGGCAAGGTCTATATTTAGGGTTGCTCGGAAACAGCGAACCAGTGGGTCCAGTTGCATGTGGGGCTGCGTAAAGGCTCCCCTGGGGAGTTCAGTTGTACCCAAATCCTTCCTGTGGGGGCACTTTTGGATGGTCCAAGTGGACTCGCAATGCGTTTTCTGAGGCCCGATTTTTCAGTCTTCTCCTTTTGCGGCTAGGGCTATATTTAGGCTTGCGTAGAAAGAGTGAACCCGGAGGGTTCAGTTGCATGTGGTTCTGCAAAATGGCTCCCCTGGGGAGTTCACTTGTACCCAAAGCCTTCCTTTAGGGGCACTTTTGGATGGGCGAAATGGGCTCGTAACGCGTTGTCTTTGGCCCGATTTTTCAGTCGTCTCTGATGCGGGCTAGGGCTATATTTAGGGTTGCTTGGAAAGAGCGAACACGGAGGGTCCAGTTGCATGTGGGCCTGCGTAAAGGCTCCCCTGGGGAGTTCAGTTGTACCCAAAGCCTTCCTTTGGGGGCACTTTTGGATGGGCGAAATGGGCTCGTAACGTGTTGTTTTTGGCACGATTTTTCAGTCATCTTCCATGCGGGCGAGGGTTATATTTAGGGCTGCTCGGAAAGAGCGAACACGGAGGGTCCAGTTGCATGTGGGACTGCGTAAAGGCTCCCCTGGGGAGTTCAGTTGTACCCAAAGCCTTCGTTTAGGGGCACTTTTGGATGGGCGAAAGGGGCTTGTAACGCATTTTCTGGGGCCCGAGTTTTCAGTCATCTCCGATGCGGGATAGGGATATATTTAGGCTTGCTGTGAAAGAGCGAATAAAGAGGGTCCACTTGCATGTGGTTCTGCAAAATGACTCCCCTGGGGAGTTCAGTTGTACCCAAAGCCTTCCTGTGGGGGCACTTTTGGATGGTCCAAGTGGACTCGCAATGAGTTTTCTTAGGACCGCTTTTTCATACTTCTCCCTTTGCGGCTAGGGCTATATTTAGGGTTGCTGTGAAAGACTGAACCAGGAGGGTACTGTTGCATGTGTTTCTGCAAAATGGCTCCCCTGGGGAGTTCAGTTGTACCCAAAGCCTTCCTTTGAGGGCACTTTTGGATTGTCCAATTGGACTCGCAATGCGTTTTCTGAGGCCCGATTTTTCAGTCTTCTCCTTTTGCGGCTAGGGTTATATTTAGGCTTGAGTAGAAAGAGTGAACCCGGAGGGTTCAGTTGCATGTGGTTCTGCAAAATGGCTCCCCTGGGTAGTTCAGTTGTAACCAAAGCCTTCCTTTTGGGGCACTTTTGGATGGGCGAAAGGGGCTTGTAACGCATTTTCTGGGGCCCGAGTTTTCAGTCTTCTGCCATGCGGGCTAGGGTTATATTTAGGGTTGCTGTGAAAGAGCGAATACGGAGGGTGCAGTTGCATGTGGGGCTACGTGAAGGCTCCCCTAGGGAGTTCAGTTCTACCCAAAGCCTTCCTTTGAGGGCACTTTTGGATGGGCGAAAGGGGCTTGTAACGCATTTTCTGGGGCTCGATTTTTCAGTCATCTCCGATGCGGGATAGGGATATATTTAGGCTTGCTGTGAAAGAGCGAATAAGGAGGGTCCACTTGCATGTGGTTCTGCAAAATGGCTCCCCTGGGGAGTTCAGTTTTAACCAAAGCCTTCCTTTTGGGGCACTTTTGGATGGGCGAAAGGGGCTTGTAACGCATTTTCTGGGGCCCGAGTTTTCAGTCTTCTGCCATGCGGGCTAGGGTTATATTTAGGGTTGCTGTGAAAGAGCGAATACGGAGGGTGAAGTTGCATGTGGGGCTGCGTAAAGGCTCCCCTGGGGAGTTCAGATGTACCCAAAGCCTTCCTTTGGGGGCACTTTTGGATGGGCGAAAGGGGCTTGTAACGCATTTTCTGGGGCTCGATTTTTTAGTCATCTCCGATGCGGCCTAGGGATATATTTAGGCTTGCGTAGAAAGAGCGAATAAGGAGGGTCCACTTGCATGTGGTTCTGCAAAATGGCTCCCCTGGCGAGTTCAGTTGTACCCAAAGCCTTCCTGTTGGGGCACTTTTGGATGGTCCAAGTGGACTCGCAATGAGTTTTATGAGGCCCGCTATTTCAGTCTTCTCCCTTTGCAGCTAGGGCTATATTTACGGTTGCTGTGAAAGACTGAACCCGGAGGGTCCTGTTGCATGTGCGCCTCCATAAAGGCTCCCCTGGGGAGTTCAGTTGTACCCAAAGCCTTCCTTTTGGGGCACTTTTGGATTGGCGAAAGGGGCTTGTAACCCGTTTTCTGGGGCCCGATTTTTCAGTCATCTTCCTAGCGGGCCAGTGATATATTTAGGGTTGCTGTGAAAGAGCGAATATGGAGGGTCCAGTTGCATGTGGGGCTGTGTAGGGGCTCCCCTGGGAAGTTCAGTTGTACCCAAAGCCTTCCTTTGGGGGCACTTTTGGATGGGCGAAAGGGGCTCGTAACGCGTTGTCTTTGGCCCGATTTTTCAGTCGTCTCTGATGCGGGCTAGGGCTATATTTAGGGTTGCTTGGAAAGAGCGAATACGGAGGGTCCAGTTGCATGTGGGCCTGCGTAAAGGCTCCCCTGGGGAGTTCACGAGTACCCAAAGCCTTCCTTTGGGGGCACTTTTGGATGGGCAAAAGGGGCTCGGAAAGTGTTTTCTTCGGCCCAAGATTTCAGTCGTCTCCCATGCCGGCTAGGGGTATATTTAGGTTTGCGTAGAAAGAGTGAACCCGGAGCGTTCAGTTGCATGTGGTTCTGCAAAATGGCTCCCCTGGGGAGTTCAGTTGTACCCAAAGCCTTCCTTTGGGGGCACTTTTGAGTGGGCGAATGGGGATTGTATCCCGTTTTCTGGGGCACGATTTTTCAGTCATCTTCCATGCGGGGAAGGGCTATATTTAGGGTTGCTCGGAAACAGCGAACCAGAGGGTCCAGTTGCATGTGGGGCTGCGTAAAGGCTCCCCTGGGGAGTTCAGTTGTACCCAAATCCTTCCTGTGGGGGCACTTTTGGATGGTCCAAGTGGACTCGCAATGCGTTTTCTGAGGCCCGATTTTTCAGTCTTCTCCTTTTGCGGCTAGGGCTATATTTAGGCTTGCGTAGAAAGAGTGAACCCGGAGGGTTCAGTTGCATGTGTTTCTGATAAATGGCTCCCCTGGGGAGTTCAGTTGTACCCAAAGCCTTCATTTAGGGATCACTGTTGGATGGGCGAAAGGGGCTTGTAACGCATTTTCTGGGGCTCGATTTTTCAGTCATCTCCGATGCCGGAAAGGGATATATTTAGGCTTGCTATGAAAGAGCGAATAAGGAGGGTCCACTTGCATGTGGTTCTGCAAAATGGCTCCCCTGGCGAGTTCAGTTGTACCCAAATCCTTCCTGTGGGGGCACTTTTGGATGGTCCAAGTGGACTCGCAATGCGTTTTCTGAGGCCCGATTTTTCATTCTTCTCCCTTTGCGGCTAGGGCAATATTTAGGGTTGCTGTGAAAGACTGAACCCGGAGGGTCCTGTTGCATGTGCTTCTGCAAAATGGCTCCCCTGGGGAGTTCAGTTGTACCCAAAGCCTTCCTTTGGGGGCACTTTTGGATGGGCGAAAGGGGCTTGTAACCCGTTTTCTGGGTCTCGATTTTTCAGTCATCTTCCAAGCGGGCCAGTGATATATTTAGGGTTGCTGTGAAAGAGCGAATACGGAGGGTCCACTTGCATGTGGGGCTCCGTAAAGGCTCCCCTGGGGAGTTCAGTTGTACCCAAAGCCTTCCTTTAGGGGCACTTTTGGATGGGCGAAAGGGGCTCGGAAAGCGTTTTCTGCGGCCCAAGATTTCAGTCGTCTCCCATGCCGGCAAGGTCTATATTTAGGGTTGCTCGGAAACAGCGAACCAGTGGGTCCAGTTGCATGTGGGGCTGCGTAAAGGCTCCCCTGGGGAGTTCAGTTGTACCCAAATCCTTCCTGTGGGGGCACTTTTGGATGGTCCAAGTGGACTCGCAATGCGTTTTCTGAGGCCCGATTTTTCAGTCTTCTCCTTTTGCGGCTAGGGCTATATTTAGGCTTGCGTAGAAAGAGTGAACCCAGAGGGTTCAGTTGCATGTGGTTCTGCAAAATGGCTCCCCTGGGGAGTTCACTTGTACCCAAAGCCTTCCTTTAGGGGCACTTTTGGATGGGCGAAATGGGCTCGTAACGCGTTGTCTTTGGCCCGATTTTTCAGTCGTCTCTGATGCGGGCTAGGGCTATATTTAGGGTTGCTTGGAAAGAGCGAACACGGAGGGTCCAGTTGCATGTGGGCCTGCGTAAAGGCTCCCCTGGGGAGTTCAGTTGTACCCAAAGCCTTCCTTTGGGGGCACTTTTGGATGGGCGAAATGGGCTCGTAACGTGTTGTTTTTGGCACGATTTTTCAGTCATCTTCCATGCGGGCGAGGGTTATATTTAGGGCTGCTCGGAAAGAGCGAACACGGAGGGTCCAGTTGCATGTGGGACTGCGTAAAGGCTCCCCTGGGGAGTTCAGTTGTACCCAAAGCCTTCGTTTAGGGGCACTTTTGGATGGGCGAAAGGGGCTTGTAACGCATTTTCTGGGGCTCGATTTTTCAGTCATCTCCGATGCGGGATAGGGATATATTTAGGCTTGCTGTGAAAGAGCGAATAAAGAGGGTCCACTTGCATGTGGTTCTGCAAAATGACTCCCCTGGGGAGTTCAGTTGTACCCAAAGCCTTCCTGTGGGGGCACTTTTGGATGGTCCAAGTGGACTCGCAATGAGTTTTCTTAGGACCGCTTTTTCATTCTTCTCCCTTTGCGGCTAGGGCTATATTTAGGGTTGCTGTGAAAGACTGAACCAGGAGGGTACTGTTGCATGTGTTTCTGCAAAATGGCTCCCCTGGGGAGTTCAGTTGTACCCAAAGCCTTCCTTTGAGGGCACTTTTGGATTGTCCAATTGGACTCGCAATGCGTTTTCTGAGGCCCGATTTTTCAGTCTTCTCCTTTTGCGGCTAGGGTTATATTTAGGCTTGAGTAGAAAGAGTGAACCCGGAGGGTTCAGTTGCATGTTGTTCTGCAAAATGGCTCCCCTGGGTAGTTCAGTTGTAACCAAAGCCTTCCTTTTGGGGCACTTTTGGATGGGCGAAAGGGGCTTGTAACGCATTTTCTGGGGCCCGAGTTTTCAGTCTTCTGCCATGCCGGCTAGGGTTATATTTAGGGTTGCTGTGAAAGAGCGAATACGGAGGGTGCAGTTGCATGTGGGGCTACGTGAAGGCTCCCCTAGGGAGTTCAGTTCTACCCAAAGCCTTCCTTTGAGGGCACTTTTGGGTGGGCGAAAGGGGCTTGTAACGCATTTTCTGGGGCTCGATTTTTCAGTCATCTCCGATGCGGGATAGGGATATATTTAGGGTTGCTGTGAAAGAGCGAATAAGGAGGGTCCACTTGCATGTGGTTCTGCAAAATGGCTCCCCTGGGGAGTTCAGATGTACCCAAAGCCTTCCTTTGGGGGCACTTTTGGATTGTCCAAGTGGACTCGCAATGCGTTTTATGAGGCCCGATTTTTCAGTCTTCTCCTTTTGCGGCTACGGCTATATTTAGGCTTGCGTAGAAGGAGTGAACCCGGAGGGTTCAGTTGCATGTGGGGCTGCAAAAAGGCTCCCCTGGGGAGTTCACTTGTACCCAAAGCCTTCCTTTGGGGGCACTTTTGGATGGGCGAAAGGGGCTTGTAACGCATTTTCTGGGGCTCGATTTTTTAGTCATCTCCGATGCGGCCTAGGGATATATTTAGGCTTGCGTAGAAAGAGCGAATAAGGAGGGTCCACTTGCATGTGGTTCTGCAAAATGGCTCCCCTGGCGAGTTCAGTTGTACCCAAAGCCTTCCTGTGGGGGCACTTTTGGATGGTCCAAGTGGACTCGCAATGAGTTTTATGAGGCCCGCTATTTCAGTCTTCTCCCTTTGCAGCTAGGGCTATATTTACGGTTGCTGTGAAAGACTGAACCCGGAGGGTCCTGTTGCATGTGCGCCTCCATAAAGGCTCCCCTGGGGAGTTCAGTTGTACCCAAAGCCTTCCTTTTGGGGCACTTTTGGATTGGCGAAAGGGGCTTGTAACCCGTTTTCTGGGGCCCGATTTTTCAGTCATCTTCCTAGCGGGCCAGTGATATATTTAGGGTTGCTGTGAAAGAGCGAATATGGAGGGTCCAGTTGCATGTGGGGCTGTGTAGGGGCTCCCCTGGGAAGTTCAGTTGTACCCAAAGCCTTCCTTTGGGGGCACTTTTGGATGGGCGAAAGGGGCTCGTAACGCGTTGTCTTTGGCCCGATTTTTCAGTCGTCTCTGATGCGGGCTAGGGCTATATTTAGGGTTGCTTGGAAAGAGCGAATACGGAGGGTCCAGTTGCATGTGGGCCTGCGTAAAGGCTCCCCTGGGGAGTTCACGAGTACCCAAAGCCTTCCTTTGGGGGCACTTTTGGATGGGCAAAAGGGGCTCGGAAAGTGTTTTCTGCGGCCCAAGATTTCAGTCGTCTCCCATGCCGGCTAGGGGTATATTTAGGTTTGCGTAGAAAGAGTGAACCCGGAGCGTTCAGTTGCATGTGGTTCTGCAAAAAGGCTCCCCTGGGGAGTTCAGTTGTACCCAAAGCCTTCCTTTGGGGGCACTTTTGGGTGGGCGAGTGGGGATTGTATCCCGTTTTCTGGGGCACGATTTTTCAGTCATCTTCCATGCGGGGAAGGGCTATATTTAGGGTTGCTCGGAAACAGCGAACCAGAGGGTCCAGTTGCATGTGGGGCTGCGTAAAGGCTCCCCTGGGGAGTTCAGTTGTACCCAAATCCTTCCTGTGGGAGCACTTTTGGATGGTCCAAGTGGACTCGCAATGCGTTTTCTGAGGCCCGATTTTTCAGTCTTCTCCTTTTGCGGCTACGGCTATATTTAGGCTTGCGTAGAAAGAGTGAACCCGGAGGGTTCAGTTGCATGTGTTTCTGATAAATGGCTCCCCTGGGGAGTTCAGTTGTACCCAAAGCCTTCATTTAGGGATCACTGTTGGATGGGCGAAAGGGGCTTGTAACGCATTTTCTGGGGCTCGATTTTTCAGTCATCTCCGATGCCGGAAAGGGATATATTTAGGCTTGCTATGAAAGAGCGAATAAGGAGGGTCCACTTGCATGTGGTTCTGCAAAATGGCTCCCCTGGGGAGTTCACGAGTACCCAAATCCTTCCTGTGGGGGCACTTTTGGATGGTCCAAGTGGACTCGCAATGCGTTTTCTGAGGCCCGATTTTTCATTCTTCTCCCTTTGCGGCTATGGGTATATTTAGGGTTGCTGTGAAAGACTGAACCCGGAGGGTCCTGTTGCATGTGCTTCTGCAAAATGGCTCCCCTGGGGAGTTCAGTTGTACCCAAAGCCTTCCTTTGGGGGCACTTTTGGATGGGCGAAAGGGGCTTGTAACCCGTTTTCTGGGTCTCGATTTTTCAGTCATCTTCCAAGCGGGCCAGTGATATATTTAGGGTTGCTCGGAAACAGCGAACCAGTGGGTCCAGTTGCATGTGGGGCTGCGTAAAGGCTCCCCTGGGGAGTTCAGTTGTACCCAAATCCTTCCTGTGGGGGCACTTTTGGATGGTCCAAGTGGACTCGCAATGCGTTTTCTGAGGCCCGATTTTTCAGTCGTCTCTGATGCGGGCTAGGGCTATATTTAGGGTTGCTTGGAAAGAGTGAACCCGGAGGGTTCAGTTGCATGTGGTTCTGCAAAATGGCTCCCCTGGGGAGTTCACTTGTACCCAAAGCCTTCCTTTGGGGGCACTTTTGGATGGGCGAAATGGGCTCGTAACGCGTTGTCTTTGGCCCGATTTTTCAGTCGTCTCTGATGCGGGCTAGGGCTATATTTAGGGTTGCTTGGAAAGAGCGAACACGGAGGGTCCAGTTGCATGTGGGACTGCGTAAAGGCTCCCCTGGGGAGTTCAGTTGTACCCAAAGCCTTCCTTTGGGGGCACTTTTGGATGGGCGAAATGGGCTCGTAACGCGTTGTCTTTGGCCCGATTTTTCAGTCGTCTCTGATGCGGGCTAGGGCTATATTTAGGGTTGCTTGGAAAGAGCGAACACGGAGGGTCCAGTTGCATGTGGGACTGCGTAAAGGCTCCCCTGGGGAGTTCAGTTGTACCCAAAGCCTTCGTTTAGGGGCACTTTTGGATGGGCGAAAGGGGCTTGTAACGCATTTTCTGGGGCTCGATTTTTCAGTCATCTCCGATGCGGGATAGGGATATATTTAGGCTTGCTGTGAAAGAGCGAATAAAGAGGGTCCACTTGCATGTGGTTCTGCAAAATGACTCCCCTGGGGAGTTCAGTTGTACCCAAAGCCTTCCTGTGGGAGCACTTTTGGATGGTCCAAGTGGACTCGCAATGAGTTTTCTGAGGACCGCTTTTTCATTCTTCTCCCTTTGCGGCTAGGGCTATATTTAGGGTTGCTGTGAAAGACTGAACCAGGAGGGTACTGTTGCATGTGTTTCTGCAAAATTGCTCCCCTGGGGAGTTCAGTTGTACCCAAAGCCTTCCTTTGGTGGCACTTTTGGATTGTCCAAGTGGACTCGCAATGCGTTTTCTGAGGCCCGATTTTTCAGTCTTCTCCTTTTGCGGCTAGGGTTATATTTAGGCTTGAGTAGAAAGAGTGAACCCGGAGGGTTCAGTTGCATGTGGTTCTGCAAAATGGCTCCCCTGGGTAGTTCAGTTGTAACCAAAGCCTTCCTTTTGGGGCACTTTTGGATGGGCGAAAGGGGCTTGTAACGCATTTTCTGGGGCCCGAGTTTTCAGTCTTCTGCCATGCGGGCTAGGGTTATATTTAGGGTTGCTGTGAAAGAGCGAATACGGAGGGTGCAGTTGCATGTGGGGCTACGTGAAGGCTCCCCTAGGGAGTTCAGTTCTACCCAAAGCCTTCCTTTGAGGGCACTTTTGGATGGGCGAAAGGGGCTTGTAACGCATTTTCTGGGGCTCGATTTTTCAGTCATCTCCGATGCGGGATAGGGATATATTTAGGCTTGCTGTGAAAGAGCGAATAAGGAGGGTCCACTTGCATGTGGTTCTGCAACATGGCTCCCCTGGGGAGTTCAGATGTACCCAAAGCCTTCCTTTGGGGGCACTTTTGGATTGTCCAACTGGACTCGCAATGCGTTTTATGAGGCCCGATTTTTCAGTCTTCTCCTTTTGCGGCTACGGCTATACTTAGGCTTGCGTAGAAAGATTGAACCCGGAGGGTCCAGTTGCATGTGGGGCTGCAAAAAGGCTCCCCTGGGGAGTTCACTTGTACCCAAAGCCTTCCTTTGGGGGCACTTTTGGATGGGCGAAAGGGGCTTGTAACGCATTTTCTGGGGCTCGATTTTTTAGTCATCTCCGATGCGGCCTAGGGATATATTTAGGCTTGCTGTGAAAGAGCGAATAAGGAGGGTCCACTTGCATGTGGTTCTGCAAAATGGCTCCCCTGGCGAATTCAGTTGTACCCAAAGCCTTCCTGTGGGGGCACTTTTGGATGGTCCAAGTGGACTCGCAATGAGTTTTATGAGGCCCGCTTTTTCAGTCTTCTCCCTTTGCAGCTAGGGCTATATTTACGGTTGCTGTGAAAGACTGAACCCGGAGGGTCCTGTTGCATGTGCGCCTCCATAAAGGCTCCCCTGGGGAGTTCAGTTGTACCCAAAGCCTTCCTTTTGGGGCACTTTTGGATTGGCGAAAGGGGCTTGTAACCCGTTTTCTGGGGCCCGATTTTTCAGTCATCTTCCAAGCGGGCCAGTGATATATTTAGGGTTGCTGTGAAAGAGCGAATATGGAGGGTCCAGTTGCATGTGGGGCTGTGTAGGGGCTCCCCTGGGAAGTTCAGTTGTACCCAAAGCCTTCCTTTGGGGGCACTTTTGGATGGGCGAAAGGGGCTCGTAACGCGTTGTCTTTGGCCTGATATTTCAGTCGTCTCCGATGCCGGCTAGGGATATATTTAGGGTTGCTCGTAAACAGCGAACACAAAGGGTGCAGTTGCATGTGGTGCTGCGTAAAGGCTCCCCTGGGGAGTTCAGTTGTACCCAAAGCCTTCCTTTGGGGGCACTTTTGGATGGGCGAAAGGGTCTCGGAATGTGTTTTCTGCGGCCGAAGATTTCAGTCGTCTCCCATGCCGGCTAGGGGTATATTTAGGTTTGCGTAGAAAGAGTGAACCCGGAGGGTTCAGTTGCATGTGGGGCTGCAAAAAGGCTCCCCTGGGGAGTTCACTTGTACCCAAAGCGTTCCTTTTGGGGCACTTTTGGATGGCGAAAGGGGCTTGTATCCCGTTTTCTGGGGCCCGATTTTTCAGTCATCTTCCATGCGGGGAAGGGCTATATTTAGGTTTGCTCGGAAAGAGCGAACACGGAGGGTCCAGTTGCATGTGGGGCTGCGTAAAGGCTCCCCTGGGGAGTTCAGTTGTACCCAAAGCCTTCCTTTGGGGGCACTTTTGGATGGGCAAAAGGGGCTCGGAAAGTGTTTTCTGCGGCCCAAGATTTCAGTCGTCTCCCATGCTGGTTAGGGGTATATTTAGGTTTGCGTAGAAAGAGTGAACCCGGAGGGTTCAGTTGCATGTGGGGCTGCAAAAAGGCTCCCCTGGGGAGTTCAGTTGTACCCAAAGCCTTCCTTTGGGGGCACTTTTGGATGGGCGAAAGGGGATTGTATCTCGTTTTCTGGGGCACGATTTTTCAGTCATCTTCCATGCGGGGTAGGGCTATATATAGGGTTGCTCCGAAACAGCGAACCAGAGGGTCCAGTTGCATGTGGGGCTGCGTAAAGGCTCCCCTGGGGAGTTCAGTTGTACCCAAAGCCTTCCTTTGGGGGCACTTTTGGATGGGCGAAAGGGGCTCGGAATGCGTTTTCTGCGGCCCAAGATTTCAGTCGTCTCCCAGGCCGGCAAGGTCTATATTTAGGGTTGCTCGGATACAGCGAAACCAGATGGTCCAGTTGCATGTGGGGCTGCAAAAAGGCTCCCCTGGGGAGTTCAGATGTACCCAAAGCCTTCCTGTGGGGGCACTTTTGGATGGACTAAACGGACTCGCAATGCGTTTTCTGAGGCCCTCTTTTTCAGTCTTCTCCTTCTGCGGCTAGGGCTATATTTAGGCTTGCGTAGAAAGAGTGAACCCGGAGGGTCCAGTTGCATGTGGGGCTGCGTAAAGGCTCCCCTGGGGAGTTCTCTTGTATGCAAAGCCTTCCTTTGGGGGCACTTTTGGATGGGCGAAAGGGGCTTGTAACGCATTTTTTGGGGCCCGATTTTTCAGTCATCTTCCAAGCGGGCCACTGATATATTTAGGTTTGCTGTGAAAGAGCGAACCCGGAGGGTCCAGTTGCATGTGGGGCTGCAAAAAGGCTCCCCTGGGCAGTTCAGATGTACCCAAAGCCTTCCTTTGGGGTCACTTTTAGGTGGGCGAAAGGGTCTTGTATCCCGGTTTCTGGGGCCCGATTTTTCAGTCATCTTCCATGCGGGCCAGGGCTATAGTTAGGATTGCTGTGAAAGAGCGAATAAGGAGGGTCCAGTTTCATGTGGGGCTGCGTCATTGCTCCCCTGGGGAGTTCAGATGTACCCAAAGCCTTTTTTGGGGGGCACTTTTGAATGGACTATAGGGACTAGCAATGTGTTTTCTGAGGCCTGCTGTTTCAGTCTTCTCCTTTTGCGGCTAGGGCTATATTTAGTCTTGCGTAGAAAGAGTGAACCCGGAGGGTCCAGTTGCATGTTGGGCTGCGTAAAGGTTCCCCTGGGGAGTTCAGTTGTACCCAAAGCCTTGCTTTGGGGGCACTTTTGGATGGGCAAAAGGGGCTTGGAAGGCGTTTTCTCGGGCCCGATTTTTCAGTCGTCTCCGTTGCAGGCCAGGGCTATACTTAGGTTTGCTCCGAAAGAGCGAACACGGAGGGTGCAGTTGCATGTGGGACTGCATAAAGGCTCCCCTGGGTGGTTCCGTTCCACCCAAAGCCCATCTTATGTGCAGATCAACTCTCCAGCAGAGCCTTTACGCTGTCCCACCTGCAACTGGACCCTCCAGTTTCGTTGTATCCGAGCAAAACTAAAAATAGCACTAGCCGGCATGGGAGACGACTGAAAACTTGGGCCGCAGAAAACGCTTTCCGAGCCCCTTTCGACCATCCAAAATTATCCCCAAAGGAAGGCTTTGGGTACAAGTGAACTCCCCAGGGGAGCCTTCGTGCAGCCGCACATACAACTCGACCTTTCGTATTCGATCTTTACGGACAACCCGAATCATAGCTCTAGTCGGTATGGGAGAGGAATTGAAAATATGGACCCAGAAAATGCATTCAAAGACCCTTTAGCCCATCCATAAATTCCCCCAAAGAATGGTTTTGGGGAGAGCTGAACCCCCCAGGTGAGCCTTCACGCAGCCCCACATGCCTCTGGACCCTCTGTCTTCGCTCTTTCTGAGCAACCCCAATAATATCTTTTCCGGATTTGGAGAGGAATTCAAAAGAGGGCCCGAGAAATGGAGTTCAAAGCCCCTTTCGCCCATCAAAAAGCGCCGCAAAGGAAGGCCTTTGGTACAGGTGAACTCCCCAAGGGGACCTTCCCACAGCCTGAAAAATTGGGCCCTGGAAAACGCGTTCATTTAAGGATATGGTGAGTGGGTTAGGTTAATGTTTCGGGTTCTGGTTAGGTTTAGGTTAAGGTGAGAGTATTAGGGTTAGGTTAGGGATAGGGTTAGAGAATTAGGTTTAGTGTAAGGGTAAGTTTTAGGTTTAGTGTAACTTTTTTTTACCGTAAGGTTAAGGGTTAAGTTTTGGATAAGAGTAAGGGTTAGAGTTAGGGTAAGTGTTAAAGGGTTAGAGGAAGGGGAAGAGGAAGGGGAATGGAAAGGGGAAGGGGAAGGAAAGGGTAACGGGAACGGGAATAGGATCGGGAAGTGTTAATGTAGTGGCCGTCCCGGTGCTGGTATTCAGTTACATGCGGATGGGAGGCTTGCGGTCCCAAGCTCCCGGCTGCTTCCGTCCGGAGGCGAGGAAGCAGACCGTCCCGAGCCCCTTGGTTCCGGTCTTGGGAGACAATAGTGCTAACCGCAGCGGGGTCCAGAGCCGACCTCGGGTGTCTCGGAGACGGCTATCCAATGGCACAAGTATCTAGCCACATACGGCGCGGTACTTGCAATGCGTTGAACGAGGTTGTTGCTGTTGAGACGTTCGGGGACCGGCTGTTCCGAAATCTGTTGACTGTGTCGGGAGGTATGCCGGCAGACTGTCCCGTGTCCCCGGTGTCCGGCCTCGATCGGCACGTTGGCCGGCGTACCGTGAAGCGGGAGGCTGGTGTCCGATGGAACGGGAACTCGCCGTTCCCGTTCTATCCCGTGCAGATCGGCGAAGGACCATCCCACGCTCCCGGTTATATCCGTTCGGAGGTGCGGGAGCAGACCGTCCCGAGCCCCTTGACTCAGGTCGTGGGCAAAGTGCGTGCTAGCCACACCGCGGTCCGGGCCCCGTCTTGGGCGGCTCGGGGAAGGAGATCCCACGACACAGTGGTCCGGCCACGAGCTGCATGCGGAGCGGCCGTGTCGTGAACAGGAGGCTGTCATCCGCTGGCTCGGGGGCTGGCTGTCCCCGAGACCAAAGCTTCTGTCCTGTGCGGAGCGGCGGCCGTCCTTCCCGAACGCAAAGGCTCCGGTCCTGCGTGACGTGTGTGCCAGCCGCGCTGCGCTCCGCGTCCCGCCTCGTGCGGATTGGGGACAACGAGCTCATTATACGGTTGTCCAGCCACGAGCGGCATGGGAGCCAGACTTGCCGTGAAGCGTGAGGCTGTCATCAGACGGCTTTAGGCTTGCAGTGAAAGAGCGAAAAAGTAGGGTCCAGTGGCATGTGGGGCTGCGTTAAGGCTACACTGGGGAGTTCAGTTGTACCCAAAGTTTTTCTAAGGGGGCACTTTTGGATGGGCGAAATGGGCTTTGAATGCATTTTCTCGGGCCCTATTTTGAATTCATCTCGCATGCTGAGTATGGCTATGTTTCTGTTTGCTCAGAAAGAGCAAAGACAGATGGTACGGTGGAATGTGGGGCTGCGTGAAGGCTCCCATGGGGCGTTGTCCCGTAAAGGCTCCCCTTTCGCCCATCCAAAAGTGCCCCCAAAGGAAGGCTTTGGGTACAAGTGAACTCCCCAGGGGAGCCTTTACGGAGCCCCACATGGAACTGGACCCTCTGGGTTAACTCTTTCTACTCAAGATTAAATATAGCCCTAGCCGCAAAGGGAGTAGACTGGAAAAGCGGGCGTCAGAAAACGCATTGCGAGTCCCATTCGCCCATCCAAATGTGCCCCCAAAGGAAGACTTTGGGTACATCTGAACTCCCCCGGGGAGCCTTTATGCAGCCCCATATGCAACTGGACCCTCCGGGTTCGCTCTTTTACAGCAGGCCTAAATATAACCGTAGAAGGCATCGGAGACGACGGAAAAATCGTGCCCCAGAAAATGCTTTCCGAGCCCCTTTCGCCCATCCAAAAGTGCCCCCAAAGGAAGGCTTTGGGTACAAGTGAACTCCCCAGGGGAGCCTTTACGCAGCCCCACATGCAACTGGACCCTCTGTGTTCGCTGTTTCCTAGGAACCCAAAATATTACCCTAGCCAGCATGGAAGAAGAGTGAAAACTCGAGCCCCAGAAAACGCGTTACAAGCGCTTTCACCCATCCAAAAGTGCCCCCAGAGGAAGGCTTTGGGTACAAGTGAACTCTGCAGGGGAGCCTTTACGCAGCCCCACATGCAACTGGACCCTCCGTATTCGCTCTTTCTACGCAAGCCTAAATATAGCTCTTGCCGCAAAGGGAGAAGACTGAAAAATCGTGTCCCAGAAAATGCATTCCGAGTACCTTTCGCCCATCCAAAAGTGCCCCCAGAGGAAGGCTTTGGGTACAAGTGAACTCCCCAGGGGAGCCTTTACGCAGCCTCACATGCAACTGGACCCTCCGGGTTCACTGTTTCCGATGAACCCTTAATATAGCCCTAACCGCAAAGGGAGAAGACTGAAAAAGCGGGCCTCAGAAAACGCGTTACAAGCCCCTTTCGCCCATCCAGAAGTGCCCCCAAAGGAAGGCTTTGGGTACAAGTGAATTCCCCAGGGGAGCCTTTACGCAGTCCCACATGCAACTGGACCCTCCGGGTTCACTGTTTCCGATGAACCCTTAATATAGCCCTAACCGCAAAGGGAGAAGACTGAAAAAGCGGGCCTCAGAAAACGCGTTACAAGCCCCTTTCGCCCATTCAAAAGTGCCCGCAAAGGAAGGATTTGGGTACATCTGAACTCCCCAAAGGAGCCTTTTTACAGCCCCATATGCAACTGGACCCTCCGTGTTCGCTGATTCCGAGTAACAGTAAATATATGTTGTCCAGTTTTCTGTTGCTCGGAATGAGCGAACACGGATGGTCCAGTTGCATGTGGGGCTGCGTAAAGGCTCCCCTGGGGAGTTCACTTGTACCTAAAGCCTTCCTCTGGGGGCACTTTTGGTTGGGCGAAAGTTGCTTTGTACGCATTTTCTGGGGCCCTTGTTTGAATTCGTCTCAGATTCTGGGTAGTGCTATGGTTTGCGTTGCTCAGAAAGAGCGACGACAGAGGGTCCAGTTGTCTGTGTAGCTGTTTGAAGGTCCCCTGTGGAGGTCAGTTGTACCCAAACGCTTCCTCTGGGGGCACTTTTGGATGGGCGAAAGGGGCTCGGAAACAGTTTTCTGGGGCCCGATTTTTCGGTCGTCTCCCATGCCGGCTAGGGATATATTTCGTGTTGCTCGGAAACAGCGAACCCGGAGGGTCCAGTTGCCTGTGGGCCTGCATAAAGGCTCCCCTGGGGAGTTCAGTTGTACCCAAAGCCTTCCTTTGGGGGCACTTTTGGATGGGCGAAAGGGGCTTGTAACGCGTTGTCTTTGGCCTGATTTTTCAGTCGTCTCCGATGCCGGCTAGGGCTGTATTTAGGGTTGCTGTGAAAGAGGGAACCCGGAGGGTCCAGTTGCATGTGGGGATGCATAAAGGCTCCCCTGGGGAGTTCAGTTGTACCCAAAGCCTTCCTTTGAGGGCACTCTTGGATGAGCGAAAGGGACTCGCAATGCGTTTTCTGAGGCTTGCTTTTTCATTCTTCTCCATTTGCAGCTAGGGCTATATTTAGGCTTGCGTAGAAAGAGTGAACCCGGAGGGTACAGTTGCATGTGGGGCTGCGTAAAGGCTCCCCTGGGGAGTTCAGATGTACCCAAAGCCTTCCTTTGGGGGCACTTTCGGATGGGCGAAAGGGGCTTGTAACGCATTTTCTGGGGCCCGAGTTTTCAGTTGTCTGCCATGCGGGCCAGGGACATATTTAGTCTTGCTGTGAAAGAGCGAATAAGGAGGGTCCAGTTGCATGTGGGGCTGCAGAAAGGCTCCCCTGGGGAGTTCACTTGTACCCAAAGCCTTCCTTTGGGGGCACTTTTGGATGGGCGAAAGGGGCTTGTAACGCGTTTTTTGGGGCCCAATTTTTCAGTCGTCTGCCATGCGGGCCAGGGACATATTTAGGCTTGCTGTGAAAGAGCGAATAAGGAGGGTCCAGTTGCATGTGGGGCTGCGTAAAGGCTCCCCTGGGGAGGTCAGTTGTACCCAAATCCATCCTTTGGGGGCACTTTTGAATGGGCGAAAGGGGCTTGTAACGCGTTGTCTTTGGCCCGATTTTTCAGTCGTCTCAGATGCGGGCTAGGGCTATATTTAGGGTTGCTCGGAAAGAGCGAACACGGAGGGTCCAGTTGCATGTTGGCTTCAATAAAGGCTCCCCTGGGGAGTTCAGATGTACCCAAAGCCTTCCTCTGGGGGCACTTTTGGATGGCCGAAACGGCTTGTAACGCATTTTCTGGGGCCGGAGTTTTCAGTTTTCTGCCATGCTGGCTAGGGTTATATTTAGGGTTGCTCAGAAAGAGCGAACATGGAGGGTCTAGTTGCATGTGGGGCTGCGTAAAGGCTCCCCTGGGGAGTTCAGTTGTACCCAAAGCCTTCCTCTGGGGGCACTTTTGGATGGGCGAAAGGGAGTCGCAATGCATTTTCTGAGGCTTGATTTTTCAGTCAATTCCCTTTGCGGCTAGGGCTATATTTAGGCTTGTGTAGAAAGTGTGAACCCGGAGGGTCCAGTTGCATGTGGTTCTGCAAAATGGCTCCCCTGGGGAGTTCAGTTGTACCCAAAGCCTTCCTTTGGGGGCTCTTTTGGATGGGCGAAAGGGTCTTGTAACGCTATGTCTTTGGCCCGATTTTTCAGTCGTCTCCGATGCGGGCTAGGGCTATATTTAGGGTTCCTGTGAAAGAGCGAATACGGAGGGTCCAGTTGCATGTGGGCCTGCGTAAAGGCTCCCCTGGGGAGTTCACTTGTACCCAAAGCCTTCCTTTGGTGGCACTTTTGGATGGGCGAAAGGGGCTTGTAATGCATTGGCTTTGTCCCGATTTTTCAGGGGTCTCCGATGCGGGCTGGGGCTATATTTGGGGTTGCTCGGAAAGAGCGAATACGGAGGGTCCAGTTGCATGTGGGGCTGCATAAAGGCTCCCCTTGGGAGTTCAGATGTATCCAAAGCCTTCCTTTTGGGCACTTTTGGATGGGCGAAAGGGGCTTGTAACACTTTTTCTGGGGCCCGATTTTTCAGTCGTCTCCGATGCCAGCTAGGAATATATTTAGGTTTGCTTGGAAAGAGCGAACACGGAGGGTCCAGTTGCATGTGGGGCTGCGTAACGGCTCCCCTGGGGAGTTCTCTTGTACCCAAAGCCTTCCTCTGGGGGCACTTTTGGATGGGCGAAAGGGGCTTGTAACGCATTTTCTGGGGCCCGAGTTTTCAGTTTTCTGCCATGCTGGCTAGGGTTATGTTCAGGGCTGCTCAGAAAGAGCGAACATGGAGGGTCCAGTTCCATGTGGGGCTGGGTAAAGGCTCCCCTGGGGAGTTCAGTGTTACCCAAAGCCTTCCTTTGGGGGCACTTTTGGATGGTCCAAGTGGACTCGCATTGCGTTTTCTGAGGCTTGCTTTTTCATTCTTCTCCATTTTCGGCCAGGGCTATATTTAGTGTTGCGTAGAAAGAGTGAACCCGGAGGGTACAGTTGCATGTGGGGCTGCGTGAAGGCTCCCCTGGGGAGTTTAGATGTACGCAAAGCCTTCCTTTGGGGGCACTTTTGGATGGGCGAAAGGGGCTTGTAACACTTTTTCTGGGGCCCGATTTTTCAGTCGTCTCCGATGCCAGCTAGGAATATATTTAGGTTTGCTCGGAAAGAGCGAACACGGAGGGTGCAGTTGCATGTGGGGCTGCGTAAAGGCTCCCCTGGGGAGTTCAGTTGTACCCAAAGCCTTCCTTTGAGGGCACTTTTGGATGGGCGAAAGGGACTCGCAATGCGTTGTGTGAGGCTTGCTTTTTCATTCTTCTCCATTTGCGGCTAGGGCTATATTTAGGCTTGCGTAGAAAGAGTGAACCTGGAGGGTACAGTTGCATGTGGGGCTGCGTAAAGGCTCCCCTGGGGAGTTCAGATGTACCCAAAGATTTCCTTTGGGGGCTCATTTGGATGGGCGAAAGGGGCTTGTAACCCGTTTTCAGGGGCCCGGTTTTTCAGTCGTCTCCCATGTGGACCAGTCATATGTTTAGGTTTGCTCCGAAAGAGCGAATCCGGAGGGTCCAGTTGCATGTGGGGCTGCGTAAAGGCTCCCCTGGGGAGTTCTCTTGTACCCAAAGCCTTCTTCTGGGGGCACTTTTGGATGGCCGAAACGGCTTGTAACGCATTTTCTGTGGCCGGAGTTTTCAGTTTTCTGCCATGCTGGCTAGGGTTATATTCAGGCTTGCTCAGAAAGAGCGAACATGGAGGGTCCAGTTGCATGTGGGGCTGCGTAAAGGCTCCCCTGGGGAGTTCAGTTGTACCCAAAGCCTTCCTCTGGGGGCACATTTGGATGGGCGAAAGGGCGTCGCAATGCATTTTCTGAGGCTTGATTTTTCAGTCTCCTCCCTTTGCCGCTAGGGCTGTATTTAGGCTTGTGTAGAAAGTGTGAACCCGGAGGGTCCAGTTGCATGTGGTTCTGCATAACGGCTCCCCTGAGGAGTTCAGTTGAACCCAAAGCCTTCCTTTGGGGGCACTTTTGGATGGGCGAAAGGGGCTTGTAACGCGTTTTCTGGGGCCCGAGTTTTCAGTCGTCTCCCATGCCGGCTAGGGATATGTTTAGGTTTGCTCAGAAAAAGAGAGCCCTGAGTGTCCTGTTGCATGTGGGGCTGCGTATACGCTCCCCTGGGGAGTTCACTGGTACCCAAAGCCTTCCTTTGGGGGCACTTTTGTGTGGGCGAAAGGGTCTTGTAACGCCTTTTCTGTGGTCCGATTTTTCATTCGCCTCCCCTGCCGTTTAGGGCTATCTTTAGGCTTGCGTAGAAAGAGTGAACCCGGATGGTCCAGCTGCATGTGGGTCTGCGTAAAGGCTCCCCTTGGGAGTTCAGTTGTACCCAAAGCCTTCCTTTTGGGCACTTTTGGATGGGCGAAAGGGGCTTGTAACACGTTTTCTGGGGCCCCATTTTTCAGTCATCTTCAATGTGGTCCAGGGATATATTTAGGGTTGCTGAGGAAGAGCGAACCCAGAGGGTCCAGTTGCATGTGGGGCTGCATAAAGGCTCCCCTGGGGAGTTCTCTTGTACCCAAAGCCTTCCTTTTGGGCGCTTTTGGATGGGCGAAAGGGGCTTGTAACGCATTTTCTCGGGCCAGATTTTTCAGTCGTCCTTGATGCCTTGTAGGGCTATATATAGGTTTGTTGCGAAATAGCGAACCCGGAGGGTCCAGTTGCATGTGGTGCTGCGTAAAGGCTCCCCTGGGGAGTTCAGTTGTACCCAAAGCCTTCGTTTGGGGGCACTTTTGGATGGGCGAATGGGGCTTTTAACGCTTTGTCTTTGGCACGATTTTTCAGAGGTCTGCGATGCGGGCTAGGGTTATATTTAGGGCTGCTTGGAAAGAGCGAATACGGAGGGTCCAGTTGCATGTGGGGCTGCGTAAAGGCTCCCCTGGGGAGTTCAGTTGTACCCAAAGCCCTCCTCTGGGGGCACTTTTGGATGGGCGAAAGGGCTTGTAACGCATTTTTTGGGGCCCGAGTTTTCAGTTTTCTGCCATGCTGGCTAGGGTTATATTCAGGGTTGCTCAGAAAGAGCGAACATGGAGGGTCCAGTTGCATGTGGGGCTTGCGTAAAGGCTCCCCTGGGGAGTTCAGTTGTACCCAAAGCCTTCCTCTGGGGGCACTTTTGGATGGGCGAAAGGGAGTCGCAATGCTTTTTCTGAGGCTTGATTTTTCAGTCTCCTCCCCTTGCGGCTAGGTCTATATTTAGGCATGTGTAGAAAGTGTGAACCCGGAGGGTCCAGTTGCATGTGGTTCTGCAAAATGGCTCCCCTGGGGAGTTCAGTTGTACCCAAAGCCTTCCTTTGGGGGCACTTTTGGATGGGCGAGAGGGCCTTGTAACGCGTATTCTCGGGACCGATTTTTCAGTCGTCTCCGATGCCGGCTAGGGCTATGTTTAGGCTTGCTGTTAAAGAGTGAATAAGCCTAAATATATCCCTAGCCGCAAAGGGAGAGGACTGAAAATTCGGGCAACAGAAAACGTATTCTGAGCCCCTTTCGCCCATCCAAAATTGCCCCCAGAGGAAGGCTTTGGGTACAAGTGAACTCCCCAGGGGAGCCTTTACGCAGTCCCACATACAACTGTACCCTCCGGATTCGCTCTTTCACAGCAAGCCTAAATATATCCCTAGCCGCAAAGGGAGAAGACTGAAAAAGCGTTCCTCAGAAAACGCATTGCGAGTCCACTTGGACCATCCAAAAGTGTCCCCAAAGGAAGGCTTTGGGTACATCTGAACTCCCAAGGGGAGCCTTTATACAGCCCCACATGCAACTAGACCCTCCGGGTTCGCTCTTTCCGAGCAACCCTGAATATAGCCCTAGCTGGCATCAGAGATGACTGAAAAATCGGGCTTCAGAAAACGCGTTACAAGCCCCTTTCGCCCATCCAAAAGTGCCCCCAAAGGAAGGCTTTGGGTACAACTGAACTCCCCAGGGGAGCCTTTACGCAGCCCCACATGAAACTGGACCCTCCTTATTCGCTCTTTCACAGCAAGCATAAATATAGCCCTGGCCCGCATGGAAGACGACTGAAAAATCGGGCCCCAGAAAACGCATTAGAAGCCCCTTTCACCCATCCAAAAGTGCCCCCAGAGGATGTCTTTGTGTACAATTGATCTCACCAGGGGAGCCTTTATGCAGGCCCACATGCAACTGGACCCTCCGTGTTCGCTCTTTCCGAGCAACCCTAAGTATAGCCCTAGCTGGCATCGGAGACAACTGAAAAATCGGGCCCCTGAAAACGCGATACAAGCCCCATTCGCCCATCCAAAAGTGCCCCCAAACGAAGGCTTTGGGTACAAGTGAACACCCCAGGGGAGCCTTTTTGCAGAACCACATGCAACTGGACCCTCCGGGTTCGCTCTTTCACAGCAACCCTTAATATAGCCCTAGCCCGCATCGGAGACGACTAAAAAATCGGGTCCCAGAAAATGCAATAAAAGCCCCAGTCATCCATCGAAAAGTGCCGCCAAAGGAAGGCTTTGGGTACAAATGACCTCCCCAGGGTGGCCTTCATGCAGTGCCACATGCAACTGGATCCTCCGGACTTGCTCTTTCAAAGTAAGCCTAAATATATCCCTAGCCGGCATGGGAGACGACTGAAAAATCAGGCCCCAGAAAACGTATTCCGAGCCCCTGTCGCCCATCCAAAAGTGCCCCCAAAGGAAGGCATTGGGTACAACTGAACTCCCCAGGGGAGCCTTTATGCAGCCCCACATGCAACTGGACCCTCCGTATTCGCTCTTTCACAGCAACCCTAAATATAGCCCTAGCCGACATGGAAGATGACTGAAAAATCATGCCCCAGAAAACTCGTTACAAACCTCATTCGCCCATGCAAAAGTGCCCCGAAAGGAAGGCTTTGGGTACAAGTGAACTCCCCAGGGGAGCCTTTATGCAGGCCCACATGCAACTGGACCCTCCGTGTTCGCTCTTTCCGAGCAACAGTAAACTGTACAAAATATATTTAGTGTTGCTCGGAATCAGCGAACAGGGAGGGTCCAGTTGCATGTGGGGCTGGGTAAAGGCTCCCCTGGGGAGTTCAGCTGTACCCAAAGCCTTCCTCTGGGGGCACTTTTGGATGGGCGAAAGGGGCTTGTAACACATTATCTGGGGCCTCATTTTTCAGTCAACTTCAATGTGGTCCAGGGCTATATCAAGGGTTGCAGAGAAAGAGCGAACCCGGAGGGTCCAGTTGCATGTGGTGCTGCGTAAAGCCTCCCCTGGGGAGTTCAGATGTACCCAAAGCCTTCCTTTGGGGGTACTTTTGGATGGGCGAAAGGGGCTTGTAACGCGTTTTCTGGGGCCCGATTTTTCAGTCGTCCTTGATGCCTTCTAGGGCGATATTTCGACTTGCTGTGAAAGAGCGAACCCGGAGGGTCCAGTTGCATGTGGGGCTGCATAAAGGCTCCCCTGGGAAGGTCAGATGTACCCAAAACCTTCTTTTGGGGGCACTTTTTATGGTCCAAATGGACTCGTAATGCATTTTTTGAGGCCCGCTTTTTCAGTCTTCTCCCTTTGCGGCTAGGGATATGTTAAGGCTTGCTATGAAAGAGCGAACTCGAGGGTCCAGTTGCATGTGGGGCTGCGTAAAGGCTCCCCTGGGGAGTTCTCTTGTACCCAAAGCCTTCCTCTGATGGCACTTTTGGATGGGCGAAAGGGGCTTGTAATTCGTTGTCTGTGGCCCGATTCTTCAGTCGTGTCCGATGCGAGCTAGGGCTATATTTAGGCTTGCTGTGAAAGAGCGAATACGGAGGGTCCAGTTGCATGTGGGGCTGCGTAAAGGCTCCCCTGCGGAGTTCACTAGTATCCAAAGCCTTCCTTTGGGGGCACTTTTGGATGGGCAAAAGGGGCTTGTAACGCGTTTTCTTTGGCCTGATATTTCAGTCGTCTCCGATGCCGGCTAGGGATATATTTAGGGTTGCTCGTAAACAGCGAACCCGGAGGGTCCAGTTGCATGTGGTGCTGCGTAAAGGCTCCCCTGGGGAGTTCACTTGTACCCAAAGCCTTCCTCTGGGGCCCTTTTGAATGGGTGAAAGGGACTTGCAATGCATTTTCTGAGGCTTGCTTTTTCAGTCTCCTCCCTTTGCGGCTAGGGCTATATTTAGGCTTGCATAGAAAGAGCGAATAAGGAGGGTCCAGTTGCATGTGGGGCTGCGTAAAGGCTCCCCTGGGGAGTTCAGTTGTACCCAAAGCCTTCCTTTGGGGGCACTTTTGGATGGGCGAAAGGGGCTTGTAACGCGTTTTCTGGGTCCCGAGTTCTCAGTCGTCTCCCATGCCGGCTAGGGATATGTTTAGGTTTGCTCGGAAAAAGAGAGCCCTGAATGTCCTGTTGCATGTGGGGCTGCGTAAACCCTCCCCTGGGGAGTTCACTTGTACCCAAAGCCTTTCTTTGGGGGCACTTTTTATGGGCGAAAGGGGCTTGTAACGCCTTTTCTGTGGTCCGATTTTTCATTCGCCTCCCCTGCCGGTTAGGGCTATCTTTAGGCTTGCGTAGAAAGAGTGAGCCCGGATGGTCCAGTTGCATGTGGGGCTGCGTAAAGGCTCCCCTGGGGAGTTCTCTTGTACCCAAAGCCTTCCTTTTGGGCACTTTTGGATGGGCGAAAGGGGCTTGTAACGCATTTTCTCGGGCCTGATTTTTCAGTCGTCCTTGATGCCTTCTAGGGCTGTATATAGGTTTGCTGCGAAATAGCGAACCCGGAGGGTCCAGTTGCATGTGGGGCTGCGTAAAGGCTCCCCTGGGGAGTTCAGTTGTACCCAAAGCCTTCCTTTGGGGGCACTTTTGGATGAGCGAATGGGGCTTGTAACGCATTGTCTTTGGCCCGATTTTTCAGTCGTCTTCCATGCCAGCTAGGGATATGTATATGTTTGCTCGGAAAGAGCGAACCCGGAGGGTCCAGTTGCATGTGGTTCTGCAAAATGGCTCCCCTGGGGAGTTCAGTTGTACCCAACGCCTTCCTCTGGGGGCACTTTTGGATGGGCGAGAGGGCCTTGTAACGCGTTTTCTGGGCCCGATTTTTCAGTCGTCTCCATGCCGGCTAGTGCTCTATTTAGGGTTGCTGTGAAATAGCGAATAAGGAGAGTTCAATTGCACGTGGGGCTGCGTAAAGGCTCCCCTGGGGAGTTCAGTTGTACCCAAAGCCTTCCTTTGGGGGCACTTTTGGATGGGCGAAAGGGGCTTGTATCCCGTTTTCTGAGGTCTGATTTTTCAGTCGTCTGCCATGCGGGCCAGGGTTATATTTAGGGTTGCTGTGAAAGAGCGAATACGGAGGGTCCAGTTGCATGTGGGGCTGCGTAAAGGGTCCCCTGGGGAGGTCAGTTGTACCCAAAGCCTTCCTCTGATGGCACTTTTGGATGGGCGAAAGGGGCTTGTAATTCGTTGTCTTTGGCCCGATTCTTCAGTCGTGTCCGATGCGAGCTAGGGCTATATTTAGGCTTGCTGTGAAAGAGCGAATACGGAGGGTCCAGTTGCATGTGGGGCTGCGTAAAGGCTCCCCTTGGGAGTTCAGTTGTACCCAAAGCCTTCTTTTGGGGCACTTTTGGATGGGTGAAAGGGGATTGTAACATGTTTTCTGGGGCCCCATTTTTCAGTCATCTTCAATGTGGTCTAGGGATATATTTAGGGTTGATGAGAAACAGCGAACCCGGAGGGTCTAGTTGCATGTGGGGCTGCATAAAGGCTCCCCTGGGGAGTTCACTTGTACCCAAAGCCTTCCTTTGGGGGCGCTTTTGGATGGGCGAAAGGGGCTTGTAACGCATTTTCTCGGGCCTGGTTTTTCAGTTGTCCTTGATGCCTTCTAGGGCTTATATTTAGGTTTGCTGCGAAAGAGCGAACCTGGAGGGTCCAGTTGCATGTGGGGCTGTGTAAAGGCTCCCCTGGGGAGTTCAGTTGTACCCAAAGCCTTCCTTTGGGGGCACTTTTGGATGGGCGAATGGGGCTTTTAACGCTTTGTCTTTGGCACGATTTTTCAGTCGTCTCCCATGCCGGCTAGGGATATGTATAGGTTTGCTCCGAAAGAGCGAACCCGGAGGGTCCAGTTGCATGTGCGCCTCCAAAAAGGCTCCCCTGGGGAGTTCAGTTGTACCCAAAGCCTTCCTTTGGGGGCACTTTTGGATGGGCGACAGGGCCTTGTAACGCGTTTTCTGGGCCCGATTTCTCAGTCATCTGCCATGCCGGCTAGGGATATATTTAGGGTTGCTCGGAAAGAGCGAACCCGGAGGGTCCAGTTGCATGTGCGGCTGCGTAAAGGCTCCCCTGGGGAGTTCAGTTGTACCCAGAGCCTTCCTTTGGGGACATTTTTGGATGGGCGAAAGGGGCTTGTAACGCATTTTGTGGGGTCTGATTTTTCAGTCATCTGCCATGCGGGCCAGTGTTATATTTAGGGTTGCTGTGAAAGAGCGAACACAGACGGTCCAGTTGCATGTGGGGCTGCGTAAAGGCTCCCCTGGGGAGTTCAGTTGTACCCAAAGCCTTCCTGTGGGGACACTTTTGGATGAGCGAATGGGGCTTTTAACGCTTTGTCTTTGGCCCGATTTTTCAGTGGTCTACGATGCGGGCTAGGGTTATATTTAGGGTTGCTCGGAAAGAGCGAACATGGAGGGTCCAGTTGCATGTGGGGCTGCGTAAAGGCTCCCCTGGGGAGGTCAGTTGTACCCAACGCCTTCCTTTGGGGGCACTTTTGGATGGGCGAAAGGGGCTTGTAACGCGTTGCCTTTGGCCCGATTTTTCAGTCGTCTCAGATGCGGGCTAGGGCTATATTTAGGGTTGCTCGGAAAGAGCGAACATGGAGGGTCCAGTTGCATGTGGGCCTCCATAAAGGCTCCCCTGTGGAGTTCAGTTGTACCCAAAGCATTCCTCTGGGGGCACTTTTGGATCGGCGAAAGGGCTTGTAACACATTTTTTGGGGCCCAAGTTTTCAGTTTTCTGCCATGCTGGCTAGGGTTATATTCAGGGTTGCTCAGAAAGAGCGAACATGGATGGTCCAGTTGCATGTGGGGCTTGCGTAAAGGCTCCCCTGGGGAGTTCAGTTGTACCCAAAGCCTTCCTCTGGGGGCACTTTTGGATGGGCGAAAGGGAGTCGCAATGCATTTTCTGAGGCTTGATTTTTCAGTCTCCTCCCTTTGCGGCTAGTGCTATATTTAGGCTTGTGTAGAAAGTGTGAACACGGAGGGTCCAGTTGCATGTGGTTCTGCAAAATGGCTCCCCTGGGGAGTTCAGTTGTACCCAAAGCCTTCCTTTGGGGCAATTTTGGATGGGCGAATTGGGCTTGTAACACGTTTTCTGGGGCCCCATTTTTCAGTCGTCCTTGATGCCTTCTTGGGCTATATTTAGGTTTGCTGCGAAAGAGCGAACCTGGAGGGTCCAGTTGCATGTGTGGCTGCGTAAAGGCTCCCCTGGAGAGTTCAGTTGTACCCAAAGCCTTCCTTTGGGGGCACTTTTGGATGGGCGAATGGGGCTTGTAACGCTTTGTCTTTGGCCCGATTTTTCAGTCGTCTCCCATGCCGGCTAGGGATACGTATAGGTTTGGTCGGAGAGAGCGAACCCGGAGGGTCCAGTTGCATGTGGTTCTGCAAAATGGCTCCCCTGGGGAGTTCAGTTGGTCGCAAAGCCTTCCTTTGGGGGCACTTTTGGATGGGCGAGAGGGCCTTGTAACGCGTTTTCTCGGGACCGATTTTTCAGTCGTCTCCGATGCCGGCTAGGGCTATGTTTAGGCTTGCTGTTAAAGAGTGAATAAGCCTAAATATATCCCTAGCCGCAAAGGGAGAGGACTGAAAATTCGGGCAACAGAAAACGTATTCTGAGCCCCTTTCGCCCATCCAAAATTGCCCCCAGAGGAAGGCTTTGGGTTCAAGTGCACTCCCCAGGGGAGCCTTTACGCAGTCCCACATACAAATGTACCCTCCGGATTCGCTCTTTCACAGCAAGCCTAAATATAACCCTAGCCGCAAAGGGAGAAGACTGAAAAAGCGTGCCTCAGAAAACGCATTTCGAATCCACTTGGACCATCCAAAAGTGTCCCCAAAGGAAGGCTTTGGGTACATCTGAACTCCCCTTGGGAGCCTTTATACAGCCCCACATGCAACTGGACCCTCCGGGTTCGCTCTTTCCGAGCAACCCTGAATATAGCCCTAGCTGGCATCAGAGATGACTGAAAAATCGGGCTCCAGAAAACGCGTTACGAGCCCCTTTCGCCCATCCAAAAGTGCCCCCAAAGGAAGGCTTTGGGTACAACTGAACTCCCCAGGGGAGCCTTTACGCAGCCCCACATGAAACTGGACCCTCCTTATTCGCTCTTTCACAGCAAGCATAAATATAGCCCTGGCCCGCATGGAAGACGACTGAAAAATCGGGCCCCAGAAAACGCATTACAAGCCCCTTTCACCCATCCAAAAGTGCCCCCAGAGGATGTCTTTGTGTACAATTGATCTCACCAGGGGAGCCTTTATGCAGGCCCACATGCAACTGGACCCTCCATGTTCGCTCTTTCATAGCAAGCCTAAATATATCCATAGCCCGCATCGGAGACGACTGAAAAATTGGGTCCAAGAAAACGCAATACAAGCCCCATTCGTCCATCGAAAAGTTCCGCCAAAGGAAGGCTTTGGGTACAAATGACCTCCCCAGGGTGGCCTTCACGCAGTCCCACATGCAACTGAACCCTCCGGGTTCGCTGTTTCCGAGCAACCCTAAATATAGACCTAGCCCACATGGAAGATGACTGAAAAATCATACCCCAGATAACTCGTTACAAGCCTCATTCGCCTATGGAAAAGTGCCCCGAAAGGAAGGCTTTGGGTACAAGTGAACTCCCCAGGGGAGCCTTTATGCAGGCCCACATGCAACGGGACCCTCCGTGTTCGCTCTTTCCGAGCAACAGTAAACTGTACAAAATATATATAGTGTTGCTCGGAATCAGCGAACAGGGAGGGTCCAGTTGCATGTGGGGATGTGTAAAGGCTCCCCTGGGGAGTTCAGTCGTACCCAAAGCCTTCCTCTGGGGGCAGTCTTGGATGGGCGAAAGGGGCTTGTAACACATTATCTGGGGCCTCATTTTTCAGTCAACTTCAATGTGGTCCAGGGCTATATTAAGGTTTGCAAAGAAAGAGCGAACCCGGAGGGTCCAGTTGCATGTGGGGCTCCGTAAAGGCTCCCCTGGGGAGTTCAGATGTACCCAAAGCCTTCCTTTGGGTGCACTTTTGGATGGGCGAAAGGGGCTTGTAACGCGTTTTCTGGGGCCCGATTTTTCAGTCGTCCTTGATGCCTTCTAGGGCGATATTTCGGCTTGCTGTGAAAGAGCGAACCCGGAGGGTCCAGTTGCATGTGGAGCTGTATAAAGGCTCCCCTGGGGAGTTCAGATGTACCCAAAACCTTCCTTTGGGGGCACTTTTGGATGGTCCAAATGGACTCGTAATGCATTTTTTGAGGCCCGCTTTTTCAGACTTCTCACTTTGCGGCTAGGGTTATGTTAAGGCTTGCTGTGAAATAGCGAACTCGGAGGGTCCAGTTGCATGTGGGGCTGCGTAAAGGCTCCCCTGGGGAGTTCTCTTGTACCCAAAGCCTTCCTCTGATGGCACTTTTGGATGGCGAAAGGGGCTTGTAATGCGTTGTTTGGCACGATTCTTCAGTCGTGTCCGATGCGAGCTAGGGCTATATTTAGTCTTGCTGTGAAAGAGCGAATCTGGAGGGTCCAATTGCATGTGGGGCTGCGTAAAGGCTCCCCTGCGGAGTTCAGTTTTACCCAAAGCCTTCCTTTGGTGGCACTTTTGGATGGGCGAAAGGGTCTTGTAACGCGTGGTCTTTGGCCTGATATTTCAGTCTTCTCCGATGCCGGCTAGGGATATATTTAGGGTTGCTCGTAAACAGCGAACACAAAGGGTGCAGTTGCATGTGGTGCTGCGTAAAGGCTCCCCTGGGGAGTTCACTTGTACCCAAAGCCTTCCTCTGGGGCCCTTTTGGATGGGCGAAAGGGACTTGCAATGCATTTTCTGAGGCTTGCTTTTTCAGTCTCCTCCCTTTGCGGCTAGGTCTATATTTAGGCTTGCGTATAAAGAGCGAACCCGGAGGGTCCAGTTGCATGTGGGGCTGCATAAACGCTCCCCTGGGGAGTTCTCTTGTACCCAAAACCTTCCTTTGGGTGTACTTTTGGATGTTTTAAAGGGACACGTAATGCATTTTTTGAGGGCCGCTTTTTCAGTCTCCTCCCTTTGAGGCTAGGGCTATATTTAGGGTTGCTGAGAAAGAGCGAATAAGGAGGGTGCAGTTGCATGTGGGGCTGCATAAAGGCTCCCCTGGGAAGTTCAGATGTACCCAAAGCCTTCCTTTGGGGGCACTTTTGGATGGTCCAAGTGGCCTCGCAATGTGTTTTCTGATGCCCGCTTTTTCAGTCTTCTCCCTTTGCGGCTAGGGCTATATTTACGGTTGCTGTGAAAGAGCGAATAAGGAGGGTCCAGTTGCATGTGGGGCTGCGTAAAGGCTCCCCTGGGGAGTTCAGATGTACCCAAAGCCTTCCTTTGGGGGCACTTTTTGATGGGTGAATGGGGCTTGCAACGCGTTTTCTGGTGTCCGATTTTTCAGTCTCCCATGTGGACCAGGGCTATGTTTAGGTTTGCTCCGAAAGAGCGAATCCGGAGGGTCCAGTTGCATATGGGGCTGCATAAAGGCTCCCCTGGGGAGTTCAGTTGTACCCAAAGCATTCCTTTGGGGGCACTTTTGGATGGGCAAAAGGGGTTTGTAACGCGATGTCTTTGGCCTGATTTTTCAGTGGTCTGCGATGCGGGCTAGGGCTATATTTAGGCTTGCTGTGAAAGAGCGAACCCGGAGGGTATAGTTGTATGTGGGACTGCGTAAAGGCTCCCCTGGGGAGTTCACTTGTACCCAAAGCCTTCCTCTGGGGGCAATTTTGGATGGGCGAAAGGGGCTCAGAATACGTTTTTTGTTGCCCGATTTTTCAGTCCTCTCCCTTTGCGGCTAGGGATATATTTAGGTTTATTCAGTCTTTAACAGCAAGACTAAACAAAGCCCTAGGCGGCATGGGAGATGACTGAAAAATCGGGCCCCAGGAAACGCGTTACAAGACCCTTTCGCCCATCCAAAAGTGCCCCCAAAGGAAGGCTTTGGGTACAAGAGAACTCCCCAGGGGAGCCTTTTTGCAGCCCCACATGCAACTGGACCCTCCGTATTCGCTCTTTCACAGCAACACTAAACATATCCCTGGCCCGCATGGAAGATGACTGAAAAATCGGGCCCCAGAAAACGGGTTACAAGCCCCATTCGCCCATCCTAAAGTGCCCCTAAAGGAAGGCTTTGGGTACAACTGAACTCCCCAGGGGAGCCTTTACGCAGCCCCACAGGCAACTGGACCCTCCGTATTCGCTCTTTCGAAGCAAACCTAAACATATCCCTAGCCGGCATGGGAGAAGACTGAAAAATCGGGCCGCAGAAAACGAGTTAGAAGACCCTTTCATCCATTTAAAAGTGCCCCCAAAGGAAGGATTTGGGTACAAGTTCACTCCCCAAAGGAGCCTTTTTGCAGCCCCACATGCAACTGGACCCTCTGTGTTCTCTGATTCCGAGCAACACTAAATATATTGTCCAGTTTTCTGTTGCTCGGAAAGAGCGAACACGGAGGGTCCAGTTGCATGTGGGGCTGCATAAAGGCTCCCCTGGGTAGTTCAGATGTACCCAAAGCCTTCCTTTGGGGGCACTTTTGGATGGTCCAAGTGGCCTCGCATTGCGTTTTCTGATGCCCGCTTTTTCAGTCTTCTCCCTTTGCGGCTAGGGATATATTTAGGCTTGCTGTGAAAGATTGAATACGGAGGGTCCAGTTGCATGTGGGGCTGCAGAAAGGCTCCCCTGGGGAGTTCAGTTGTACCCAAAGCCTTCCTTTGGGGGCACTTTTGGATGGTCCAAGTGGCCTCGCATTGCGTTTTCTGATGCCCGCTTTTTCAGTCGTCTTCCTTTGCGGCCAGGGATATATTTAGGCTTGCTGTGAAAGAGCTAATACGGAGGGTCCAGTTGCATGTGGGGCTGCAGAAAGGCTCCCCTGCGGAGTTCACTAGTACCCAAAGCTTTCCTTTTGGGGCACTTTTGGATGGGCGAAAGGGGCTTGTAACGCATTTTCTTTAGCCCGATTTTTCAGCTGTCTCAGATGCGGGCTAGGGATATATTTAGGGTTGTACGGAAAGAGCGAACACGGAGGGTCCAGTTCCATGTTGGCCTCCATAAAGGCTCCCCTGGGGAGTTCAGATGTACCCAAAGCCTTCCTCTGGGGGCACTTTTGGATGGCCGAAACGGCTTGTAACTCATTTTCTGGGGCCCAAGTTTTCAGTTTTCTGCCATGCTGGCTAGGGTTATATTCAGGGTTGCTCAGAAAGAGCGAACATGGAGGGTCCAGTTGCATGTTGGCCTCCATAAAGGCTCCCCTGGGGAGTTCAGTTGTACCCAATGCCTTCCTTTGGGGGAACTTTTGGATGGGCGAAAGGGGCTCGGAATACGTTTTCTGGGGCCTGATTTTTCAGTCGTCTCCCATGCCTGCTAGGGATATATTTAGGCTTGCTGTGAAAGAGCGAATAAGGAGGGTTCAGTTGCATGTGGGGCTGCGTAAAGGCTCCCCTGCGGAGTTCAGATGTACCCAAAGCCTTCCTTTGGGGGCACTTTTGGATGGGCGAAAGTGTCTTGTAACGCGTTTTCTTTGGCCCGATTTTTCAGTCATCTCCGACGCATGCTCCGGATATATATAAAGTTGCTCGGAAAGAGCGAACCCGGAGGGTCCAGTTGCATGTGGTGCTGCGTAAAGGCTCCACTGGGGAGTTCAGTTGTACCCAAAGCCTTCCTTTGGGGGCACTTTTGGATGGGCGAAAGGGACTCGCAATGCGTTTACTGAGGCTTGCTTTTTCATTCTTCTCCATTTTCGGCTAGGGATATATTTAGGGTTGCATAGAAAGAGTGAACCCTGATGGTCCAGTTGCATGTGGGGCTGCGTAAAGGCTCCCCTGGGGAGTTCACTAGTACCCAAAGCCGTCCTTTGGGGGCACTTTTGGATGGGCGAAATGGGCTTTTAACGCGTTTTCTGGGGCCCGATTTTTCAGTCGTCTGCCATGCGGGCCAGGGATATATTTAGGCTTGCTGTGAACGAGCGAACCCGGAGGGTCCAATTGCATGTGGGGCTGCGTAAAGGCTCCCCTGGGGAGTTCACTTGTACCCAAATCCTTCCTTTGGGGGCACTTTTGGATAGGCGAAACGGTCTGTTAACGCGTTGTCTTTGGTCCGATTTTTCAGTCGTCTCAGATGCGGGCTAGGGCTATATTTAGGGTTGCTCGGAAAGAGCGAACACGGAGGGTCCAGTTGCATGTTGGCCTCCATAAAGGCTCCCCTGGGGAGTTCAGATGTACCCAAAGCCTTCTTCTGGGGGCACTTTTGGATGGCCGAAACGGCTTGTAATTCCTTTTCTGGGGCCGGAGTTTTCAGTTTTCTGCCATGCTGGCTAGGGTTATATTCAGGGTTGCTCAGAAAGAGCGAACATGGAGGGTCCAGTTGCATGTGGGGCTGCGTAAAGGCTCCCCTGGGGAGTTCAGTGGCACCCAAAGCCTTCCTCTGGGGGCACATTTGGATGGGTGAAAGGGAGTCGCAATGCATTTTCTGAGGCTTGATTTTTCAGTCTCCTCCCTTTGCGGCTAGGTCTATATTTAGGCTTGTGTAGAAAGTGTGAACCCGGAGGGTCCAGTTGCATGTGGTTCTGCAAAATGGCTCCCCTGGGGAGTTCAGTTGTACCCAAAGCCTTCCTTTGGGGGCTCTTTTGGATGGGCGAAAGTGGCTCCTAACGCGTTTTCTTTGGCCCGATTTTTCAGTCGTCTCCGATGCGGGCTAGGGCTATATTTAGTGTTGCTGTGAAAGAGCGAATACGGAGGGTCCAGTTGCATGTGGGGCTGCGTAACGGCTCCCCTGGGGAGTTCAGTTGTACCCAAAGCCTTCCTTTGGGGGCACTTTTGTATGGGCGAAAGGGGCTTGTAACGCGTTTTCTGGGGCCCGATTTTTCAATCGTCTCCCATGCCGGCTAGGGATATGTTTAGGTTTGCTCGGAAAAAGAGAGCCCTGAGTGTCCTGTTGCATGTGGGGCTGCGTAAACCCTCCCCTGGGGAGTTCACTTGTACCCAAAGCCTTCCTTTGGGGGCACTTTTGTATGGGCGAAAGGGGCTTGTAACGCCTTTTCTGTGGTCCGATTTTTCATTTGTCTCCACTGCCGGTTAGGGCTATCTTTAGGCTTGCGTAGAAAGAGTGAACCCGTATGGTCCAGCTGCATGTGGGGCTGCGTAAAGTCTCCCCTGGGGAGTTCTCTTGTACCCAAAGCCTTCCTTTTGGTCGCTTTTGGATGGGCGAAAGGGGCTTGTAACGCATTTTCTCGGGCCTGATTTTTCAGTCGTCCTTGATGCCTTCTAGGGCTATACTTAGGTTTGCTGCGAAATAGCGAACCCGGAGGGTCCAGTTGCATGTGTGGCTGCGTAAAGGCTCCCCTGGGGAGTTCAGTTGTACCCAAAGCCTTCCTTTGGGGACACTTTTGGATGGTCCAAGTGGACTCGCAATGCGTTTTCTGAGGCACGCTTTTTCAGTCTTCTCCCTTTGCGGCTAGGGATATATTTAGGCTTGCTGTGAAAGAGCGAACCCGGAGGGTCCAATTGCATGTGGGGCTGCGTAAAGGCTCCCCTGGGGAGTTCACTTGTACCCAAAGCCTTCCTTTCGGGGCACTTTTGCATGGGCGAATGAGGTTTGTAACGAGTTTTCTGGGGCATGATTTTTCAGTCATCTTCCATGTCGGCTAGGGCTATATTTAGGGTTGCTGTGAAAGAGCGAATACGGAGGGTCCAGTTGCATGTGGGGCTGCATAAAGGCTCCCCTGGGGAGTTCAGTTGTACCCAATGCCTTCCTTTGGGGGAACTTTTGGATGGGCGAAAGGGGCTCGGAATACGTTTTCTGGGGCCTGATTTTTCATTCGTCTTTGATGCCGGCTAGGGATATATTTAGGCTTACTTTGAAAGAGCGAGTCCGGAGGGTCCTGTTGCATGTGGTACTGCATGAAGGCCACCCTGGGGAGGTCATTTGTACCCAAAACCTTCCTTTGGCGGCACTTTTCGATGGATGAATGGGGCTTTTATTGCGTTTTCTGGGACCCGATTTTTCAGTCGTCTCCGATGCGGGCTAGGGATATATTTAGGCTTGCTGTGAAAGAGCGAACCCGGAAGGTCCAGTTGCATGTGTTTCTGTAAAAAGGCTCCCCTGGGGTGTTCACTTGTACCCAAAGCCTTCATTTGGGGGCACTTTTGGATGGGCGAATGGGGCTTGTATCGCGTTTTCAGGGGCCCGATTTTTCAGTTGTCTCCGATGCCAGCTAGGGCTATACTTAGGGTTGCTCGGAAAGAGCGAACACGGAGGGTCCAGTTGCATGTGGGCCTGCATAAAGGTTCCCCTGGTGAGATCAATTGTACACAAAGACATCCTCTGGGGGCACTTTTGGATGGGTGAAAGGGGCTTGTAATGCGTTTTCTGGGCCCGATTTTTCAGTCGTCTTCCATGCGGGCCAGGGCTATATTTATGCTTGCTGTGAAAGAGCGAATAAGGAGGGTCCAGTTTCATGTGGGGCTGCGTAAAGGCTCCCCTGGGGAGTTCAGTTGTACCCAAAGCCTTCCTTTGGGGGCACTTTTGGATGGGCGAAAGGGGCTTGTAACGCGTTTTCTGGGGCCCGATTTTTCAGTCATCTCTGATGCCAGCTAGGGCTATATCCAGGGTAGCTCGGAAAGAGCGAACCCGGAGGGTCCAGTTGCATGTGGTGCTGCGTAAAGGCTCCCAAGGGGAGTTCAGATGTACCCAAAGCCTTCCTTTGGGGGCACTTTTGGATGGGCGAAAGGGGCTTGTAACGCGTTTTCTGGGGCCCGATTTTTCAGTCGTCCTTGATGCCTTCTAGGGCGATATTTCGGCTTGCTGTGAAAGAGCGAACCCGGAGGGTCCAGTTGCATGTGGGGCTGCATAAAGGCTCCCCTGGGGAATTCAGATGTACCCAAAACCTTCTTTTGGGGGCACTTTTTATGCTCCAAATGGACTCGTAATGCATTTTTTGAGGGCCGCTTTTTCAGTCTTCTCCCTTTGCGGCTAGGGTTATGTTAAGGCTTGCTGTGAAATAGCGAACTCGGAGGGTCCAGTTGCATGTGGGGCTGCGTAAAGGCTCCCCTGGGGAGTTCTCTTGTACCCAAAGCCTTCCTCTGATGGCACTTTTGGATGGGCGAAAGGGTCTTGTAATGCGTTGTTTGGCCCGATTCTTTAGTCGTGTCCGATGCGAGCTAGGGCTATATATAGGCTTGCTGTGAAATAGCGAATACGGAGGGTCCAGTTGCATGTGGGGCTGCATAAAGGTTCCCCTGGGGAGTTCGGTTGTACCCAAAGCCTTCCTCTGGGGGCACTTTTGGATGGGCGAAAGGGGCTCGGAAAGCATTTTCTGGGGCCCGAGTTTTCAGTTTTCTGCAATGCTGGCTAGGGTTATATTTAGGGTTGCCCAGAAAGAGTGAACATGGAGGGTCCAGTTGCATGTAGAGCTCCGTAAAGGCTCCCCTTGGGAGTTCAGATGTACCCAAAGCCTTCATTTGGGGGCACTTTTGGATGGGCGAAAGGGACTCGCAATGCGTTTTCTGAGGCTTGCTATTTCATTCTTATGCATTTGCGTTTAGGGCTATATTTAAGACTTGCGTAGAAAGAGTGAACCCGGAGGGTCCAGTTGCATGTGGTTCTGCAAAAGGGCTCCCCTGGGGAGTTCAGTTGTATCCAAAGCCTTCCTTTGGGGGCACTTTTGGATGGGCGAAAGGGGCTTTTAACGGTTTTTGTGGGGCCCGATTTTTCATTCGCCTCCCATGGCGGCTAGGGTTATATTTAGGCTTGCGTACAAAGAGTGAACCCGGAGGGTCCAGTTGAAATGTGGGGCTCCGTAAAGGCTCCCCTGCAAAGTTCAGTTGTACCCAAAGCCTTCCTTTGCGGGCACTTTTGGATGGGGGAAAGGGGCTTGTAATGCGTTTTCTTTGGCCCGATTTTTCAGTCGTCTCCGATGAGGGCTAGGGCTATATTTAGGGTTGCTGTGAAAGAGCGAACACGGAGGGTCCAGTTGCATGTCGGGCTGCGTAAAGGCTCCCCTGGGGAGTTCACTTGTACCCAAAGCCTTCCCTTGGGGGCACCTTTGGATGGGCGAAAGGGCCTTGTAATGTGTTTTCTGGGGCCCGATTTTTCAGTCATCTTTCATGCGGGCCAGGGCTATATTTAGGGTTGCTTGGAAAGAGCGAACCCGGAGGGTCCAGTTGCATGTGGGGCTGCGTAAAGGCTCCCCTGTGGAGTTCGGTTGTACCCAAAGACTTCCTCTGGGGGCACTTTTGGATGGGCGAAAGGGGCTCGGAAAGCATTTTCTGGGGCCCGTGTTTTCAGTTTTCTGCCATGCTGGCTAGGGTTATATTTAGGGTTGCTCAGAAAGAGTGAACATTGAGGGTCCAGTTGCATGTGGGGCTGCGTAAAGGCTCCCCTGGGGAGTTCACTTGTACCCAAAGCCTTCCTTTGAAGGCACTTTTGGATTTGCGAAAGGGACTCGCAATGCGTTTTCTGAGGCTTGCTTTTTAATTCTTCTGCATTTGCAGCTAGGGCTATATTTAGGGTTGCGTAGAAAGAGTGAACCCGGAGGGTCCAGTTGCATGTAGAGCTGCGTAAAGGCTCCCCTGGGGAGTTCAGATGTACCCAAAGCCTTCCTTTGGGCCACTTTTGAATGGGCGAAAGGGACTCGCAATGCGTTTTCTGAGGCTTGCTATTTCATTCTTATGCATTTGCGTCTAGGGATATATTTAAGACTTGCGTAGAAAGAGTGAACCCGGAGGGTCCAGTTGCATGTGGTTCCACAAAAGGGCTCGCCTGCGGAGTTCAGTTGTATCCAAAGCCTTCCTTTGGGGGCACTTTTGGATGGGCGAAAGGGCTTGTAACGCTTTTTCTGGGGCCCGATTTTTCATTCGCCTCCCATGCCGGCTAGGGTTATATTTAGGCTTGCGTACAAAGAGTGAACCCGGAGGGTCCAGTTGCATGTGGGGCTGCGTAAAGGCTCCCCTGGGGAGTTCACTTGTACCCAAAGCCTTCCTCTGGGGGCACTTTTAGATGGGCGAAAGGGACTCGGAAAGTGTTTTCTATGGCCTGCTTTTTCAGTCTTCTCCCTTTGCGGCTAGGGCTATATTTAGGCTTGCTCCTAAAGAGTGAACCTGGAGGTTCCAGTTGCATGTGGTTCTGCAAAAGGGCTCCCCTGGGGAGTTCACTTATATCCAAAGCCGTCCTTTGGGGTCACTGTTGGATGGGCGAATGGGTCTTGTAACGCCTTTTCTGTGGCCCGATTTTTCAGTCGTTTTCCATGCAGGCCAGGGCTATATTTAGGGTTGCTGTGAAAAAGCGAACACAGAGGGTCCAGTTGAAATGTGGGGCTCCGTAAAGGCTCCCCTGCAATGTTCAGTTGTACCCAAAGCCTTCCTTTGGGGGCACTTTTGGATGGGGGAAAGGGGCTTGTAATGCGTTTTCTTTGGTCCGATTTTTCAGTCGTCTCCGATGAGCGCTAGGGCTATATATAGGGTTGCTTGGAAAGAGCGAACCCGGAGGGTCCAGTTGAATGTCGGGCTGTGTAAAGGCTCCCCTAGAGAGTTCAGATGTACCCAAAGCCTTCCTTTGGGGGCTCATTTGGATGGGCGAAAGGGTCTTGTAACCCGTTTTCTGGGGCCTGATTTTTCAGTCATCTTCCATGCGGGCCAGGGCTATATTTAGGGTTGCTGTGAAAGAGCGAAGCCGGAGGGTCCAGTTGCATGTGGGGTGCATAAAGGCTGCCCTGGGGAGTTCAGTTGTACCGAAAGCACTCCTCTGGGGGCACTTTTGTGTGGGCGAAAGGGACTCGCAATGCGTTTTCTGAGGCCCACTTTTTCAGTCTTCTCGCTTTGCGGCTAGGGTTATATTTAGGCTTGCGTAGAAAGAGCGAAGCCGGAGGGACCAGTTGCATGTGGGGCTGTATAAAGGCTGCCCTGGGGAGTTCAGATGTACGCAAAACCTTCCTCTGGGGGCACTTTTGGATGGTCCAAAAGGAGTCGTAATGCATTTTCTGAGGCCCGTATTTTCAGTCTTCTCCCTTTGCGGCTAGGGATATATTTAGGCTTGCTGTGAAAGAGAGAATAAGGAGGGTCCAGTTGCATGTCGGGCTGCGTAAAGGCTCCCCTGGGGAGTTCACTTGTACCCAAAGCCTTCCTTTGGGGGCACTTTTGGATGGGCGAAAGGGCCTTGTAACGTGTTTTCTGGGGCCAGATTTTTCAGTTATGTTTCATGCCGGCCAGGGCTATATTTAGGGTTGCTCGGAAAGAGCGAACCTGGAGGGTCCAGTTGCATGTGGGGCTGCGTAAAGGCTCCCCTGGGGAGTTCAGTTGTACCCAAAGCCTTCCTTTGGGGTCAGTATTGTATGGGTGAAAGGGTCTTGTAACGCGTTGTCTTTGTCCCGATTTTTCAGTCGTCTCTTATGCAGGCTAGGGCTATATTTAGGGTTGCTCTGAAAGTGCGAACCTGGAGGGTCCAGTTGCATGTGGGGCTGCGTAAAGGCTCCCCTGGGGAGTTCACTTGTACCCAATGCCTTTCTTTGGGGGCACGTTTGGATGGGCGAATTGGGCTTGTAACCCGTTTTCTGGGTCCCGATTTTTCTGTCATCTTCCATGAGGTCTAGGTATATATATAGGGTTGCTGTGAAAGACCGAATATTGAGGGTCCAGTTGCATGTGGGGCTGCATAAAGGCTCCCCTGGGGAGTTCACTTGTACCCAAAGCCTTCCTTTGGGGGCGCTTTTGGATGGTCCAAATGGACTCGCAATGCGTTATCTGAGGCACGCTTTTTCAGTCTTCTCCCTTTGCGTCTACGGCTATTTTTAAGACTTGCGTAGATAGAGTGAACCCGGAGGGATCAGTTGCATGTAGGGCTGCAAAAAGGCTCCCCTGGGGAGTTCATTTGTACCCAAAGCCTTCCTTTGGGGGCACTTTTGGTTGGGCGAAAGGGGCTTGTAACCCATTTTCTGGGGCCCGATTTTTCAGTCATCTTCCATGCGGGCCAGGGATATATTTAGTGTTGCTGTGAAAGAGCGAATACGGAGAGTCCAGTTGCATGTGGGACTGCAAAAAGGCTCCCCTGGGGAGTTCGCTTGTACCCAAAGCCTTCCTTTGGGGGCACTATTGGATGGGCGAAAGGGACTCGCAATGCGTTTTCTGAAGCCCGCTTATTCAGTCTTCTCCATTTGCGGCTAGGGCTATATTTAGGCTTGCGTAGAACTGGGGAGTTCTCTTGTACCCAAAGCCTTCCTCTGGGGGAACTTTTGGATGGGCGAAAGGGGCTTGTAACGCGTTTTCTGGGGCCCTATTTTTCAGTCGTCTCCCATGCCGCCTAGGGATATGTTTAGGTTTGCTCCGAAAGAGCGAAGCCGGAGGGTCCAGTTGCATGTGGGGTTGCATAAAGGCTGCCCTGGGGAGTTCAGTTGTACCCAAAGCCTTCCTTTCGGGGCACTTTTGGATGGTCCAAAGGGAGTTGTAATGCATTTTCTGAGGCCCGCTTTTTCAGGCTTCTCCCTTTGCGGCTAGGGCAATATTTAGGCTTGCCTAGAAAGAGCGAAGCCGGAGGGTCCAGTTGCATGTGGGCCTGCATAAAGGCTCCCCTGTGGAGTTCAGTTGTACCCAAAGCCTTCTTTTGGGGGCACTTTTGGATGGGCGAATGGGGCTTGTAATGCTTTTTCTTTGGCCCGATATTTCAGTCGTCACCGAAGAGGGCTAGGGCTATATTTAGGGTTGCTCGGAAAGAGCGAACGCGGAGGGTCCAGTTGCATGTGGGGCTGCGTAAAGGCTCCCCTGGGGAGTTCACTTGTACCCAAAGCCTTCCTCTGGGGGAAGTTTTCGATGAGCAAAAGGGAGTCTCAATGCGTTTTCTGAGGCCTGCTTTTTCAATCATCTCCCATGCCGGCTAGGGATATATTTAGTGTCGCTCGGAAACAGCGAACCCGGAGGGTCCAGTTGCATGTGGGGTTGCGTAAAGGCTCCCCTGGGGAGTTCAGTTGTACCGAAAGCACTCCTCTGGGGGCACTTTTGTGTGGGCGAAAGGGACTCGCAATGCGTTTTCTGAGGCCCACTTTTTCAGTCTTCTCCCTTTGCGGCTAGGGCTATATTTAGGCTTGCGTAGAAAGAGTGAACCCGGAGGGTCCAGTTGCATGTGGGGCTGTATAAAGGCTGCCCTGGGGAGTTCAGATGTACCCAAAGCCTTCCTTTGGGGGCACTTTTGGATGGTCCAAAGGGAGTTGTAATGCATTTTCTGAGGCCCGCTTTTTCAGGCTTCTCCCTTTGCGGCTAGGGCAATATTTAGGCTTGCGTAGAAAGAGTGAACCCGGAGGGTCCAGTTGCATGTGGGGCTGCATAAAGGCTGCCCTGGGGAGTTCAGATGTACCCAAAGCCTTCCTTTGGGGGCAATTTTGGATGGGCGAATGGTGCTTGTAATGCGTTTTCTTTGGCCCGATTTTTCAGTCGTCACCGAAGAGGGCTAGGGCTATATTTAGGGTTGCTCGGAAAGAGCGAACGCGGAGGGTCCAGTTGCAAGTGGGGCTGCGTAAAGGCTCCCCTGGGGAGTTCACTTGTACCCAAAGCCTTCCTCTGGAGGAAGTTTTCGATGAGCAAAAGGGAGTCGCAATGCGTTTTCTGAGGCCTGCTTTTTCAAGAATCTCCCATGCCGGCTAGGGATATATTTAGTGTCGCTTGGAAACAGCGAATCCGGAGGGTCCAGTTGCATGTGGGGTTGCGTAAAGGCTCCCCTGGGGAGTTCAGTTGTACCGAAAGCCTTCCTTTGGGGGCACTTTTGGATGGACGAGAGGGCCTTGTAACGTGTTTTCTGGGGCCTGATTTTTCAATCGTCTCCCATGCCGGCTAGGGATATGTTTCGGTTTGCTCCGAAAGAGCGAACCCGGAGGGTCCAGTTGCATGTGTGGCTGCGTAAAGGCTCCCCTGGGGAGTTCAGTTGTACCCAAAGCCTTCCTTTGGGGGCACTTTTGGATGGACGAATGGGGCTTGTATCCCGTTTTCTGGGGCCCAATTTTTTAGTCATCTTCCATGCGGGCCAGGGTTATATTTAGGCTTGCTGTGAAAGAGCGAAGCCGGAGGGTCCAGTTGCATGTGGGGCTGCATAAAGGCTCCCCTGGGGAGTTCACTTGTACCCAAAGCCTTCCTTTGGGGGCACTTTTGGATGGACGAATGGGGCTTGTATCCCGTTTTCTGGGGCCCAATTTTTTAGTCATCTTCCATGCGGGCCAGGGTTATATTTAGGCTTGCGTAGAAAGAGTGAACCCGGAGGGTCCAGTTGCATGTGGTTGCGCAAAAACGCACCCCGGGGGTGTTCACTTGTACCCAAAGCCTTCCTTTGGGGGCACTTTTGGATGGACGAATGGGGCTTGTAATGCGTTTTCTGGGGCCCGATTTTTCAGTCATATTCAATGAGGGCCAGGTCTATATTTAGGGTTGCTGTGAAAGAGCGAATACGGAGGGTCCAATTGCATGTGGGGCTGCGTAAAGTCTCCCCTGGGGAGTTCTCTTGTACCCAAAGCCTTCCTCTGGGGACACTTTTGGATGGGCGAATGGGGCTTGTATCCCGTTTTCTGGGGCCCGATTTTTCAGTCATTTTTCATGCGGGCCAGGGCTATATTTAGGGTTGGTCGGAAAGAGCGAACACGGAGGGTCCAGTTGCATGTGGGGCTGCGTAAAGGCTCCCCTGGGGAGTTCTCTTGTACCCAAAGCCTTCCTCTGGGGGCACTTTTGGATGGGCGAATGGGGCTTGTATCCCGTTTTCTGGGGCCCGATTTTTCAGTCATCTTCCATGCGGGCCAGGGATATATATAGGGTTCCTGTGAAAGAGCGAATACGGAGGGTCCAGTTGCCTGTGGGGCTGCGTAAAGGCTCCCCTGGGGAGTTCTCTTGTACCCAAAGCCTTCCTTTGGGGGCACTTTTGGATGGGCAAATGGGGCTTGTATCCCGTTTTCTGGGACAAGATTTTTCAATCTTCTCCGATGCCGGCTATTGATATGTTTAGGTTTGCTCCGAAAGAGCGAAGCCGGAGTGTCCAGTTGCATATGGTGCTGCATAAAGGCTCCCCTGTGGAGTTCAGTTGTACCCAAAGCCTTCCTTTGGGGGCACTTTTGGATGGGCGAATGGGGCTTGTAATGCGTTTTCTTTGGCCCGATTTTTCAGTCTTCACCGATGACGGCTAGGGCTATATTTAGGGTTGCTCGCAAAGAGCGAACCCGGAGGGTCCAGTTGCATGTGGGGCTGCGTAAAGGCTCCCCTGGGGAGTTCACTTGTACCCAAAGCCTTCCTTTGGGGGAACTATTGGATGGGCGAAAGGGCCTTGTAAAGTGTTTTCTGGGGCCCGATTTTTCAGTCATCTTCCATGCGGGCCAGGGCTATATTTAGGGTTGCTCGGAAAGAGCGAATCCGTTGGGTCCAGTTGCATGTGGGGCTGCGTAAAGGCTCCCCTGGGGACTTCTGTTGTACCCAAAGCCTTCCTTTGGGGGCACTTTTGGATGGGCGAATGGGGCTTGTATCCCGTTTTCTGGGGCCCGATTTTTCAGTCCTCTCTGATGAGGGCTAGGGATATATTTAGGGTTGCTCGTAAAGAGCGAACCCGGAGGGTCCAGTTCCATGTGGGGCTGCGTAAAGGCTCCCCTGGGGAGTTCACTTTTACCCAAAGCCTTCCTTTGGGGGAACTTGTGAATGGGCTAAAGGGCCTTGTAAAGTGTTTTCTGGGGCCCGATTTTTCAGTCATCTTTCATGCTGGCCAGGGCTATATTTAGGGTTGCTCGGAATGAGGGAACCCGTTGGGTCCAGTTGCATGTAGGGCTGCGTAAACTCTCCCCTGGGGAGTTCAGTTGTACACAAAGCCTTTCTTTGGGGTACTTTTGGATGGGTGAAGGGGTCTTGTAACGCGTTTTCTGGGGCCCGATTTTTCAGTCGTCTCTGATGCAGGCTAGGACTATATATAGGGTTGCTCGGAAAGAGCGAACCCGGAGGGTCCAGTTGCATGTTGGGCTGCTTAAAGGCTCCCCTGGGGTGTTCACTTGTACCCAAAGCCTTCCTTTGGGGGCACTTTTGGATGGGCGAATGGGGCTTGTAACCCGTTTTCTGGGGCCCGATTTTTCAGTCATCTTCCATGCGTGCCAGGGATATGTTTAGTGTTGCTGTGAAAGAGCGAATACGGAGGGTCCAGTTGCATGTGGGGCTGTGTAAAGGCTCCCCTGGGGAGTTCAGTTTTACCCAAAGCCTTCCTTTGGCGGCACTTTTGGATGATCCAAGTGGACTCGCAATGCGTTTTCTGAGGCCCGCTGTTTCAGTCTTCTCCCTTTGCGTGTAGGGCTATATTTAAGACTTGCGTAGAAAGAGTGAACCCGGAGGGATCAGTTGCATGTAGGGCTGCAAAAAGGCTCCCCTGGGGAGTTCAGTTTTACCCAAAGCCTTCCTTTGGGGGCACTTTTGGATGGGCGAATGGGGCTTGTAACCCGTTTTCTGGGGCCCGAGTTTTCAGTCATCTTCCATGTGGGCCAGGGATATATATAGGGTTGCTGTGAAATAGCGAATACGGAGGGTCCACTTGCATGTGGGGCTCCGTAACGGCTCCCCTGGGGAGTTCAGTTGTACCCAAAGCCTTCCTTTGGGGGCACTTTTGGATGGGCGAATGGGGCTTGTATCCCGTTTTCTGGGGACCGATTTTTCAGTCATCTTACATGCGGGCCAGGGTTATATTTAGGCTTGCTGTGAAAGAGCGAAGCCGGAGGGTCCAGTTGCATGTGGGGCTGCATAAAGGCTCCCCTGGAGAGTTCACTTGTACCCAAAGCCTTCCTCTGGGGGAACGTTTCGATGGGCAAAAGGGACTCGCAATGCGTTTTCTGAGGCCCAATTTTTCAGTCTTCTCCCTTTGCGGCTAGGGCTATATTTAAGACTTGCGTAGAAAGAGTGAACCCGGAGGGTCCAGTTGCATGTGGGCTTGCATAAAGGCTCCCCTGGGGAGTTCACTTGTACCCAAAGCCTTCCTTTGGGGGCACTTTTGGTTGGGCGAAAGTGCCTTGTAATGCGTTTTCTGGGGCCCGATTTTTCAGTCATATTCAATGAGGGCCAGGTCTATATTTAGGGTTGCTGTGAAAGAGCGCATACGGAGGGTCCAGTTGTATGTGGGGCTGCATAAACTCTCTCCTGGGGAGTTCTCTTGTACGCAAAGCCTTCCTCTGGGGGCACTTTTGGATGGGCGAATGGGGCTTGTAACGTGTTTTCTGGGTCCCGATTTTTCAGTCATCTTTCATGCGGGCCAGGGCTATATTTAGGGTTGGTCGGAAAGAGCGAACTCGGAGGGTCCAGTTGCATGTGGGGCTGCTTAAAGGCTCCCCTGCAGAGTTCAGTTGTACCCAAAGCCTTCCTCTGGGGGCACTTTTGGATGGGCGAATGGGGCTTGTAACCCATTTTCTGGGGCCCGATTTTCAGTCATCTTCCAAGCGGGTCAGTGATATATTTAGTATTGCTGTGAAAGAGCGAATACGGAGGGTCCAGTCGCATGTGGGGCTGCGTAAAGGCTCCCCTGGGGAGTCCACTTGTACCCAAAGCCTTCCTCTGGGGGCACTTTTGGATGGGCGAATGGAGCTTGTATCCCGTTTTCTGGGGCTCGATTTTTCAATCTTCTCCGAAGCCGGCTATTGATATGTTTAGGTTTGCTCCGAAAGAGCGAAGCCGGAGGGTCCAGTTGCATGTGGGCCTGCATAAAGGCTCCCCTGGGGAGTTCACTTGTACCCAAAGCCTTCCTTTGGGGGCACTTTTGGTTGGGCGAAAGGGGCTTGTAATGCGTTTTCTGGGGCCCGATTTTTCAGTCATATTCAATGAAGGCCAGGTCTATATTTAGGGTTGCTGTGAAAGAGCGAATACGGAGGGTCCAGTTGTATGTGGGGCTGCATAAAGGCTCCCCTGGGGAGTTCAGTTGTACCCAAAGCCTTCTTTTGGGGGCACTTTTGGATGGGCGAATTGGGCTTGTATCCCGTTTGCTGGGGCCCGATTTTTCAGTCATCTTTCATGCGGGCCAGGGCTATATTTAGGGTTGCTCGGAAAGAGCGAACCCGTTGGGTCAGTTGCATGTGGGGTGCATAAAGGCTGCCCTGGGGAGTTCAGTTGTACCCAAAGACTTCCTTTGGGGGTACTTTTGGATGGGCGAAAGGGAGTCGCAATGCGTTTTTTGAGGCCCGATTTTTCAGTCTTCCCCCTGTTGCGGCTAGGGCTATATTTAGGCTTGCGTAGAAAGAGTGAACCCGGAGGGTCCAGTTGCATGTGGGGCTCCGTGAACGCTCCCCCGGGATAGTTCAGTTGTACCCAAAGCCTTCCTTTGGGGGCACTTTTGGATGGGCGAAAGGGTCTTGTAACGCCGTTTCTGCTGCCCGATTTTTCAGTCGTCTCCCATGCCGGCTGGGGCTATGTTTAGGTTTGGTCCGAAAGAGCGAAGCCGGAGGGTCCAGTTGCATGTGGGGCTGCGTAAAGGCTCCCCTTGGGAGTTCACTTGTACCCAAAGCCTTCCTTTGGGGGCACTTTTGGAAGGGCGAAAGGGGCTTGTAACCCGGTTTCTGGGGCCCGATTTTTCAGTCCTCTCCGATGAGGGTTAGGGATATATTTAGTGTTACTTGGAAACAGCGAAACCGGAGGGTTAAGTTGCATGTGGGGCTGCGTAGAGGCTCCCCTGGGGAGGTCTCTTGTACCCAAAGCCTTCCTTTGGGGGCACTTTTGGATGGTCCAAGTGGACTCGCAATGCTTTTTCTGAGGCCCGCTTTTTCAGTCTTCTCCCTTTGCGTCTAGGGCTATATTTAAGACTTGCGTAGAAAGAGTGAACCCGGAGGGATCAGTTGCATGTAGGGCTGCAAAAAGGCTCCCCTGGGGAGTTCAGTTGTACCCAAAGCCTTCCTTTGGGGTCAGTATTGTATGGGTGAAAGGGTCTTGTAACGCGTTGTCTTTGGCCCGATTTTTCAGTCGTCTCTGATGCAGGCTAGGGCTATATATAGGGTTGCTCGGAAAGAGCGAACCCGGAGGGTCCAGTTGCATGTGGGGCTGCTTAAAGGCTCCCCTGTGGAGTTCACTTCTACCCAAAGCCTTCCTTTGGGGGCACTTTTGGATGGGCGAAAGGGCCTTGTAAAGTGTTTTCTGGGGCCCGATTTTTCAGTCATCTTCCATGCGGGCCAGGGATATGTTTAGTGTTGCTGTGAAAGAGCGAATACGGAGGGTCCAGTTGCATGTGGGGCTGCGTAAAGGCTCCCCTGGGGAGTTCAGTTGTACCCAAAGCCTTCCTTTGGGGGCACTTTTGGATGGGCGAATGGGGCTTGTATCCCGTTTTCTGGGGCCTGATTTTTCAATCTTCTCCCATGCCGGCTATTGATAAGTTTAGGTTTGCTCCGAAAGAGCGAAGCCGGAGGGTCCAGTTGCATGTGGGCCTGCATAAAGGCTCCCCTGCGGAGTTCAGTTGTACCCAAAGCCTTCCTTTGGGGGCACTTTTGGATTGGCGAATGGGGCTTGTATCCCGTTTTCTGGGGCCCGATTTTTCAGTCATCTTCCATGCGGGCCAGGGCTATATTTAGGGTTGCTCGGAAAGAGCGAACACGGAGGGTCCAGTTGCATGTGGGGCTGCGTAAAGGCTCCCCTGGGGAGTTCAGTTGTACCCAAAGCCTTCCTTTGGGGGCACTTTTGGATGGGCGAAAGGGACTCGCAATGCGTTTTTTGAGGCCCGATTTTTCAGTCTTCTCCCTTTGCGGCTAGGGCTATATTTAGGCTTGCGTAGAAAGATTGAACCCGGAGGGTCCAGTTGCATGTGGGGCTCCGTGAACGCTCCCCCGGGATAGTTCAGTTGTACCCAAAGCCTTCCTTTGGGGGCACTTTTGGAAGGGCGAAAGGGGCTTGTAACCCGGTTTCTGGGGCCCGATTTTTCAGTCCTCTCCGATGAGGTCTAGTGATATATTTAGTGTTACTCGGAAACAGCGAACCCGGATTGTCCAGTTACATGTGGGGCTGCGTAAAGGTCCCCATGGGGAGTTAAGTTGTACCCAAAGCCTTCCTTTGGGGGCACTTTTGGAAGGGCAAAAGGGGCTTGTATCCCGGTTTCTGGGGCCCGATTTTTCAGTCGTCTCCGATGACGGTTAGGGATATATTTAGTGTTACTTGGAAACAGCGAACCCGGAGGGTCAAGTTGCATGTGGGGCTGTGTAGAGGCTCCCCTGGGGAGTTCAGTTGTACCCAAAGCCTTCCTTTGGGGGCACTTTTGGATGGTCCAAGTGGACTCGCAATGAGTTTTCTGAGGCCCGCTTTTTCAGTCTTCTCCCTTTGCGTCTAGGGCTATATTTAAGACTTGCGTAGAAAGAGTGAACCCGGAGGGATCAGTTGCATGTAGGGCTGCAAAAAGGCTCCCCTGGGGAGTTCATTTGTACCCAAAGCCTTCCTTTAGGGGCACCGAAAGGGACTCGCAATACGTTTTTTGAGGCATGATTTTTCAGTCTTCTCCCTTTGCGGCTAGGGCTATATTTAGGCTTGCGTAGAAAGAGTGAACCTGGAGCGTCCAGTTGCATGTGGGGCTCCGTGAACGCTCCCCCGGGATAGTTCAGTTGTACCCAAAGCCTTCCTTTGGGGGCACTTTTGGATGGGCGAAAGGGTCTTGTAACGCCTTTTCTGTGGCCCGATTTTTCAATCGTCTCCCATGCCGGCTAGGGATATGTTTAGGTTTGCTCCGAAAGAGCGAACCCAGAGGGTCAAGTTGCATGTGGGGCTGCGTAAAGGCTCCCCTGGGGAGTTCACTTGTACCCGAAGCCTTCCTTTGGGGGCACTTTTTGAAGGGCGAAAGGGGCTTGTAACCCGGTTTCTGGGGCACGATTTTTCAGTCCTCTCCGATGAGGGCTAGGGATATATTTAGTGTTACTCGGAAACAGCGAACCCGGAGGGTCCAGTTACATGTGGGGCTGCGTAAAGGCTCCCCTGGGGAGTTCAGTTGTACCCAAAGCCTTCCTTTGGGGGCCCTTTTGGATGGGCGAATGGGGCTTTTATCGTGTTTTCTGGGGCCCGATTTTTCTGTCGTCTCTGATGCCGGCTAAGGTTATATTTAGGGTTGCTGTGAAAGAGCGAACCCGGAGGGTCCAGTTGCATGTGGGGCTGCAAAAAGGCTCCCCTGGGGAGTTCACTAGTACCCAAAGCCTTCCTCTGGGGGAACCTTTCGATGAGCAAAAGGGACTCACAATGCGTTTTCTGAGGCCCGCATTTTCAATCGTCTCCCATGCAGGCTAGGGATATATTTAGTGTTGCTCGGAAACAGCGAACCCGGAGGGTCCAGTTGCATGCGGGGCTGCGTAAATGCTCCCCTGGGGAGTTCACTTTTACCGAAAGCATTCCTCTGGGGGCACTTTTGGGTGGGCGAAAGGGACTCGCAATGCGTTTTCTGAGGCCCACTTTTTCAGTCTTCTCCCTTTGCGGCTAGGGCTATATTTAGGCTTGCTGTGAAAGAGCGAACACGGAGGGTCCAGTTGCATGTGGTTGCGCAAAAAGGCTCCCCTGGGGTGTTCACTTGTACCCAAAGCCTTCCTTTGGGGGCACTTTTGGTTGGGCGAAAGGGACTTGTAATGCGTTTTCTGGGGCCCGATTTTTCAGTCATCTTCCATGCGGGCCAGGGATATATTTAGGCTTGCTGTGAAAGAGCGAATACGGAGGGTCCAGTTGCATGTGGGGCTGCGTAAAGGCTCCCCTGGGGAGTTCACTTGTACCCGAAGCCTTCCTTTGGGGGCACTTTTGGATGGGCGAATGGGGCTTGTATCCCGTTTTCTGGGGCCCGATTTTTCAATCTTCTCCCATGCCGGCTATTGATAAGTTTAGGTTTGCTCCGAAAGAGCGAAGCCGGAGGGTCCAGTTGCATGTGGGGCTGCATAAAGGCTCCCCTGCGGAGTTCAGTTGTACCCAAAGCCTTCCTTTGGGGGCACTTTTGGATGGGCGAAAGGGACTCGAAATGCGTTTTCTTTGGTCCGATTTTTCAGTCGTCTCCGATGAGGGCTAGGGCTATATTTAGGGTTGCTCGGAAAGAGCGAACACGGAGGGTCCAGTTGCATGTGGGGCTGCGTAAAGGCTCCCCTGGGGAGTTCACTTGAACCCAAAGCCTTCCTTTGGGGAACTTTTGGATGGGCGAAAGGGCCTTGTAACGTGTTTTCTGGGGCCCGATTTTTCAGTCATCTTTAATGCTGTCCAGGGCTATATTTAGGGTTGCTCGGAAAGAGCGAACCCGTTGGGTCCAGTTGCATGTGGGGCTGCGTAAAGGCTCCCCTGGGGAGTTCTCTTGTACCCAAAGCCTTCCTTTGGGGCACTTTTGGATGGTCCAAATGCACTCGCAATGCGTTTTCTGAGGCCCGCATTTCCAGTCTTCTCCCTTTGCGTCTAGGGCTATTTTCAAGACTTGCGTAGAAAGAGTGAACCCGGAGGGATCAATTGCTTGTAGGGCTGCAAAAAGGCTCCCCTGGGGAGTTCATTTGTACCCAAAGCCTTCCTTTGGGGGCACTTTTGGATGGGCGAATGGGGCTTGTAACCCGTTTTCTGGGGCCTGATTTTTCAGTCATCTTCCATGCGGGCCAGGGATATGTTTAGTGTTGCTGTGAAAGAGCGAATACAGAGGGTCCAGTTGCATGTGGGACTGCAAAAAGGCTCCCCTGCGGAGTTCACTTGTACCCAAAGCCTTCCTCTGGGGGAACCTTTTGATGGGCAAAAGGGACTCGCAATGTGTTTTCTGAGGCCCGCTTTTTCAATCGTCTCCCATGCCGGCTAGGGATGTATTTAGTGTTGCTCGGAAACAGCAAACCCGGAGGGTCCAGTTGCATGTGGCGCTGCGTAAAGGCTCCCCTGGGGAGTTCTCTTGTACCCAAAGCCTTCCTTTGGGGGCACTTTTGGATGGGCGAAAGGGGCTTGTAACGCGTTTTCTGGGGTCCGATTTTTCAGTCCTCTCTGAGGAGGGCTAGGGATATATTTAGTGTTACTTGGAAACAGCGAACCCGGAGGGTCAAGTTGCATGTGGGGCTGCGTAGAGGCTCCCCTGGGGAGTTCTCTTGTACCCAAAGCCTTCCTTTGGGGGCACTTTTGGATGGGCGAAAGGGGCTTTTAACGCGTTTTCCTGGGCCCGATTTTTCAGTCGTCTCTGATGCCGGCTAATGTTATATTTAGGGTTGCTGTGAAAGAGTGAACCCGGAGGGTCCAGTTGCATGTGGGGCTGCGTAAAGGCTCCCCTGGTGAGTTCAGATGTTCCCAAAGCCTTCCTTTGGGGGCACTTTTGGATGGTCCAAGTGCACTCGCAATGCGTTTTCTGAGGCCCGCTGTTTGGGTCTTCTCCCTTTGCGGCTAGGGCTATATTTAAGGCTTGCGTAGAAAGAGTGAACCCGGAGGGATCAGTTGCATATAGGGCTGCAAAAAGGCTCCCCTGCGGAGTTCAGTTTTACCCAAAGCCTTCCTTCGGGGGCATTTTTGGATGGGTGAAAGGGTCTTGTAACGCGTTTTCTGGGAGCTGATTTTTCAGTCATCTCCCATGCCGGCTAGGGATATGTTTATATTTGCTCGGAAAGAGCGAACCCGAAGGGTCCAGTTGCATGTGGGGCTGCGTAAAGGCTCCCCTGGGGAGTTCTCTTGTACCCAAAGCCTTCCATTGGGGGCACTTTTGGATAGTCCAAATGCACTCGCAATGCGTTTTCTGGGGCCCGCTTTTTCAATCGTCTACCATGCCGGCTAGGGATATATTTAGTGTTGTTCGGAAACAGCGAACCCGGAGGGTCCAGTTGCATGTGAGGCTGCGTAAAGGCTCCCCTGGGGAGTTCACTTGTACCGAAAGCATTCCTCTGGGGGCACTTTTGGGTGGGCGAAAGGGACTCGAAATGCGTTTTCTGAGGCCTATTTTTTCAGTCTTCTCCCTTTGCGGCTAGGTCTATATTTAGGCTTGCGTAGAAAGAGTGAACCCGGAGGGTCCAGTTGCATGTGTTTGCGCAAAAAGGCTCCCCTGGGGAGTTCACTTGTACCCAAAGCCTTCCTTTGGGGGCACTTTTGGATGGGCGATAGGGGCTTGTAATGCGTTTTCTGGGGCCCGATTTTTCAGTCATATTCAATGAGGGCCAGGTCTATATTTAGGATTGCTGTGAAAGAGCGAATACGGAGGGTCCAGTTGCATGTGGGGCTGCGTAGAGGCTCCCCTGGGGAGTTCAGTTGTACCCAAAGCCTTCCTTTGGGGTCAGTATTGTATGGGTGAAAGGGTCTTGTAACGCGTTGTCTTTGGCCCGATTTTTCAGTCTTCTCCCTTTGCGTCTAGGGCTATTTTCAAGACTTGCGTAGAAAGAGTGAACCCGGAGGGATCAGTTGCTTGTAGGGCTGCAAAAAGGCTCCCCTGGGGAGTTCATTTGTACCCAAAGCCTTCCTTTGGGGGAACTTTTGGATGGGCGAATGGGGCTTGTAACCCGTTTTCTGGGGCCCGATTTTTCAGTTATCTTCCAGGCGGGCCAGGGATATGTTTAGTGTTGCTGTGAAAGAGCGAATACGGAGGGTGCAATTGCATGTGGGGCTGCGTAAAGGCTCCCCTGGGGAGTTTGCTTGTACCTAAAGCCTTCCACTGGGGGAACCTTTCGATGGGCAAAAGGGACTCGCAATGTGTTTTCTGAGGCCTGCTTTTTCAATCGTCTCCGATGTCGGCTAGGGATATATTTAGTGTTGCTCGGAAACAGCGAACACAGAGGGTCCAGTTGCATGTGGGGTGCTTAAAGGCTCCCCTGGGGAGTTCTCTTGTACCCAAAGCCTTCCTCTGGGAGCACTTTTGGATGGGCGAATGGGGCTTGTATCCCGTTTTCTGGGGCCCGATTTTTCAATCATCTTCCATGCGGGCCAGGGCTATATTTAGGCTTGCTGTGAAAGAGCGAACACGGAGGGTCCAGTTGCATGTGGGGCTGCGTAAAGGCTCCCCTGGGGAGTTCAGTTGTACCCAAAGCCTTCCTTTGGGGCACTTTTTGATGGGCGAAAGGGGCTTGTAACGCGTTTTCTGGGGTCCGATTTTTCAGTCCTCTCTGATGAGGGCTAGGGATATATTTAGTGTTACTTGGAAACAGCGAACCTGGAGGGTCAAGTTGCATGTGGGGCTGCGTAGAGGCTCCCCTGGGGAGTTCTCTTGTACCCAAATCCTTCCTTTGGGGGTACTTTTGGATGGGTGAAAGGGGCTTGTAACGCGTTTTCTGGGGCCCGATTTTTCAGTCGTCTCCCATGCCGCCTAGGGATATGTTTAGGTTTGCTCCGAAAGAGCGAACCCGGAGGGTCCAGTTGCATGTGGGACTGCATAAAGGCTCCCCTGGGGAGTTCACTTGTACCCAAAGCCTTCCTTTGGGGGCACTTTTGGATGGGCGAGAGGGCGTTGTAACCCATTTTCTGGGGCCCGATTTTTCAGTCGTTTTCCATGCGGGCCAGGGCTATATTTAGTGTTGCTGTGAAAGAGTGAATACTGAGGGTCCAGTTGCATGTGGTTCTGCAAAATGGCTCCCATGGGGAGTTCAGATGTTCCCAAAGCCTTCCTTTGGGGGCACTTTTGGATGGTCCAAATGCACTCGCAATGCGTTTTCTGAGGCCCGCTTTTTCAGTCTTCTCCCTTTGCGTCTAGGGCTATTTTCAAGACTTGCGTAGAGAGAGTGAACCCGGAGGGATCAGTTGCTTGTAGGGCTGCAAAAAGGCTCCCCTGGGGAGTTCAGTTGTACCCAAAGCCTTACTCTGGGGGCACATTTGGATGGGCGAATGGGGCTTGTAACCCATTTTCTGGGGCCCGATTTTTCAGTCATCTTCCATGCGGGCCAGGGATATGTTTAGTGTTGCTGTGAAAGAGCTAACCCGGAGGGTCCAGTTGCATGTGGGGCTGCGTAAAGGCTCCCCTGGGGAGTTCACTTGTACCCAAAGCCTTTCTCTGGGGGAACCTTTTGATGGGCAAAAGGGACTCGCAATGTGTTTTCTGAGGCCCGCTTTTTCAATCGTCTCCCATGCCGGCTAGGGATATATTTAGTGTTGCTCGGAAACAGCGAAGAAGGAGGATCAAGTTGGATGTGGGGCTGCGTAAAGGCTCCCCTGGGGAGTTCACTTGTACTGAAAGCATTCCTCTGGGGGCACTTTTGGGTGGGCGAAAGGGAGTCGCAATGCGTTTTCTGAGGCCCATTTTTTCAGTCTTCTCCCTTTGCGGCTAGGTCTATATTTAGGCTTGCGTAGAAAGAGTGAACCCGGAGGGTCCAGTTGCATGTGGTTGCTCAAAAAGGCTCCCCTGGGGTGTTCACTTGTACCCAATGCCTTCCTTTGGGGGCACTTTTCGATGGGCGAAAGGGGCTTGTAATGCGTTTTCTGGGGCCCGATTTTTCAGTCATATTCAATGAGGGCCAGGTCTATATTTAGGGTTGCTCTGAAAGAGCGAATACGGAGCGTCCAGTTGCATGTGGGGCTGCGTAAAGGCTCCCCTGGGGAGTTCTCTTGTACCCAAAGCCTTCCTCTGGGGGCACTTTTGGATGGGCGAAAGGGGCTTGTAATGCATTGGCTTTGGCTCGATCTTTCAGGGGTCTCCGATGCCGGCTAGGGCTATGTTTAGGCTAGCTGTTAAAGAGTGAATAAGCCTAAAAATATCCCTAGCCGCAAAGGGAGAGGACTGAAAAATCGGGCAACATAAAACGTATTCTGAGCCCCTTTCGCCCATCCAAAATTGCCCCCAGAGGAAGGCTTTGGGTTCAAGTGAACACCCCAGGGGAGCCTTTACGCAGCCCCACATGAAACTGGACCCTCCTTATTCGCTCTTTCACAGCAAGCATAAAAATAGCCCTGGCCAGCATGGAAGACGACTGAAAAATCGGGCCCCAGAAAACGCATTACAAGCCCCTTTCACCCATCCAAAAGTGCCCCCAGAGGATGTCTTTGTGTACAATTGATCTCACCAGGGGAGCCTTTATGCAGGCCCACATGCAACTGGACCCTCCGTGTTCGCTCTTTCCGAGCAACCCTAAGTATAGCCCTAGCTGGCATCGGAGACAACTGAAAAATCGGGCCCCTGAAAACGCGATACAAGCCCCATTCGCCCATCCAAAAGTGCCCCCAAATGAAGGCTTTGGGTACAAGTGAACACCCCAGGGGAGCCTTTTTGCAGAACCACATGCAACTGGACCCTCCGGGTTCGCTCTTTCACAGCAAGCCTAAATATATCCTTAGCCCGCATCGGAGACGACTGAAAAATCGGGTCCAAGAAAACGCAATACAAGCCCCATTCGTCCATCGAAAAGTGCCGCCAAAGGAAGGCTTTGGGTACAAATGACCTCCCCAGGGTGGCCTTCATGCAGTCCCACATGCAACTGAACCCTCCGGGTTCGCTGTTTCCGAGCAACCCTAAATATAGCCCTAGCCCACATGGAAGATGACTGAAAAATCATGCCCCAGAAAACTCGTTACAAGCCTCATTCGCCCATGCAAAAGTGCCCCGAAAGGAAGGCTTTGGGTACAAGTGAACTCCCCAGGGGAGCCTTTATGCAGGCCCACATGCAACTGGACCCTCCGTGTTCTCTCTTTCCGAGCAACAGTAAACTGTACAAAATATATTTAGTGTTGCTCGGAATCAGCGAACAGGGAGGGTCCAGTTGCATGTGGGGCTGGGTAAAGGCTCCCCTGGGGAGTTCAGTTGTACCCAAAGCCTTCCTCTGGGGGCACTCTTGGATGGGTGAAAGGGGCTTGTAACACATTATCTGGGGCCTCATTTTTCAGTCAATTTCAATGTGGTCCAGGGCTATATTAAGGTTTGCAGAGAAAGAGCGAACCCGGAGGGTCCAGTTGCATGTGGGGCTCCGTAAAGGCTCCCCTGGGGAGTTCAGATGTACCCAAAGCCTTCCTTTGGGGGCACTTTTGGATGGGCGAAAGGGGCTTGTAACGTGTTTTCTGGGGCCCGATTTTTCAGTCGTCCTTGATGCCTTCTAGGGCGATATTTCGGCTTGCTGTGAAAGAGCGAACCCGGAGGGTCCAGTTGCATGTGGGGCTGCATAAAGGCTCCCCTGGGGAATTCAGATGTACCCAAAACCTTCTTTTGGGGGCACTTTTTATGCTTCAAATGGACTCGTAATGCATTTTTTGAGCGCCGCTTTTTCAGTCTTCTCCCTTTGCGGCTAGGGTTATGTTAAGGCTTGCTGTGAAATAGCGAACTCGGAGGGTCCAGTTGCATGTGGGGCTGCGTAAAGGCTCCCCTGGGGAGTTCTCTTGTACCCAAAGCCTTCCTCTGATGGCACTTTTGGATGGGCGAAAGGGTCTTGTAATGCGTTGTTTGGCCCGATTCTTTAGTCGTGTCCGATGCGAGCTAGGGCTATATATAGGCTTGCTGTGAAATAGCGAATACGGAGGGTCCAGTTGCATGTGGGGCTGCATAAAGGCTCCCCTGGGGAGTTCGGTTGTACCCAAAGCCTTCCTCTGGGGGCACTTTTGGATGGGCGAAAGGGGCTCGGAAAGCATTTTCTGGGGCCCGAGTTTTCAGTTTTCTGCCATGCTGGCTAGGGTTATATTTAGGGTTGTTCAGAAAGAGTGAACATGGAGGGTCCAGTTGCATGTAGAGCTGCGTAAAGGCTCCCCTTGGGAGTTCAGATGTACCCAAAGCCTTCCTTTGGGGGCACTTTTGGATGGGCGAAAGGGACTCGCAATGCGTTTTCTGAGGCTTGCTATTTCATTCTTATGCATTTGCGTCTAGGGCTATATTTAAGACTTGCGTAGAAAGAGTGAACCCGGAGGGTCCAGTTGCATGTGGTTCTGCAAAAGGGCTCACCTGGGGAGTTCAGTTGTATCCAAAGCCTTCCTTTGGGGGCACTTTTGGATGGGCGAAAGGGGCTTGTAACGCTTTTTCTGGGGCCCGATTTTTCATTCGCCTCCCATGGCGGCTAGGGTTATATTTAGGCTTGCGTACAAAGAGTGAACCCGGAGGGTCCAGTTGAAATGTGGGGCTCCGTAAAGGCTCCCCTGCAAAGTTCAGTTGTACCCAAAGCCTTCCTTTGGGGGCACTTTTGGATGGGGGAAAGGGGCTTGTAATGCGTTTTCTTTGGCCCGATTTTTCAGTCGTTTCCGATGAGGGCTAGGGCTATATTTAGGGTTGCTGTGAAAGAGCGAACACGGAGGGTCCAGTTGCATGTCGGGCTGCGTAAAGGCTCCCCTGGGGAGTTCACTTGTACCCAAAGCCTTCCCTTGGGGGCACCTTTGGATGGGCGAAAGGGCCTTGTAATGTGTTTTCTGGGGCCCGATTTTTCAGTCATCTTTCATGCGGGCCAGGGCGATATTTAGGGTTGCTCGGAAAGAGCGAACCCGGAGGGTCCAGTTGCATGTGGGGCTGCGTAAAGGCTCCCCTGGGGAGTTCGGTTGTACCCAAAGACTTCCTCTGGGGGCACTTTTGGATGGGCGAAAGGGCTCGGAATGCATTTTCTGGGGCCCGAGTTTTTAGTTTTCTGCCATGCCTGCTAGGGTTATATTTAGGGTTGCTCAGAAAGAGTGAACATGGAGGGTCCAGTTGCATGTGGGGCTGCGTAAAGGCTCCCCTGGGGAGTTCACTTGTACCCAAAGCCTTCCTTGAAGGCACTTTTGGATTTGCGAAAGGGACTCGCAATGCGTTTTCTGAGGCTTGCTTTTTCATTTTTCTGCATTTGCAGCTAGGGCTATATTTAGGGTTGCGTAGAAAGAGTGAACCCGGAGGGTCCAGTTGCATGTAGAGCTGCGTAAAGGCTCCCCTGGGGAGTTCAGATGTACCCAAAGCCTTCCTTTGGGCCACTTTTGGATGCGCGAAAGGGACTCGCAATGCGTTTTCTGAGGCTTGCTATTTCATTCTTATGCATTTGCGTCTAGGGATATATTTAAGACTTGCGTAGAAAGAGTGAACCCGGAGGGTCCAGTTGCATGTGGTTCCGCAAAAGGGCTCGCCTGCGGAGTTCAGTTGTATCCAAAGCCTTCCTTTGGGGGCACTTTTGGATGGGCGAAAGGGGCTTGTAACGCTTTTTCTGGGGCCCGATTTTTCATTCGCCTCCCATGCCGGCTAGGGTTATATTTAGGCTTGCGTACAAAGAGTGAACCCGGAGGGTCCAGTTGCATGTGGGGCTGCGTAAAGGCTCCCCTGGGGAGTTCACTTGTACCCAAAGCCTTCCTCTGGGGGCACTTTTGGATGGGCGAAAGGGACTCGGAAAGTGTTTTCTGTGGCCTGCTTTTTCAGTCTTCTCCCTTTGCGGCTAGGGCTATATTTAGGCTTGCTCCTAAAGAGTGAACCTGGAGGGTCCAGTTGCATGTGGTTCTGCAAAAGGGCTCCCCTGGGGAGTTCACTTGTACCCAAAGCCATCCTTTGGGGTCACTGTTGGATGGGCGAATGGGTCTTGTAACGCCTTTTCTGTGGCCCGATTTTTCAGTCGTTTTCCATGCAGGCCAGGGCTATATTTAGGGTTGCTGTGAAAAAGCGAACACAGAGGGTCCAGTTGAAATGTGGGGCTCCGTAAAGGCTCCCCTGCAAAGTTCAGTTGTACCCAAAGCCTTCCTTTGGGTGCACTTTTGGATGGGCGAATGGAGCTTGTATCCCGTTTTCTGGGGCCCGATTTATCAGTCATCTTACATGCGGGCCAGGGCTATATATAGGGTTGCTCGGAAAGAGCGAACCCGGAGGGTCCAGTTGCATGTGGGGCTGCGTAAAGGCTCCCCTGCGGAGTTCAGTTGTACCCAAAGCCTTCCTTTGAGGGCACTTTTGGATGGACGAGAGGGCCTTGTAACGTGTTTTCTGGGGCCTGATTTTTCAATCGTCTCCCATGCCGGCTAGGGATATGTTTAGGTTTGCTCCGAAAGAGCGAAGCCGGAGGGTCCAGTTGCATGTGGGGCTGCATAAAGGCTCCCCTGGGGAGTTCACTTGTACCCAAAGCCTTCCTTTGGGGGCACTTTTGGATGGGTGAATGGGGCTTGTATCCCGTTTTCTGGGGCCCGATTTTTCAGTCATCTTCCATGCTGGCCAGGGTTATATATAGGCTTGCTGTGAAAGAGCGAAGCCTGAGGGTCCAGTTGCATGTGGGGCTGCATAAAGGCTCCCTGGGGAGTTCACTTGTACCCAAAGCCTTCCTATGGGGAAACGCTTCGATGGGCAAATGGGACTCGCAATGCGTTTTCTGAGGCCCGCTTTTTCAATCGTCTCCCATGCCGGCTAGGGATATATTTAGTGTTGCTCGGAAACAGCGAACCCGGAGGGTCCAGTTGCATGTGGGGCTGCGTAAAGGCTCCCCTGGGGAGTTCAGTTGTACCCAAAGCACTCCTCTGGGGGCACTTTTGGGTGGGCGAAAGGGACTCGCAATGCGTTTTCTGGGGCCCACTTTTTCTGTCTTCTCCCTTTGCGGCTAGGGCTATATTTAGGCTTGCGTAGAAAGAGTGAACCCGGAGGGTCCAGTTGCATGTGGTTGCGCAAAAAGGCTCCCCTGGGGTGTTCACTTGTACCCAAAGCCTTCCTTTGGGGGCACTTTTGGTTGGGCGAAAGGGGCTTTTAATGCGTTTTCAGGGGACCGATTTTTCAGTCATATTCAATGAGGGCCAGGTCTATATTTAGGGTTGCTGTGAAAGAGCGAATACGAAGGGTCCAATTGCATGTGGGGCTGCGTAAAGTCTCCCCTGGGGAGTTCTCTTGTACCCAAAGCCTTCCTCTGGGGGCACTTTTGGATGGGCGAATGGGGCTTGTATCCCGTTTTCTGGGGCCCGATTTTTCAATTTTCTCCGATGCCGGCTATTGATATGTTTAGGTTTGCTCCGAAAGAGCGAAGCCGGAGGGTCCAGTTGCAGGTGGGCCTGCATAAAGGCTCCCCTGCGGAGTTCAGTTGTACCCAAAGCCTTCCTTTGGGGGCACTTTTGGATGGGTGAAAGGGGCTTGTAATGCGTTTTCTTTGGCCCGATTTTTCAGTCGTCTCCGATGAGGGCTAGTGCTATATTTAGGGTTGCTCGGAAAGAGCGAACACGGAGGGTCCAGTTGCATGTGGGGCTGCGTAAAGGCTCCCCTGCGGAGTTCAGTTTTACCCAAAGCCTTCCTCTGGGGGCACTTTTGGATGGGCGAATGGGGCTTGTAACGTGTTTTCTGGGGCCCGATTTTTCATTCGTCTCACATGCCGGCTAGGGATATGTTTAGGTTTGCTCCGAAAGAGCGAAGCCGGAGGGTCCAGTTGCATGTGGGCCTGCATAAAGGCTCCCCTGGGGAGTTCAGTTGTACCCAAAGCCTTCCTTTGGGGGCACTTTTGGTTGGGCGAATGGGGCTTGTAACGTGTTTTCTGGGGCCCGATTTTTCAGTCATATTCAATGAGGGCCAGGACTATATTTAGGGTTGCTGTGAAAGAGCGAATACGGAGGGTCCAATTGCATGTGGGGCTGCGTAAAGTCTCCCCTGGGGAGTTCTCTTGTACCCAAAGCCTTCCTCTGGGGGCACTTTTGGATGGGCGAATGATGCTTGTATCCCGTTTTCTGGGGCCCGATTTTTCAGTCATCTTCCATGCGGGCCAGGGCTATATTTAGGCTTGCTGTGAAAGAGCGAAGCCGGAGGGTCCAGTTGCATGTGGGGCTGCGTAAAGGCTCCCCTGGGGAGTTCAGTTGTACCCAAAGCCTTCCTTTGGGGGCACTTTTGGATGGGCGAATGGGGCTTGTAACCCATTTTTTGGGGACCGATTTTTCAGTCGTCTTCCAAGCGGGCCAGGGATACATTTAGTATTGCTGTGAAAGAGCGAATACGGAGGGTCCAGTTGCATGTGGGGCTGCATAAAGGCTCCCCTGGGGAGTTCAGTTTTACCCAAAGCCTTCCTCTGGGGGCACTTTTGGATGGGCGAATGGGGCTTGTAACGTGTTTTCTGGGGCCCTATTTTTCAGTCGTCTCCGATGAGGGCTAGGGCTATATTTAGGCTTGCTGTGAAAGAGCGAACACGGAGGGTCCAGTTGCATGTGGGGCTGCGTAAAGGCTCCCCTGGGGAGTTCACTTGTACCCAAAGCCTTCCCTTGGGGGCACCTTTGGATGGGCGAAAGGGCCTTGTAACGTGTTTTCTGGGGCCCGATTTTTCAGTCATCTTTCATGCGGGCCAGGGCTATATTTAGGGTTGCTGTGAAAGAGCGAACCCGTTGGGTCCAGTTGCATGTGGGGCTGCGTAAAGGCTCCCCTGGGGAGTTCAGTTGTACCCAAAGCCTTCCTTTGGGGGCACTTTTGGATGGGCGAATGGGGCTTGTAACCCATTTTCTGGGGACCGATTTTTCAGTCGTCTTCCAAGCGGGTCAGTGATATATTTAGTATTGCTGTGAAAGAGCGCATACGGAGGGACCAGTTGCATGTGGGGCTGCATAAAGGCTCCCCTGGGGAGTTCAGTTTTACCCAAAGCCTTCCTCTGGGGGCACTTTTGGATGGGCGAAAGGGGCTTGTAATGCGTTTTCTGGGGCCCGATTTTTCAATCTTCTCCGATGCCGGCTATTGATATGTTTAGGTTTGCTCCGAAAGAGCGAAGCCGGAGGGTCCAGTTGCATGTGGGCCTGCATAAAGGCTCCCCTGCGGAGTTCAGTTGTACCCAAAGCCTTCCTTTGGGGGCACTTTTGGATGGGCGAAAGGGGCTTGTAATGCGTTTTCTTTGGCCCGATTTTTCAGTCGTCTTTCATGCGGGCCAGGGCTATATTTAGGGTTGCTCGGAAAGAGCGAACCCGGAGGGTCAAGTTGCATGTGGGGCTGCGTAAAGGCTCCCCTGGGGAGTTCAGTTGTACCCAAAGCCTTCCTTTGGTGTCAATATTCTATGGGTGAAAGGGTCTTTTAACGCCTTTTCTTTGGCCCGATTTTTCAGTCGTCTCTGATGGAGGCTAGGGCTATATATAGGGTTGCTCGGAAAGACCGAACTCGGAGGGTCCAGTTGCATGTGGAGCTGCTTAAAGGCTCCCCTGTGGAGTTCACTTGTACCCAAAGCCTTCCTCTGGGGGCACTTTTGGATGGGCGAATGGGGCTTGTAACGTGTTTTCTGGGGCCCGATTTTTCAATCGTCTCACATGCCGGCTAGGGATATGTTTAGGTTTGCTCCGAAAGAGCGAAGCCGGAGGGTCCAGTTGCATGTGGGCCTGCATAAAGGCTCCCCTGGGGAGTTCAGTTGTACCCAAATCCTTCCTTTGGGGGCACTTTTGGTTGGGCGAAAGGGGCTTGTAATGCGTTTTCTGGGGCCCGATTTTTCAGTCATATTCAATGAGGGCCAGGTCTATATTTAGGGTTGCTGTGAAAGACCGAATACGGAGGGTCCAGTTGTATGTGGGGCTGCATAAAGTCTCTCCTGGGGAGTTCTCTTGTACCCAAAGCCTTCCTCTGGGGGCACTTTTGGATGGGCGAATGGGGCTTGTATCCCGTTTTCTGGGGCCCGATTTTTCAGTCATCTTCCATGCGAGCCAGGGATATATTTAGGCTTGCTGTGAAAGAGCGAAGCAGGAGGGTCCAGTTGCATGTGGGGCTGCGTAAAGGCTCCCCTGGGGAGTTCAGTTGTACCAAAAGCCTTCCTTTGGGGGCACTTTTGGATGGGCGAATGGGGCTTGTAACCCATTTTTTGGGGACCGATTTTTCAGTCGTCTTCCAAGCGGGCCAGGGTTATATTTAGTATTGCTGTGAAAGAGCGAATACGGAGGGTCCAGTTGCATGTGGGGCTGCGTAAAGGCTCCCCTGGGGAGTTCACTTGTACCCAAAGCCTTCCTTTGGGGGCACTTTTGGAAGGGCGAAAGGGGCTTGTAACCCGGTTTCTGGGGCCCGATTTTTCAGTCCTCTCCGATGAGGGCTAGGGATATATTTAGTGTTACTTGGAAACAGCGAAACCGGAGTGTCAAGTTGCATGTGGGGCTGCGTAGAGGCTCCCCTGGGGAGTTCTCTTGTACCCAAAGCCTTCCTTTGGGGGCACTTTTGGATGGTCCAAGTGGACTCGCAATGCGTTTTCTGAGGCCCGCTTTTTCAGTCTTCTCCCTTTGCGTCTAGGGCTATATTTAAGACTTGCGTAGAAAGAGTGAACCCGGAGGGATCAGTTGCATGTAGGGCTGCAAATAGGCTCCCCTGGGGAGTTCAGTTGTACCCAAAGCCTTCCTTTGGGGGCACTTTTGGATGGGCGAATGGGGCTTTTATCCCGTTTTCTGGGGCCCGATTTTTCAGTCATCTTCCATGCGGGCCAGGGATATATTTAGGCTTGCTGTGAAGGAGCGAACACGGAGGGTCCAGTTGCATGTGGGGCTGCGTAAAGGCTCCCCTGGGGAGTTCAGTTGTACCCAAAGCCTTCCTCTGGGGGCACTTTTGGATGGGCGAGAGGGCCTTGTAACGTGTTTTCTGGGGCCCGATTTTTCAATCGTCTCACATGCCGGCTAGGGATATGTTTAGGTTTGCTCCGAAATAGTGAAGCCGGAGGGTCCAGTTGCATGTGGGCCTGCATAAAGGCTCCCCTGGGGAGTTCAGATGTACCCAAAGCCTTCCTTTGGGGGCACTTTTGGATGGGCGAAAGGGCCTTGTAACGTGTTTTCTGGGGCCCGATTTTTCAGTCATCTTTCATGCGGGCCAGGGATATATTTAGGGTTGCAGTGAAAGAGCGAACCCGTTGGGTCCAGTTGCATGTGGGGCTGCGTAAAGGCTCCCCTGGGGAGTTCAGTTGTACCCAAAGCCTTCCTTTGGTGTCAGTATTGTATGGGTGAAAAGGTCTTGTAACGCGTTGTCTTTGGCCCGATTTTTCAGTCGTCTCTGATGCAGGCTAGGGCTATATATAGGGTTGCTCGGAATGAGCGAACCTGGAGGGTCCAGTTGCATGTGGGGCTGCTTAAAGGCTCCCCTGCGAAGTTCACTTGTACCCAAAGCCTTCCTTTGGGGGCACTTTTGGATGGGCGAATGGGGCTTGTAACCCGTTTTCTGGGGCCCGATTTTTCAGTCGTCTGCCATGCGGGCCAGGGATATGTTTAGTGTTGCTGTGAAAGAGCGAATACGGAGGGTCCAGTTTCATGTGGGGCTGCGTAAAGGCTCCCCTGGGGAGTTCAGTTGTACCCAATGCCTTCCTTTGGGGGCTCTTTTAGATGGTCCAAGTGGACTCGCAATGCGTTTTCTGAGGCCCGCTTTTTCAGTCTTCTCCCTTTGCGTCTAGGGCTATATTTAAGACTTGCGTAGAAAGAGTGAACCCGGAGGGATCAGTTGCATGTAGGGCTGCAAAAAGGCTCCCCTGGGGAGTTCAGTTTTACCCAAAGCCTTCCTTTGGGGGCACTTTAGGATGGGCGAATGGGGCTTGTAACCCGTTTTCTGGGGCCCGATTTTTCAGTCATCTTCCATGCGGGCCAGGGATATATTTAGGTTTGCTGTGAAAGAGCGAATACGGAGGGTCCAGTTGCCTGTGGGGCTGCGTAAAGGCTCCCCTGGGGAGTTCAGTTGTACCTAAAGCCTTCCTTTGGGGGCACTTTTGAATGGGCGAATGGGGCTTGTATCCCGTTTTCTGGGGCCCGATTTTTCAATCTTCTCCCATGCCGGCTATTGATAAGTTTAGGTTTGCTCCGAAAGAGCGAAGCCGGAGAGTCCAGTTGCATGTGGGCCTGCATAAAGGCTCCCCTGCGGAGTTCAGTTGTACCCACAGCCTTCCTTTGGGGGCACTTTTGGATGGGCGAAAGGGGCTTGTAATGCGTTTTCTTTGGCCCGATTTTTCAGTCGTCTCCGATGAGGTCTAGGGCTATATTTAGGGTTGTTCGGAAAGAGCGAACACGGAGGGTCCAGTTGCATGTGGGGCTGCGTAAAGGCTCCCCTGGGGAGTTCAGTTGTACCCAAAGCCTTCCTTTGGGGGCACTTTTGGATGGGCGAAAGGGACTCGCAATGCGTTTTTTGAGGCCCGATTTTTCAGTCTTCTCCCTTTGCGGCTAGGTCTATATTTAGGCTTGCGTAGAAAGAGTGAAGCCGGAGGGTCCAGTTGCATGTGGGGCTCCGTGAACGCTCCCCTGGGGAGTTCACTTGTACCCAAAGCCTTCCTTTGGGGAACTTTTGGATGGGCGAAAGGGCCTTGTAACGTGTTTTCTGGGGCCCGATTTTTCAGTCATCTTTCATGCGGGCCAGGGCTATATTTAGGGTTGCTCGGAAAGAGCGAACCCGTTGGGTCCAGTTGCATGTGGGGCTGCGTAAAGACTCCCCTGGGGAGTTCAGTTGTACCCAAAGCCTTCCTTTGGGGTCAATATTCTATGGGTGAAAGGGTCTTGTAACGCGTTGTCTTTGGCCCGATTTTTCAGTCGTCTCTGATGCAGGCTAGGGCTATATATAGGGTTGCTCGGAAAGAGCGAACCTGGAGGGTCCAGTTGCATGTGGGGCTGCTTAAAGGCTCCCCTGTGGAGTTCACTTGTACCCAAAGCCTTCCTTTGGGGTCACTTTTGGATGGGCGAATGGGGCTTGTAACCCATTTTCTGGGGCCCGATTTTTCAGTCGTCTTCCAAGCGGGTCAGTGATATATTTAGTATTGCTGTGAAAGAGCGAATACGGAGGGTCCAGTCGCATGTGGGTCTGCGTAAAGGCTCCCCTGGGGAGTTCAGTTTTACCCAAAGCCTTCCTCTGGGGGCACTTTTGGATGGGCGAATGGGGCTTGTATCCCGTTTTCTGGGGCCCGATTTTTTAATCTTCTCCGATGCCGGCTATTGATATGTTTAGGTTTGCTCCGAAAGAGCGAAGCCGGAGGGTCCAGTTGCACGTGGGCCTGCATAAAGGCTCCCCTGCGGAGTTCAGTTGTACCCAAAGCCTTCCTTTGGGGGCACTTTTAGATGGGCGAAAGGGGCTTGTAATGCGTTTTCTTTGGCCCGATTTTTCAGTCGTCTCCGATGAGGGCTAGTGTAATATTTAGGGTTGCTCGGAAAGAGCGAACACGGAGGGTCCAGTTGCATGTGGGGCTGCGTAAAGGCTCCCCTGGGGAGTTCAGTTTTACCCAAAGCCTTCCTCTGGGGGCACTTTTGGATGGGCGAAAGGGGCTTGTAACGTGTTTTCTGGGGCCCGATTTTTCAATCGTCTCACATGCCGGCTAGGGATATGTTTAGGTTTGCTCCGAAAGAGCGAAGCCGGAGGGTCCAGTTGCATGTGGGCCTGCATAAAGGCTCCCCTGGGGAGTTCAGTTGTACCCAAAGCCTTCTTTTGGGGGCACTTTTGGATGGGCGAATGGGGCTTGTATCCCGTTTTCTGGGGCCCGATTTTTCAGTCATCTTCCATGCGGGCCAGGGCTATATTTAGGGTTGCTGTGAAAGAGCGAAGCCGGAGGGTCCAGTTGCATGTGGGGTGCATAAAGGCTGCCCTGGGGAGTTCAGTTGTACCCAAAGCCTTCCTTTGGTGGCACTTTTGGATGGGCGAAAGGGACTCGCAATGCGTTTTTTGAGGCCCGATTTTTCAGTATTCTCCCTTTGCGGCTATGGCTACATTTAGGCTTGCGTAGAAAGAGTGAAGCCGGAGGGTCCAGTTGCATGTGGGGCTCCGTGAACGCTCCCCCGGGATAGTTCAGTTGTACCCAAAGCCTTCCTTTGGGGACACTTTTGGATGGGCGAAAGGGTCTTGTAACGCCTTTTCTGTGGCCCGATTTTTCAGTCGTCTCCTATGCCGGCTGGGGCTATGTTTAGGTTTGATCCGAAAGAGCGAAGCCGGAGGGTCCAGTTGCATGTGGGGCTGCGTAAAGGCTCCCCTGGGGAGTTCAGTTGTACCCAAAGCCTTCCTTTGGGGGCACCTTTGGAAGGGCGAAAGGGGCTTGTAACCCGGTTTCTGGGGCCCGATTTTTCAGTCGTCTCCGATGAGGGTTAGGGATATATTTAGTGTTACTTGGAAACAACGAACCCGGAGGGTCAAGTTGCATGTGGGGCTGCATAAAGGCTCCCCTGGGGAGTTCTCTTGTACCCAAAGCCTTCCTTTGGGGGCACTTTTGGATGGTCCAAGTGGACTCGCAATGCGTTTTCTGAGGCCCGCTTTTTCAGTCTTCTCCCTTTGCGTCTATGGCTATATTTAAGACTTGCGTAGAAAGAGTGAACCCGGAGGGATCAGTTGCATGTAGGGCTGCAAAAAGGCTCCCCTGGAGAGTTCAGTTGTACCCAACGCCTTCCTCTGGGGCACCTTTGGATGGGCGAATGGGGCTTGTAACCCGTTCTCTGGGGCCCGATTTTTCAGTCATCTTCCATGCGGGCCAGGGATATATTTAGGTTTGCTGTGAAAGAGCGAATACGGAGGGTCCAGTTGCCTGTGGGGCTGCGTAAAGGCTCCCCTGGGGAGTTCTCTTGTTCCCAAAGCCTTCCTTTGGGGGCACTTTTGGATGGGCGAATGGGGCTTTTATCCCGGTTTCTGGGGCCCGATTTTTCAATCTTCTCCCATGCCGGCTATTGATTTGTTTAGGTTTGCTCCGAAAGAGCGAAGCCGGAGGGTCCAGTTGCATGTGGGGCTGCATAAAGGCTCCCCTGCGGAGTTCAGTTGTACCCAAAGCCTTCCTTTGGGGTCACTTTTGGATGGGCGAATGGGGCTTGTATCCCGTTTTCTGGGGCTTGATTTTTCAGTCATCTTCCATGCGGGCCAGGGCTATATTTAGGCTTGCTGTGAAAGAGCGAACACGGAGGGTCCAGTTGCATGTGGGGCTGCGTAAAGGCTCCCCTGGGGAGTTCAGTTGTACCCAAAGCCTTCCTTTGGGGGCACCGAAAGGGACTCGCAATACGTTTTTTGAGGCCCGATTTTTCAGTCTTCTCCCTTTGCGGCTATGGCTATATTTAGGCTTGCGTAGAAAGAGTGAACCCGGAGTGTCCAGTTGCATGTGGGGCTCCGTGAACGTTCCCCGGGATAGTTCAGTTGTACCCAAAGCCTTCCTTTGGGGGCACTTTTGGTTGGGCGAGAGGGCCTTGTAACGCGTTTTCCTGGGCCCGATTTTTCAGTCGTCTACCATGAGGGCTAGGGCTATATTTAGGGTTGCTCCAAAAGAGCGAACCCGGAGGGTCCAGTTGCATGTGGGGCTGCGTAAAGGCTCCCCTGGGGAGTTCAGTTGTACCCAAAGCCTTCCTTTGGGGGCACTTTTGGATGGGCGAAAGGGTCTTGGAATGCCTTTTCTCGGGCCCGATTTTTCAGTCGTGTACTATTCCGGCTAGGCCTGTATATAGGGTTGCTCGGAAAGAGCGAACACAGAGGTTCCAGTTGCATGTGGGGCTGCGTAAAGGCTCCCCTGGGGAGTTCAGTTGTACCCAAAGCCTTCCTTTGGGGGAACTTTTGGATGGGCGAATGGGGCTTTTAATGCGTTTTCTCGGGCCCGATTTTTCTGTCGTCTCTGATGCCGGCTAAGGTTATATTTAGGGTTGCTGTGAAAGAGCTAACCCGGAGGGTCCAGTTGCATGTGGGGCTGCAAAAAGGCTCCCCTGGGGAGTTCAGTTGTACCCAAAGCCTTCCTCTGGGGGAACCTTTCGATGAGCAAAAGGGACTCACAATGCGTTTTCTGAGGCCCGCTTTTTCAATCGTCTCCCATGCAGGCTAGGGATATATTTAGTGTTGCTCGGAAACAGCGAACCCGGAGGGTCCAGTTGCATGTGGGGCTGCATAAAGGCTCCCCTGGGGAGTTCAGTTGTACCCAAAGCACTCCTCTGGGGGCACTTTTGGGTGGGCGAAAGGGACTCGCAATGCGTTTTCTGAGTCCCACGTTTTCAGTCTTCTCCCTTTGCGGCTAGGGATATATTTAGGCTTGCTGTGAAAGAGCGAACACGAAGGGTCCAGTTGCATGTGGTTGCGCAAAAAGTCTCCCCTGGGGTGTTCACTTGTACCCAAAGCCTTCCTTTGGGGGCACTTTTGGTTGGGCGAAAGGGGCTTGTAATGCGTTTTCTGGGGCCCGATTTTTCAGTCATATTCAATGAGGGCCAGGTCTATATTTAGGGTTGCTGTGAAAGAGCGAATACGGCGGGTCTAGTTGCATGTGGGGCTGCATAAAGTCTCCCCTGGGGAGTTCTATTGTACCCAAAGCCTTCTTCTGGGGGCACTTTTGGATGGGCGAATGGGGCTTGTATCCCGTTTTCTGGGGCACGATTTTTCAGTCATCTTCCATGCGGGCCAGGGATTTATTTAGTCTTCCTGTGAAAGAGCGAATACGGAGGGTCCAGTTGCATGTGGGGTTGCGTAAAGGCTCCCCTGGGGAGTTCACTTGTACCCAAAGCCTTCCTTTGGGGGCACTTTTGGATGGGCGGAAGGGGCTCGCAACGCCTTTTTGGGGGCCTGAGTTTTCAGTCGTCTCCGATGCCGGCTAAGGTTATATTTAGCCTTAATGTGAAAGAGCGTACTCGGAGGATCCAGTTTAATGTGGGACTGGGTAATGGCTTCCCTGGGGAGTACACTTGTACCCTAAGCCTTCCTTTGGGGGCACTTTTGGATGGGCGAAAGGGGCTCGGAATTCGTTTTCTGGGGCCTGAGTTTTCAGTCATCTTCTTTGCCGGCAAGGGTTATATTTAGGGGTGCTCGGAAACAGCGTACTCGGAAAGTCCAGTTGCATGTGGGGCTGCGTAAAGGCTCCCCTGGGGAGTTCAGTTTTACCCAAAGCCTTCTTTTGGGGGCACTTTTGGATGGGCGAATGGGGCTTGTATCCCGTTTTCTGGCGCCTGATTTTTTAGTCATCTTCCATGCGGGCCAGGGCTATATTTAGGCTTGCTGTGAAAGAGAGAACACGGAGGGTGCAGTTGCATGTGGGGCTCCGTAAAGGCTCCCCTGGGGAGTTCACTTGTACCCAAAGCCTTCCTTTGGGGGCACTTTTGGTTGGGCGAGAGGGCCTTGTAACGCGTTTTCCTGGGCCCGATTTTTCAGTCGTCTACCATGAGGGCTAGGGCTATATTTAGGGTTGCTCCAAAAGAGCGAACCCGGAGGGTCCAGTTGCATGTGGGGCTGCGTAAAGGCTCCCCTGGGGAGTTCAGTTGTACCCAAAGCCTTCCTTTGGGGGCACTTTTGGATGGGCGAAAGGGTCTTGGAATGCCTTTTCTCGGGCCCGATTTTTCAGTCGTGTACTATTCCGGCTAGGCCTGTATATAGGGTTGCTCGGAAAGAGCGAACACAGAGGTTCCAGTTGCATGTGGGGCTGCGTAAAGGCTCCCTGCGGAGTTCAGTTGTACCCAAAGTCTTCCTTTGGGGTCACATTTGGATGGGCGAAGGGGGCTCGGAACGCGTTTTCTCGGGCCCGATTTTTCAGTCGTCTCCCAAGACTGCTAGGGCTATATTTAGGGTTCCTCAGAAAGAGCAAACATGGAGGTTCCACTTGCATGTGGGGCTGCGTAAAGGCTCCCCTGGGCACTTCAGATGTATCCAAAGCCTACCTTTGGGGGCAGTTTTGGATGGGCGAAAGGTGCTCGAATCGCTTTTTTTGTGGTCCCGATTATTCAGTCGTCTCTGATGCCGGCTAGGGTTATATTTAGCCTTAATGTGAAAGAGCGTACACGGAGGTTGCAGTTTAATGTGGGACTTTGTAATGGATCCCCTGGGGAGTTCAATTGTACCCAAAGCCTTCCTTTGGGGGCACTTTTGGATGGGCGAAGGGGGCTCGCAACGCGTTCTCTAGGGCCCGAGTATTCAGTCGTCTACCAAGCCAGCTAGAGGTTTATTTAGGGTTCCTCGGAAAGAGCAAACATGGAGGTTCCACTTGCATGTGGGGCTGCGTAAAGGCTCCCCTGGGGAGTTAAGTTGAACCCAAAGCCTTCCTTTGGGGGCACTTTTGGATGGGCGAAAGGGGCTCGAAACGCCTTTTTGGGGCCTGAGTTTTCAGCCGTCTCCGATGCCGGCTAGGGTTATATTTAGGGTTACTCGGAAAGAGCGAACCCGGAAGGTTCAGTTGCATGTGGGGCTACGTAAAGGCTCCCCTGGGGAGTACACTTGTACCCAAAGCCTTCCGTTGGGGGCACTTTTGGATGTGTGAAAAGGGCTCGCAACGCGTTTTCTGGGGCCCGAGTTTTCAGTCGTCTCTGATGTCTGCTAGGGTTATATTTAGGGTTGCTCGGAAACAGCGTACACGGAGGTTCCACTTGCATGTTGGGCTGTGTAAAGGCTCCCCTGCGCACTTCAGATGTATCCAAAGCCCGTCTTTGCGGGCACTTTTGGATGGGCGAAATGGGCTCGGAATTCGTTTTCTGGGGCCTGAGTTTTCAGTTGTCTCCCATGCTGGCTAGGGATATACATATGCTTGCTTTGAAAGAGTGAGCCCGGAGGGTCCAGTTGCATGTGGGGTTGCGTAAAGGCTCCCCTGGGGAGTTCACTTGTACCCATAGCCTTCCTTTGAGGGCACTTTTGGATGGGTGAAAGGGGCTCGCAAAGCGTTTTCTGGGGCTCGAGTTTTCAGTCATCTTCTTTGCCGGCAAGTGTTATATTTAGGGTTGCTCAGAAACAGCATACTCGGAAGGTCCAGTTTAATGTGGGGCTGCGTAAAGGCTCCCCTGGGGAGTTCAATTGTACCCAAAGCCTTCCTTTGGGGGCACTTTTGGATGGGTGAAGGAGGCTCGCAATGTGTTTTCTGTGGCCCGAGTTTTCAGTCGGCTCCAATGCCGGCCCGGGCTATCTTTAGGGTTCCTCGGAAAGAGCGTACACGGAGGTTCCAGTTGCATGTGGGGCTGCGTAAAGGCTCCCCTGGGGAGTTCACTTGTACCCAAAGCCTTCCTTTGGGGGCACTTTTGGATGGGCGAAGGGGGCTCGCAACGCTTTTTCTGGGGCCCGATTTTTCAGTCGTCTCCCAAGCCTGCTAGGGCTATCTTTAGGGTTCCTCAGAAAGAGCAAACACGGAGGGTCCAGTTGCATGTGGGGCTGCGTAAAGGCTCCCCTGGGCAGTTCACTTCTACCCTAAGCCTTCCTTTGGGGGCACTTTTGGATGGGCGAGGGGGCTCAAATTTTGTTTTTTTGGGCCCGATTTTTCAGTCGTCTCCGATGCCGGCTAGAGTTATATTTAGACTTAATATGAAAGAGCGTACACCGAGGTTACAGTTTAATGTGGGACTGGGTAGTGGCTCCCCTGCGGAGTTCACTTGTACCCTAAGTCTTCCTTTGGGGGCACTTTTGGATGGTCCAAAGGGGCTCGTAACGTGTTTTCTGGGGCCTGAGTTTTCAGTCGTCTTCTTTGCCGGCTGGGGTTATAGTTGGGGTTGCTTGGAAAGAGCGTACTCGGAAGGTCCAGTTGCATGTGGGGCTGCGTAAAGGCTCCCCTGGGGAGTTCACTTGTACCCAAAGCATTCCTTTGGGGGCACTTTTGGATGGGCTAAAGGAGCTCGGAATTCGTTTTCTGGGGCTCGAAGTTTCAGTTGTCTTCGTTGCCGGCAGGGGTTATATTTAGGGTTGCTCGGAAACAGCGTACTCGGAAGGTCGAATTGCATGTGGGGCTGCATAAAGGCTCTCCTGGGGAGTTCACTTGTACCCAAAGCCTTCCTTTGGGGGCACTTTTGGATGGGCTGAAGGGGCTCGAATCGCGTTTTTTTGGGCCCAATTTTTCAGTCGTCTCCGATGCCGACTAGGGCTATATTTATCCTTAATGTGAAAGAGCGTACACAGAGGTTCCAGTTTAATGTGGGACTGGGTAATGGCTCCCCTGGGGAGTACACTTGTACCCTAAGCCTTCCTTTGGGGGCACTTTTGGATGGTCCAAATGGTCTCGCAACACATTTCTTTGGCCCGAGGTTTCAGTCGTCTCCGATGCCGGTTATGGTTTTATTTAGTGTTGCTCGGAAACAGCGAACCCGGAAGGTCCAGTTGTATGAGGGGCTGTGTAAAGGCTCCCCTGGGGAGTTCACTTGTACCCAAAGCCTTCCTTTGGGGCACTTTTGGATGGGCGAAAAGGGTTCCAAACATGTTTTATGGGGCCCGATTTTTCAGTTGTCTCCGATGCCGGCTAGGTATATATTTAGGGTTGCTTGGAAACAGCAAACCCGGAAGGTCCAGTTGCATATGGGGCTGCGTAAAGGCTCCCCTGGGGAGTTCACTTGTACTCTAAGCCTTCCTTTGGGGTCACTTTTGGATGGGCGTAATGGGCTCGAATCTCGTTTTTTGAGGCCTGATTATTCAGTCGTCTCCGATGCCGGGTAGGGCTATATTTAGCCTTAATGTGAAAGAGCGTACACGGAGGTTCCAGTTTAATGTGGGACTTGGGAATGGCTCCTGTGGGGAGTACACTTGTACCCTAAGCCTTCCTTTGGGGGCACTTTTGGATGGCCCAAAGGGGCTAGCAACGCTTTTTCTGGGGCCTGAGTTTTTAGTCGTCTCCGATGCCGGCCAGGGCTATATTTAGCCTTAATGTGAAAGAGCGTACACGGAGGTTCCAGTTGCATGTGGGGCTGCGTAAAGGATCCCCTGGGGAGTTCACTTGTACCCTAAGCCTTCCTTTTTGAGCACTTTTGGATGGGCGAAGGGGGCTCCAAACGTTTTTTCTGGGGCCCGCGTTTTCAGTCTTTTCCCAAGCCGGCTAGGGCTATATTTAGGGTTCCTTGGAAAGAGCAAACACTTTGGGTCCAGTTGCATGTGTGGCTGCGTAAAGGCTCCCCTGGGGAGTTCACTTGTACCCAAAGCCTTCCTTTGGGGGCACTTTTGGATGGGCGAGGGGGCTCAAATTGCGTTTTTTTGGGCCCGATTTTTCAGTCGTCTCCGATGCCTGCTAGGGATATATTTAGACTTAATGTGAAAGAGCGTACACCGAGGTTACAGTTTAATGTGGGACTGGGTAGTGGCTCCCCTGCGGAGTTCACTTGTACCCTAAGCCTTCCTTTGGGGGCACTTTTGGATGGTCCAAAGGGGCTCGCAATGCGTTTTCTGGGGCTAGAGTTTTCAGCCGTCTTCATTGCCGCCTGGGGTTATAGTTGGCGTTGCTTGGAAAGAGCGTACTCGGAAGGGTCCAGTTGCATGTGGGGCTGCGTAAAGGATCCCTTGGGGATTTCACTTGTACCCAAAGCCTTCCTTTGGGGGCAGTTTTTAATGGGTGAAGGGGGCTCGCAACGCGTTTTCTGGGGCCCGATTTTTCAGTCGTCTCTGATGCTGGCTAGGGATATATTTAGCCTTAATGTGAAATAGCGTACACGGAGGTTCCAGTTTAATGTGGGACTGGGGAATGGATCCCCTGGGGAGAACAATTGTACCCTAAGCCTTCCTTTGGGGACACTTTTGGATGGTCCAAAGGGGCTCGCAACACGTTTCTGTGGCGCGAGGTTTCAGTCGTCTCCGATGCCGGTTAGGGTTTTATTTAGGGTTGCTCGGAAAGAGCGAACCCGGAAGGTCCAGTTGCATGTGGGGCTGCGTACAGGCTCCCCTGGGGAGTTCAGTTGTACCAAAGCTTTCCTTTGGGGGCACTTTTGGATGGGTGAAGGGGGCTCGCAATATTTTTTCTGGGGCCCGAGATTTCAGTCGGCTCCGATGCCGGCCAGGGCTATATTTAGGGTTGCTTGGAAACAGCAAACCCAGAAGGTCCAGTTGCATGTGGGACTGGGGAATGGCTCCCCTTGGGAGCTCACTTGTACCCTAAGCCTTCCTTTGGGGGCGCTTTTGGATGGTCCAAAGGGGCTCACAACGCGTTTTCTGGGGCCCAAGTTTTCAGTCGCCTCCGATGCCGGGTAGGGATATATTTAGGGTTGCTTCGAAACAGCAAACCCGGAAGGTCCATTTGCATGTGGGGCTGCGTAAAGGCTCCCCTGGGGAGTGCAATTGTACCCAAAGCCTTCCTTTGGGGGCACTTTTGGATGGGCGAAAGGGGCTTGCAACGCGTTTTTTGAGGCCTGATTATTCAGTCGTCTCCGATGCCGGCTAGGGCTATATTTAGCCTTAATGTGAAAGAGCGTACACGGAGGTTCCAGTTGCATGTGAGGCTGCGTAAAGGCTTCCCTGGGGAGTAAACTTGTACCGAAAGCCTTCCTTTGGGGGCACTTTTGGATTTGCTTAGGGATCTATCAACGCGTTTTCTGGGGCCCCATTTTTCAGTCGTCTCCGATGCCGGCTAGGGTTATATTTAGCCTTAATGTGAAAGAGCGTACACGGAGATTCCAGTTTAATGTGGGACTGGGTAATGGCTCCCCTGGGGAGTACACTTGTACCCTAAGCCTTCCTTTGGGGGCACTTTTGGATGGTCCAAAGGGGCTTGCAACGCTTTTTCTGGGGCCTGAGTTTTCAGTCGTCTCCGATGCCGTCCAGGGTTATATTTAGACTTAATATGAAAGAGCGTACATAGAGGTTACAGTTTAATGTGGGACTGGGTAGTGGCTCCCCTGGGGAGTTCACTTGTACCCTAAGCCTTCCTTTGGGGGCACTTTTGGATGGGCAAAAGGAGCTCGCAACGCGTTTTCTGGGGCCCGAGTTTTCAGTCGTCTTCATTGCCGGCTGGAGTTATAGTTAGGGTTGCTTGGAAAGAGCGTACTCGGAAGGTCCAGTTGCATGTGGGGCTGCGTAAAGGCTCCCCTGGGGAGTTCACTTGTACCCTAAGCCTCCCTTTGGGGGCACTTTTTGTTTTGCGAAGGGGGCTCGCAATGCGTTTTCTGTGGCCCGAGGTTTCAGTCGTCTCCGATGCAGGTTAGGGATATAATTAACCTTAATGTCAAAGAGCGTACACGAGGTTCCAGTTTAATGTGGGACTGGGTAATGGCTCCCCTGGGGAGTTCAATTGTACCCAAAGCCTTCCTTTGGGGGCACATATGTATGGGCGAAGGGGTTTCGCAACGCATTTTCTGTGGCCCGAGTTTTCAGTAGTATCCGATGCCGGCTAGGGTTATATTTAGGGTTGCTCAGAAACAGCGTACTCGGAAGGTCCACTTGCATGTGGGGCTGCGTAAAGGCTCCCCTGGGGAGTTCACTTGTACCCAAAGCCTTCCTTTGGGGGCACTTTTGGATGGGCGAAAGGGGCTCGAATCGCGTTTTTTTGGGCCCGATTATTCAGTCGTCTCCGATGCCGACTGGGGGTATATTTAGCCTTAATGTGAAAAAGCGTACACGGAGGTTCCAGTTGCATGTGGGGCTGCGTAAAGGCTCCCCTGGGGAGTTCACTTGTACCCAAAGCCTTACTTTGGGGGCACTTTTGGATGGGCGACGGGGCTCAAATTGCGTTTTTTTGGGCCCTATTTTTCAGTCGTCTCCGATGCCGGCTAGGGTTATATTTAGACTTAATATGAAAGAGCGTACACCGAGGTTACAGTTTAATGTGGGACTGGGTAGTGGCTCCCCTGGGGAGTTCACTTGTACCCTAAGCCTTCCTTTGGGGGCACTTTTGGATGGTCCAAAGGGGCTCGCAACGCGTTTTCTGAGGCTCGAGTTTTCAGTCGTCTTCATTGCTGGCTGGGGTTATAGTTGGGGTTGCTTGGAAAGAGCGTACTCGGAAGGGTCCACTTGCATGTGTGGCTGCGTAAAGGCTCCCCCGGGGAGTTCACTTGTACCCAAAGCCTTCCTTTGGGGGCACTTTTGGATGGGCGAAGGGGGCTCGCAACGCGTTTTCTGGGGCTCGAGTTTTCAGTCGTCTTCGTTGCCGGCAAGGATTGTATTTAGGGTTGCTCGGAAACAGCGTACTCGGAAGGTCCAGTTTAATGTGGGGCTGCGTAAAGGCTCCTTTGGGGAGTTCACTTGTACCCTAAGCCTGATTCAAAGACCGAAGCCGAAATTCCTTTAAGTGGTATATTCTTTATTGCAGCGCTTGATGCACCGGGGATGTCTCCACCTATCGTGCATACCCAAAGCGGAAAGCAGTCTTGAATTTATACAATCAATCTATCAATATTCTACAAGCGCCTATACATATCCATTACCTATCCCCGCCTTCCCTCGCTTCTCATGCTAATTAGCCTTTTGGCACCTTGCGCCTGCGTAGATCCTCCCAAGAATTGTGGGCCGGGGTCTTTGGGACGTGGGCAGGGGTCTTTGGGAGGAAGACCCCGAGTCTTCCTCACAGTGTACTTTTCACCTTTGGTTAGGAATCTGCTGAATTGGCACGTTTCTTAATTGCGAGAGCTGGTTGTTGCCAATTCTTCCGTTTGTTGTATCTTTATAATGAATTCCAATGTCCAATTTTGAGATTTATAGTCCTTACATTTGTTTCTCTGTCCGTCTGCCGCTTCCTTATCATGAGTTCCAGTGTCTTGTTTCGAGATATACAGTCCATGTCTGGGGATTGTCCTTGCCTCCCCAATGCCTCCCCAATACCTCCTTAATCAATCCCCCCTTTTCTTTTCCCATGCAAATTCTTTTGCATCAGATACTTTCATTATTTACAGTAACACAACAAAGCAGGCATCTAAACAACATGCACACAAATATTCCTAACACTACTAATGTGATTAGAGCAATGAACACTTGTTTCAACCATTGGAAATTGGGCAACCAGGAGGTTAACTTATTCCATATTTCACTAAAACTCCATGAAAGATCATCTTTACTGATCTCATGTAGGACTCTTGTCTGCTTCCATATTTCTTCCAGGTCGGTAGAGATCCTTCCACTCTGATCTACATACATACAACAACTTGTATTTATTACTGTACAGACTCCCCCTTGAGCGGCCAGTAACAAGTCTAGGGCCATCCGATTTTGTAATACTACCTGTGATAAACTAGATATCTCTTCTTGTTGAGCCTTTATAGCATCCAGAGTTTTGTTTTCTAACTTCTCTATAATTGCAGAAATATTAACAATCGCCTTTTCCAATTCACTCACTCCTAACCATGGGATAAACCATCGAACAAAACTATGAAAAGCAGTGTGTCTCTCTATCAATGGATTGTTAATTTTTCGTCTAATTCTCCGGATATGATTTCTCAAATAACCTCGAGGCGCTACATCATGTATGGTCAAATTGGGGACTACTGCTCCAAGAGTGCAAGTTCCCTTCCAATTCTCGGGCAAGACCTTACGGGCTGTATCATTGCATAGCCAATACCACCCTTTTCCTTCTGGAACCGGCCAGCTAGTTGAATTTGCCCAGCCGCTAGTCGTACTAATATCAATTGCTCGATTACAAGATGTCTGATTTCCCACATAAGTAGTACCCGTATTTATACAATCCTGCTTTCCCATACCCCTAGGTGGGTTACACCTTTGTACACATACATAGTAAGATTCCAACGGCACAAAGCTACTCACTTCTAGTTCCAAAACTTCTTCATATTTTCGACCCCAAGATGTGTTTTCCCACAAATTAGTCCAAGGTAAGTTTGCAGGCAAGGGAATCCTGATTAACGATACACCCTTATTCCCATGCTGTGGCAGGTGGGTGCATACCCAACAGTTTGTCTTATCAATTACTTGAGAAATTGTTTGTATCAGGGACAGGTGTAAGTTCTCATCCCAAACTGCCCACCCCGAATCTGAGAACCACACCCCTTCAATCATTAGGATCTGGAAAACCATAATTTTGTTGGTCCAATTGGAGTGGTGGTCCATATCCTCGCCAGGGCCTTCTTCACCCTTGAATCGTGGATCCAAGCTGCTTGCTCCTTAATCTTAATGGCGGTGTGTGTTGTCAGTAATACCTGGTATGGTCCCGTCCACTTTCCTTCCGTTTTTCCTCTAGGGGTTGTCCTGAAAAAGTCTTTATATATATAATCCCTGAGCTTAAAAGGGTGGATTGGTTGATCCAACCGTCTAGCCCAGGTCCTGAGAACAAGTTTATGTACTTTATTTAATTATTTCTGAAGTTCAGTTATATATGCATATAAATATTCTAATCCTAACTGCGTTCGATCCTCTCCACTAAATAGAAATGGATATGGCCTTCCATATAAGATTTCAAAGGGACTCAAATTCCCTTTTATTCTAGGTTTAACTCAAATTTGTTGTTTAATTAAATGTTTCATTTTTTCTACCTGTCCACTTGCCTGCGGTCTATAAAGAGTATGCAGTTGTCTTTAGAATATCTTTAGAATCTTACTTATCTGTTGTACCACTTGCACACAAAAATGTGAAACTCTATCAGAAGACATTGCTACTAGAATCCCAAAGCATGGTATTATTTCATTTAACAAGACCTTAACCACTTCTTCTTGCTTTGTTTGTTCGACAGGGAAAGGCTTCAGGCCTTCCTGAAATCATGTCAGTCAGAACCAGTAAATAACAATACCCCCCTTTTCTAGGGAGTTCTGAAAAATCAATTTGCCACGGTTGCCCCGAATAATTTCCTTTACTGATTATTCCAAATTTTATTCTATTCTTGGTATTGGGGTTATTGTGTAAGCAAATGCTACATTGTTCAGTTACTTGTTTTATTGTTGTATATAAATTTTGTTCCACTAATGTCTGACTCAGGCTCTTATGCAATGTGTCAGCTCCCCGATGTGTTTTATTGTGTTCTGTAAGAACTATGGGCCATATCAAATTAGAGGGTATTATTACACAGTTATCTTTTAAATATACTCATCTATCTGGTTTCATTTTACCTTTCAAATCTTCAATTAATTTTAAGTCTTCTTTTGTATAATTTGGCTTTTTGGTTCATATATATAGTTTGGATTTTACCGTCTGGTATTAAAGACAATGCCTTCACCTCAGTTATTTCAGCTGCCCGCTTAGCCTTTGCCAATCGATTTCCAATTTCAAAATCGGTGTTCCCCTTTTGGTGTCCCTGACAATGCATGATAGCTACCTTTTCTGGTTGTTTTACAGCCTCTAACAATTTTAAAATTTCTTCTTTCCAAATTGCTCCATGAGCATGTACCATGCCGAATGTATATTTAGAATCTGTCCAAATATTTATTTTCCTTCCTGCTGCTAGTTCCAGTGCTCGCATAAGAGCAATTGTCTCTGCTTTCTGGGTGGACGTCCCAGGGGTAATGGTTTGGACTTGATTACCTGTTGAGTGGTTGTAATGGCGTACCCTGCCTTACGTTGTCCTTGTTTCACAAAGCTGCTTCCATCAGTATACCAAGATTCGTCAGCATCTTCTAAAAGTTCTTCCTTAAGATCGGGTCGATTAGAATACACAGTCTCCGTTGTTTCTATACAATCATGGGCTATGGGTTGATCCAGAGTTCCACTAAGGAAAGAAGCTGGATTTACGATGTTAATGACCACAGTTCCCACATCATCTTGTTCTACTAATATTGCTTGATATTTTAAAATCATCAATTCTTGTTTAAGTTGTTTAAAGACTTTTTGTGCTTCTCCAGTCCAGACTAACTTTGACTGGTTAATCTTTATCAATTCACATAGAGGCTTTACCAATCGTCCATAATTATAAATCCAAAGGCGACACCAACCTGTCATTCCTAAAAAGGTTTGTAGCTCCTTTACCGTTTGAGGTTCTGGAGTCCGGCAAATGACTTCCTTATGTTCAGTTCCTAGTTCTCGTTGTCCTCCCGAAATTTCAAATCCCAGATAGGTCACACTTTGTTGAGCCAGCTGGACTTTCTGTCAAGAGACTTGATATCCATTTTAAACCCAGAAAATTAAGAAAACTTATAGTCCATTGAATACAGCTCCCTTTAGTCTCGGTAGCTATTAAGAGATCATCTACATATTGTAACAAAGCACCTTCAGTGTCCGGAGGCATCCATGTTTCGAGTTCTCTTGCTAATTGGTTTCCAAAAATAGTGGGGCTATTCTTGAATCCTTGAGGTAGTAATGTCCACGTAAGCTGCGTCTTTCTGCCTGAATTGGGATTTTCCCATTCAAAGGCAAATAGGTTTTGGCTTTCTGTGGTTAAGCCTAGGCAGAAGAAGGCGTCTTTTAAATCCAGTACGGTTAACCAGACTTGACTATTCCTTAATTTAGTCAGCAAAGTATAAGGGTTTGCCACTACTGGATGTATATCCTCAGTGATCTTATTTATGGCCCTCAGATCCTGAACTAGCCTATATCTTTTCCCATCTGCCTTTTTAATTGGCAATATGGGTGTATTGTATTCTGATTCGCATTCAATCAATAATCCATACTGTATAAATCTATCAATTATCTCTTTAATTCCTTTCCTATCTTCTATCCTCAAAGGATATTGCTTAACCTTAACAGGTTTTTCTCCTGGCTTTAATTTAATAATTATTGGGGTCACATTTTTAGCTCTTCCAGGAACTTCAGTGGCCCAAACTCCTGGATATACTTGATTTATGATCTCTAAGGGTATTTCATTTTTAGGGTCAGTTTGTATTAGTGCCAAGCTTAACACATTTATTAGTTGTTCTTCTCCTATTCTTAATTTCATTTTCCCTTTTTCAACGACAATTTCTGCTCCTAATTGCTCTAATAAATCTCTACCTAAGAGTGCCCATGAGGAGTTAGGCGTATATAAAAATCTGTGTATGCCCCATTGTTTCCCTAACTTGTACTTCAAAGGTTCACAAAAATAAGCCTTTTCGGTTACACCTTGTCCTGGTTTCAGTTAGAATAGAGTTAATTTTTTTCCTAGTAGCTGGTAGAATGCTACGTTTTGGTTTAGGATGAGAAGAGTGTTGATAACACCCTGATGTTTTAATTGTTGCAGAGCAGTGCTTATACCAAGCCAAGGACTTCTCAGCTTCTTGCTCTGTCCTGCCAACAGGCAGGCTGGGGGTGCAGTAAGAGCTGGGAAGGGACAGACCCAGGACAGGTGACCCAAACTAGCCAAAGGGGTATTCCATACCATCTGACGTCATGCTAAACTATATATAGGGGTGGCTAGCCGGGGGAGGGGGCCGGACTGCTCGGGGTTAGGCTGGGCGTTGGTCAGCGGGTGGTGAGCAATTGCATTGTGCATCACTTGTTTGTACACATTATTAGTAGTGGTACTATTATCATCACTGTATTATTACTATTATTATTATTATTATTTTGTCTTATTAAACTGTCTTTATCTCAACTCATGGGCTTCACTTTCCATTTCTCTCCCCCGTCTCAGAGAGGGAGGGGGAGGGTGAGCGAACGGCTGCGTGGTGTTTAGCTGCCAGCTGGGTTAAACCACAACACACCTTTTACCCTAACATAATAATTCTGTGAAGGCATTAATGCTTGATTTAGAACTGAATACGTTGCCCCATATCAATAAGAAATTTCACTTCCATTCCTCCCCTAGCTTCATTATAATCAGTGGAGGATCCGCTAGGGTAGATTCCCCAGGTCCCCGTTATTCCTGTTGAAATCAGGGACCAATGATTACCCTAGAAAAAGGCTAGTCAATTTGTCCTCCGAAGCCAGGTCCAAACCGTTTTGTTTTATTTATTTATTTTCATTACATTTCAGAGTTGGTCCAAAAATTCCATAGGGGTTTCTTTTAGACCTTGTTGGAAGCATATTCTCAATTCCCAATTCATCCATATTTTAGTATTTACTTAGCCGTTCATAATTTTAGGGATGATTAGGGTCTCAGTGGGGTCGGTCAGGGGAATGCAGTTGTCCACAGTTCCCTGAGCGGTCCCATCGGTAATCTGAGCTCGCACATGAACTCAGGTTGTTTTAAGAGTTAACTGTTTTTCTGTTTCCATAACAACTCTCTCTTGGACCCATCATGATCCCTTTGCCCCAAAGGGCTAACACCCATGATTTTAAGATCTCTGCCTAGAGCAGAGGCAGAACTATTAACATTCCTACATCCTCTTTCCCTGCTCATTCAACTTCAAACACCTTTAACACTTTCAACAACCCTTTTAACACTTCCTTTATCTTTCTCCAGCCTGTACTTCTCTAATGCCAACATCAAAGGCTCAGTCAGGGGCCAACTTAATTCCGTACCTTTTCCCACCAAGATGCTGAAACAACATCAGTATACAACATTTCATCCTATTCTCCTTCTCAAAACCAACATTAACTGTAGCAAAACATTAGAGTTTAAAGTTCCATTTAAGGGCCACTTTTCTCCACATTCCAGCTTATAAAGCAGCCACCATTGATTACAATATTTTATCAATGTTTTCCTGTTCACACTTCCACCGGCAGATCCTCCAATATCCTTCCAGTGACTCAAAACACATCCTAACGCACTTTTCTTTAAAATTTCACTGCTTACTCGCCCCCCCATTTTCCAGTTTACACTTTCAGAATACACGTGTTACTTACAAAACATATCACAAAAACGTATCACTCACAAAATTACAGGCACGTAATATCTTTCAGTAGCGATGTCACAAAGCTACTATTACCAGCAATATTGCTAAAATCACAATAACAATAGTCAGAGTCAAATTCCACATGCGATAAGTCAGAAAACCGAACTGTGTAACACCATAACGATATCTTTCTTATAACAATGCCACGAACCTACTATTACCACCAGAAAAATAGCCAAAATCACAGTAACAATAACCAGAGTTAAATACCATACTCCATGAGTCAGAAAACCGAAATAAACAACACAATTCCAGATGGACCTTAAAGCGAGCTCTTTCCTTAAGGTCCCCAAATATACTTATGGTGCTTACCACAAAGTATATACCAAACACTGCCTCGCAGAAGATCACCTTCTGACTTACAGACAGTTCCAGATACAGATGGACCTCAAGGTCCCCAGATATACTTGTGGTACTAACCACAAAGTATATACCAAATACTGTCCTGCAGAAGTCACCTTCCGACTTACTGGACAGTCCCAGATGACCAGTCTACCAGAAAACCAAACCAGAATAAAGAATATACTCACTTACAATGATGGGGTCCTTGTCTGCCTCCGCAGTGATCCGGTGAGTCGAGGAGTCCCTCCGGGAAATCCCGGGGGTAACCTAGGGAGTCCTGTCCCCAGCGGGTCCTGCGGTCTGGCAGAGAGGTTGTCCCATCTGGGTCGCCAGATTGATTCAAAGATCGAAGCCGAAATTCCTTTAAGTGGTATATTCTTTATTGCAGCGCTGGATGCACGGGGGATCTCTCCACCTATCGTGCATACCCAAAGCGGAAAGCAGTCTTGAATTTATACAATCAATCTATCAATATTCTACAAGCGCATATACATATGCATTACCTATCCCCGCCTTCCCTCGCTTCTCATGCTAATTAGCCTTTTGGCACCTTGCGCCTGCGTAGAGCCTCCCAAGAATTGTGGGCAGGGGTCTTTGGGACGTGGGCAGGGGTCTTTGGGAGGAAGACCCCGAGTCTTCCTCACAGTGTACTTTTCACCTTTGGTCAGGAATCTGTTGAATTGGCACGTTTCTTAATTGCGAGAGCTGGTTGTTGCCAATTCTTCCGTTTGTTGTATCTTTATAATGAATTCCAATGTCCAATTTTGAGATTTATAGTCCTTACATTTGTTTCTCTGTCCGTCTGCCGCTTCCTTATCATGAGTTCCAGTGTCTTGTTTCGAGATATACAGTCCATGTCTGGGGATTGTCCTTGCCTCCCCAATGCCTCCCCAATACCTCTTTAATCATGCCTTCCTCAGGGGGCACTTTTGGATGGTCCAAAGGGGCTCGCAACGCGTTTTCTGGGGCCCGAGTTTCAGTCGTCTCCAATGTCGGCTGGGATATATTTAGGGTTGCTCGGAAACAGCGAACCCGGAAGGTCCAGTTGCATGTGGGGCTGCGTAAAGTCTCCCCTGGGGAGTTCACTTGTACTCTAAGCCTTCTTTTGGGGGCACTTTTGGATGGTCCAAAGGGGCTAGCAACGCTTTTTCTGGGGCCTGAGTTTTCAGTCATCTCCGATGCCGGCCAGGGCTTTATTTAGCCTTAATGTGAAAGAGCGTACACGGAGGTTCCAGTTGCATGTGAGGCTGCGTAAAGGCTCCCCTGGGGAGAACACTTGTACCCTAAGCCTTCCTTTCGGGGCACTTTTGGATGGCCCAAAGGGGCTCGCAACGCGTTTCTGTGGCCCGAGTTTTCAGTCGTCTCCGATGCAGGTTAGGGTTATATTTAGCCTTAATGTGAAAGAGCGTACAAGGAGGTTCCAGTTTAATGTGGGAATGGGTAATGGCTCCCCTGGGGAATTCAATTGTACCCAAAGCCTTCCTTTGGGGGCACTTTTGGATGGGCGAAAGGGGCTCGAATCGCATTTTTTGGGGCCCGATTATTCAGTCGTCTCCCAAGCCGGTTAGGGATATATTTAGACTTAATGTGAAAGAGCGTACACGGAGGTTCCATTTAATGTGGGACTGGGTAATGGCTCCCCTGGGGAGTTCACTTGTACCCAAAGCCTTCCTTTGGGGGCACTTTTGGATGGGCGAAAGGGGCTCGCAACGCGTTTTCTGGGGCCCTATGTTTAAGTCGTCTCCGATGCCGGTTAGGGTTATATTTAGTGTTGCTCGGAAACAGAGAACCCGGAAGGTCCAGTTGCATGTGGGGCTGCGTAAAGGCTCCCCTGGGGAGTTCTCTTGTACCCAAAGCCTTCCTTTGGGGGCACTTTTAGATGGGCGAAGGGGTTCAAAACACGTTTTTTGAGTCCCGATTTTTAAGTCGTGTCCCAAGCCGGCTAGGGATATATATATGCTTGCTTTGAAAGAGTGAGCCCGGAGGGTCCAGTTGCATGTGGGGCTGCGTAAAGGCTCCCCTGGGGAGTTCACTTGTACCCTAAGCCTTCCTTTGAGGGCACTTTTGGATGGGCGAAGGGGGCTCGCAATGTGTTTTCTGGGGCCCAATTTCAGTCTTCTTCAACGCCGGCTAGGACTATATTTAGGGTTCCTCGGAAAGAGCAACCACGGAGGTTCCACTTGCATGTGGGGCTGCGTAAAGGCTCCCCTGGGGAGTTCACTTGTACCCAAAGCCTTCCTTTGGGGGCACTTTTGTATGGGCGAAGGGGGCTCAAAATGAGTTTTCTGGGGCCCGATTTTTCATTCGTCTCCCAATTCTGCTAGGTTTATATTTAAGGTTCCTCCGAAAGAGCAAACACGGAGGTTCCACTTGCATGTGGGGCTGCGTAAAGGCTCTCCTGGGGAGTTCACTTGTACCCAAAGCCTTCCTTTGGGGGCACTTTTGGATGGTCCAAAGGGGCTTGAATCGCGTTTTTTTGGGCCCGATTATTCAGTCGTCTCCCAAGCCGGCTAGGGTTATATTTAGCCTTAATGCGAAAGAGCGTACACGGAGGTTCCAGTTTAATGTGGGACTGGATAATGCCTCCCCTGTGGAGTTCACTTATACCCTAAGCCTTCCTTTTCGGGTACTTTTGGATGGTCCAAAGGGGCTCGCAACACGTTTACTGGGGCCCGAGTTTTCAGTCGTCTCCAATGCCGGCCAGGGCTATATTTAGGGTTCCTCGGAAAGAGCGAAAACGGAGGGTCCAGTTGCATGTGGGGCTGCGTAAAGGCTCCCCTGGGGAGTTCACTTTTACCCAAAGCCTTCCTTTGGGGGCACTTTTGGATGGGCGAAAGGGGCACAGAACGCGTTTTTTAGGGCCCGATTATTCAGTCGTCTCCGATGCCGTCTAGGGTTATATTTAGCCTTAATGTGAAAGAGCGTACATGGAGATTCAAGTTTAATGTGGGACTGTGTAATGGCTTCTCTGGAGAGTTCACTTGTACCCAAAGCCTTCCTTTGGGGGCACTTATGGATGGTCCAAAGGGGCTCGCAACGCGTTTTCTGAGGCCCGAGTTTTCAGTCGTCTCTGATGCTGGCTAGGGTTATATATAGGGTTACTCGGAAACATCGAACCCGAAAGTTCCAGTTGCATGTGGGGCTGCGTAAAGGCTCCCCTGGGGAGCTCACTTGTACCCAAAGCCTTCCTTTGGGGGCGCTTTTGGATGGTCCAAAGGGGGCTCGCAATGTGTTTTCTGGGGCCCGAGTTTTCAGTCGGCTCCGATGCCGGCCAGGGCTATATTTAGGGTTCCTCGGAAAGAGTAAACACGGAGGTTCCACTTGCATGTGGGGCTGCGTAAAGGGTCCTCTGCGAGTTCACTTGTACCCTAAGCCTTCCTTTGGGGGCACTTTTGGATGGGCCAAAGGGGCTCAAAACGCGGTTTCTGGGGCCCGGATTTTTAGTCCTCTCCGATGCCAGCCCTGGCTATATTTAGGGTTCCTCGGAAAGAGCAAACACGGAGGTTCCGCTTGCATGTGGGGCTGCGAAAAGGCTCCCCTGGGGAGTTCACTTGTACCCAAAGCCTTCCTTTGAGGGCACTTTTGGATGGGTGAAAGGGGCTGGAATCGCGTTTTCTGGGGCTAGATTTTTCAGTCTTCTCCCATGCTGGCCAGGGCTATATTTAGCGTTCCTCGGAAAGAGCAAACACGGAGGTTCCACTTGCATGTGGGGCTGCCTAAAGGGTCATCTGGGAGTTCACTTGTACCCAAAGCCTTCCTTTTGGGGCACTTTTGGATGGGCGAATGGGGCTCGAATCGCGTTTTTTAGGGCCCGATTATTCATTCGTCTTCGTTGCCGGCTAGGGTTATGATTATGGTTGCTCGGAAACAGCAAACCCGAAAGGTCCAGTTGCATGTGGGGCCGCGTAAAGGCTCCCCTGGGGAGTTCACTTGTACCCAAAGCCTTCCTTTGGGGGCACTTTTATATGGGCGAATGGGGCTCGCAACTCGTTTTATGTGGCGCGAATTTTCAGACGTCTCCGATGCCGGCCAGGGTTATATTTAGGGTTACTCGGAAAGAGCAAACACGGAGGTTCCACTTGCATGTGGGGCTGTGTAAAGGCTCCCCTGGGGAGTTTACTTGTACCCAAAGCCTTCCTTTGGTGGTACTTTTGGATGGGCGAAGAGGAGTCGCAATGTGTTTTCCGGGGCCCAATTTTTCATTCGTCTCCCAGACCGGCTAGGGCTATATTTAGGGTTCCTCCGAAAGAGCAAACACGGATGTTCCACTTGCATGTGGGGCTGCGTAAAGGCTCCCCCAGGGAGTTCACTTGTACCCTAAGCCTTCTTTTGGGGGCACTTTTGGTTGGTGAAAGGGTCTCGAATCGCGTTTTTTATGGCCCGATTATTCAGTCCTCTCCGATGCCGTCTAGGGTTATATTTAGTCTTAAGGTGAAAGAGCGTGCACGGAGGTTCCAGTTAATGTGGGACTGGGTAAAGGCTCCCCTGGGGATTTCACTTGTATTCTAAACCTTCCTTTGGGGGCACTTTTTAATGGTCCAAAGGGGCTCGCAACGCGTTTTCTGGGGCCCGAGTTTTTAGTCGTCTCCGATGCTGGCTAGGGTTATATTTATGGTTGCTCTGAAACAGCGAACCCGAAATGTCGAGTTCCATGTGGGGCTGCATAAAGGCTCCCCTGGGGAGATCTCTTGTAGCCAAAGCCTTCCTTTGGGGGCACTTTTTGATGGTCCAAGGGGATTCGCATTGCGTTTTCTGAGACCCGCTTTTTTACTCGTCTTCCTTAGCGGCTTGAGCTATATTTAGGCTTTCGTAGAAAGAGTGAACCTGGAGGGTCCAGTTGCATGTGGGGCTGCGTAAACGCTCCCCTGGGGAGTTCAGTTGTACCCAAAGCCTTCCTTTGGGGGCACTTTTATATGAGCGAATTGGGCTCGCAACGCGTTTTCTGTGGCCCGAGTTTTCAGACGTCTCCGATGCCGGCCCGGGTTATATTTAAGGTTCCTCGGAAAGAGCAAACACGGAGGTTCCACTTGCATGTGGGGCTGCGTAAAGGCTCCCCTGGGGAGTTCACTTGTATCCAAAGCCTTCCTTTGGGGGCACTTTTGGATGGGCGAAAGGGGCTCGCAACGCGTTTTCTGGTGCCCGGTTTTTACTCTTCTCCGATGCCGGCCCGGGATATCTTTAGTGTTAATCGGAAAGAGCAAACACGGAGGTTCCACTTGCATGTGGGGCTGCGTAAAGGCTCCCCTGGGGAGTTCATTGTACCCAAAGGCTTCCTTTGGGGGCACTTTTGGACGGTCCAAAGTGGCTCGTAACACGTTTTTTGGGGCCCTAGTTTTCAGTCGACTTTGATGCCGGCTAGGGTTATATTTAGTCTTAATGTGAAGGAGCGTACACGGAGGTTCCAGTTAATGTGGGACTGGGTAATGGCTCCCCTGGGGAGTTCACTTGTACCCTCAGCCTTCCTTTGGGGGCACTTTTGGATGGGCGAAAGGGGAACGCAACGCGTTTTTTGGGGCCCGATTTTTCAGTCGTCTCCGATGCTGGCTAGGGTTATATTTAGGGTTGCTTGGAAACTGCGAACCTGAAAGGTCCAGTTGCATATGGGGCTGCATAAAGGCTCCCCTGGGGAGTTCACTTGTACCCAAAGCCTTCCTTTGGGGGCACTTTTGGATGGGCGAAAGGGTCTTGTAACGCATTTCCTGGGGCCCGATTTTTCAGTCGTCTCCCAAACCGGCTAGGTCTATATTTAGGGTTCCTCGGAAAGAGTAAACACGGAGGTTCCACTTGCATGTGGGGCTGCGAAAAGGCTCCCCTGGGGAGTTCACTTGTACCCAAAGCCTTCCTTTGGGGGCACTTTTGGATGGACGAAAGGGTCTCGAATCGCGTTTATTAGGGCCCGATTATTCATTCGTCTTCGTTGCCGGCTAGGGTTATGATTAGTGTTGCTCGGAAACAGCAAACCTGAAAGGTCCATTTGCATGTAGGCCTGTTTAAAGGCTCCCCTTGGGAGTTCACTTGTACCCAAAGCCTTCCTTTGTGGGGCACTTTTGGATGGGCGAAAGGGGCTCGGAATTCGTTGTCTGGGGCCTGAGTTTTCAGTCATCTTCTTTGCCGGCAAAGGTTATATTTAGTGTTGATCGGAAACAACGGACTCAGAAGGTCCAGTTGCATGTGGGGCTGCGTAAAGGCTCCCCTGGGGAGTTCACTTGTACCCTAAGCCTTCCTTTGGGGGCACTTTTGGATGGGCGAAAGGGGCTCGAAACGCCTTTTTTTGGGCCTGATTATTCAGTCGTCTCCCAAGCCCGCTAAGGATATATTTAGACTTAATGTGAAAGAGCGTACAAGGAGGTGCCAGTTTAATGTGGGACTGGGTAATGGCTCCCCTGGGGAGTTCACTTGTACCCAAATCCTTCCTTTGGGGGCACATTTGGATGGTCCAATGGGGCTCACAACGCGTTTTCTGGGGCCTGAGTTTTCTGTCATCTTCTATGCGGGCAAGGGTAATATTTAGGGTTGATAGGAAACAGCGAACCCGGAAGGTCCAGTTGCATGTGGGGCTGCGTAAAGGCTCCCCTTTGGAGTTCACTTGTACGCAAAGCCTTCCTTTGGGGGCACTTTTGGATGGGCGAAAGGGGCTCGAATCGCATTTTTTGGGGCCCTATTATTCAGTCGTCTCCCAAGCCGGCTAGGGCTATATTTAGCCTTAATGTGAAAGAGCGTACACGGAGGTTCCAGTTTAATGTGGGAATTGGTAATGGCTTCCCTGGGGAGTTCACTTGTACCCTAAGCCATCCTGTGGTGGAACTTTTGGATGGTCCAAAGGGGCTCGCAACGCGTTTTATGGGGCCCGAGTTTTCAGTCGTCTTCGATGACGGCGAGGGTTATATTTAGGGTTCCTCGGAAACAGCGAACACAAATGGTCCAGTTACATGTGAGGCTGCGTAAAGGCTCCCCTGGGGAGTTCACTTGTACCCAAAGCCTTCCTTTGGGGGCACTTTTAGATGGGCGAAAGGGACTCGAAACGCGTTTTCTGGGGCCTGAGTTTTCAGTCGTGTTCGCTGCTGGCAAGGGATATATATAGGGTTGCTCGGAAACAGAGTACTTGGAAGGTCCAGCTGCATGTGGGGCTGCGTAAAGGCTCCCCTGGGGAGTTCACTTGTACCCAAAGCCTTCCTTTGGGGACACTTTTGGATGGGCGAAGGGGGCTCGCAACGTGTTTTCTGGGGCCCGAGTTTTCAGTCTTCTCCCACGCCGGCTCTGGATATATTAAGGGTTCCTCGGAAAGAGCAAACACGGAGGTTCCACTTGTATGTGGGGCTGTGTAAAGGCTCTCCTGGGCACTTCAGATGTATCCAAAGCCAGCCTTTAAGGGCACTTTTGGATGTGCGAAAGGGGCTCGGAATTCGTTATCTGTGGCCTGGTTTTTTAGACTTCTCCGATGCCAGCCCTCGCTATATTTAGGGTTCCTCGGAAAGAGCAAACACGGAGTTTCCACTTGCATGTGGGGCTGTGTAAAATGTCCCCTGGGCACTTCAGATGTATCCTAAGCCTTCCTTTGGGGGCACTTTTGGACGGGCGAAAATTGCTTGTAACGCGTTTTCTGGGGCCCGAGTTTTCAGTCTTCTCCGATGCTTGCTAGGGTTATGTTTAGGGTTCCTCGGAAAGAGCAAACACGGAGGTTCCACTTGCATGTGGGGCTGCGTAAAGGCTCCCCTGGGGAGTTCACTTGTACCCAAAGCCTTCAATTCTGGGCACTTTTGGATGGTCCAATGGGGCTCAAAACGTTTTTCTGGGGCCCAGTTTTTTAATCTTCTGTGATACCGGCCTGGGCAATATTTAGGGTTCCTCGGAAGGAGCAAACACAGAGGTTCCACTTGCATGTGGGGCTGCGTAAAGCCTCCCCTGGGGAGTTCAGATGTATCCAAAGCCTTCCCTTGGGGGCACTTTTGGATGGGCGAAGGGGGCTCGCAATTGTATTCTGGGGCCCGATTTTTCATTCGTCTCCCAAGACGGCTAGGGCTATATTTAGGGTTCCTCGGAAAGAGCAAACATGGAGGTTCCAGTTGCATGTGGGGCTGCGTAAAGGCTCCCCTGGGGAGTTCACTTGTACCCAAAGCCTTCCTTTGGGGGCACTTTTGGATGGACGAAAGGGGCTCGAATCGCGTTTTTTTGGGCCTGATTATTCAGTCGTCTCCCAAGCCGGCTAGGGTTATATTTAGCCTTCATGTGAAAGAGCGTACATGGAGGTGCCAGTTTAATGTGGGACTGGGTAATGGCTCCCCTGGGGAGTACACTTGTACCCTAAGCGTTCCTTTGGGGGCACTTTTGGATGGGCGAAAGGGACGCGCAACGTGTTTCTGTGACCTGAGATTTCAGTCGTCTCCAATGCCGGTTAGGGTTATATTTAGGATTGCTCGGAAACAACGAACCCGGAAGGTCCAGTTGCATGTGGGGCTGCATAAAGGCTCCCCTGGGGAGTTCACTTGTACCCAAATCCTTCCTTTGGGGGCACTTTTGGATGGGCGAAGGGGGCTCGCAACGCGTTTTCTGGGGCCCGAGTTTTCAGTCGTCTCCCACGCCGTCCCTGGTTATATTAAGGGTTCCTCGGAAAGAGTAAACACGGAGGTTCCACTTGCATGTGGGGCTGCGTAAAGGCTCCCCTGGGGAGTTCACTTGTACCCAAAGCCTTCAATTCTGGGCACTTTTGGATGGTCTAATGGGGCTCACAACGTTTTTTCTGGGGCCCAGTTTTTTAGTCTTCTGTGATACCGGCCTGGGCAATATTTAGGGTTCCTCGGAAGGAGCAAACACAGAGGTTCCACTTGCATGGCTGCGTAAAGCCTCCCCTGGGGAGTTCAGATGTATCCAAAGCCTTCCCTTGGGGGCACTTTTGGATGGGCGAAGGGGGCTCGCAACGTGTATTCTGGGGCCCGATTTTTCATTCGTCTCCCAAGACGGCTAGGGCTATATTTAGGGTTCCTCAGAAAGAGCAAACATGGAGGTTCCAGTTGCATGTGGGGCTGCGTAAAGGCTCCCCTGGGGAGTTCACTTGTACCCAAAGCCTTCCTTTGGGGGCACTTTTGGATGGGCGAAAGGGGCTCGGAATTCGTTTTCTGGGGCCTGAGTTTTCAGCCGTCTTCGTTGCCGGCTAGGGTTATATTTAGGGTTGCTTGGAAACAGCGTACTTGGAAGGTCCAGTTGCATGTGGGGCTGCGTAAAGGCTCCCCCGTGGAGTTCACTTGTACCCAAAGCCTTTTGTTGCTGTCACTTTTGGATAGGCGAAAGGGGCTCAGAATTTGTTTTCTGGGGCCTGAGTTTTCAGTCGTCTTCGTTGCAGGCTAGGGATATATTTAGTGTTGCTCGAAAAAAGCTAACACGGAAGGTCCAGTTGCATGTAGGGCTGCGTAAAGGATCCCAGGGGCACTTCAGATGTATCTAAAGCCTTCCTTTGGGGTCACTTTTGGATGGGCAAAAGGGGCTCGCAACGCGTTTTCTGGGGCCCCGTTTTTCAGTCATCTTCCAAGTCTGCTAGGGCTATATTTAGGGTTCCTCGGAAAGAGCAAACACAGAGGTTCCACTTGCATTTGGGGCTGCGTAAAGGCTCCCTTGGGGAGTTCACATGTACCCAAAGCCTTCCTTTGGGGGCACTTTTGGATGGGCGAAAGGGGCTCGGAATTCGTTTTCTGGGACCTGAGTTTTCAGTCGTCTTCGTTGCCGGCTAGGGCTATATGTAGGGATGCTTGGAAAGAGCGTACTCGGAATGTCCAGTTGCATGTGGGGCTGCGTAAAGGCTCCCCTGGGGAGTTCAATTGTACTCAAAGCCTTCCTTTGGGGGCACTTTTGGATGGGTGAAAGGGGCTCGAATCGCGTTTTTTGGGGCTCGATTATTCAGTCGTCTCCCAAGCCGGCTAGGGTTATATTTATCCTTAATGTGAAGGAGTGTACACGGAGGTTCCAGTTTAATGTGGGACTGGGTAATCGCTCCCCTGGGGAGTACACTTGTACCCTAAGCGTTCCTTTGGGGGCACTTTTTTATGGTCCAAAGGGGCTCGCAACACGTTTCTGTGGCCCTAGATTTTAGTCGTCTTTGATGCCAGTTAGGGATATATTTATGGTTGCTCGGAAACAGCGAACCCGGAAGGTCCAGTTGCATGTGGGGCTGCATAAAGGCTCCCCTGAGGAGTTCACTTGTACCCAAAGCCTTCCTTTGGGGGCACTTTTGGATGGGCGAAGGGGCCTCGCAACGCGTTTCCTGGGGCCCGAGTTTTCAGTCGTATCCGTTGCCGGCCAGGGCTATATTTAGGGTTCCTCGGAAAGAACAAACACGGAGGTTCCACTTGCATGTGTGGCTGTGTAAAGGCTCCCCTGGGGAGTTCACATGTACCCAAAGCCTTCCTTTGGGGGCACTTTTGGATGGGCGAAGGGGGCTCGCAATTTGTTTTCTGGGGCCTGAGTTTTCAGTCTTCTCCCACGCCGGCTAGGGCTATATTTATGGTTCCTCGGAAAGAGCAAATACGGAGGTTCCACTTGCATGTGGGGCTGCGTAAAGGCTCCCCTGGGCACTTCAGATGTACCCAAAGCCTTCCTTTGGGGGCACTTTTGGATGGGCGAAAGGGGCTCGGAATTCGTTTTCTGGGGCCTGAGTTTTCAGTCGTCTTTGTTGTCGACTAGGGATATATGTAGGGATGCTCGGAAAGAGCGTACTCGGAATGTCCAATTGCATGTGGGGCTGCGTAAAGGCTCCCCTGGGGAGTTCAATTGTACCCAAAGCCTTCCTTTGGGGGCACTTTTGGATGGGTGAAAGGGGCTCGAATCGCGTATTTTGGGGCCCGATTTTTCAGTCGTCTCCGATGCCGGCTAAGGTTATATTTAGGGTTGCTCGGAAAGAGCGAACCCGGAAGGTCCAGTTGCATGTGGGGCTGCGTAAAGGCTCCCCTGGGGAGTTCACTTGTACCCAAAGCCTTCCTTTGGGGGCACTTTTGGATGGGCGAAGGGGGCTCGCAACGCGTTTTCTGGGGCCCGATTTTTCAGTCATCTCCTAAGTCTGCTAGGGGTATATTTAGGGTTCCTCGGAAAGAGCAAACACGGAGGTTCCACTTGCATGTGGGGCTTCGTAAGAGCTCCCCTGGGCACTTCAGATGTATCCAAATCCTTCCATTGGGGGCACTTTTGGATGGGCGAAAGGGGCTCGGAATTCGTTTTCTGGGGCCTGATTTTTCAGTCGTCTACGTTGCCGGCTAGGGATATATTTAGTGTTGCTCGGAAACAGCGTACTCGGAAGGTCCAGTTGCATGTGGGGCTGCATAAAGGCTCCCCTGGGGAGTTCACTTGTACCCAAAGCCTTCCTTTGGGGGCACTTTTGGATGGGCGAAAGGGGCTCGGAATTCGTTATATGTGGCCCAGTTTTTTAGTCTTCTCTGATGCCGGCTAAGGTTATATTTAGGGTTCCTCGGAAAGAGCAAACACGTAGGTTCCACTTGCATGTGGGGCTGTGTAAAGGCTCCCCTGGGGAGTTCACTTGTATCCAAAGCCTTCCTTTGGGGGCACTTTTGGATGGGCGAAAGGGGCTCGGAATTCGTTTTCTGGGACCTGAGTTTTCAGCCGTCTTCGTTGCCGGCTAGGGTTATATTTAGGGTTACTCGGAAAGAGCTTACTCGGAAGGTCCAGTTGCATGTGGGGCTGCGTAAAGGCTCCCCTGCGCACTTCAGATATATCCAAAGCCTTCCTTTGAGGGCACTTTTGGATGGGCGAAAGGGGCTCGAATCGCGTTTTTTGGGGCTTGATGATTCAGTCTTCTCCCAAGACGGCTAGGGATATATTTAGCCTTTATGTGAAAGAGCGTACACGGAGATTCCAGTTTAATGTGGGAACGGGTAATGGCTCCCCTGGGGAGTTCACTTCTACCCTAAGCCATCCTTTGGTGGAACTTTTGGATGGTGCAAAGGGGCTCTCAACGCGTTTTCTGGGGCACGAGTTTTCAGTCGTATCCTTTGCCGGCCAGGGCTATATTTAGGGTTCCTCGGAAAAAGCGAACACGGAGGGTCCAGTTACATGTGAGGCTGGGTAAAGGCTCCCCTGGGGAGTTCACTTGTACCCAAAGCCTTCCTTTGGGGGCACTTTTGGATGGGCGAATGGGGCAGCACGCGTTTTCGGGGGCCTGCGTTTTCAGTCATCTTCTTTGCCGGCAAGGGTAATATTTAGGGTTGATAGGAAACAGCGAACCCGGAAGGTCCAGTTGCATGTGGGGCTGCGTAAAGGCTCCCCTGCGCACTTCAGATGTATCCAAAGCCTTCCTTTGGGGGCACTTTTGGATGGGCGAAAGGGGCTCGAATCGCGTTTTTTGGGGCCCGATTTTTCAGTCGTCTCCGATGCCGGCTAGGGCTATATTTAGGGTTGCTCGGAAACAGCGAACCCGGAAGGTCCAGTTGCATGTGGGGCTGCATAAAGGCTCCCCTGGGGAGTTCACTTGTACCCAAAGCCTTCCTTTGGGGGCACTTTTGGATGGGCGAAGGGGGCTCGCAACGCGTTTTCTGGGGCCCGATTTTTCACTCATCTCCTAAGTCTGCTAGGGGTATATTTAGGGTTCCTCGGAAAGAGCAAACACGGAGGTTCCACTTGCATGTGGGGCTTCGTAAGAGCTCCCCTGGGCACTTCAGATGTATCCAAATCCTTCCATTGGGGGCACTTTTGGATGGGCGAAAGGGGCTCGGAATTCGTTTTCTGGGGCCTGATTTTTCAGTCGTCTACGTTGCCGGCTAGGGATATATTTAGTGTTGCTCGTAAACAGCGTACTCGGAAGGTCCAGTTGCATGTGGGGCTGCATAAAGGCTCCCCTGGGGAGTTCACTTGTATCCAAAGCCTTCCTTTGGGGGCACTTTTGGATGGGCGAAAGGGGCTCGGAATTCGTTTTCTGGGACCTGAGTTTTCAGCCGTCTTCGTTGCCGGCTAGGGTTATATTTAGGGTTACTCGGAAAGAGCTTACTCGGAAGGTCCAGTTGCATGTGGGGCTGCGTAAAGGCTCCCCTGCGCACTTCAGATATATCCAAAGCCTTCCTTTGAGGGCACTTTTGGATGGGCGAAAGGGGCTCGAATGCCTTTTTTTGGGGCTTGATGATTCAGTCTTCTCCCAAGACGGCTAGGGATATATTTAGCCTTAATGTGAAAGAGCGTACACGGAGATTCCAGTTTAATGTGGGAACGGGTAATGGCTCCCCTGGGGAGTTCACTTGTACCCTAAGCCATCCTTTGGTGGAACTTTTGGATGGTGCAAAGGGGCTCTCAACGCGTTTTCTGGGGCCCGAGTTTTCAGTCGTATCCTTTGCCGGCCAGGGCTATATTTAGGGTTCCTCGGAAAAAGCGAACACGGAGGGTCCAGTTACATGTGAGGCTGGGTAAAGGCTCCCCTGGGGAGTTCACTTGTACCCAAAGCCTTCCTTTGGGGGCACTTTTGGATGGGCGAATGGGGCAGCACGCGTTTTCGGGGGGCTGCGTTTTCAGTCATCTTCTTTGCTGGCTAGGGTTATATTAAGGGTTGCTCGGAAACAGCGTACTTGGACGGTCCACTTGCATGTGGGGCTGCGTAAAGGCTCCCCTGGGGAGTTCACTTGTACTCAAAGCCTTCCTTTGGGGGCACTTTTGGATGGTCCAAAGGGGCTCACAACGCGTTTTCTGGGGCCTGAGTTTTCTGTCATCTTCTTTGCCGGCAAGGGTAATATTTAGGGTTGATAGGAAACAGCGAACCCGGAAGGTCCAGTTGCATGTGGGGCTGCGTAAAGGCTCCCCTGCGCACTTCAGATGTATCCAAAGCCTTCCTTTGGGGGCACTTTTGGATGGGCGAAAGGGGCTCGAATCGCGTTTTTTGGGGCCCGATTTTTCAGTCGTCTCCGATGATGGCTAGGGCTATATTTAGGGTTGCTCGGAAACAGCGAACCCGGAAGGTCCAGTTGCATGTGGGGCTGCATAAAGGCTCCCCTGGGGAGTTCACTTGTACCCAAAGCCTTCCTTTGGGGGCACTTTTGGATGGGCGAAGGGGGCTCGCAACGCATTTTCTGGGGCCCGATTTTTCAGTCATCTCCCAAGTCTGCTAGGGGTATATTTAGGGTTCCTCGGAAAGTACAAACACGGAGGTTCCACTTGCATGTGGGACTTCGTAAGAGCTCCCCTGGGCACTTCAGATGTATCCAAAGCCTTCCTTTGGGGGCACTTTTGGATGGGCGAAAGGGGCTCGGAATTCGTTTTCTGGGGCGTGATTTTTCAGTCCTCTACGTTGCCGGCTAGGGATATATTTAGTGTTGCTCGGAAAGAGCTTACTCGGAAGGTCCAGTTGCATGTGGGGCTGCGTAAAGGCTCCCCTGGGGAGTTCACTTGTAACCAAAGCCTTCCTTTGGGAGCACTTTTGGATGGGCGAAAGGGGCTCAGAATTTGTTTTCTGGGGCCTGAGTTTTCAGTCGTCTTCATTGCAGGTTAGGGATATATTTAGTGTTGCTCGGAAACAGCGTATTCGGAAGGTCCAGATGCATTTGGGGCTGCGTAAAGGCTCCCCTGGGGAGTTCACTTGTACCCAAAGCCTTCCTTTGGGGGCACTTTTGGATGGGCGAAGGGGCCTCGCAACGCGTTTCCTGGGGCCTGAGTTTTCAGTAGTATCCGTTGCCGGCAAGGGCTATATTTAGGGTTCCTCGGAAAGAACAAACACGGAGGTTCCACTTGCATGTGGGGCTGCGTAAAGGCTTCCCTGGGGAGTTCATATGTACCCAAAGCCTTCCTTTGGGGGCACTTTTGGATGGGCGATAGGGGCTCGAATCGCGTTTTTTGGGGCCCGAATTTTCAGTCGTCTCCAATGCCGGCCCGGGCTATATTTAGGCTTCCTCAGAAAGAGCAAACACGGAGGTTCCACTTGCATGTGGGGCTTCGTAAGAGCTTCCCTGGGCAGTTCAAATGTATCCAAAGCCTTCCTTTAGGGGCACTTTTGAATGGGCGAAAAGGGCTCACAACGCTTTTTCTGGGGCCTGAGTTTTCAGTCATCTTCTTTGCCGGCAAGGGTAATATTTAGGGTTGATCGGAAACAGAGAACCCGGAAGGTCCAGTTGCATGTAGGGCTGCGTAAAGGCTCCCCTGGGGAGTTCACTTGTACCCAAAGCCTTCCTTTGGGGGCACTTTTGGATGGGCGAAGGGGGCTCGCAACGCGTTTTCTGGGGCCCGAGTTTTCAGTCGTCTCCCATGCCGGCCCTGGTTATATAAAGGGTTCCTCGGAAAGAGCAAACACGGAGGTTCCACTTGCATGTGGGGCTGCGTAAAGGCTCCCCTGGGGAGTTCACTTGTACCCAAAGCCTTCAATTCTGGGCACTTTTGGATGGTCCAATGGGGCTCACAATGTTTTTTATAGGGCCCAGTTTTTTAGTCTTCTGCGATACCGGCCCGGGCAATATTTAGGGTTCCTCGGAAGGAGCAAACACGGAGGTTCCACTTGCATGTGGGGCTGCATAAAGCCTCCCCTGGGGAGTTCAGATGTATCCAAAGCCTTCCCTTGGGGGCACTTTTGGATGGGCGAAGGGGGCTCGCAACGTGTATTCTGGGGCCCGATTTTTCATTCGTCTCCCAAGACGGCTAGGGATATATTTAGGGTTCCTCGGAAAGAGCAAACACGGAGGTTGCACTTGCATGTGGGGCTGCGTAAAGGCTCCCCTGGGGAGTTCACTTGTACCCTAAGCCTTCCTTTGGGGGCATTTTTGGATTGGCGAAAGGGGCTCGGAATTCTTTTTCTGGGGCCTGAGTTTTCAGTCGTCTTCGTTGCCGGCTACGGCTATATTTAGGGTTGCTCGGAAATAGCGTAATCGGAAGGTCCAGTTGCATGTGGGGCTGCGTAAAGGCTCCCCTGCGCACTTCAGATGTATCCAAAGCCTTCCTTAGGGGGCACTTTTGGATGGGCGAAAGGGGCTCGAATATCGTTTTTTGGGGCCCGATTATTCAGTCGTCCCCCAAGCCGGCTAGGGTTATATTTAGCCTTCATGTGAAAGAGCGTACAAGGAGGTGCCAGTTTAATGTGGGACTGGGTAATGGCTCCCCTGGGGAGTACACTTGTACCCTAAGCGTTCCTTTGGGGGCACTTTTGGATGGGCGAAAGGGGCTCGCAACGTGTTTCTGTGGCCTGAGATTTCAGTCGTCTCCAATGCCGGTTAGGGTTATATTTAAGATTGCTCGGAAACAGCGAACCCGGAAGGTCCAGTTGCATGTGGGGCTTCATAAAGGCTCCCCTGGGGAGTTCGCTTGTACCCAAATCCTTCCTTTGGGGGCACTTTTGGTTGGGCGAAGGGGGCTCGCAACGCGTTTTCTGGGGCCCGAGTTTTCAGTCGTCTCCCAGGCCGTCCCAGGTTATATTAAGGGTTCCTCGGAAAGAGCAAACACGGAGGTTCCACTTGTATGTGGGGCTGCGTAAAGGCTCTCCTGGGCACTTCAGATGTATCCAAATCCTTCCTTTGGGTGCACTTTGGGATGTGCGAAAGGGGCTCGGAATTCGTTATTTGTGGCCCAGATTTTTAGTCTTCTCCGATGCCAGCCCTGGTTATATTTAGGGTTCCTCGGAAAGAGCAAACACGGAGGTTGCACTTGCATGTGGGGCTGCGTAAAGGCTCCCCTGGGGAGTTCACTTGTACCCTAAGCCTTCCTTTGGGGGCATTTTTGGATTGGCGAAAGGGGCTCGGAATTCTTTTTCTGGGGCCTGAGTTTTCAGTCGTCTTCATTGCCGGCTACGGCTATATTTAGGGTTGCTCGGAAATAGCGTAATCGGAAGGTCCAGTTGCATGTGGGGCTGCGTAAAGGCTCCCCTGCGCACTTCAGATGTATCCAAAGCCTTCCTTAGGGGGCACTTTTGGATGGGCGAAAGGGGCTCGAATATCGTTTTTTGGGGCCCGATTATTCAGTCGTCCCCCAAGCCGGCTAGGGCTATATTTAGCCTTAATGTGAAAGAGCGTACACGGAGGTTCCAGTTTAATGTGAGAATTGGTAATGGCTTCCCTGGGGAGTTCACTTGTACCCTAAGCCATCCTTTGAGGGCACTTTTGGATGGTCTAAAGGGGCTCGCAACGCGGTTTTTGGGGCCCGAGTTTTCAGTCGTCTCCGATGCCGGCGAGGGCTATATTTAGGGTTCCTCGGAAACAGAGAACACAAAGGGTCCAGTTACACTTTAGGCTGCGTAAAGGCTCCCCTGGGGAGTTCACTTGTTCCTAATGCCTTTCTTTGGGGGCACTTTTGGATAGGCGAAGTGGGCTCGCAACTCGTTTTCTGGGGCCCGATTTTTCAATCGTCTGCCAAGTCGCCTTGGGCTATATTTAGGGTTCCTCGGAAAGAGCAAACATGGAGGTTCCACTTGCATGTGGGGCTGCGTAAAGGCTCCCCTGGGGAGTTCTCTTGTACCCAAAGCCTTCATTTGGGGGCACTTTTGGATGGTCCAATGGGGCTCACTACACGTTTTCTGGGGCCTGAGTTTTCAGTCATCTTCGCTGCCTGCAAGGGTAATATTTAGGGTTGATCAGAAACAGCGAACCCGGAAGGTCCAGTTGCATGTGGGGCTGCGTAAAGGCTCCCCTGGGGAGTTCACTTGTACCCAAAGCCTTCCTTTGGAGGCACTTTTGGATGGTCCAAAGGGGCTCTCAACGCGTTTTCTGTGGCCCGAGTTTTCACTCGTTTTCGTTGCCGACTAGGGATATATTTAGTGTTGCTCAGGAACAGCTAACACGGAAGGTCCAGTTGCATATGGGGCTGCGTAAAGGCGTCCTTGGGGAGTTCACTTGTACCCAAAGCCTTCCTTTGGGGGCACTTTTGGATGGACGAAAGGGGCTCGAATCGCGTTTTTTTGGGCCTGATTATTCAGTCTTCTCCCAAGCCGGCTAGGGTTATATTTAGCCTTCATGTGAAAGAGGGTACAAGGAGGTGCCAGTTTAATGTGGGACTGGGTAATGGCTCCCCTGGGGAGTTCACTTGTACCCAAAGCCTTCCTTTGGGGGCACTTTTAGATGGGCGAAAGGGACTCGAAACGCGTTTTCTGGGGCCTGAGTTTTCAGTCGTCTTCGCTGCCGGCAAGGGATATATATAGGGTTGCTCGGAAACAGAGTACTCGGAAGGTCCAGCTGCATGTGGGGCTGCGTAAAGGCTCCCCTGGGGAGTTCACTTGTACCCAAAGCCTTCAATTCTGGGCACTTTTGGATGGTCTAATGGGGCTCACAACGTTTTTTCTGGGGCCCAGTTTTTTAGTCTTCTGTGATACCGGCCTGGGCAATATTTAGGGTTCCTCGGAAGGAGCAAACACAGAGGTTCCACTTGCATGTGGGGCTGCGTAAAGCCTCCCCTGGGGAGTTCAGATGTATCCAAAGCCTTCCCTTGGGGGCACTTTTGGATGGGCGAAGGGGGCTCGCAACGTGTATTCTGGGGCCCGATTTTTCATTCGTCTCCCAAGACGGCTAGGGCTATATTTAGGGTTCCTCAGAAAGAGCAAACATGGAGGTTCCAGTTGCATGTGGGGCTGCGTAAAGGCTCCCCTGGGGAGTTCACTTGTACCCAAAGCCTTCCTTTGGGGGCACTTTTGGATGGGCGAAAGGGGCTCGGAATTCGTTTTCTGGGGCCTGAGTTTTCAGCCGTCTTCGTTGCCGGCTAGGGTTATATTTAGGGTTGCTTGGAAACAGCGTACTTGGAAGGTCCAGTTGCATGTGGGGCTGCGTAAAGGCTCCCCCGTGGAGTTCACTTGTACCCAAAGCCTTTTGTTGCTGTCACTTTTGGATAGGCGAAAGGGGCTCAGAATTTGTTTTCTGGGGCCTGAGTTTTCAGTCGTCTTCGTTGCAGGCTAGGGATATATTTAGTGTTGCTCGAAAAAAGCTAACACGGAAGGTCCAGTTGCATGTAGGGCTGCGTAAAGGATCCCAGGGGCACTTCAGATGTATCTAAAGCCTTCCTTTGGGGTCACTTTTGGATGGGCAAAAGGGGCTCGCAACGCGTTTTCTGGGGCCCCGTTTTTCAGTCATCTTCCAAGTCTGCTAGGGCTATATTTAGGGTTCCTCGGAAAGAGCAAACACAGAGGTTCCACTTGCATTTGGGGCTGCGTAAAGGCTCCCTTGGGGAGTTCACATGTACCCAAAGCCTTCCTTTGGGGGCACTTTTGGATGGGCGAAAGGGGCTCGGAATTCGTTTTCTGGGGCCTGAGTTTTCAGTCGTCTTCGTTGCCGGCTAGGGCTATATGTAGGGATGCTTGGAAAGAGCGTACTCGGAATGTCCAGTTGCATGTGGGGCTGCGTAAAGGCTCCCCTGGGGAGTTCAATTGTACTCAAAGCCTTCCTTTGGGGGCACTTTTGGATGGGTGAAAGGGGCTCGAATCGCGTTTTTTGGGGCTCGATTATTCAGTCGTCTCCCAAGCCGGCTAGGGTTATATTTATCCTTAATGTGAAGGAGTGTACACGGAGGTTCCAGTTTAATGTGGGACTGGGTAATGGCTCCCCTGGGGAGTACACTTGTACCCTAAGCGTTCCTTTGGGGGCACTTTTTTATGGTCCAAAGGGGCTCGCAACACGTTTCTGTGGCCCTAGATTTTAGTCGTCTTTGATGCCAGTTAGGGATATATTTATGGTTGCTCGGAAACAGCGAACCCGGAAGGTCCAGTTGCATGTGGGGCTGCATAAAGGCTCCCCTGAGGAGTTCACTTGTACCCAAAGCCTTCCTTTGGGGGCACTTTTGGATGGGCGAAGGGGCCTCGCAACGCGTTTCCTGGGGCCCGAGTTTTCAGTCGTATCCGTTGCCGGCCAGGGCTATATTTAGGGTTCCTCGGAAAGAACAAACACGGAGGTTCCACTTGCATGTGTGGCTGTGTAAAGGCTCCCCTGGGGAGTTCACATGTACCCAAAGCCTTCCTTTGGGGGCACTTTTGGATGGGCGAAGGGGGCTCGCAATTTGTTTTCTGGGGCCTGAGTTTTCAGTCTTCTCCCACGCCGGCTAGGGCTATATTTATGGTTCCTCGGAAAGAGCAAATACGGAGGTTCCACTTGCATGTGGGGCTGCGTAAAGGCTCCCCTGGGCACTTCAGATGTACCCAAAGCCTTCCTTTGGGGGCACTTTTGGATGGGCGAAAGGGGCTCGGAATTCGTTTTCTGGGGCCTGAGTTTTCAGTCGTCTTTGTTGTCGACTAGGGATATATGTAGGGATGCTCGGAAAGAGCGTACTCGGAATGTCCAATTGCATGTGGGGCTGCGTAAAGGCTCCCCTGGGGAGTTCAATTGTACCCAAAGCCTTCCTTTGGGGGCACCTTTTGGATGGGTGAAAGGGGCTCGAATCGCGTATTTTGGGGCCCGATTTTTCAGTCGTCTCCGATGCCGGCTAAGGTTATATTTAGGGTTGCTCGGAAAGAGCGAACCCGGAAGGTCCAGTTGCATGTGGGGCTGCGTAAAGGCTCCCCTGGGGAGTGCAATTGTACCCAAAGCCTTCCTTTGGGGGCACTTTTGGATGGGCGAAGGGGGCTCGCAACGCGTTTTCTGGGGCCCGATTTTTCAGTCATCTCCTAAGTCTGCTAGGGGTATATTTAGGGTTCCTCGGAAAGAGCAAACACGGAGGTTCCACTTGCATGTGGGGCTTCGTAAGAGCTCCCCTGGGCACTTCAGATGTATCCAAATCCTTCCATTGGGGGCACTTTTGGATGGGCGAAAGGGGCTCGGAATTCGTTTTCTGGGGCCTGATTTTTCAGTCGTCTACGTTGCCGGCTAGGGATATATTTAGTGTTGCTCGGAAACAGCGTACTCGGAAGGTCCAGTTGCATGTGGGGCTGCATAAAGGCTCCCCTGGGGAGTTCACTTGTACCCAAAGCCTTCCTTTGGGTGCACTTTTGGATGGGCGAAAGGGGCTCGGAATTCGTTATATGTGGCCCAGTTTTTTAGTCTTCTCCGATGCCGGCTAAGGTTATATTTAGGGTTCCTCGGAAAGAGCAAACACGGAGGTTCCGCTTGCATGTGGGGCTTCTTAAAGGCTCCCCTGGGGAGTTCACTTGTATCCAAAGCCTTCCTTTGGGGGCACTTTTGGATGGGCGAAAGGGGCTCGGAATTCGTTTTCTGGGACCTGAGTTTTCAGCCGTCTTCGTTGCCGGCTAGGGTTATATTTAGGGTTACTCGGAAAGAGCTTACTCGGAAGGTCCAGTTGCATGTGGGGCTGCGTAAAGGCTCCCCTGCGCACTTCAGATATATCCAAAGCCTTCCTTTGAGGGCAGTTTTGGATGGGCGAAAGGGGCTCGAATCGCGTTTTTTGGGGCTTGATGATTCAGTCTTCTCCCAAGACGGCTAGGGATATATTTAGCCTTAATGTGAAAGAGCGTACACGGAGATTCCAGTTTAATGTGGGAACGGGTAATGGCTCCCCTGGGGAGTTCACTTCTACCCTAAGCCATCCTTTGGTGGAACTTTTGGATGGTGCAAAGGGCCTCTCAACGCGTTTTCTGGGGCCCGAGTTTTCAGTCGTATCCTTTGCCGGCCAGGGCTATATTTAGGGTTCCTCGGAAAAAGCGAACACGGAGGGTCCAGTTACATGTGAGGCTGGGTAAAGGCTCCCCTGGGGAGTTCACTTGTACCCAAAGCCTTCCTTTGGGGGCACTTTTGGATGGGCGAATGGGGCAGCACGCGTTTTCGGGGGCCTGCGTTTTCAGTCATCTTCTTTGCCGGCAAGGGTAATATTTAGGGTTGATAGGAAACAGCGAACCCGGAAGGTCCAGTTGCATGTGGGGCTGCGTAAAGGCTCCCCTGCGCACTTCAGATGTATCCAAAGCCTTCCTTTGGGGGCACTTTTGGATGGGCGAAAGGGGCTCGAATCGCGTTTTTTGGGGCCCGATTTTTCAGTCGTCTCCGATGCCGGCTAGGGTTATATTTAGGGTTGCTCGGAAACAGCGAACCCGGAAGGTCCAGTTGCATGTGGGGCTGCATAAAGGCTCCCCTGGGGAGTTCACTTGTACCCAAAGCCTTCCTTTGGGGGCACTTTTGGATGGACGAAGGGGGCTCGCAACGCGTTTTCTGGGGCCCGATTTTTCAGTCATCTCCTAAGTCTGCTAGGGGTATATTTAGGGTTCCTCGGAAAGAGCAAACACGGAGGTTCCACTTGCATGTGGGGCTTCGTAAGAGCTCCCCTGGGCACTTCAGATGTATCCAAATCCTTCCATTGGGGGCACTTTTGGATGGGCGAAAGGGGCTCGGAATTCGTTTTCTGGGGCCTGATTTTTCAGTCCTCTACGTTGCCGGCTAGGGATATATTTAGTGTTGCTCGGAAACAGCGTACTCGGAAGGTCCAGTTGCATGTGGGGCTGCATAAAGGCTCCCCTGGGGAGTTCACTTGTACCCAAAGCCTTCCTTTGGGGGCACTTTTGGATGGGCGAAAGGGGCTCAGAATTTGTTTTCTGGGGCCTGAGTTTTCAGTCGTCTTCGTTGCAGGTTAGGGATATATTTAGTGTTGCTCGGAAACAGCGTATTCGGAAGGTCCAGATGCATGTGGGGCTACGTAAAGGCTCCCCTGGGGAGTTCACTTGTACCCAAAGCCTTCCTTTGGGGGCACTTTTGGATGGGCGAAGGGGCCTCGCAACGCGTTTCCTGGGGCCTGAGTTTTCAGTAGTATCCGTTGCCGGCAAGGGCTATATTTAGGGTTCCTCGGAAAGAACAAACACGGAGGTTCCACTTGCATGTGGGGCTGCGTAAAGGCTTCCCTGGGGAGTTCATATGTACCCAAAGCCTTCCTTTGGGGGCACTTTTGGATGGGCGATAGGGGCTCGAATCGCGTTTTTTGGGGCCCGAATTTTCAGTCGTCTCCAATGCCGGCCCGGGCTATATTTAGGCTTCCTCAGAAAGAGCAAACACGGAGGTTCCACTTGCATGTGGGGCTTCGTAAGAGCTTCCCTGGGCAGTTCAAATGTATCCAAAGCCTTCCTTTAGGGGCACTTTTGAATGGGCGAAAAGGGCTCACAACGCTTTTTCTGGGGCCTGAGTTTTCAGTCATCTTCTTTGCCGGCAAGGGTAATATTTAGGGTTGATCGGAAACAGAGAACCCGGAAGGTCCAGTTGCATGTAGGGCTGCGTAAAGGCTCCCCTGGGGAGTTCACTTGTACCCAAAGCCTTCCTTTGGGGGCACTTTTGGATGGGCGAAGGGGGCTCGCAACGCGTTTTCTGGGGCCCGAGTTTTCAGTCGTCTCCCATGCCGGCCCTGGTTATATAAAGGGTTCCTCGGAAAGAGCAAACACGGAGGTTCCACTTGCATGTGGGGCTGCGTAAAGGCTCCCCTGGGGAGTTCACTTGTACCCAAAGCCTTCAATTCTGGGCACTTTTGGATGGTCCAATGGGGCTCACAATGTTTTTTATAGGGCCCAGTTTTTTAGTCTTCTGCGATACCGGCCCGGGCAATATTTAGGGTTCCTCGGAAGGAGCAAACACAGAGGTTCCACTTGCATGTGGGGCTGCGTAAAGCCTCCCCTGGGGAGTTCAGATGTATCCAAAGCCTTCCCTTGGGGGCACTTTTGGATGGGCGAAGGGGGCTCGCAACGTGTATTCTGGGGCCCGATTTTTCATTCGTCTCCCAAGACGGCTAGGGCTATATTTAGGGTTCCTCAGAAAGAGCAAACACGGAGTTTCCACTTGCATGTGGGGCTGCGTAAAGGCTCCCCTGGGGAGTTCACTTGTACCCAAAGCCTTCCTTTGGGGGCACTTTTGGATGTGCGAAAGGGGCTCGAATCGCGTTTTTTTGGGCCTGATTATTCAGTCGTCTCCCAAGCCGGCTAGGGTTATATTTAGCCTTCATGTGAAAGAGCGTACAAGGAGGTGCCAGTTTAATGTGGGACTGGGTAATGGCTCCCCTGGGGAGTACACTTGTACCCTAAGCGTTCCTTTGGGGGCACTTTTGGATGGGCGAAAGGGGCTCGCAACGTGTTTCTGTGGCCTGAGATTTCAGTCGTCTCCAATGCCGGTTAGGGTTATATTTAAGATTGCTCGGAAACAGCGAACCCGGAAGGTCCAGTTGCATGTGGGGCTTCATAAAGGCTCCCCTGGGGAGTTCGCTTGTACCCAAATCCTTCCTTTGGGGGCACTTTTGGTTGGGCGAAGGGGGCTCGCAACGCGTTTTCTGGGGCCCGAGTTTTCAGTCGTCTCCCAGGCCGTCCCAGGTTATATTAAGGGTTCCTCGGAAAGAGCAAACACGGAGGTTCCACTTGTATGTGGGGCTGCGTAAAGGCTCTCCTGGGCACTTCAGATGTATCCAAATCCTTCCTTTGGGTGCACTTTGGGATGTGCGAAAGGGGCTCGGAATTCGTTATTTGTGGCCCAGATTTTTAGTCTTCTCCGATGCCAGCCCTGGTTATATTTAGGGTTCCTCGGAAAGAGCAAACACGGAGGTTGCACTTGCATGTGGGGCTGCGTAAAGGCTCCCCTGGGGAGTTCACTTGTACCCTAAGCCTTCCTTTGGGGGCATTTTTGGATTGGCGAAAGGGGCTCGGAATTCTTTTTCTGGGGCCTGAGTTTTCAGTCGTCTTCGTTGCCGGCTACGGCTATATTTAGGGTTGCTCGGAAATAGCGTAATCGGAAGGTCCAGTTGCATGTGGGGCTGCGTAAAGGCTCCCCTGCGCACTTCAGATGTATCCAAAGCCTTCCTTAGGGGGCACTTTTGGATGGGCGAAAGGGGCTCGAATATCGTTTTTTGGGGCCCGATTATTCAGTCGTCCCCCAAGCCGGCTAGGGCTATATTTAGCCTTAATGTGAAAGAGCGTACACGGAGGTTCCAGTTTAATGTGAGAATTGGTAATGGCTTCCCTGGGGAGTTCACTTGTACCCTAAGCCATCCTTTGAGGGCACTTTTGGATGGTCTAAAGGGGCTCGCAACGCGGTTTTTGGGGCCCGAGTTTTCAGTCGTCTCCGATGCCGGCGAGGGCTATATTTAGGGTTCCTCGGAAACAGAGAACACAAAGGGTCCAGTTACACTTTAGGCTGCGTAAAGGCTCCCCTGGGGAGTTCACTTGTTCCTAATGCCTTTCTTTGGGGGCACTTTTGGATAGGCGAAGTGGGCTCGCAACTCGTTTTCTGGGGCCCGATTTTTCAATCGTCTGCCAAGTCGCCTTGGGCTATATTTAGGGTTCCTCGGAAAGAGCAAACATGGAGGTTCCACTTGCATGTGGGGCTGCGTAAAGGCTCCCCTGGGGAGTTCTCTTGTACCCAAAGCCTTCATTTGGGGGCACTTTTGGATGGTCCAATGGGGCTCACTACACGTTTTCTGGGGCCTGAGTTTTCAGTCATCTTCGCTGCCTGCAAGGGTAATATTTAGGGTTGATCAGAAACAGCGAACCCGGAAGGTCCAGTTGCATGTGGGGCTGCGTAAAGGCTCCCCTGGGGAGTTCACTTGTACCCAAAGCCTTCCTTTGGAGGCACTTTTGGATGGTCCAAAGGGGCTCTCAACGCGTTTTCTGTGGCCCGAGTTTTCACTCGTTTTCGTTGCCGACTAGGGATATATTTAGTGTTGCTCAGGAACAGCTAACACGGAAGGTCCAGTTGCATATGGGGCTGCGTAAAGGCGTCCTTGGGGAGTTCACTTGTACCCAAAGCCTTCCTTTGGGGGCACTTTTGGATGGGCGAAAGGGGCTCGAATCGCGTTTTTTTGGGCCTGATTATTCAGTCTTCTCCCAAGCCGGCTAGGGTTATATTTAGCCTTCATGTGAAAGAGGGTACAAGGAGGTGCCAGTTTAATGTGGGACTGGGTAATGGCTCCCCTGGGGAGTTCACTTGTACCCAAAGCCTTCCTTTGGGGGCACTTTTAGATGGGCGAAAGGGACTCGAAACGCGTTTTCTGGGGCCTGAGTTTTCAGTCGTCTTCGCTGCCGGCAAGGGATATATATAGGGTTGCTCGGAAACAGAGTACTCGGAAGGTCCAGCTGCATGTGGGGCTGCGTAAAGGCTCCCCTGGGGAGTTCACTTGTACCCAAAGCCTTCCTTTGGGGGCACTTTTGGATGGGCGAAGGGGGCTCGCAACGCGTTTTCTGGGGCCCGAGTTTTCAGTCTTCTCCCACGCCGGCTCTGGATATATTAAGGGTTCCTCGGAAAGAGCAAACACGGAGGTTCCACTTGTATGTGGGGCTGTGTAAAGGCTCTCCTGGGCACTTCAGATGTATCCAAAGCCAGCCTTTAAGGGCACTTTTGGATGTGCGAAAGGGGCTCGGAATTCGTTATCTGTGGCCTGGTTTTTTAGACTTCTCCGATGCCAGCCCTCGCTATATTTAGGGTTCCTCAGAAAGAGCAAACACGGAGTTTCCACTTGCATGTGGGGCTGTGTAAAATGTCCCCTGGGCACTTCAGATGTATCCTAAGCCTTCCTTTGGGGGCACTTTTGGACGGGCGAAAATTGCTTGTAACGCGTTTTCTGGGGCCCGAGTTTTCAGTCTTCTTTGATGCTGGCTAGGGTTATGTTTAGGGTTCCTCGGAAAGAGCAAACACGGAGGTTCCACTTGCATGTGGGGCTGCGTAAAGGCTCCCCTGGGGAGTTCACTTGTACCCAAAGCCTTCAATTCTGGGCACTTTTGGATGGTCTAATGGGGCTCACAACGTTTTTTCTGGGGCCCAGTTTTTTAGTCTTCTGTGATACCGGCCTGGGCAATATTTAGGGTTCCTCGGAAGGAGCAAACACAGAGGTTCCACTTGCATGTGGGGCTGCGTAAAGCCTCCCCTGGGGAGTTCAGATGTATCCAAAGCCTTCCCTTGGGGGCACTTTTGGATGGGCGAAGGGGGCTCGCAACGTGTATTCTGGGGCCCGATTTTTCATTCGTCTCCCAAGACGGCTAGGGCTATATTTAGGGTTCCTCAGAAAGAGCAAACATGGAGGTTCCAGTTGCATGTGGGGCTGCGTAAAGGCTCCCCTGGGGAGTTCACTTGTACCCAAAGCCTTCCTTTGGGGGCACTTTTGGATGGGCGAAAGGGGCTCGGAATTCGTTTTCTGGGGCCTGAGTTTTCAGCCGTCTTCGTTGCCGGCTAGGGTTATATTTAGGGTTGCTTGGAAACAGCGTACTTGGAAGGTCCAGTTGCATGTGGGGCTGCGTAAAGGCTCCCCCGTGGAGTTCACTTGTACCCAAAGCCTTTTGTTGCTGTCACTTTTGGATAGGCGAAAGGGGCTCAGAATTTGTTTTCTGGGGCCTGAGTTTTCAGTCGTCTTCGTTGCAGGCTAGGGATATATTTAGTGTTGCTCGAAAAAAGCTAACACGGAAGGTCCAGTTGCATGTAGGGCTGCGTAAAGGATCCCAGGGGCACTTCAGATGTATCTAAAGCCTTCCTTTGGGGTCACTTTTGGATGGGCAAAAGGGGCTCGCAACGCGTTTTCTGGGGCCCCGTTTTTCAGTCATCTTCCAAGTCTGCTAGGGCTATATTTAGGGTTCCTCGGAAAGAGCAAACACAGAGGTTCCACTTGCATTTGGGGCTGCGTAAAGGCTCCCTTGGGGAGTTCACATGTACCCAAAGCCTTCCTTTGGGGGCACTTTTGGATGGGCGAAAGGGGCTCGGAATTCGTTTTCTGGGGCCTGAGTTTTCAGTCGTCTTCGTTGCCGGCTAGGGCTATATGTAGGGATGCTTGGAAAGAGCGTACTCGGAATGTCCAGTTGCATGTGGGGCTGCGTAAAGGCTCCCCTGGGGAGTTCAATTGTACTCAAAGCCTTCCTTTGGGGGCACTTTTGGATGGGTGAAAGGGGCTCGAATCGCGTTTTTTGGGGCTCGATTATTCAGTCGTCTCCCAAGCCGGCTAGGGTTATATTTATCCTTAATGTGAAGGAGTGTACACGGAGGTTCCAGTTTAATGTGGGACTGGGTAATGGCTCCCCTGGGGAGTACACTTGTACCCTAAGCGTTCCTTTGGGGGCACTTTTTTATGGTCCAAAGGGGCTCGCAACACGTTTCTGTGGCCCTAGATTTTAGTCGTCTTTGATGCCAGTTAGGGATATATTTATGGTTGCTCGGAAACAGCGAACCCGGAAGGTCCAGTTGCATGTGGGGCTGCATAAAGGCTCCCCTGAGGAGTTCACTTGTACCCAAAGCCTTCCTTTGGGGGCACTTTTGGATGGGCGAAAGGGGCTCGGAATTCGTTATATGTGGCCCAGTTTTTTAGTCTTCTCCGATGCCGGCTAAGGTTATATTTAGGGTTCCTCGGAAAGAGCAAACACGGAGGTTCCACTTGCATGTGGGGCTTCTTAAAGGCTCCCCTGGGGAGTTCACTTGTATCCAAAGCCTTCCTTTGGGGGCACTTTTGGATGGGCGAAAGGGGCTCGGAATTCGTTTTCTGGGACCTGAGTTTTCAGCCGTCTTCGTTGCCGGCTAGGGTTATATTTAGGGTTACTCGGAAAGAGCTTACTCGGAAGGTCCAGTTGCATGTGGGGCTGCGTAAAGGCTCCCCTGCGCACTTCAGATATATCCAAAGCCTTCCTTTGAGGGCACTTTTGGATGGGCGAAAGGGGCTCGAATCGCGTTTTTTGGGGCTTGATGATTCAGTCTTCTCCCAAGACGGCTAGGGATATATTTAGCCTTAATGTGAAAGAGCGTACACGGAGATTCCAGTTTAATGTGGGAACGGGTAATGGCTCCCCTGGGGAGTTCACTTGTACCCTAAGCCATCCTTTGGTGGAACTTTTGGATGGTGCAAAGGGGCTCTCAACGCGTTTTCTGGGGCCCGAGTTTTCAGTCGTATCCTTTGCCGGCCAGGGCTATATTTAGGGTTCCTCGGAAAAAGCGAACACGGAGGGTCCAGTTACATGTGAGGCTGGGTAAAGGCTCCCCTGGGGAGTTCACTTGTACCCAAAGCCTTCCTTTGGGGGCACTTTTGGATGGGCGAATGGGGCAGCACGCGTTTTCGGGGGCCTGCGTTTTCAGTCATCTTCTTTGCCGGCAAGGGTAATATTTAGGGTTGATAGGAAACAGCGAACCCGGAAGGTCCAGTTGCATGTGGGGCTGCGTAAAGGCTCCCCTGGGGAGTTCACTTGTACTCAAAGCCTTCCTTTGGGGGCACTTTTGGATGGTCCAAAGGGGCTCACAACGCGTTTTCTGGGGCCTGAGTTTTCTGTCATCTTCTTTGCCGGCAAGGGTAATATTTAGGGTTGATAGGAAACAGCGAACCCGGAAGGTCCAGTTGCATGTGGGGCTGCGTAAAGGCTCCCCTGCGCACTTCAGATGTATCCAAAGCCTTCCTTTGGGGGCACTTTTGGATGGGCGAAAGGGGCTCGAATCGCGTTTTTTGGGGCCCGATTTTTCAGTCGTCTCCGATGCCGGCTAGGGCTATATTTAGGGTTGCTCGGAAACAGCGAACCCGGAAGGTCCAGTTGCATGTGGGGCTGCATAAAGGCTCCCCTGGGGAGTTCACTTGTACCCAAAGCCTTCCTTTGGGGGCACTTTTGGATGGACGAAGGGGGCTCGCAACGCATTTTCTGGGGCCCGATTTTTCAGTCATCTCCCAAGTCTGCTAGGGGTATATTTAGGGTTCCTCGGAAAGTACAAACACGGAGGTTCCACTTGCATGTGGGACTTCGTAAGAGCTCCCCTGGGCACTTCAGATGTATCCAAAGCCTTCCTTTGGGGGCACTTTTGGATGGGCGAAAGGGGCTCGGAATTCGTTTTCTGGGGCGTGATTTTTCAGTCGTCTACGTTGCCGGCTAGGGATATATTTAGTGTTGCTCGGAAACAGCGTACTCGGAAGGTCCAGTTGCATGTGGGGCTGTGTAAAGGCTCCCCTGGGGAGTTCACTTGTAACCAAAGCCTTCCTTTGGGAGCACTTTTGGATAGGCGAAAGGGGCTCAGAATTTGTTTTCTGGGGCCTGAGTTTTCAGTCGTCTTCGTTGCAGGTTAGGGATATATTTAGTGTTGCTCGGAAACAGCGTATTCGGAAGGTCCAGATGCATGTGGGGCTGCGTAAAGGCTCCCCTGGGGAGTTCACTTGTACCCAAAGCCTTCCTTTGGGGGCACTTTTGGATGGGCGAAGGGGCCTCGCAACGCGTTTCCTGGGGCCTGAGTTTTCAGTAGTATCCGTTGCCGGCAAGGGCTATATTTAGGGTTCCTCGGAAAGAACAAACACGGAGGTTCCACTTGCATGTGGGGCTGCGTAAAGGCTTCCCTGGGGAGTTCATATGTACCCAAAGCCTTCCTTTGGGGGCACTTTTGGATGGGCGATAGGGGCTCGAATCGCGTTTTTTGGGGCCCGAATTTTCAGTCGTCTCCAATGCCGGCCCGGGCTATATTTAGGCTTCCTCAGAAAGAGCAAACACGGAGGTTCCACTTGCATGTGGGGCTTCGTAAGAGCTTCCCTGGGCAGTTCAAATGTATCCAAAGCCTTCCTTTAGGGGCACTTTTGAATGGGCGAAAAGGGCTCACAACGCTTTTTCTGGGGCCTGAGTTTTCAGTCATCTTCTTTGCCGGCAAGGGTAATATTAAGGGTTGATCGGATACAGAGAACCCGGAAGGTCCAGTTGCATGTAGGGCTGCGTAAAGGCTCCCCTGGGGAGTTCACTTGTACCCAAAGCCTTCCTTTGGGGGCACTTTTGGATGGGCGAAAGTGGCTCGGAATTCGTTATCTGTGGCCCGGTTTTTTAGTCTTCTCCGATGTCAGCCCTCGCTATATTTAGGGTTCCTCGGAAAGAGCAAACACGGAGGTTCCACTTGCATGTGGGGCTGTGTAAAGGCTCCCCTGGGGAGTTCACTTGTATCCAAAGCCTTCCTTTGGGGGCACTTTTGGATGGGCGAAAGGGGCTCGGAATTCGTTTTCTGGGGCCTGAGTTTTCAGCCGTCTTCGTGGCCGGCTAGGGTTATATTTAGGGTTGCTCGGAAACAGCGAACTCGGAAGGTCCAGTTGCATCTGGGGCTGCGTAAAGGCTCCCCTGCGCACTTCAGATGTATCCAAAGCCTTCCTTTGGGGGCACTTTTGGATGGGCGAAAGGGGCTCTGAATTCGTTATTTGTGGCCCGGTTTTTTAGTCTTGTCCGATTCCAGCCCTGGCTATATTCAGGGTTCCTGGGAAAGAGCAAACACGGAGGTTCCACTTGCATGTGGGGCTGCGTAAAGGCTCCCCTGGGGAGTTCACTTGTATCCAAAGCCTTCCTTTGGGGGCACTTTTGAATGGGCGAAAGGGGCTCACAACGCTTTTTCTGGGGCCTGAGTTTTCAGTCATCTTCTTTGCCGGCAAGTGTAATATTTAGGGTTGATCGGAAACAGAGAACCCGGAAGGTCCAGTTGCATGTAGGGCTGCTTAAAGGCTCCCCTGGGGAGTTCACTTGTACCCAAAGCCTTCCTTTGGGGGCACTTTTGGATGGGTGAAAGGGGCTCGAATCGCGTTTTTTGGGGCTCGATTTTTCAGTCGTCTCCAATGACGGCTAGGGCTATATTAAGGGTTGCTCGGAAACAGCGAACCCGGAAGGTCCAGTTGCATGTGGGGCTGCGTAAAGGCTCCCCTGGGGAGTTCACTTGTACCCAAAGCCTTCCTTTGGGGGCACTTTTGGATAGGCGAAGGGGGCTCGCAACGCGTTTTCTGGGGCCCGATTTTTCAGTCATCTCCCAAGTCTGCTAGGGGTATATTTAGGGTTCCTCGGGAAGAACAAAAACGGAGGGTCCACTTGCATGTGGGGCTTCGTAAGAGCTCCCCTGGGCACTTCAGATTTATCCAAAGCCTTCCCTTGGGGGCACTTTTGGATGGGAGAAAGGGGCTCGCAACGCGTTTTCTGTGGCCCGGTTTTTTAGTCTTCTCAGATGCTAGCTAGGGTTATATTTAGGTTTGCTCGGAAACAGCGAACCCAAAAGGTCCAGTTGCATGTAGGGCTGCGTAAAGGCTCCCAGGGGCACTTCAGATGTATCCAAAGCCTTCCTTTGAGGGCACTTTTGGATGGGCGAAAAAGGCTCGGAATTCATTTTCTGGGGCCTGATTTTTCAGTCGTCTTTGTTGCCGGCTAGGGATATATTAAGTGTTGCTCGGAAACAGCGTACTCGGAAGGTCCAGTTGCATGTGGGGCTGCGTAAAGGCTCCCCTGGGGAGTTCACTTGTACCCAAAGCCTTCCTTTGGGAGCACTTTTGGATAGGCGAAAGGGGCTCAGAATTTGTTTTCTGGGGCCTGAATTTTCAGTCGTCTTCGTTGCAGGGAAGGGATATATTTAGTGTTGCTCGAAAACAGCTAACACGGAAGGTCCAGTTGCATGTGGGGCTGCATAAAGGCTCCCCTGGGGAGTTCACTTGTACCCAGAGCCTTCCTTTGGGGTCACTTTTGGATGGGCAAAAGGGGCTCGCAACGCTTTTTCTGGGGCCCGAGTTTTCAGTCGTCTCCCAAGTCTGCTAGTGCTATATTTAGGGTTCCTCGGAAAGAGCAAACACGGAGGTTCCACTTGCATGTGGGGCTTCTTAAAGGCTCCCCTGGGGAGTTCACTTGTACCCAAAGCCTTCCTTTGCGGGCACTTTTGGATAGGCGAAGGGGGCTCGCAACGCGTTTTCTGGGGCCCGAGTTTTTAGTCGTATCCGTTACCGGCCAGGGCTATATTTAGGGTTCCTCGGAAAGAGCAAACACGGAGGTTCCACTTGCATGTGGGGCTGCGTTAAGGCTCCCCTGGGCACTTCAGATGTATCCAAAGCCTTCCTTTCGGGGCACTTTTGGATGGGCGAAGAGGGTTCGCAATGTGTTTTCTGTTGCCCAATTTTCAGTCTTCTCCTACGCCGGCTAGGGCTATATTTAGGGTTCCTCGGAAAGAGCAAACACGGAGGTTCCAGTTGCATGTGGGGCTGCGTAAAGGCTCCCCTGGGGAGTTCACTTGTACCCTAAGCCTTCCTTTGGGGGCACTTTTGGATGGGCGAAGGGGGCTCGCAACGCGTTTTTTGGGGCTCGATTATTCAGTCGTCTCCGATGCTGGCTAGGGTTATATTTAGCCTTAATGTGAAAGAGCATACAAGGAGGTTCCAGTTTAATGTGGGACTGGGTAATGGCTCCTCTAGGGAGTACACCTGTAACCCTCAGCCTTCCTTTGGGGGCACTTTTGGATGGTCCAAAGGGGCTCGCAACGCGTTTCTGTGGCCCGAGGTTTCAGTCGTCTCCGATGCCGGTTAGGGCTATATTTAGGGTTGCTCGGAAACAGCGAACCCGGAAGGTCCAGTTGCATGTGGGGCTGCGTAAAGGCTCCCCTGTGGAGTTCACTTGTACCCAAAGCCTTCCTTTGGGGACACTTTTGGATGGGCGAAAGTGGTTCGCAACGCGTTTCTGAGGCCCGAGTTTTCAGTCGTATCCAATGCTGGCCAGGGCTATATTTAGGGTTTCTCGGAAAGAGCAAACACGGAGGTTCCACTTGCATGTGGGGCTGCGTAAAGGCTCCCCTGGGGAGTTCACTTGTACCCAAAGCCTTCCTTTGGGGGCACTTTTGGATGGGCGAAGGAGGCTCGCAACGCGTATTCTGGGGCCCGATTATTCAGTCGTCTCCCAAGCCGGCTAGGGATATATATAGGGTTCCTCGGAAAGAGCAAACACGGAGGTTCCACTTGCATGTGGGGCTGCGTAAAGACTTCCCTGGTCACTTCAGGTATATCCAAAGCCTTCCTTTGGGGGCAATACTGGATGGGCGAAAGTGGCTCGAATCGCGCTTATTGGGTCCCTAGTTTTCAGTCGTCTCCGATGCCGGCTAGGTATATATTTAGCCTTTTTGTGAAAGAGAGTACACGGAGGTTCCAGCTAATGTGGGACTGGGTAATGGCTCCCCTGGGGAGTTCACTTGTAGCCAAAGCCTTCCTTTGGGGGCATTTTTGGATGGTCCAAAGGGGCTAGCAACTCGTTTCTGTGGCCTGAGGTTTCAGTCGTCTCCTATGCCGGTTAGGGATATCACAGAATCACAGAATCACAGTATTTCTAGGTTGGAAGAGACCTCAAGATCATCGAGTCCAACCTCTAACCTAACACTAACAGTCCCCACTAAACCATATCCCTAAACTCTACATCTAAACGTCTTTTGAAGACTTCCAGGGATGGTGACTCCACCACCTCCCTGGGCAGCCCGTTCCAGTGCCTCACAACCCTTTCAGTAAAGAAATTCTTCCTAACATCTAACCTAAAGCTCCCCTGGCGTAACTTTAGCCCATTCCCCCTCGTCCTGTCACCAGGCACATGGGAGAACAGGCCAACCCCCACCTCTCTACAGCCTCCTTTAATGTACTTATACAGAGCAATAAGGTCACCCCTGAGCCTCCTCTTCTCTAGGCTGAACAAGCCCAGCTCCTTCAGCCGCTCCTCATAGGACTTGCTCTCCAGGCCCCTCACCAGCTTCGTCGCCCTTCTTTGGACCCGCTCAAGCACCTCGATGTCCTTCTTGTAGCGAGGGGCCCAAAACTGAACACAGTACTCGAGGTGCGGCCTCACCAGAGCCGAGTACAGGGGGACGATCACCTCCCTAGCCCTGCTGGTCACACTGTTTCTGATACAAGCCAGGATGCCGTTGGCCTTCTTGGCCACCTGAGCACACTGCTGGCTCATATTCAGCCGACTGTCCACCATCACTCCCAGGTCCTTCTCTGCCTGGCAGCTCTCCAACCATTCCTCTCCCAGCCTGTAGTTCTGCTTGGGGTTATTGCGCCCCAGGTGCAGGACCCGGCACTTGGCCTTGTTGAACTTCATACAGTTGACCTCAGCCCATCGGTGCAGCCTATCCAGATCCTCCTGCAGAGCCTTCCTACCCTCGAGCAGATCGACACACGCACCTAGCTTGGTGTCATCTGCAAACTTACTGAGGGTGCACTCAATGCCATCATCCAGATCATTGATGAAGATATTAAAGAGGACCGGCCCCAGCACCGAGCCCTGGGGGACGCCACTAGTGACTGGCCTCCAACTGGACTTGGCTCCATTCACCACAACTCTTTGGGCCCGGCTATCCAGCCAGTTTCTAACCCAACGAAGCGTGCGCCAGTCCAAGCCAAGAGCAGCCAGTTTCTTGAGGAGAATGCTGTGGGAGACGGTGTCAAAAGCCTTGCTGAAGTCAAGGTAGACCACATCCACAGCCTTTCCCTCATCCACCCAGCGCGTCACTTTGTCGTAGAAGGAGATCAGGTTCGTCAAGCAGGACCTGCCTTCCATAAACCCATGCTGGCTGGGCCTGATCGCCTGCTTGCCCTTCAAGTGCCGCATGATGACTCCCAAGAGGATCTGCTCCATGAGCTTCCCTGGTACTGAGGTCAAACTGACCGGCCTGTAGTTCCCCGGGTCTGCCCTCCGGCCCTTCTTGTAGATGGGCGTCACATTTGCTAGTCGCCAGTCAGCTGGGACCTCCGCCGATAGCCAGGACTGCTGATAAATGATGGATAGGGGCTTGGCCAGCTCCTCTGCCAGTTCTCTCAGTACCCTTGGGTGGATCCCATCCAGCCCCATCGATTTGTGGACATCCAAGTGCCGTAGCAGGTCACCAACCAGTTCTTCGTGGATGGTGAGGGCCACATCCTGCTCCCCGTCCCCTTCCACCAGTTCTGGGTACTGGGTATCCAGAGAGCAACCGGTTTTGCCGCTAAAGACTGAGGCAAAGAAGGCATTAAGCACCTCCGCCTTTTCCTCATCTCTTGTAACTAAGTTTCCCCCCAAATATTTAGGGTTGCTCGGAAACAGCGAACCCGGAAGGTCCAGTTGCATGTGGGGCTGCGTAAAGGCTCCCCTGGGGAGTTCTCTTGTACCCAAAGCCTTCCTTTGGGGGCACTTTTGGATGGGCGAAAGGGGCTCGCAACTATTTTTCTGAGGCCCGATTTTTCAGTCGTTTCCCAAGACGGCTAGGGATATATATAGGCTTGCTTTGAAAGTGCAAACACGGAGGTTCCACTTGCATGTGGGGCTGCGTAAAGTCTCCCTGGGGAGTTCACTTGTACCCAAAGCCTTCCTTTGGGGGCACTTTTGGATGAGCGAAAAGGGCTCGAATTGCGTTTTTTGGGGCCTGATTATTCAGTCGTCTCCGATGCTGGCTAGGGTTATATTTAGCCTTAATGTGAAAGAGCGTACACGGAGGTTCCAGTTTAATGTGGGACTGGGTAATGGCTCCCCTGGGGAGTTCATTTGCACCCTAAGCCTTCCTTTGGGGGTACTTTTGGATGGTCCAAAGGGGCTCGCAACGCGTTTTCTGGGGCCCAAATTTTCAGTCGTCTCCTATGCCGGTTAGGGATATATATAGGCTTGCTTTGAAAGAGCAAACACGGAGGTTCCAGTTGCATGTGGGGCTGCGTAAAGGCTCCCCTGGGGAGTTCACTTGTACCCAACGCTTTCCCTTGGGGGCACTTTTGGATTAGCGAAAGGGGCTCGAGTCGCGTTTTTTGGGGCCCAATTTTCAGACGTCTCCAATGCCGGTCCGGGATATATTTAGGGTTGCTCAGAAACAAAGAACCCGGAAGGTCCAGTTGCATGTGGGGCTGCGTAAAGGCTACCCTGGGGAGTTCACTTGTACCCAAAGCCTTCCTTTGGGGGCACTTTTTGATGGGCGAAGGAGACTCGCAACGCGATTTATGGGGCGCGATTTTTCAGGCGTCTCCACAGTCTGCTAGGGCTATATTTAGGGTTCCTCGGAAAGAGCGAACACGGAGGTTCCACTTGCATGTGGGGCTGCGTAAAGGCTCCCCTGGGGAGTTCACTTGTACCCAACTCTTTCCCTTGGGGGCACTTTTGGATGGGCGAAAGGGGCTCGCAACTCGTTTTCTGAGGCCCGATTTTTCAGTCGTCTCCCAAGACGGCTAGGGATATATATAGGCTTGCTTTGAAAGAGCAAACACAGAGGTTCCACTTGCATGTGGGGCTGCGTAAAGGCTCCCCTGGGGAGTTCAGTTGTACCCAAAGCCTTCCTTTGGGGGCATTTTTGGACGGGCGAAAGGGGCTCGGAATTCGTTTTCTGGGGCCTGAGTTTTCAGTCATCTTCTTTGCGTGCAATGGATATGTTTAGGGTTGATCGGAAACAGCGTACTCGTAAAGTCCAGTTGCATGTGGGGCTGCGTAAAGGCTCCCCTGGGGAGTTCACTTGTACCCAAAGCCTTCCTTTGGGGGCACTTTTGGATGGGCGAAGAGGGTTCGCAATGTGTTTTCTGTTGCCCAATTTTCAGTCTTCTCCTACGCCGGCTAGGGCTATATTTAGGGTTCCTCGGAAAGAGCAAACACGGAGGTTCCAGTTGCATGTGGGGCTGCGTAAAGGCTCCCCTGGGGAGTTCACTTGTACCCTAAGCCTTCCTTTGGGGGCACTTTTGGATGAGCGAAAGTGGCTCGCAACGCGTTTTTTGGGGCTCGATTATTCAGTCGTCTCCGATGCCGCCTAGGGTTATATTTAGCCTTAATGTGAAAGAGCGTACACGGAGGTTGCAGTTTAATGTGGGACTGGGTAATGGCTCCCCTAGGGAGTACACCTGTAACCCTCAGCCTTCCATTGGGGGCACTTTTGGATGATCCAAAGGGGCTCGCAACGCGTTTCTGAGGCCCGAGTTTTTAGTCGTATCCGATGCTGGCCAGGGCTATATTTAGGGTTCCTCAGAAAGAGCAAACAGGGAGGTTCCACTTGCATGTGGGGCTGCGTAAAGGCTCCCCTCAGGAGTTCACTGGTACCCAAAGCCTTCCTTTGGGGGCACTTTTGGATGGGCGAAAGTGGCTCGGAATTCGTTTTCTGGGGCCTGAGTTTACACTCATCTTCTATGCCGGCTAGGGCTATATTTAGGGTTCCTCGGAAAGAGCAAACACGGAGGTTCCACTTGCATGTGGGGCTGCGTAAAGGCTCCCCTGGGGAGTTCACTTGTACCCAAAGCCTTCCTTTGGGGGCACTTTTTGATGGGACAAAGGGGCTCGCAACGCGTTTTCTGTGGCCCCGTTTTTTAGTCTTCTCCGAAGCCGACCCGGGTTATATTTAGGGTTCCTCGGAAAGAGCAAACACAGAAGTTCCACTTGCATGTGGGGCTGCGTAAAGTCTCCCTGGGGAGTTCACTTGTACCCAAAGCCTTCCTTTGGGGGCACTTTTTGATGGGACAAAGGGGCTCGCAACGCGTTTTCTGTGGCCCCGTTTTTTAGTCTTCTCCGAAGCCGACCCGGGTTATATTTAGGGTTCCTCGGAAAGAGCAAACACAGAAGTTCCACTTGCATGTGGGGCTGCGTAAAGTCTCCCTGGGGAGTTCACTTGTACCCAAATCCTTCCTTTAAGGATACTTTTGGATGGGCGAAAGTGGCTCGCAACGCGTTTTCTGGGGCCCAAATTTTCAGTCGTCTTCGTTGCCGGCTAGGGATATATTTAGGGTTGATCGGAAAGAGCAAACCCGGAAGGTCCAGTTGCATGTGGGGCTGCGTAAAGGCTCCCCTGGGGAGTTCACTTGTACCCAAAGCCTTCCTTTGGGGGCACTTTTGGATGGTCCAAAGTGGCTCGGAACGAGTTTTTTGGGGCTCGATTATTCAGTCGTCTCCGATGCCGGCCTGTACTATATTTAAGGTTCTCGGAAACAGCGAACCGGGAAGGTCCAGTTGCATGTGGGGCTGCGTAAAGGCTCCCCTGGGGAGTTCACTTGTACCCAAAGCCTTCCTTTGGGGGCACTTTTGGATGGGTGAAGGGGGCTCGCATTGTGTTTTCTGGGGCCCGAGTTTTCAGTCGGCTCCAATGCCGGCCCGGGTTATCTTTAGTGTTCCTCGGAAAGAGCGTACACGGAGGTTCCAGTTGCATGTGGGGCTGCGTAAAGGCTCCCCTGGGGAGTTCACTTGTACCCTAAGCCTTCCTTTGGGGGAACTTTTGGATCTGCGAAGGGGGCTCGAATCGCGTTTTTTGGGGCAAGAGTTTTCAGTCGTCTCTGATGCCGGCTAGGGCTATATTTAGGGTTCCTCGGAAAGAGCAAAAACGGAGGTTCCAGTTGCATGTGGGGCTGCGTAAAGGCTCCCCTGGGCACTTAAGATGTATCCAAAGCCTTCCTTTGGGGGCTATTTTGGATGGGCGAAAGGGGTTCGAATCGCGTTTTTTGGGGCCCGATTATTCTGTCGTCTCCGAAGCCGGCTAGGGTTATATTTAGCCTTAATATGAAAGAGCGTACACGGAGGTTCCAGTTTAATGTGGGTATTGGTAATGGCTTCCCTGGGGAGTTCACTTGTACCCTAAGCCTTCCTTTGGGGGCACTTTTGGATTGTCCAAAGGGGCCCGCAACGCGTTTTTTGGGGCCCGAGTTTTCAGTCGTCTCCGATGCCGGCCAGGGCTATATTTAGGGTTCCACAGAAAGAGCAAACACGGAGGTTCCACTTGCATGTGGGGCAGCGTAAAGGCTCCCCTGGGGAGTTCACTTGTATCCAAAGCCTTCTTTTGGGGGCACTTTTGGATGGGCGAAGGTTCTCGCAACGCGTTTTCTGGGGCCCGACTTTTCAGTCTTCTCCGAAGCCGGCGAGGGCTATATATAAGCTTGCTGTGAAAGAGTGAGACCGGAGTGTCCAGTTGCATGTGGGGCTGCATAAAGGCTCCCCTGGGAACTTCAGATGTATCCAAATCCTTCCTTTGGGGGCACTTTAGGATGGGCGAAAGGGATTCGCAACGCGTTTTCTGAGGCCGGATTTTTCAGTCGTCTCCCAAGCCGGCGAGGGCTATATATAAGCTTGCTGTGAAAGAGTGAGACCGGAGTGTCCAGTTGCATGTGGGGCTGCATAAAGGCTCCCCTGGGGAGTTCACGTGTACCCAAAGCATTCCTTTGGGGGCACTTATGGATGGGCGAAGGGGACTTGCAACGCGTTTTCTGGTGCCCGAGTTTTCAGTCGTATCCGATGCCAGCCAGGGGTATATTTAGTGTTCCTCGGAAAGAGCAAACACGGAGATTCCACTAACATGTGGGTCTGCGTAAAGGCTCCCCTGGGGAGTTCACTTGTACCCAAAGCATTCCTTTGGGGGCACTTATGGATGGGCGAAAGGGACTTGCAACGCGTTTTCTGATGCACGAATTTTCAGTCGTCTCCGATGCCGGTTAGGGATATATTTAGGGTTGCTCAGAAACAGCGAACCCGGAAGGTCCACTTGCATGTGGGGCTGCGTAAAGGCTCCCCTGGGGAGTTCACTTGTACCCAAAGCCTTCCTTTGGGGGCACTTTTGGATGGGCGAAGGGGGCTCGCAATACGTTTTCAGGGGCCCGCGTTTTCAGGCGTCTCCACAGTCTTCTATGGATATATTTAGGGTTCCTCGGAAAGAGCAAACACGGAGGTTCCACTTGCATGTGGGGCTGCGTAAAGGCTCCCCTGGGTACTTCAGGTGTATCCAAAGCCTTTCTTTGGGGGCACTTTTGGATGGGAGAAAGGGGCTCGCAACGCGTTTTCTGTGGCCCGGTTTTTTAGTCTTCTCCGATGCCGGCCAGGGCTATCTTTAGGGTTCCTCGGAAAGAGCTAACACGAAGGTTCCAGTTTCATGTGGGACTGCGTAAAGGCTCCCCTGGGGAGTTCACTTGTACCCAAAGCCTTCCTTTGGGGGCACTTTTGGATGGGTTAATGGGGCTCGAAATGTGTTTTCTGGAGCCCAATTTTCAGTCTTCTCCCACGCCGGCTATGCTATATTTAGGGTTCCTCTGAAAGAGCAAACACGGAGGTTCCACTTGCATGTTGGGCTGCGTAATGGCTCCCCTGGGGAGTTCACTTGTACCCAAAGCCTTCCTTTGGGGGCACGTTTGTGTGGGCGAAGGGGGCTCGCAATATGTTTTCTGGGGCCCAATTTTCAGTCTTCTCCCACGCCGGCTATGCTATATTTAGAGTTCCTCGGAAAGAGTAAACACGGAGGTTCCACTTGCATGTGAAGCTGCGTAAAAGCTCCCCTGGGCACTTCAGATGTATCCAAAGCCTTCCTTTGGGGGCTCTTTTGGATGGGTGAAAGGGGCTCGCAACATGTATTCTGGGGCCCGATTTTTCAGTCGTCTCCCAAGCCGGCTAGGGATATATTTAGGGTTCCTCGGAAAGAGGAAACACGGAAGTTCCACTTGCATGTGGGGCTGCGTAAAGGCTCCCCTGGGGAGTTCACTTGTACCCAAAGCCTTCCTTTGGGGGCACTTGTGGATGGACGAAAGGGGCTCGAATCGCGTTTTTTTGGGCCCGATTATCCAGTCGTCTCCCAAGCCGGCTAGGGCTATATATAGCCTTAATGTGAAAGAGCGTACACGGAGGTTCCAGTTTAATGTGGGAGTGGGTAATGGCTCCCCTGGGGAGTTCACTAGTACCCTAAGCCTTCTTTTGGGGGCACTTTTGGATGGTCCAAAGAGGCTCGCAACGCGTTTCTGTGGCCCGAGATTTCAGTCGTCTCTGATGCCTGTTAGGGTTATATTTAGGGTTGCTCAGAAACAGCGAACCCGGAAGGTCCAGTTGCATGTGGGGCTGCGTAAAGGCTCCCCTGGGGAGTTCACTTGTACCCAAAGCCTTCCTTTGGGGGCACTTTTGCATGGGCGAAGGGGGCTCGCAATGTGTTTTCTGGGGCCCAATTGACAGACTTCTCCCACGCCGGTTATGATATTTTTAGGGTTCCTCGGAAAGAGCAAACACGGAGGTTCCACTTCCATGTGGGGCTCCATAAAGGCTCCTCTGCGGAGTTCACTTGTACCCAAAGCCTTCCTTTGGGGGCACTTTTGGATGGTTCAAAGGGGCTCGCAACGCCTTTTCTGTGGCCCGAGTTTTCAGTCCTCTCCGATGCCGGTTAGGGTTATATTTAGGGTTGCTCGGAAACAGCGAAAACGGAAGATCCAGTTGCATGTGGGTCTGCGTAAAGGCTCCCCTGGGGAGTTCATTTGTACCCAAAGCCTTCCTTTCAAGGCACTTTTGGATGGGCGAAGGGGGCTCGCAACGCGTTTTCTGGGGCCCGATTATTCAGTCGTCTCCGATGCCGGCTAGGGTTATATTTAGCCTTAATGTGAAAGAGCGTACACGGAGGTACCAGTTTAATGTGGGACTGGGTAATGGCTCCCCTGGGGAGTTCACTTGTACCCTAAGCCTTCCTTTGGGGGCACTTTTGGATGGTCCAAAGGGGCTCGCAACGCGTTTTCTGGGGACCGAGGTTTCAGTCGTCTCTGATGCCCTTTAGGGTTATATTTAGGGTTGCTTGGAAACAGCGAACCCGGAAAGTCCAATTGCATGTGGGGCTGCGTAAAGGCTCCCCTGGGGAGTTCACTTGTACCCAAAGCCTTCCTTTGGGGGAACTTTTGGATGGTCCAAAGGAGCTCGCAACTCGTTTTCACGGGCCCGATTTTTCAGTCGTCTTCGTTGCCGTTAGGGATATTTATAGGGTTCCTCGGAAAGAGCAAACACGGAGGTTCCACTTGCATGTGGGGCTGCATAAAGGCTCCCCTGGGGAGTTCACTTGTACCCAAAGCCTTCCTTTGGGGGCACTTTTGGATGGGCGAAAGGGGCTCGCAACGCGTTTTCTGTGGCCCGGTTTTTTAGTCTTCTCCGATGCCGGCTAGGGATATATTTAGGGTTCCTCGGAAAGAGCAAAAACGCAGGTTCCACTTGCATGCGGGGCTCTGTAAACGCTCCCCTGCGCACTTCAAATGTATCCAAAGCCTTCCTTTGGGGGCACTTTTGTATGGGCGAAAGGGGCTCGAATCGTGTTTATTGGGGCGCGAGTTTTCACTCGTCTCCGATGCCGGCTAGGTTTATATTTAGCCTTTTTTTGAAATAGCCTATACGGAGGTTCTAGTTAATGTGGGACTGGGTAATGGCTCCCCTGGGGAGTTCACTTGTATCCAAAGCCTTCCTTTGAGGGCACTTTTGGATGTTCCAAAGGGGCTCGCAACGCGTTTCTAAGGCCCAAGTTTTCAGTCGTCTCCCATGCCGGTTAGGGATATATTTAGGGTTGCTCGGAAACAGCGAACCCGGAATGTCCAGTTGCATGTGGGGCTGCGTAAAGGCTCCCCTGGGGAGTTCACTTGTACCCAAAGCCTTCTTTTGGGGGCAGTTTTGGATGGGCGAAAGGGGCTCGGAATTCGTTTTCTGGGGCCTGAGTTTTCAGTCGTCTTCGTTGCTGGCTAGGGATATATTTAGTGTTGCTCGGAAACAGTTTACACGGAAGGTCCAGTTGCATGTGGGTCTACGTAAAAGCTCCTCTGGGGAGTTCAGATCTATCCAAAGCCTTCCTTTGGGGGCACTTTTGGATGGGCGAAAGGGGCTCGCAATAGGTTTTCTGGGGCCCAATTTTCAGTCTTCTCCCACGCCGGCTATGCTATATTTAGAGTTCCTCGGAAAGAGTAAACACGGAGGTTCCACTTGCATGTGGGTCTGCGTAAAAGCTCCCCTGGGCACTTCAGATGTATCCAAAGCCTTCCTTTGGGGGCACTTTTGGATGGGTGAAAGGGGCTCGCAACATGTATTCTGGGGCCCGATTTTTCAGTCGTCTCCCAAGCCGGCTAGGGATATATTTAGGGTTCCTCGGAAAGAGCAAACACGGAATTTCCACTTGCATGTGGGGCTGCGTAAAGGCTCCCCTGGGGAGTTCACTTGTAGCCAAAGCCTTCCTTTGGGGGCACTTGTGGATGGACGAAAAGGGTTCGAATCGAGTTTTTTGGGGCCCGATTATCCAGTCGTCTCCCAAGCCGGCTAGGGCTATATATAGCCTTAATGTGAAAGAGCGTACACGGAGGTTCCAGTTTAATGTGGGACTGGGTAATGGCTCCCCTGGGGAGTTCACTTGTACCCTAAGCCTTCTTTTGGGGGCACTTTTGGATGGTCCAAAGAGGCTCGCAACGCGTTTCTGTGGCCCGAGATTTCAGTCGTCTCCGATGCCTTTTAGGGTTATATTTAGGGTTGCTCAGAAACAGCGAACCCGGAGGGTCCAGTTGCATGTGGGGCTGCGTAAAGGCTCCCCTGGGGAGTTCACTTGTACCCAAAGCCTTCCTTTGGGGGCACTTTTGGATGGGCGAAGGGGGCTCGCAACACGTTTTCAGGGGCCCGCGTTTTCAGGCGTCTCCACAGTCTGCTATGGATATATTTAGGGTTCCTCGGAAAGAGCAAACACGGAGGTTCCACTTGCATGTGGGGCTGCATAAAGGCTCCCCTGGGCACTTCAGGTATATCCAAAGCCTTCCTTTGGGGGCACTTTTGGATGGGCGAAAGGGGCTCGCAACGCGTTTTCTGTGGCCCGGTTTTTTAGTCTTCTCCGATGCCGGCTAGGGATATATTTAGGGTTCCTCGGAAAGAGCAAACACGGAGGTTCCACTTGCATGTGGGGCTGCGTAAAGGCTCCCCTGGGGAGTTCACTTGTACCCAAAGCCTTCCTTTGGGGGCACTTTTGGATGGGCGAAAGGAGCGCGCAACCCGTTTTTTGGGGCCCGAGTTTTCAGTCGTCTCCGATGCCGGTTAGGGATATATTTAGGTTTGCTCGGAAAAACCAAACCTGGAAGGTCCATTTGCATGTGGGGCTGCGTAAAGGCTCCCCTGGGGAGTTCATTTGTACCCAAAGCCTTCCTTTGGGGGCACTTTTGGATGGGCGAAGTGGTCTCGCAACGCATTTTCTGGGGCCCGATTTTTCAATCTTCTCCCAAGTCTACTAGGGCTATATTTAGGGTTCCACGGAAAGAGCAAACACGGAGGTTCCAGTTGCATGTGGGGCTGCGTAAAGGCTCCCCTGGGCACTTCAGATGTATCCAAAGCCTTCCTTTGTGGGCACTTTTGGATGGGTGAAAGTAACTCGAATCGCCTTTTTTGGGGCCCGATTATTCAGTCGTCCCTGATGCCGGCTAGGGTTATATTTAGGCTTGCTGTGAAAGAGCGAGTAAGAAGGCTCCAGTTGCATGTGGGGCTGCATAAAGGCTCCCCTGGGGAGTTCAGATGTACCCAAAGCCTTCCTATGGGGGCAGTTTTAGATGGGCGAAAGGGTGTTGTAACGCGTTTTTTTTGGCCCGAGTTTTCAATCGTCTCCGATGCCGGCTACGGTTATATTTATGGTTTCTGGGAAACAGCGAACCCGGAGGGTCCAGTTGCATGTGGGGATGCAAAAAGGCTCCCCTGGGGAGTTCACTTGTACCCAAAGCCTTCCTCTGGGGGCACTTTAGGATGGGTGAAACGGTCTTGTAACGCGTTTTCTTTGGCCCGAGTTTGCAGTCGTCTCCGATGCCGGCTAGGGCTATATTTAGGGTTGCTCGGAAAGAGCAAACTCAGAGGGTCCTGTTGCATGTGGGGCTGCGTAAAGGCTCCCCTGGTGAGTTCAATTGTACCCAAAGCCTTTCTCTGGGGGCACTTTTGAATGGGAGAAAGGGTCTTCTAACGCATTTTCTTTGTCCCGATTTTTCAGTCACCTCTAAGGCCGCCTATGGCTATATTTAGGCTTGCGGTGAAAGAGTGAACGCGGAGGGTGTAGTTGCATGTGGGGCTGCGTAAAGGCTCTCCTGGGGAGTTCAGTTGTACCCAAAGCCTTCCTTTGGGGGCACTTTTGGATGGGCAAAAGGGGCTCGGAACGCGTTTTCTGGGGCATGAGTTTTCAGTGGTCTGCCATGCGGGCCAGGGATATATTTAGGGTTGCTCGGAAACAGCGAACCCGGAGGTTCCAGTTGCATGTGGGTTTGCGTAAAGGCTCCGCTGGGGAGTTCTCTTGTACCTAAAGCCTTCCTCTGGGGGCACTTTAGGATGGGTGAAAGGGTCTTGTAATGCGTTTTCTTTGGCCCGATTTTTCAGTCACCACCGATGAGGGCTAGGGATATATTTAGGGTTGCTGTGAAATAGCGAATAAGGAGGGTCCAGTTGCATGTGGGGCTGCGTAAAGGCTCCCCTGCGGAGTTCACTTGTACCCAAAGCCTTCCTTTGGGGGCACTTTTGGATGGGCGAAAGCGGTTCGGAAAGCGATTTTTGGGGCCCGATTTTTCAGTCATTTCCCAAGCCGGCTAGGGATATGTTTAGGGATGCTCGGAAAGAGCGAACACGGAGGGTCCAGTTGCATGTGGGGCTGCATAAAGGCTCCCCAGGGGAGTTCAGATGTACCCAAAGCCTTCCTTTGGGGGCACTTTTGTATGGTCCAAAGGGACTCGCAATGCGTTTTCTGAGGTATGCTTTTTCAGCCTTCTCCATTTGCGGCTGGGGCTATATTTAGGCTTGCGGTGAAAGAGTGAACCCGGTGGGTCCAGTTGCATGTTGGGCTACAAAAAGTCTCCCCTGCGGAGTTCACTTGTACCCAAAGCCTTCCTTTGGGGGAACATTTGGATGGGCTAAAGGGCTTTTAACGTGTTTTCTGGGGCCCGAGTTTTCAATCGTCCCCGATGCCGGCCAAGGATATATTTAGGTTTGCTGTGAAAGAGCGAATAAGGAGGGTCCAGTTGCATGTGGGGCTCCGTAAAGGCTCCCCTGGGGAGTTCAGATGTACCCAAAGCCTTCCTTTGGGGGCACTTTTGGATGGGCGAAAGGGGCTTGTAACGCGTTTTCTGGGGCCCGATTTTTCAGTCGTCCTTGATGCCTTCTAGGGCGATATTTCGGCTTGCTGTGAAAGAGCGAACCCGGAGGGTCCAGTTGCATGTGGGGCTGTATAAAGGCTCCCCTGGGGAGTTCAGATGTGCCCAAAACCTTCCTTTGGGGGCACTTTTGGATGGTCCAAATGGACTCGTAATGCATTTTTTGAGGCCCGCTTTTTCAGTCTTCTCCCTTTGCGGCTAGGGTTATGTTAAGGCTTGCTGTGAAAGAGCGAACTCGGAGGGTCCAGTTGCATGTGGGGCTGCGTAAAGGCTCCCCTGGGGAGTTCTCTTGTACCCAAAGCCTTCTTTTGGGGCACTTTTGGATGGGCGAAAGGGGCTTGTAATGCGTTGTTTGGCCCGATTCTTCAGTCGTGTCCGATGCGAGCTAGGGCTATATTTAGGCTTGCTGTGAAAGAGCGAATCTGGAGGGTCCAATTGTATGTGGGGCTGCGTAAAGGCTCCCCTGCGGAGTTCAGTTTTACCCAAAGCCTTCCTTTGGTGGCACTTTTGGATGGGCGAAAGGGTCTTGTAACGTGTGGTCTTTGGCCTGATATTTCAGTCTTCTCCGATGCCGGCTAGGGATATATTTAGGGTTGCTCGTAAACAGCGAACACAAAGGGTGCAGTTGCATGTGGTGCTGCGTAAAGGCTCCCCTGGGGAGTTCACTTGTACCCAAAGCCTTCCTCTGGGGCCCTTTTGGATGGGCGAAAGGGACTTGCAATGCATTTTCTGAGGCTTGCTTTTTCAGTCTCCTCCCTTTGCGGCTAGGTCTATATTTAGGCTTGCGTATAAAGAGCGAACCCGGAGGGTCCAGTTGCATGTGGGGCTGCATAAACGCTCCCCTGGGGAGTTCTCTTGTACCCAAAACCTTCCTTTGGGGGTACTTTTGGATGTTTTAAAGGGACTCGTAATGCATTTCTTGAGGGCCGCTTTTTCAGTCTCCTCCCTTTGAGGCTAGGGCTATATTTAGGGTTGCTGAGAAAGAGCGAATAAGGAGGGTGCAGTTGCATGTGGGGCTGCATAAAGGCTCCCCTGGGAAGTTCAGATGTACCAAAAGCCTTCCTTTGGGGGCACTTTTGGATGGTCCAAGTGGCCTCGCAATGTGTTTTCTGATGCCCGCTTTTTCAGTCTTCTCCCTTTGCGGCTATGTCTATATTTAGGGTTGCTTAGAAAGAGCGAATAAGGAGGGTCCAGTTGCATGTGGGGCTGCGTAAAGGCTCTCCTGGGGAGTTCAGATGTACCCAAAGCCTTCCTTTGGGGGCACTTTTTGATGGGTGAATGGGGCTTGCAACGCGTTTTCTGGTGTCCGATTTTTCAGTCTCCCATGTGGACCAGGGCTATGTGTAGGTTTGCTCCGAAAGAGCGAATCCGGAGGGTCCAGTTGCATATGGGGCTGCATAAAGGCTCCCCTGGGGAGTTCAGTTGTACCCAAAGCCTTCCTTTGGGGGCACTTTTGGATGGGCAAAAGGGGCTTGTAACGCGATATCTTTGGCCTGATTTTTCAGTGGTCTGCGATGCGGGCTAGGGCTATATTTAGGCTTGCTGTGAAAGAGCGAACCCGGAGGGTATAGTTGTATGTGGGACTGCGTAAAGGCTCCCCTGGGGAGTTCACTTGAACCCAAAGCCTTCCTCTGGGGGCAATTTTGGATGGGCGAAAGGGGCTCAGAATACGTTTATTGTTGCCCGATTTTTCAGTCCTCTCCCTTTGCGGCTAGGGATATATTTAGGCTTATTCACTCTTTAACAGCAAGACTAAACAAAGCCCTAGGCGGCATGGGAGATGACTGAAAAATCGGGCCCCAGGAAACGCGTTACAAGACCCTTTCGCCCATCCAAAAGTGCCCCCAAAGGAAGGCTTTGGGTACAACTGATCTCCCCAGGGGAGCCTTTACGTAGCTCCACATGCAGCTGGCCCCTCCGGGTTCGCTCTTTCCGAGCAACACTAAATATATCCCTAGCCCTCATCGGAGAGGACTGAAAAATCGGGCCAAAGACAACGCGTTACAAGACCATTTCATCCATTCAAAAGTGCCCCCAAAGGAAGGATTTGGGTACAAGTTTACTCCCCAAAGGAGCCTTTTTGCAGCCCCACATGCAACTGGACCCTCCGTGTTCTCTGATTCCGAGCAACACTAAATATATTGTACAGTTTTCTGTTGCTCGGAAAGAGCGAACACGGAGGGTCCAGTTGCATGTGGGGCTGCAGAAAGGCTCCCCTGGGGAGTTCAGATGTACCCAAAGCCTTCCTTTGGGGGCACTTTTGGATGGTCAAAGTGGCCTCGCATTGCGTTTTCTGATGCCCGCTTTTTCAGTCTTCTCCCTTTGCGGCTAGGGATATATTTAGGCTTGCTGTGAAAGATCGAATACGGAGGGTCCAGTTGCATGTGGGGCTGCAGAAAGGCTCCCCTGGGGAGTTCAGTTGTACCCAAAGCCTTCCTTTGGGGGCACTTTTGGATGGTCCAAGTGGCCTCGCATTGCGTTTTCTGATGCCCGCTTTTTCAGTCGTCTCCCTTTGCGGCCAGGGATATATTTAGGCTTGCTGTGAAAGAGCTAATACGGAGGGTCCAGTTGCATGTGGGGCTGCAGAAAGGCTCCCCTGGGGAGTTCACTAGTACCCAAAGCTTTCCTTTTGGGGCACTTTTGGATGGGCGAAAGGGGCTTGTAATGCATTTTCTGGGGCCCGATTTTTCAGCTGTCTCAGATGCGGGCTAGGGATATATTTAGGGTTCCTCGGAAAGAGCAAACACGGAGGGTCCAGTTGCATGTTGGCCTCCATAAAGGCTCCCCTGGGGAGTTCAGATGTACCCAAAGCCTTCCTTTGGAGGCACTTTTGGATGGCTGAAACGGCTTGTAACTCATTTTCTGGGCCCGGAGTTTTCAGTTTTCTGCCATGCTGGCTAGGGTTATATTCAGGGTTGCTCAGAAAGAGCGAACATGGAGGGTCCAGTTTCATGTGGGGCTGCATAAAGGCTCCCCTGGGGAGTTCAGATGTACCCAAAGCCTTCCTTTGGGGGCACTTTTGGATGGGCGAATGGGCGTCGCAATGCATTTTCTGAGGCTTGATTTTTCAGTCTCTTCCCTTTGCGGCTAGGGTTATATTTAGGCTTGTGTAGAAAGTGTGAACCCGGAGGGTCCAGTTGCATGTGGTTCTGCAAAATGGCTCCCCTGGGGAGTTCAGTTGTACCCAAAGCCTTCCTTTGGGGGCACTTTTGGATTGGCGAAAGGGGCTTGTAACGCGTTGTCTTTGGCCCGATTTTTCAGTCGTCTCAGATGCGGGCTAGGGCTATATTTAGGGTTCCTGTGAAAGAGCGAATAAGGAGGGTCCAGTTGCATGTGGGGCTGCGTAAAGGCTTCCCTGGGGAGTTCAGTTGTACCCAAAGCCTTCCTTTGGGGGCACTTTTGGATGGGCGAGAGGGCCTTGTAACGCGTTTTCTGGGCCCGATTTTTCAGTCGTCTCCCATGCCTGCTAGGGATATATTTAGGCTTTCTGTGAAATAGCGAATAAGGAGGGTTCAGTTGCATGTGGGGCTGCGTAAAGGCTCCCCTGGGGAGTTCAGATGTACCCAAAGCCTTCCTTTGGGGGCACTTTTGGATGGGCGAAAGGGGCTTGTAACGCATTTTCTGGGGTCTGATTTTTCAGTCGTCTGCCATGCGGGCCAGAGTTATATTTAGGGTTGCTGTGAAAGAGCGAACACAGACAGTCCAGTTGCCTGTGGGGCTGCGTAAAGGCTCCCCTGGGGAGTTCATTTGTACCCAAAGCCTTCCTTTGGGGGCACTTTTGGATGGGCGAATGGGGCTTCTAACCCATTTTCTGGGGCCCGATTTTTCAGTCATCTTCCATATGGGCCAGGGTTATATTTAGGCTTAGTGTGAAAGAGCGAATCCGGAGGGTCCAGTTGCATGTGGGGCTGCGTAAAGGCTTCCCTGGGGAGTTCAGTTGTACCCAAAGCCTTCCTTTGGGGGCACTTTTGGATGGGCGAAAGGGTCTTGTAACGCGTTTTCTTTGGCCCGATTTTTCAGTCATCTCCGACGCATGCTCCGGATATATTTAAAGTTGCTCTGAAAGAGCGAACCCGGAGGGTCCAGTTGCATGTGGTGCTGCGTAAAGGCTCCCCTGGGGAGTTCAGTTGTACCCAAAGCCTTCCTTTGGGGGCACTTTTGGATGGGCGAAAGGGACTCGCAATGCGTTTACTGAGGCTTGCTTTTTCATTCTTCTTCATTTTCGGCTAGGGATATATTTAGGGTTGCATAGAAAGAGTGAACCCTGATGGTCCAGTTGCATGTGGGGCTGCGTAAAGGCTCCCCTGGGGAGTTCAGTGGCACCCAAAGCCTTCCTCTGGGGGCACATTTGGATGGGCGAAAGGGACTCGCAATGCATTTTCTGAGGCTTGATTTTTCAGTCTCCTCCCTGTGCGGCTAGGGCTGTATTTAGGCTTGTGTAGAAAGTGTGAACCCGGAGGGTCCAGTTGCATGTGGGGCTGCGTAACGGCTCCCCTGGGGAGTTCAGTTGTACCCAAAGCCTTCCTTTGGGGGCACTTTTGTATGGGCGAAAGGGGCTTGTAACGCCTTTTCTGTGGTCCGATTTTTCATTTGTCTCCACTGCCGGTTAGGGCTATCTTTAGGCTTGCGTAGAAAGAGTGAACCCGTATGGTCCAGCTGCATGTGGGGCTGCGTAAAGGCTCCCCTGGGGAGTTCTCTTGTACCCAAAGCCTTCCTTTTGGGCGCTTTTGGATGGGCGAAAGGGGCTTGTAACGCATTTTCTCGGGCCTGATTTTTCAGTCGTCCTTGATGCCTTCTAGGGCTATATATAGGTTTGCTGCGAAATAGCGAACCCGGAGGGTCCAGTTGCATGTGGGGCTGCGTAAAGGCTCCCCTGGGGAGTTCAGTTGTACCCAAAGCCTTCCTTTGGGGGCACTTTTGGATGGGCGAATGGGGCTTGTAACGCTTTGTCTTTTGCCCGATTTTTCAGTCGTCTCCCATGCCGGCTAGTGCTCTATTTAGGGTTGCTGTGAAATAGCGAATAAGGAGGGTTCCGTTGCATGTGGGGCTGCGTAAAGGCTCCCCTGGGGAGTTCAGTTGTACCCAAAGCCTTCCTTTGGGGGCACTTTTGGATGGGCGAAAGGGAGTCGCAATGCATTTTCTGAGGCTTGATTTTTCAGTCTCCTCCCTTTGCGGCTAGGGCTATAATTAGGCTTGTGTATAAAGTGTGAACCCGGAGGGTCCAGTTGCATGTGGTTCTGCAAAATGGCTCCCCTGGGGAGTTCAGTTGGACGCAAAGCCTTCCTTTGGGGGCACTTTTGGATGTTCGAGAGGGCCTTGTAACGCGTTTTCTCGGGACCGATTTTTCAGTCGTCTCCGATGCCGGCTAGGGCTTTGTTTAGGCTTCCAGTTAAAGAGTGCCTAAGCCTAAATGTATCCCTAGCCGCAAAGGGAGAGGACTGAAAAATCGGGCAACAGAAAACGTATTCTGAGCCCCTTTCGCCCATCCAAAATTGCCCCCAGAGGAAGGCTTTGGGTACAAGTGAACTCCCCAGCGGAGCCTTTACGCAGTCCCACATACAACTGTACCCTCCGGATTCGCTCTTTCACAGCAAGCCTAAATATATCCCTAGCCGCAAAGGGAGAAGAGTGAAAAAGCGTGCCTCAGAAAACGCATTGCGAGTCCACTTGGACCATCCAAAAGTGTCCCCAAAGGAAGGCTTTGGGTACATCTGAACTCCCCTTGGGAGCCTTTATACAGCCCCACATGCAACTGGACCCTCCGGGTTCGCTCTTTCCGAGCAACCCTGAATATAGCCCTAGCTGGCATCAGAGATGACTGAAAAATCGGGCTCCAGAAAACGCGTTACAAGCCCCTTTCGCCCATCCAAAAGTGCCCCCAAAGGAAGGCTTTGGGTACAACTGAACTCCCCAGGGGAGCCTTTACGCAGCCCCACATGAAACTGGACCCTCCTTATTCGCTCTTTAACAGCAAGCATAAATATATCCCTGGCCCGCATGGAAGACGACTGAAAAATCGGGCCCAGAAAACGCATTACAAGCCCCTTTTACCCATCCAAAAGTGCCCCCAGAGGATGTCTTTGTGTACAATTGATCTCACCAGGGGAACCTTTATGCAGGCCCACATGCAACTGGACCCTCCGTGTTCGCTCTTTCCGAGCAACCCTAAGTATAGCCCTAGCTGGCATCGGAGACAACTGAAAAATCGGGCCCCTGAAAACGCGATACAAGCCCCATTCGCCCATCCAAAAGTGCCCCCAAACGAAGGCTTTGGGTACAAGTGAACACCCCAGGGAAGCCTTTTTGCAGAAACACATGCAACTGGACCTTCCGGGTTCACTCTTTCACAGCAAGCCTAAATATATCCCTAGCCCGCATCGGAGACGACTGAAAAATCGGGTCCAAGAAAACGCAATAAAAGCCCCATTCATCCATCGAAAAGTGCCGCCAAAGGAAGGCTTTGGGTACAAATGACCTCCACAGGGTGGCCTTCATGCAGTCCCACATGCAACTGGACCCTCCGGGTTCGCTCTTTCAAAGTAAGCCTAAATATATCCCTAGCCGGCATGGGAGACGACTGAAAAATCAGGCCCCAGAAAACGTATTCCGAGCCCCTTTCGCCCATCCAAAAGTTCCCCCAAAGGAAGGCATTGGGTACAACTGAACTCCCCAGGGGAGCCTTTATGCAGCCCCACATGCAACTGGACCCTCCGTATTCCCTCTTTCACAGCAACCCTAAATATAGCCCTAGCCGACATGGAAGATGACTGAAAAATCATGCCCCAGAAAACTCGTTACAAACCTCATTCGCCCATGCAAAAGTGCCCCCAAAGGAAGGCTTTGGGTACAAGTGAACTCCCCAGGGGAGCCTTTATGCAGGCCCACATGCAACTGGACCCTCCGTGTTTGCTCTTTCCGAACAACAGTAAACTGTACAAAATATATTTAGTGTTGCTCGGAATCAGCGAACAGGGAGGGTCCAGTTGCATGTGGGGCTGCGTAAAGGCTCCCCTGGGGAGTTCAGTTGTACCCAAAGCCTTCCTCTGGGGGCACTTTTGGATGGTCGAAAGGGGCTTGTAACACATTATCTGGGGCCTCATTTTTCAGTCAACTTCAATGTGGTCCAGGGCTATATTAAGGTTTGCAGAGAAAGAGCGAACCCGGAGGGTCCAGTTGCATGTGGTGCTGCGTAAAGGCTCCCCTGGGGAGTTCAGATGTACCCAAAGCCTTTTTTTGGGGGCACTTTTGGATGGGCGAAAGGGGCTTGTAACGCGTTTTCTGGGGCCCGATTTTTCAGTCGTCCTTGATGCCTTCTAGGGCGATATTTCGGCTTGCTGTGAAAGAGCGAACCCGGAGGGTCCAGTTGCATGTGGGGCTGCATAAAGGCTCCCCTGGGGAATTCAGATGTACCCAAAACCTTCTTTTGGGGGCACTTTTTATGCTCCAAATGGACTCGTAATGCATTTTTTGAGGCCCGCTTTTTCAGTCTTCTCCCTTTGCGGCTAGGGTTATGTTAAGGCTTGCTATGAAAGAGCGAACTCGGAGGGTCCAGTTGCATGTGGGGCTGCGTAAAGGCTCCCCTGGGGAGTTCTCTTGTACCCAAAGCCTTCCTCTGATGGCACTTTTGGATGGGCGAAAGGGGCTTGTAACGCGTTGTCTTTGGCCTAATATTTCAGTCGTCTCCGATGCCGGCTAGGGATATATTTGGGGTTGCTCGTAAACAGCGAACCCGGAGGGTGCAGTTGCATGTGGTGCTGCGTAAAGGCTCCCCTGGGGAGTTCACTTGTACCCAAAGACTTCCTCTGGGGCCCTTTTGGATGGGTGAAAGGGACTTGCAATGCATTTTCTGAGGCTTGTTTTTCAGTCTCCTCCCTTTGCGGCTAGGGCTATATTTAGGCTTGCTTAGAAAGAGCGAAAAAGGAGGGTCCAGATGCATGTGGGGCTGCGTAAAGGCTCCCCTGGGGAGTTCACTTGTAACCAAAGCCTTCCTTTGGGGGCACTTTTGGATGGGCGAATGGGGCTTGTAACGCTTTGTCTTTGGCCCGATTTTTCAGTCGTCTCCCATGCCGGCTAGGGATATGCATAGGTTTGCTCGGAAAGAGCGAATATGGAGGGTCCAGTTGCACGTGGGGCTGCGTAAAGGCTCCCCTGGGGAGTTCAGTTGTACCCAAATCCTTCCTTTGGGGGCACTTTTGGATGGGCGAAAGGGGCTTGTAACGCCTTTTCTGTGGTCCGATTTTTCATTCGCCTCCCCTGCCTGGGTAGGGATATATTTAGGCTTGCGTAAAAAGAGTGAATAAGGAGGGTCCAGTTGCATGTGGGGCTGCGTAAAGGCTCCCCTTGGGAGTTCAGTTGTACCCAAAGCCTTCTTTTGGGGCACTTTTGGATGGGCGAAAGGGGCTTGTAACACGTTTTCTGGGGCCCCATTTTTCAGTCATCTTCAATGTGGTCCAGGGATATATTTAGGGTGGATGAGAAAGAGCGAACCCGGAGGGTCCAGTTGCATGTGGGGCTGCATAAAGGCTCCCCTGGGGAGTTCTCCTGTACCCAAAGCCTTTCTTTGGGGGCGCTTTTGGATGGCCGAAAGGGGCTTGTAACGCTTTTTCTCGGGCCTGGTTTTTCAGTTGTCCTTGATGCCTTCTAGGGCTATATTTAGGTTTGCTGCGAAAGAGCGAACCTGGAGGGTCCAGTTGCATGTGGGGCTGCGTAAAGGCTCCGCTGGGGAGTTCAGTTGTACCCAAAGCCTTCCTTTGGGGGCACTTTTGGATGGGCGAATGGGGCTTTTAACGCTTTGTCTTTGGCACGATTTTTCAGTCGTCTCCCATGCCGGCTAGGGATATGTATAGGTTTGCTCCGAAAGAGAGGACCCGGAGGGTCCAGTTGCATGTGGGCCTGCATAAAGGCTCCCCTGGGGAGTTCAGTTGTACCCAAAGCCTTCCTGTGGGGGCACTTTTGGATGAGCGAATGGGGCTTGTAACGCTTTGTCTTTGGCCCGATTTTTCAGTGGTCTGCGATGCGGGCTAGGGTTATATTTAGGGTTGCTCGGAAAGAGCGAACATGGAGGGTCCAGTTGCATGTGGGGCTGCGTAAAGGCTCCCCTGGGGAGGTCTGTTGTACCCAACGCCTTCCTTTGGGGGCACTTTTGGATGGGCGAAAGGGGTTTGTAACGCGTTGTCTTTGGCACGATTTTTCAGTCGTCTCAGATGCGGGCTAGGGCTATATTTAGGGTTGCTCGGAAAGAGCGAACACGGAGTGTCCAGTTGCATGTGGGCCTCCATAAAGGCTCCCCTGTGGAGTTCAGTTGTACCCAAAGCCTTCCTCTGGGGGCACTTTTGGATCGGCGAAAGGGCTTGTAACGCATTTTTTGGGGCCCGAGTTTTCAGTTTTCTGCCATGTTGGCTAGGGTTATATTCAGTGTTGCTCAGAAAGAGCGAACATGGAGGGTCCAGTTGCATGTGGGGCTTGCGTAAAGGCTCCCCTGCGGAGTTCAGTTGTACCCAAAGCCTTCCTCTGGGGGCACTTTTGGATGGGCGAAAGGGAGTCGCAATGCATTTTCTGAGGCTTGATTTTTCAGTCTCCTCCCTTTGCGGCTAGGGCTATATTTAGGCTTGTGTAGAAAGTGTGAATCCGGAGGGTCCAGTTGCATGTGGTTCTGCAAAATGGTTCCCCTGGGGAGTTCAGTTGGACGCAAAGCCTTCCTTTGGGGGCACTTTTGGATGGGCGAGAGGGCCTTGTAACGCGTTTTCTCGGGACCGATTTTTCAGTCGTCTCCGATGCCGGCTAGGGCTATGTTTAGTCTTGCTGTTAAAGAGTGAATAAGCCTAAATATATCCCTAGCCGCAAAGGGAGAGGACTGAAAAATCGGGCAACAGAAAACGTATTCTGAGCCCCTTTCGCCCATCCAAAATTGCCCCCAGAGGAAGGCTTTGGGTTCAAGTGAACTCCCCAGGGGAGCCTTTCTGCAGCCCCACATACAAATGTACCCTCCGGATTCGCTCTTTCACAGCAAGCCTAAATATATCCCTAGCCGCAAAGGGAGAAGACTGAAAAAGCGTGCCTCAGAAAACGCATTGCGAATCCACTTGGACCATCCAAAAGTGTCCCCAAAGGAAGACTTTGGGTACATCTGAACTCCCCAGGGGAGCCTTTACGCAGGCCCACATGCAACTGGACCTTTCAGGTTTGCTGTTTCCGAGCAACCCTAATCATAACCCTAGCCGGCAACGAAGACGAATGAATAATCGGGCCCTAATAAACGCGATTCGAGACCCTTTCGCCCATCCAAAAGTGCCCCCAAAGGAAGGCTTTGGGTACAAGTGAACTCCCCAGGGGAGCCTTTACACAGGCCCACATGCAACTGGACCTTTCAGGTTTGCAGTTTCCGAGCAACCCTAATCATAACCCTAGCCGGCAACGAAGACGAATGAATAATCGGGCCCTAATAAACGCGATTCGAGACCCTTTCGCCCATCCAAAAGTGCCCCCAAAGGAAGGCTTTGGGTACAAGTGAACTCCCCAGGGGAGCCTTTACGCAGCCCCACATGCAAGTGGAACCTCCGTGTTTACTCTTTCCGAGGAACCCTAAATATAGACCTAGCCGGTTTGGGTGACGACTGAAAAATCGGGCCCCAGAAAACACGTTGTGAGCCCCTTTCACCCATCCAAAAGTGCCCCCAAAGGAAGGCTTTGGGTACAAGTGAACTCCCCAGGGGAGCCTTTATGCAGCCCCATATGCAACTGGACCTTTCAGGTTCGCAGTTTCCAAGCAACCCTAAATATAACCCAGCCAGCATCGGAGACGACTGAAAAATCGGGCCCCAGAAAACGCGTTTCGAGCCCCCTACGCCCATCCAAAAGTGCCCCCAAAGGAAGACTTTGGGTACAAGTGAACTCCCCAGGGGAGCCATTACACAGTCCCACATTAACTGGAACCTCCGTGTACGCTCTTTCACATTAAGACTAAATATAACCCTAGCCGGCATCAAAGTCGACTGAAAACTAGGGCCCCAAAAAACGTGTTACGAGCCACTTTGGACCGTCCAAAAGTGCCCCCAAAGGAAGCCTTTGGGTACAATGAACTCCCCAGGGGAGCGTTTACGCAGCCCCACATGCAACTGGACCCTCCGTGTTCGCTCTTTCCGAGCAACACTAAATATAGCCCTAGCACTCGTCGGAGACGACTGAAAAATCGGGCCAAAGAAAACGCATTACAAGACCGTTTCGCCCATCCAAAAGTGCCCCCAAAGGAAGGCTTTGGATACAAGTGAACTCCCCAGGGGAGCCTTTACGCAGCCCCACATGCGACTGGACCTTCCGAGTACGTTTTTTCCGATCAACCCTAAATATAACTTTTGCCGGAAAAGAAGATGACTGAAAACTCAGGCCCCAAGAAAAAGAATTCCGAGCCCCTTTCGCCCATCCAAAAGTGCCCCCAAAGGAAGGCTTTGGGTACAAGTGAACTCCCCAGGGGAGCCTTTACGCAGCCCCACATGCAAGTGGAACCTCCGTGTTTGCTCTTTCCGAGGAACCTTAAATATAGCCCGGGCCGGCATCGGAGACGTCTGAAAACTCGGGCCACAGAAAACGCGTTGCGAGTCCAATTCGCTCATATAAAAGTGCCCCCAAAGGAAGGCTTTGGGTACAAGTGAACTCCCCAGGGGAGCCTTTACGCAGCCCCGCATGCAACTGGACCTTTCGGGTTCGCTGTTTCCAAGCAACCCTAAATATAACCCTAGCCAGCATCGGAGACGACTGAAAACTCGGGCCCCAAAAAAATGCGTTGCGAGCCCCTTTGGACCATCCAAAAGTGCCCCCAAAGGAAGGTTTAGGATAGAAGAGAACTCCCCAGGAGAGCCATTACCCAGTCCCACATTAACTGGTACCTCCGTGCACGCTCTTTCACATTAACCCTAAATATAAACCTAGCCGGCATCAGAGAGGACTGAATAACCGGGCCATAAAAAACGCGATTCGAGCCCCTTTCGCCCATCCAAAAGTGCCCCCTAAGGAAGGCTTTGGGTACAAGTGAACTCCCCAGGGGAGCCTTTACGCAGACCCACATGCAAGTGGAACCTCGGTGTTTACGCTTTCCGAGGAACCCTAAATATAGACCTAGCCGGTTTGGGAGACGATTGAAAAATCGGGCCCCAGAAAACACGTTACGAGCCCCTTTGGACCATCCAAAAGTGCCCCCAAAGGAAGGCTTTGGGTACAAGTGAACTCCCCAGGGGAGCCTTTATGCAGCCCCATATGCAACTGGACCTTTCGGGTTCACAGTTTCCAAGCAACCCTAAATATAACCCTAGCCAGCATCGGAGACGACTGAAAAATCGCGCCCCAGAAAACGCGTTTCGAGCCCCCTACGCCCATCCAAAAGTGCCCCCAAAGGAAGGCTGAGGGTACAAGTGAACTCCCCAGGGGAGCCATTACCCAGTCCCACATTAACTGGAACCTCCGTGTACGCTCTTTCACATTAAGACTAAATATAACCCTAGCTGGCATCAAAGTCGACTGAAAACTAGGGCCCCAAAAAACGTGTTACGAGCCACTTTGGACCATCCAAAAGTGCCCCCAAAGGAAGCCTTTGGGTACAATGAACTCCCCAGGGGAGCCTTTACGCAGCCCCACATGCAAGTGGAACCTCCGTGTTTGCTCTTTCCGATTAACACTAAAGATAGCCCGGGCCGGCATCGGAGAAGAGTAAAAAACCGGGCACCAGAAAACGCGTTGCGAGCCCCTTTCGCCCATCCAAAAGTGCCCCCAAAGGAAGGCTTTGGATACAAGTGAACTCCCCAGGGGAGCCTTTACGCAGCCCCACATGCGACTGGACCTTCCGAGTACGTTGTTTCCGATCAACCCTAAATATAACCTTTGCCGGAAAAGAAGATGACTGAAAACTCAGGCTCCAAGAAAAAGAATTCCGAGCCCCTTTCGCCCATCCAAAAGTGCCCCCAAAGGAAGGCTTTGGGTACAAGTGAACTCCCCAGGGGAGCCTTTATGGAGCCCCACATGCAAGTGGAACCTCCGTGTTTGCTCTTTCCGAGGAACCTTAAATATAGCCCGGGCTGGCATCGGAGACGTCTGAAAACTCGGTCCACAGAAAACGCGTTGCGAGCCCAATTCGCTCATATAAAAGTGTCCCCAAAGGAAGGCTTTGGGTACAACTGAACTCCCCAGGGGAGCCTTTACGCAGCCCCACATGCAACTGGACCTTTCGGGTTTGCTGTTTCCGAGCAACCCTAAATATAACCCTAACCGGCATTGGAGACGACTGAAAGCTCGGGCCACAAAAAACGCGTTGCGAGCCCCTTTCGCCCATCCTAAAGTGCCCCCAGAGGAAGGCTTTGAGTACAAGTGAACTCCCCAGGGGCGCGTTTACGCAGCCCCACATGCAACTGGACCCTCCAGGTTCACTCTTTCTACGAAAGCCTAAATATAGCCCAAGCCGCTAAGGAAGACGAGTAAAAAAGCGGGTCTCAGAAAACGCATTGCGAGTCCCCTTGGACCATCAAAAAGTGCCCCCAAAGGAAGGCTTTGGCTACAAGAGATCTCCCCAGGGGAGCCTTTATGCAGCCCCACATGCAACTCGACATTTCGGGTTCGCTGTTTCAGAGCAACCATAAATATATCCCTAGCCAGCATCGGAGACGACTAAAAACTCGGGCCCCAGAAAACGCGTTGCGAGCCCCTTTGGACCATTAAAAAGTGCCCCCAAAGGAAGGTTTAGGATACAAGTGAAATCCCCAGGGGAGCCATTACCCAGTCCCACATTAACTGGAATCTCCGTGCACGCTCTTTCACATTAAGACTAAATATAACCCTAGACGGCATCGGAGAGGACTGAATAGTCGGGCCATAAAAAACGCGATTCGAGACACTTTCACCAACCAAAAGTGCCCCCAAAAGAAGGCTTAGGGTACAAGTGAACTCCCCAGGGGAGCGTTTACGCAGCCCCACATGCAACTGGACCTTCCGAGTACGTTGTTTTCGATCAACACTAAATATATCCTTTGCCGGCAAAGAAGATGACTGAAAACTCAGGCCCCAGAAAACGAATTCCGAGCCCCTTTCGCCGATCCAAAAGTGCCCCCAAAGGAAGGCTTTGGGTACAAGTGAACTCCCCAGGGGAGCCTTTACGCAGCCCCACATGCAAGTGGAACATCCGTGTTTGCTCTTTCGGAGGAACCCTAAATATATCCCTAGCGGGTCTGGGAGACGAATGAAAAATTGGGCCCCGGAAAACACATTGCGACTCCTCTTCGCCCATCCAAAAGTACCACCAAAGGAAGGCTTTGGGTACAAGTAAACTCCCCAGGGGAGCCTTTACACAGCCCCACATGCAATAGGAACCTCCGTGTTTGCTCTTTCCGAGTAACCCTAAATATAGCCCTGGCCGGCATCGGAGACGTCTGAAAATTCACGCCACATAAAACGAGTTGCGAGCCCCATTCGCCCATATAAAAGTGCCCCCAAAGGAAGGCTTTGGGTACAAGTGAACTCCCCAGGGGAGCCTTTACGCGGCCCCACATGCAACTGGACCTTTCGGGTTTGCTGTTTCCGAGCAACCATAATCATAACCCTAGCCGGCAACGAAGACGAATGAATAATCGGGCCCTAAAAAACGCGATTCGAGCCCCTTTCGCCCATCCAAAAGTGCCCCAAAAGGAAGGCTTTGAGTACAAGTGAACTCCCAGATGACCCTTTAGGCAGCCCCACATGCAAGTGGAACCTCCGTGTTTGCTCTTTCCGAGGAACCCTAAATATAGCCCTGGCCAGCATGGGAGAAGACTGAAAAATCTAGCCCCAGAAAACGCGATTCCAGCCCCTTTCACCCATCCAAAAGTGCCCTCAAAGGAAGGCTTTGGGTACAAGTGAACTCCCCAGGGGAGCCTTTTCGCAGCCCCACATGCAAGCGGAACCTCCGTGTTTGCTCTTTCCGAGGAACCCTAAATATAGCCAGGGCTGGCATCGGAGAGGACTAAAAATCCGGGCCCCAGAAACTGCGTTTTGAGCCCCTTTGCCCATCCAAAAGTGCCCCCAAAGGAAGGCTTAGGGTACAAGTGAACTCGCAGAGGACCCTTTACGCAGCCCCACATGCAAGTGGAACCTCCGTGTTTACTCTTTCCGAGGAACCCTAAATATAGCCCTGGCCGGCATCGGAGCCGACTGAAAACTCGGGCCCCAGAAAACACATTGCGAGCCCCCTTTGGACCATCCAAAAGCGCCCCCAAAGGAAGGCTTTGGGTACAAGTGAGCTCCCCAGGGGAGCCTTTACGCAGCCCCACATGCAACTGGAACTTTCGGGTTCGCTGTTTCTGAGCAACCCTATATATAACCCTAGCCAGCATCAGAGAGGACTGAAAACTCGGGCCTCAGAAAACGCGTTGCGAGCCCCTTTGGACCATCCATAAGTGCCCCCAAAGGAAGGCTTTGGGTACAAGTGAACTCTCCAGAGAAGCCATTACACAGTCCCACATTAAACTTGAATCTCCATGTACGCTCTTTCACATTAAGGCTAAATATAACCCTAGACGGCATCGGAGACGACTGAATAATCGGGCCCTAAAAAACGCGTTGCGTGCCCCTTTCGCCCATCCAAAAGTGCCCCCAAAGGAAGGCTTTGGGTAAAATGAACTCCCCAGGGGAGCCTTTACGCAGCCCCACATGCAACTGGACCCTCTGTTTTCGCTCTTTCCGAGGAACCCTAAATATAGCCCTGGCCGGCATTGGAGACGACTGAAAACTCGGGCCCCAGAAAACGCGTTGCGAGCCCCTTTGGACCATCCAAAAGTACCCGAAAAGGAAGGCTTAGGGTATAAGTGAACTCCACAGGGGAGGCATTATCCAGTCCCACATTAAACTGGAACCTCCGTGTACGCTCTTTCGCATTAAGGCTAAATATAACCCTAGCCGGCTTGGGAGACGACTGAATAATCGGGCCCAAAAAAACGCGATTCAAGCCCCTTTGGACCATTCAAAAGTGCCCCCAAAGGAAGGCTTTGGGTACAAGTGAACTCCCCAGGAGAGCCTTTACGCAGCCCCACATGCAAGTGGAACCTCCGTGTTTGCTCTTTCCGAGGAACCTTAAATATAAACCTAGCAGAATTGGGAGACGAATGAAAAATCGGGCCCCAGAAAACTCATTTTGAGCCCCCTTCGCCCATACAAAAGTGCCCCCAAAGGAAGGCTTTGGGTACAAGTGAACTCCCCAGGGGAGCCTTTACGCAGCCCCACATGCAAGTGGAACCTCCGTGGTTGCTCTTTCCGAGGAACCCTAAATATAGCCGTAGCCGGCGTTGAAGAAGACTGAAATTGGGCCCCAGAAAACACATTGCGAGCCCCCTTCGCCCATCCAAAAACGCCCTCAAAGGAAGGCTTAGGGTACAAGTGAACTCCCCAGGGGAGCCTTTACGCAGCCCCACATGCAACTGGACCCTCCGGGCTCACTCTTTCAAAGCAAGCATATATATATCCCTAGCCGGCTTGGGACACGACTTACAAATCGGGACTCAAAAAACGTGTTTTGAACCCCTTCGCCCATCTAAAAGTGCCCCCAAAGGAAGGCTTTGGGTACAAGAGAACTCCCCAGGGGAGCCTTTACGCAGCCCCACATGCAACTGGACCTTCCGGGTTCTCTGTTTCCGAGCAACACTAAATATAACCCTAACCGGCATCGGAGACGACTTAAACATAGGGCCCCAGAAAACGCGTTGCGAGCCCCTTTCGCCCATCCAAAAGTGCCCCCAAAGGAAGGCTTTGGGTACAAGTGAACTCCCCAGGGGAGCCATTACCCAGTCCCACATTAAATGGAACCTCCGTGTACGCTCTTTCACATTAAGGCTAAATATAACCCTAACCGGCTTGGGAGACGACTGAATAATCGGGCCCCAAAAAATGCGATTCGAGCCCCTTTCGCCCATCCAAAAGTGCCCCCAAAGGAAGGCTTTGGGTACAATTGAATTCCCCAGGGGAGCCATTACCCATTCCCACATTAAACTGGAACCTCCTTGTACGCTCTTTCACATTAAGGCTAAATATAACCCTAACCTGCATCGGAGACGACTGAAAACTCGGGCCACAGAAACGCGTTGCGAGCCCCTTTGGGCCATCCAAAAGTGCCCCGAAAGGAAGGCTTAGGGTACAAGTGTTCTCCCCAGGGGAGCCTTTACGCAGCCTCACATGCAACTGGAACCTCCGTGTACGCTCTTTCACATTAAGGCTAAATAAAGCCCTGGCCGGCATCGGAGATGACTGAAAACTCAGGCCCCAGAAAAAGCGTTGCTAGCCCCTTTGGACCATCCAAAAGTGCCCCCAAAAGAAGGCTTAGAGTACAAGTGAACTCCCCAGGGGAGACTTTACGCAGCCCCACATGCAACTGGACCTTCCGGGTTCGCTGTTTCCGAGCAACCCTAAATATAACCCAGCCGACATTGGAGACGACTGAAACTCGGGCCCCAGAAAACGCGTTGCGAGCCCCTTTGGACCATCCAAAAGTGCCCCCTGAGGAAGGCATGATTAAAGAGGTATTGGGGAGGCATTGGGGAGGCAAGGACAATCCCCAGACATGGACTGTATATCTCGAAACAAGACACTGGAACTCATGATAAGGAAGCGGCAGACGGACAGAGAAACAAATGTAAGGACTATAAATCTCAAAATTGGACATTGGAATTCATTATAAAGATACAACAAACGGAAGAATTGGCAACAACCAGCTCTCGCAATTAAGAAACGTGCCAATTCAGCAGATTCCTGACCAAAGGTGAAAAGTGCACTGTGAGGAAGACTCGGGGTCTTCCTCCCAAAGACCCCTGCCCACGTCCCAAAGACCCCGGCCCACAATTCTTGGGAGGCTCTACGCAGGCGCAAGGTGCCAAAAGGCTAATTAGCATGAGAAGCGAGGGAAGGCGGGGATAGGTAATGCATATGTATATGCGCTTGTAGAATATTGATAGATTGATTGTATAAATTCAAGACTGCTTTCCGCTTTGGGTATGCACGATAGGTGGAGAGATCCCCCGTGCATCCAGCGCTGCAATAAAGAATATACCACTTAAAGGAATTTCGGCTTCGATCTTTGAATCAATCTGGCGACCCAGATGGGACAACCTCTCTGCCAGACCGCAGGACCCGCTGGGGACAGGACTCCCTAGGTTACCCCCGGGATTTCCCGGAGGGACTCCTCGACTCACCGGATCACTGCGGAGGCAGACAAGGACCCCATCATTGTAAGTGAGTATATTCTTTATTCTGGTTTGGTTTTCTGGTAGACTGGTCATCTGGGACTGTCCAGTAAGTCGGAAGGTGACTTCTGCAGGACAGTATTTGGTATATACTTTGTGGTTAGTACCACAAGTATATCTGGGGACCTTGAGGTCCATCTGTATCTGGAACTGTCTGTAAGTCAGAAGGTGATCTTCTGCGAGGCAGTGTTTGGTATATACTTTGTGGTAAGCACCATAAGTATATTTGGGGACCTTAAGGAAAGAGCTCGCTTTAAGGTCCATCTGGAATTGTGTTGTTTATTTCGGTTTTCTGACTCATGGAGTATGGTATTTAACTCTGGTTATTGTTACTGTGATTTTGGCTATTTTTCTGGTGGTAATAGTAGGTTCGTGGCATTGTTATAAGAAAGATATCGTTATGGTGTTACACAGTTCGGTTTTCTGACTTATCGCATGTGGAATTTGACTCTGACTATTGTTATTGTGATTTTAGCAATATTGCTGGTAATAGTAGCTTTGTGACATCGCTACTGAAAGATATTACGTGCCTGTAATTTTGTGAGTGATACGTTTTTGTGATATGTTTTGTAAGTAACACGTGTATTCTGAAAGTGTAAACTGGAAAATGGGGGGGCGAGTAAGCAGTGAAATTTTAAAGAAAAGTGCGTTAGGATGTGTTTTGAGTCACTGGAAGGATATTGGAGGATCTGCCGGTGGAAGTGTGAACAGGAAAACATTGATAAAATATTGTAATCAATGGTGGCTGCTTTATAAGCTGGAATGTGGAGAAAAGTGGCCCTTAAATGGAACTTTAAACTCTAATGTTTTGCTACAGTTAATGTTGGTTTTGAGAAGGAGAATAGGATGAAATGTTGTATACTGATGTTGTTTCAGCATCTTGGTGGGAAAAGGTACGGAATTAAGTTGGCCCCTGACTGAGCCTTTGATGTTGGCATTAGAGAAGTACAGGCTGGAGAAAGATAAAGGAAGTGTTAAAAGGGTTGTTGAAAGTGTTAAAGGTGTTTGAAGTTGAATGAGCAGGGAAAGAGGATGTAGGAATGTTAATAGTTCTGCCTCTGCTCTAGGCAGAGATCTTAAAATCATGGGTGTTAGCCCTTTGGGGCAAAGGGATCATGATGGGTCCAAGAGAGAGTTGTTATGGAAACAGAAAAACAGTTAACTCTTAAAACAACCTGAGTTCATGTGCGAGCTCAGATTACCGATGGGACCGCTCAGGGAACTGTGGACAACTGCATTCCCCTGACCGACCCCACTGAGACCCTAATCATCCCTAAAATTATGAACGGCTAAGTAAATACTAAAATATGGATGAATTGGGAATTGAGAATATGCTTCCAACAAGGTCTAAAAGAAACCCCTATGGAATTTTTGGACCAACTCTGAAATGTAATGAAAATAAATAAATAAAACAAAACGGTTTGGACCTGGCTTCGGAGGACAAATTGACTAGCCTTTTTCTAGGGTAATCATTGGTCCCTGATTTCAACAGGAATAACGGGGACCTGGGGAATCTACCCTAGCGGATCCTCCACTGATTATAATGAAGCTAGGGGAGGAATGGAAGTGAAATTTCTTATTGATATGGGGCAACGTATTCAGTTCTAAATCAAGCATTAATGCCTTCACAGAATTATTATGTTAGGGTAAAAGGTGTGTTGTGGTTTAACCCAGCTGGCAGCTAAACACCACGCAGCCGTTCGCTCACCCTCCCCCTCCCTCTCTGAGACGGGGGAGAGAAATGGAAAGTGAAGCCCATGAGTTGAGATAAAGACAGTTTAATAAGACAAAATAATAATAATAATAATAGTAATAATACAGTGATGATAATAGTACCACTACTAATAATGTGTACAAACAAGTGATGCACAATGCAATTGCTCACCACCCGCTGACCAACGCCCAGCCTAACCCTGAGCAGTCCGGCCCCCTCCCCCGGCTAGCCACCCCTATATATAGTTTAGCATGACGTCAGATGGTATGGAATACCCCTTTGGCTAGTTTGGGTCACCTGTCCTGGGTCTGTCCCTTCCCAGCTCTTACTGCACCCCCAGCCTGCCTGTTGGCAGGACAGAGCAAGAAGCTGAGATGTCCTTGGCTTGGTATAAGCACTGCTCTGCAACAATTAAAACATCAGGGTGTTATCAACACTCTTCTCATCCTAAGCCAAAACGTAGCATTCTACCAGCTACTAGGAAAAAAATTAACTCTATTCTAACTGAAACCAGGACAAGGTGTAACCGAAAAGGCTTATTTTTGTGAACCTTTGAAGTACAAGTTAGGGAAACAATGGGGCATACACAGATTTTTATATACGCCTAACTCCTCATGGGCACTCTTAGGTAGAGATTTATTAGAGCAATTAGGAGCAGAAATTGTCGTTGAAAAAGGGAAAATGAAATTAAGAATAGGAGAAGAACAACTAATAAATGTGTTAAGCTTGGCACTAATACAAACGGACCCTAAAAATGAAATACCCTTAGAGATCATAAATCAAGTATATCCAGGAGTTTGGGCCACTGAAGTTCCTGGAAGAGCTAAAAATGTGACCCCAATAATTATTAAATTAAAGCCAGGAGAAAAACCTGTTAAGGTTAAGCAATATCCTTTGAGGATAGAAGATAGGAAAGGAATTAAAGAGATAATTGATAGATTTATACAGTATGGATTATTGATTGAATGCGAATCAGAATACAATACACCCATATTGCCAATTAAAAAGGCAGATGGGAAAAGATATAGGCTAGTTCAGGATCTGAGGGCCATAAATAAGATCACTGAGGATATACATCCAGTAGTGGCAAACCCTTATACTTTGCTGACTAAATTAAGGAATAGTCAAGTCTGGTTAACCGTACTGGATTTAAAAGACGCCTTCTTCTGCCTAGGCTTAACCACAGAAAGCCAAAACCTATTTGCCTTTGAATGGGAAAATCCCAATTCAGGCAGAAAGACGCAGCTTACGTGGACATTACTACCTCAAGGATTCAAGAATAGCCCCACTATTTTTGGAAACCAATTAGCAAGAGAACTCGAAACATGGATGCCTCCGGACACTGAAGGTGCTTTGTTACAATATGTAGATGATCTCTTAATAGCTACCGAGACTAAAGGGAGCTGTATTCAATGGACTATAAGTTTTCTTAATTTTCTGGGTTTAAAATGGATATCAAGTCTCTTGACAGAAAGTCCAGCTGGCTCAACAAAGTGTGACCTATCTGGGATTTGAAATTTCGGGAGGACAACGAGAACTAGGAACTGAACATAAGGAAGTCATTTGCCGGACTCCAGAACCTCAAACGGTAAAGGAGCTACAAACCTTTTTAGGAATGACAGGTTGGTGTCGCCTTTGGATTTATAATTATGGACGATTGGTAAAGCCTCTATGTGAATTGATAAAGATTAACCAGTCAAAGTTAGTCTGGACTGGAGAAGCACAAAAAGTCTTTAAACAACTTAAACAAGAATTGATGATTTTAAAATATCAAGCAATATTAGTAGAACAAGATGATGTGGGAACTGTGGTCATTAACATCGTAAATCCAGCTTCTTTCCTTAGTGGAACTCTGGATCAACCCATAGCCCATGATTGTATAGAAACAACGGAGACTGTGTATTCTAATCGACCCGATCTTAAGGAAGAACTTTTAGAAGATGCTGACGAATCTTGGTATACTGATGGAAGCAGCTTTGTGAAACAAGGACAACGTAAGGCAGGGTACGCCATTACAACCACTCAACAGGTAATCAAGTCCAAACCATTACCCCTGGGACGTCCACCCAGAAAGCAGAGACAATTGCTCTTATGCGAGCACTGGAACTAGCAGCAGGAAGGAAAATAAATATTTGGACAGATTCTAAATATACATTCGGCATGGTACATGCTCATGGAGCAATTTGGAAAGAAGAAATTTTAAAATTGTTAGAGGCTGTAAAACAACCAGAAAAGGTAGCTATCATGCATTGTCAGGGACACCAAAAGGGGAACACCGATTTTGAAATTGGAAATCGATTGGCAAAGGCTAAGCGGGCAGCTGAAATAACTGAGGTGAAGGCATTGTCTTTAATACCAGACGGTAAAATCCAAACTATATATATGAACCAAAAAGCCAAATTATACAAAAGAAGACTTAAAATTAATTGAAGATTTGAAAGGTAAAATGAAACCAGATAGATGAGTATATTTAAAAGATAACTGTGTAATAATACCCTCTAATTTGATATGGCCCATAGTTCTTACAGAACACAATAAAACACATCGGGGAGCTGACACATTGCATAAGAGCCTGAGTCAGACATTAGTGGAACAAAATTTATATACAACAATAAAACAAGTAACTGAACAATGTAGCATTTGCTTACACAATAACCCCAATACCAAGAATAGAATAAAATTTGGAATAATCAGTAAAGGAAATTATTCGGGGCAACCGTGGCAAATTGATTTTTCAGAACTCCCTAGAAAAGGGGGGTATTGTTATTTACTGGTTCTGACTGACATGATTTCAGGAAGGCCTGAAGCCTTTCCCTGTCGAACAAACAAAGCAAGAAGAAGTGGTTAAAGTCTTGTTAAATGAAATAATACCATGCTTTGGGATTCTAGTAGCAATGTCTTCTGATAGAGTTTCACATTTTTGTGTGCAAGTGGTACAACAGATAAGTAAGATTCTAAAGATATTCTAAAGACAACTGCATACTCTTTATAGACCGCAGGCAAGTGGACAGGTAGAAAAAATGAAACATTTAATTAAACAACAAATTTGAGTTAAACCTAGAATAAAAGGGAATTTGAGTCCCTTTGAAATCTTATATGGAAGGCCATATCCATTTCTATTTAGTGGAGAGGATCGAACGCAGTTAGGATTAGAATATTTATATGCATATATAACTGAACTTCAGAAATAATTAAATAAAGTACATAAACTTGTTCTCAGGACCTGGGCTAGACGGTTGGATCAACCAATCCACCCTTTTAAGCTCAGGGATTATATATATAAAGACTTTTTCAGGACAACCCCTAGAGGAAAAACGGAAGGAAAGTGGACGGGACCATACCAGGTATTACTGACAACACACACCGCCATTAAGATTAAGGAGCAAGCAGCTTGGATCCACGATTCAAGGGTGAAGAAGGCCCTGGCGAGGATATGGACCACCACTCCAATTGGACCAACAAAATTATGGTTTTCCAGATCCTAATGATTGAAGGGGTGTGGTTCTCAGATTCGGGGTGGGCAGTTTGGGATGAGAACTTACACCTGTCCCTGATACAAACAATTTCTCAAGTAATTGATAAGACAAACTGTTGGGTATGCACCCACCTGCCACAGCATGGGAATAAGGGTGTATCGTTAATCAGGATTCCCTTGCCTGCAAACTTACCTTGGACTAATTTGTGGGAAAACACATCTTGGGGTCGAAAATATGAAGAAGTTTTGGAACTAGAAGTGAGTAGCTTTGTGCCGTTGGAATCTTACTATGTATGTGTACAAAGGTGTAACCCACCTAGGGGTATGGGAAAGCAGGATTGTATAAATACGGGTACTACTTATGTGGGAAATCAGACATCTTGTAATCGAGCAATTGATATTAGTACGACTAGCGGCTGGGCAAATTCAACTAGCTGGCCGGTTCCAGAAGGAAAAGGGTGGTATTGGCTATGCAATGATACAGCCCGTAAGGTCTTGCCCGAGAATTGGAAGGGAACTTGCACTCTTGGAGCAGTAGTCCCCAATTTGACCATACATGATGTAGCGCCTCGAGGTTATTTGAGAAATCATATCCGGAGAATTAGACGAAAAATTAACAATCCATTGATAGAGAGACACACTGCTTTTCATAGTTTTGTTCGATGGTTTATCCCATGGTTAGGAGTGAGTGAATTGGAAAAGGCGATTGTTAATATTTCTGCAATTATAGAGAAGTTAGAAAACAAAACTCTGGATGCTATAAAGGCTCAACAAGAAGAGATATCTAGTTTATCACAGGTAGTATTACAAAATCGGATGGCCCTAGACTTGTTACTGGCCGCTCAAGGGGGAGTCTGTACAGTAATAAATACAAGTTGTTGTATGTATGTAGATCAGAGTGGAAGGATCTCTACCGACCTGGAAGAAATATGGAAGCAGACAAGAGTCCTACATGAGATCAGTAAAGATGATCTTTCATGGAGTTTTAGTGAAATATGGAATAAGTTAACCTCCTGGTTGCCCAATTTCCAATGGTTGAAACAAGTGTTCATTGCTCTAATCACATTAGTAGTGTTAGGAATATTTGTGTGCATGTTGTTTAGATGCCTGCTTTGTTGTGTTACTGTAAATAATGAAAGTATCTGATGCAAAAGAATTTGCATGGGAAAAGAAAAGGGGGGATTGATTAAGGAGGTATTGGGGAGGCATTGGGGAGGCAAGGACAATCCCCAGACATGGACTGTATATCTCGAAACAAGACACTGGAACTCATGATAAGGAAGCGGCAGACGGACAGAGAAACAAATGTAAGGACTATAAATCTCAAAATTGGACATTGGAATTCATTATAAAGATACAACAAACGGAAGAATTGGCAACAACCAGCTCTCGCAATTAAGAAACATGCCAATTCAGCAGATTCCTGACCAAAGGTGAAAAGTACACTGTGAGGAAGACTCGGGGTCTTCCTCCCAAAGACCCCTGCCCACGTCCCAAAGACCCCGGCCCACAATTCTTGGGAGGATCTACGCAGGCGCAAGGTGCCAAAAGGCTAATTAGCATGAGAAGCGAGGGAAGGCGGGGATAGGTAATGGATATGTATAGGCGCTTGTAGAATATTGATAGATTGATTGTATAAATTCAAGACTGCTTTCCGCTTTGGGTATGCACGATAGGTGGAGACATCCCCGGTGCATCAAGCGCTGCAATAAAGAATATACCACTTAAAGGAATTTCGGCTTCGGTCTTTGAATCAGGCTTAGGGTACAAGTGAACTCCCCAAAGGAGCCTTTACGCAGCCCCACATTAAACTGGACCTTCCGAGTACGCTGTTTCCGAGCAACCCTAAATACAATCCTTGCCGGCAACGAAGACGACTGAAAACTCGAGCCCCAGAAAACGCGTTGCGAGCCCCCTTCGCCCATCCAAAAGTGCCCCCAAAGGAAGGCTTTGGGTACAAGTGAACTCCCCGGGGGAGCCTTTACGCAGCCACACATGCAAGTGGACCCTTCCGAGTACGCTCTTTCCAAGCAACCCCAACTATAACCCCAGCCAGCAATGAAGACGACTGAAAACTCGAGCCTCAGAAAACGCGTTGCGAGCCCCTTTGGACCATCCAAAAGTGCCCCCAAAGGAAGGCTTAGGGTACAAGTGAACTCCCCAGGGGAGCCACTACCCAGTCCCACATTAAACTGTAACCTCAGTGTACGCTCTTTCATATTAAGTCTAAATATAACCCTAGCCGGCATCGGAGACGACTGAAAAATAGGGCCCAAAAAAACGCAATTTGAGCCCCGTCGCCCATCCAAAAGTGCCCCCAAAGGAAGGCTTTGGGTACAAGTGAACTCCCCAGGGGAGCCTTTACGCAGCCCCACATGCAACTGGAACCTCCGTGTACGCTCTTTCCGAGGAACACTAAAGATAACCCGGGCCGGCATTGGAGCCGACTGAAAACTCGGGCCCCAGAAAACACAATGCGAGCCCCCTTCACCCATCCAAAAGTGCCCCCAAAGGAAGGCTTTGGGTACAAGTGAACTCCCCAGGGGAGCCTTTACGCAGCCCCACATGCAACTGGACCTTCCGGGTTCGCAGTTTCCGAGCAACACTAAATAAAACCATAACCGGCATCGGAGAAGAATAAAACCTCGGGCCACAGAAACGTATTGCGAGTCCCTTTGGACCATCCAAAAGTGCCCCCAAAGGAAGGCTTTGGGTACAAGTGTACTCCCCAGGGGAGCCATTACCCAGTCCCACATTAAACTGGAACCTCCGTGTACCCTTTTTCACATTAAGGCTAAATATAACCCTAGTCAAAATCGGAGACGACTGAATAATCGGGCCCAAAAAAACGCGATTCGAGCCCCTTTCGCCCATCCAAAAGTGCCCCCAAAGGAAGGCTTTGGGTACAAGTGAACTCCCCAGGGGAGCCTTTACGCAGCCCCACATGCAACTGGACCTTCCGAGTACGCTGTTTCTGAGCAACCCTAAATATAACCCTAGCCGGCATCGGATACTACTGAAAACTCGCGCCACAGAAAATGCGTTGCGAGACCCCTTCGCCCATACATATGTGCCCCCAAAGGAAGGCTTTGGGTACAATTGAACTCCCCAGGGGAGCCATTACCCAGTCCCACATTAAACTGGAACCTCGTGTACGCTCTTTGACATTAAGGTTAATTATATCCCGAACCTGCATCGGAGACGACTGAAACCTCGGGCCACAGAAAACGAATTCCGAGCCCCCTTCGCAAATCAAAAAGTGCCCCCAAAGGGAGGCTTAGGGTACAAGTGAACTCCCCAGGGGAGCCTTTACGCAGCCCCACATGCAACTGGACCTTCCGAGTACGCTCTTTCCAAGCAACCCCAACTATAACCCCAGCCGGCAATGAAGACGACTGAAAACTCGGGCCCCAGAAAACGCGTTGCGAGCTCCTTTGGACCATCCAAAAGTGCCCCCAAAGGAAGGCTTAGAGTACAAGTGAACTCCCCAGGGGAGCCACTACCCAGTCCCACATTAAACTGTAACCTCTATGTACGCTCTTTCATATTAAGTCTAAATATAACCCTGGACGGCATCGGAGACGACTGAAAACTCAGGCCCCAGAAAAAGCGTTGCAAGCCCCTTTGGACCATCCAAAAGTGCCCCCAAAGGAAGGCTTAGGGTACAAGTGTACTCCCCAGGGGAGCCATTACCCAGTCCCACATTAAACTGGAATCTCCGTGTACGCTCTTTCACATTAAGGCTAAATATAACCCTAGCCGGCATCGGAGACGACTGAAAAATGGGGCCCCAGAAAACGCGTTGATAGATCCCTAAGCAAATCCAAAAGTGCCCCCAAAGGAAGGCTTTCGGTACAAGTTTACTCCCCAGTGAAGCCTTTACGCAGCCTCACATGCAACTGGAACCTCCGTGTACGCTCTTTCACATTAAGGCTAAATATAGCCCTAGCCGGCATCGGAGACGACTGAATAATCAGGCCTCAAAAAACGAGATTCGAGCCCCTTTAGCCCATCCAAAAGTGCCCCCAAAGGAAGGCTTTGGGTACAAGTGAACTCCCCAGGGGAGCCTTTACGCAGCCCCACATGCAAATGGACCTTCCGGGTTTGCTATTTCGAAGCAACCCTAAATATATCCCTACAAGGCATCGGAGGCGACTGAAAACTCGGGCCCCAGAAAACGGGTTGGGAGACCTTTTCGCCCATCCAAAAGTGCCCCCAAAGGAAGGCTTTGGGTACAATTGAACTCCCCAGGGGAGCCTTTAAGCAGCCCCACATGCAAGTGGAACCTCCGTGTTTGCTCTTTCCGAGGAACCATAAATATAGGCCTGTCCGGCATCGGAGCCGACTGAAAATTCGGGCCCCAGAAAACATAATTGCGAGCCCCCTTCACCCATCCAAAAGTACCCCAAAAGAAGGCGTTGCGTACAAGTGAACTCCCCAGGGGAGCCAATGCCCAGTCCCACATGAAATGGAACCTCCATGTACCCTCTTTCACATTAAGGCTAAATATAGCCCTGGCCGGCATCGGAGACGACTGAAAACTCAGGGCCCAAAAAACACGTTGCGAGCCCCTTTGGACCATCCAAAAGTGCCCCCAAAGGAAGGCTTTGGGTACAAGTGAACTCCGCAGGGAAGCCTTTACGCAGCCCCACATGCAAGTGGAACCTCCGTGTTTGCTCTTTCCAAGGAACCCTAAATATATCCCTAGCCGGAATTGGAGACAATTGAAAAATCGGGCCCCAGAAAACGCGTTACGAGCCCCATTCGTCCATCCAAAAGTGCCCCCAAAGGAAGACTTTGGGTACAAGTGAACTCCCCAGGGGAGCCATTACCCAGTCCCACATTAAACTGGAACCTCCGTGTACGCTTTTTCACATTAAGGCTAAATATAACCCTAGCCGGCATCGGAGACGACTGAAAAATCGGACCCCAGAAAACAAGTTGCGAGCCCATTTGGACCATCCAAAAGTGCCCCCAGAGGAAGGCTTAGGGTACAAGTGAACTCCCCAGGGGAGCCTTTACGCAGCCCCACATTAAACTGGACCTTCCGAGTACGCTGTTTCCGAGCAACCCTAAATATTTCCCTTGCCTGCAATGAAGACGACAGAAAATTAGAGCCCCAGAAAAAGAATTCCGAATCCCCTTTCGCCCATCCAAAAGGTCCCCAAAGGAAGGCTTTGGGTACAAGTGAACTCCCCAGGGGAGCCTTTACGCAGCCCCACATGCAACTGGACCCTTCCGAGTACGCTCTTTCCAAGCAACCCCAACTATAACCCCAGCCGGCAATGAAGACGACTGAATACTCGGGCCCCAGAAAACGCGTTGCGGGCCCCTTTGGACCATCCAAAAGTGCCCCCAAAGGAAGGCTTAGGGTACAAGTGAACTCCGCAGGGGAGCCACTACCCAGTCCCACATTAAACTGTAACCTCGGTGTATGCTCTTTCAAATGAAGTCTATATATAACCCTAGCCGGCATCAAAGAGGACTGAAAATTGGGGCCCAAAAAAACGCCGTTTGAGCCCGGTCGCCCATCCAAAAGTGCCCCCAAAGGAAGGCTTTGGGTACAAGTGAACTCCCCAGGGGAGCCTTTACGCAGCCCCACATGCAAGTGGACCCTCCTTGTTCGCTCTTTCCGAGGGACACTAAATATAGCCCTAGCCGGCTTGGGAGACGACTGAAAATTCGGGCCCCAGAAAAAGCGTAGGAAGCCCCCTTCGCCCATCCAAAGGTGCTCAAAAAGGAAGGCTTTGGGTACAACTGAACTCCCCAGGGGAGCCTTTATGCAGCCCCACATGCAATTGGACCTTCCGAGTACGCTGTTTCCGAGCAACCCTAAATATAACCCCTGCCGGCAACGAAGACGACTGAAAATTCGAGCCCCAGAAAACGAATTCCGAGCCCCTTTAGCCCATCCAAAAGTGCCCCCAAAGGAAGGCTTTGGGTACAAGTGAACTCCCCAGGGGAGCCTTTACGCAGCCCCACATGCAACTGGACCTTCCGAGTACGCTCTTTCCAAGCAACCCCAGCTATAACCCCAGCCGGCAAAGAAGACGACTGAAAATTGAGGCCCCAGAAAACACGTTACGAGCCCCTTTGGACCATCCAAAAGTGCCCCCAAAGGAAGGCTTAGGGTACAAGTGAACTCCGCAGGGGAGCCACTACCCAGTCCCACATTAAACTGTAACCTCGGTGTACGCTCATTCATATTAAGTCTAAATATATCTCTAGCCGGCATCGGAGACGACTGAAAAATCGGGCCCAAAAAAACAAAATTTGAGCCCCCTCGCCCATCCAAAAGTGCCCCCAAAGGAAGGCTTAGGGTAGAAGTGAACTGTCCAGGGGAGCCTTTACGCAGCCCCACATGCAACTGGACCCTCTGTGTTTGCTCTTTCTGAGGAAACCTAAAGATAGCCCTAGCAGGCTTGGGAGACGACTGAAAACTCGGGCCCCAGAAAAAGCGTTGCGAGCCCCCTTCGCCCATCCAAAAGTGCCCCCAAAGGAAGGCTTTGGGTACAAGTGTACTCCCCAGGGGAGCCTTTACGCAGCCCCACATGCAACCTGGAACCTTCGTGTACGCTCTTTCCGAGGAACCCTAAAGATAGCCCGGGCCGGCATTGGAGCCGACTGAAAACTCAGGCCCCAGAAAAAGCGTTGCTAGCCCCTTTGGGCCATCCAAAAGTGCCCCCAAAGGAAGGCTTAGGGTACAAGTGTACTCCCCAGGGGAGCCTTTACGCAGCCCCTCATACAACTGGACCTTCCGGGTTTGCTGTTTCCGAGCAACACTAAATAAAACCATAACCGGCATCGGAGACGACTGAAACCTCGGGCCAAAGAAATGTGTTGCGAGACCATTTGGACCATCCAAAAGTGCCTTCAAAGGAAGGCTTAGGGTACAAGTGTACTCCCCAGGGGAGCCATTACCCAGTCCCACATTAAACTGGAACCTCTGTGTACGCTCTTTCACATTAAGGCTAAATATAGCCCTAGTCGGCATTGGAGACGACTGAATAATCGGGCCCAAAAAAACGCGATTCGAGCCCCTTCAGCCCATCCAAAAGTGCCCCCAAAGGAAGGCTTTGGGTACAAGTGAACACCCCAGGGGTGCCTTTTTGCGCAACCACATGCAACTGGACCCTCCGGGTTCACTCTTTCTACGCAAGCCTAAATATAGACCTAGCCGCAAAGGGAGAAGACTGAAAAAATTGGCCACAGAAAACGCATTGCGAGTCCCTTTCGCCCACCCAAAAGTGCCCCCAGAGGAATGCTTTCGGTACAAGTGAACACCCCAGGGGAGCCTTTTTGCGCAACCACATGCAACTGGACCCTCCGGGTTCGCACTTTCTACGCAAGCCTAAATATAGACCTAGCCGCAAAGGGAGAAGACTGAAAAAATGGGCCTCAGAAAACGCATTGCGAGTGCATTTGGACTATCCAAAAGTGCCCCCAATGGAAGGCTTTGGGTACAAGTGAACTCCCCAGGGGAGCCTTTACGCAGCCCCACATGCAACTGGACCCTTCGGGTTCGCTCTTTCCGAGCAAACCTAAACATAGCCCTAGCCGGCATGGGAGATGACTGAAAAATCGGGCCCCAGAAAACACGTTACAAAACCCTTTCACCCATCCAAAAGTGCCCCCAAAGGAAGGCTTTGGGTACAAGTGAACTCCCCAGGGGAGCCTTTTTGCAGCCCTATATGCAACTGATCCCTCCGGGTTCACTCTTTCTACGCAAGCCTTAAATATAGCCCTAGCCGCAAAGGGAGAAGACCCAAAAAGCGGGCCTCAGAAAACGCATTGCGAGTGCACTTGGACCATCCAAAAGTGCCCCCAAAGGAAGGCTTTGGGTATATCTGAACTCCCCAGGGGAGCCTTTTTGCAGCCCCACATGCAACTGGACCCTCCGTATTCGCTCTTTCACAGCAACACTAAACATATCCCTGGCCCGCATGGAAGATGAATGAAAAATCGGGCCCCAGAAAACGGGTTACAAGCCCCATTCGCCCATCCTAAAGTGCCCCCTAAGGAAGGCTTTGGGTACAAATGAACTCCCCAGAGGAGCCTTTACGTAGCCGCACATGCAACTGGACCTTCCGGGTTCGCTCTTTCCGAGTTACCCTAAATATAACCCTAGCCGGCATCGGAGACGGCTGAAAACTCAGGCCCCAAAAAGGCGTTTCGAGCCCCTTTTGCCCATCCAAAAGTGCCCCCAAAGGAAGGCTTTGGGTACAACTGAACTCCCCAGGGGAGCCTTTACGCAGCCCCACATGCAAGTGGAACCTCCATGTTTGCTCTTTCCGATGAACCCTAAATATACCTCTAGCTGGCTTGGTAGACGACTGAATACTCGGGCCCTAGAAAACGCGTTGCGAGCCCCCTTCGCCCATCCAAAAGTGCCCCCAAAGGAAGGCTTTGGGTACAATTGAACTCCCCAGGGGATCCATTACAAAGTCCCACATTAAACTGGAACCTCCGTGTACGCTCTTTCACATTAAGGCTAAATATAACCCTAGCCGGCATCGGAGACGACTGAATAATCGGGACCACAAAAAAAGCGATTCGAGCCCCTTTCGCCCATCCAAATGTGACCCCAAAGGAAGACTTTGGGTACAACTGAACTCCGCAATGAGCCTTTACGCAGCCCCACATGCAACTGGAACCTCTGTGTTCGCTCTTTCCGAGCAACCCTATATACAGGCCTAGCCGGAATAGTACACGACTGAAAAATCGGGCCCGAGAAAAGGCATTCCAAGACCCTTTCGCCCATCCAAAAGTGCCCCCAAAGGAAGGCTTTGGGTACAACTGAACTCCCCAGGGGAGCCTTTACGCAGCCCCACATGCAACTGGACCCTCCGGGTTCGCTCTTTTGGAGCAACACTAAATATAGCCCTAGCCCTCATGGTAGACGACTGAAAAATCGGGCCCAGGAAAACGCGTTACAAGGCCCTCTCGCCCAACCAAAAGTGCCCCCAAAGGAAGGCTTTGGGTACAAGTGAACTCCCCAGGGGAGCCTTTACGGAGCCCCACATGCAACTGCACCCTCCGTGTTCTCTCTTTCACAGCAAGCCTAAATATAGCCCTGGCCCGCATGGAAGATGACTGAAAAATCAGGCGCCAGAAAACGAGATACAAGCCCCATTCGCCCATCCAAAAGTGCCCCCAAAAGAAGGCTTTGGGTAAAACTGAACTCCCCAGGGGAGCCTTTACGCAGCCCCACATGCAACTGGACTTTCCGAGTACGCTGTTTCCGAGCACCCCTAAATATAACCCTTGCCGGCAAAGAAGATGACTGAAAACTCAGGCCCCAGAAAACGAATTCCGAGCCCCTTTCGCCCATCCAAAAGTGCCCCCAAAGGAAGGCTTAGGGTACAAGTGTACTCCCCAGGGAAGCCATTACCCAGTCCCACATGCAACTGGACCTTCCGAGTACGCTGTTTCCGAGAAAACCTAAATATAACCCCAGACGACAATGAAGATGACTGAAAATTCAGGCCCCAGAAAACGAATTCCGAGCCCCTTTCGCCCATCCAAAAGTGCCCCCAAAGGAAGGCTTAGGGTACAAGTGTACTCCCCAGGGGAGCCATTACCCAGTCCCACATTAAACTGGATCCTCCGTGTACGCTCTTTAACATTAAGGCTAAATATAACCTTAGTCGGCATCGGAGACGACTGAAAACTAAGGCCCCAAAAAAGGCGTTTCGATCCCCTTTCTCCCATCCAAAAGTGCCCCCAAAGGAAGGCTTTGGGTACAAGTAGACACCCCAGGGGAGCCTTTTTGCGCAACCACATGCAACTGGACCCTCCGGGTTCACTCTTTCTACGCAAGCCTAAATATAGCCCTAGCAGCAAAGGGAGAAGACTGAAAAAATGGGCCTCAGAAAACGCATTGCGAGTCCCTTTCGCCCACCGAAAAGTGCCCCCAGAGGAATGCTTTCGGTACAACTGAACTCCCCAGGGGAGCCTTTACACAGCCCCACATGCAACTGGACCCTTCGGGTTCACTCTTTCTAAGCAAGTCTAAATATAGCCCTAGGTGGCATCGGAGACGACTGAAAAATCGTTCCCAAGAAAACGACTTACAAGACCCTTTGGACCATCCAAAAGTGCCCCCAAAGGAAGGCTTTGGGTACAAATGAACTCCCCAGGGGAGCCATTTTGCAGAACCACATGCAACTGCACCCTCCGGGTTCACTCTTTCTACGCAAGCCTAAATATAGCCCAAGCCGCAAAGGGAGAAGACTGAAAAAGCACGCCTCAGAAAACGCATTGCGAGTCCATTTGGACCATCCAAAAGTGCCCCTAAAGGAAGGCTTTGGGAATATCTGAACTCCCCAGGGGAGCCTTTATGCAGCCCCACATGCAAATGCACCCTCCGTGTTCGCTCTTTCCGAGCAAACCTAAATATGGCCCTAGCCTGCATCAGAGAAGACTGAAAAATCGGGCCAAAGACAATGCGTTACAAGACCCCTTCGCCCATCCAAAAGTTCCCCCAAAGGTAGTCTTTGGGTACATCTGAACTCCCCAGGGGTGCCTTTTTGCAGCCCTACATGCAACTGATGCCTCCGGGTTCACTCTTTCTACACAAGCCTTAAATATAGACCTAACCGCAAAGGGAGAAGACTGAAAAAGTGGGCCTCAGAAAACACATTGCGAGTCCACTTGCACCATGCAAAAGTGCCCCCAAAAGAAGGCTTTGTGTACATCTGAACTCCCCAGGGGAGCCTTTATGCAGCCCCACATGCAACTGAACTCTCCGGGTTAGCTCTTTCACAGCAACCCTAAATATAGCCCTAGCCGGCATCAGAGACGACTGAAGAATCGGGCCCAAGAAAACGAGTTACAAGCCCCTTTCGCCTATCCTAAAATGCCCCCAAAGGAAGGCTTTGGGTACAAGTGAACTCCCCAGGGGAGCCTTTACGCAGCCCCAAATGCAACTTGAACCTCCTTCTTCGCTGTTTCCGAGCAACACTAAATATATCCCTAGCCGGCATGGGAGACGATTGAAAAAGCGGGCCTCAGAAAACACATTGCGAGTCCCTTTTGCCCATCGAAAGGTTCCCCCAGTGGAAGGCTTTGGGTACAAGTGAACTCCCCAGGGGAGCCTTTTTGCAGCCCCACATGCAACTGGACCCTCCGTATTCGCTCTTTCACAGCAACACTAAACATATCCCTGGCCCGCATGGAAGATGACTGAAAAATCGGGCCCCAGAAAAGGGGTTACAAGCCCCATTCGCCCATCCAAAAGTTCCCCCAAAGGAAGGCTTTGGGTACAACTGAACTCCCCAGGGGAGCCTTTTTGCAGCCCTACAAGCAACTGATCCCTCCGGGTTCACTCTTTCTACGCAAGTCTTAAATATAGCCCTAGACGCAAAGGGAGAAGACTGAAAAAGCGGGCCTCAGAAAACGCATTGTGAGTGCATTTGGACTATCCAAAAGTGCCCCCAAAGGAAGGCTTTGGGTACAAGAGAACTCCCCAGGGGAGCCTCTACGCAGACCCACATGCAACTTGACGCTCCGGGTTCGCTGTTTCCAAGTAACACTAAATATATGCCTAGCACTCATCTTAGAGGACTGAAAAATCGGGCCCCAGAAAACGGGTTACAAGCCTCTTTTGCTCATCCAAAAGTGCCCCCAAAGGAAGGCTTTGGGTACAACTGAACTCCCCAGGGGAGCCTTTACGCAGCCCCACATGCAACTGGACCCTCCGTGTTCGCTCTTTCACAGCAAGCCTAAATATACCCCTGGCACGCATGGAAGATGACTGAAAAATCGGGCCCCAGAAAACGGGATACAATCCCCATTCGCCCATCCAAAAGTGCCCCCAGAGGAAGGCTTTGGGTACAAGAGAACTCCCCAGAGGAGCCTTTACGCAGCCCCACATGCAACTGGACCCTCCGTATTCGCTCTTTCAGAGCAACCCTAAATATAGACCTGGCCCTCATTGAATATGTCTGAAAAATTGTGCCCCAGAAAACGCATTACAAGCCCCTTTCGCCCAACCAAAAGTGCCCCCAATGGAAGGCTTTGGGTACAAGAGAACTCCCCAGGGGAGCCTTTACGCAGCCCCACATGCAACTGGACCCTCCGGCTTCGCTCTTTCCGAGCAAACCTAAACATATCCCTAGCAGGCATGGGAGATGACTGAAAAATCGGGCCCCAGAAAATGCGTTACAAGACCCTTTCACCCATCCAAAAATGCCCCCGAAGGAAGGCTTTGGGTACAAGTGAACTCCCCAGGGGAGCCTTTTTGCAGCCCTATATGCAACTGATCCCTCCGGGTTCACTCTTTCTACGCAAGCCTTAAATATAGCCCTAGCCGCAAAGGGAGAAGACCCAAAAAGCGGGCCTCAGAAAACGCATTGCGAGTGCACTTGGACCATCCAAAAGTGCCCCCAAAGGAAGGCTTTGGGAACATCTGAACTCCCCAGGGGAGCCTTTATGCAGCCCCACATGCAACTGGACCCTCCGGGTTAGCTCTTTCAAAGCAACCCTAAATATAACATTAGCCGGCATCAGAGACGACTGAAAAATCGGGCGCAGGAAAACGCGTTAAAAGCCCCTTTCGCCCATGCAAAAGTGCCCCCAAAGGAAGGCTTTGGGTACAAGAGAACTCCCCAGGGGAGCCTCTACGCAGCCCCACATGCAACTTGACCCTCCGGGTTCGCTGTTTCCAAGTAACACTAAATATATCCCTAGCCCTCCTCAGAGAGGACTGAAAAATCGGACCCCAGAAAACGCGTTACAAGCCCCTTTCGCCCATCCAAAAGTGCCCCCAAAGGAAGGCTTTGGGTACAAGAGAACTCCCCAGGGGAGCCTTTACGCAGCCCCACATGCAACTGGACCCTCCGGGTTCGCTGTTTCCGAGCAACACTAAATATATCCCTAGCCGGCATGGGAGACGATTGAAAAAGCGGGCCTCAGAAAACACATTGCGAGTCCCTTTTGCCCATCGAAAGGTTCCCCCAGAGGAAGGCTTTGGGTACAAGTGAACTCCCCAGGGGAGCCTTTTTGCAGCCCCACATGCAACTGGACCCTCCGTATTCGCTCTTTCACAGCAACACTAAACATATCCCTGGCCCGCCTGGAAGATGACTGAAAAATCGGGCCCCAGAAAACGGGTTACAAGCCCCATTCGCCCATCCAAAAGTGCCCCCAAAGGAAGGCTTTGGGTACAACTGAACTCCCCAGGGGAGCCTTTTTGCAGCCCTACAAGCAACTGATCCCTCCGGGTTCACTCTTTCTACGAAAGTCTTGAAAATAGCCCTAGACGCAAAGGGAGAAGACTGGAAAAGCGGGCCTCAGAAAACGAATTGCGAGTGCATTTGGACCTTCCAAAAGTGACCCCAAAGGAAGGCTTTGGGTACAAGAGAACTCCCCAGGGGAGCCTTTACGCAGCCCCACATGCAACTGGACCCAACGGGTTCGCTCTTTCCGAGCATCCCTAAATATAGCCCTGGCCCGCATTAAAGATGACTGAAAAATCGGGCCCCAGAAACCGGGTTACAAGCCCCTTTCGCCCTTCCAAAAGTGCCCCCAAAGGAAGGCTTTGGGTACAAGTGAACTCCCCAGGGGAGCCTTTACGCAGCCCCACATGCAACTGGACCCTCCGGGTTCGCTCTTTCCGAGCAACCCTAAATATAGCCCTAGCCCTCATCGGAGACGACTGAAAAATCGGGCCAAAGAAAACGCATTACAAGCCCCTTTCGCCCATCCAAAAGTGCCCCCAAAGGAAGGCTGTGGGTACAACTGAACTCCGCAGGGGAGCCTTTATACAGCCCCACATGCAACTGGACCCTCCGGCTTCGCTCTTTCGGAGCAAACCTAAACATATCAATAGCCGGCATGGGTGAAGATTGAAAAATCGGGCCCCAGAAAACGGGATACAAGCCCCATTCGCCCATCCAAAAGTGCCCCCAGAGGAAGGCTTTGGGTACAATAGAACTTCCCAGGGGAGACTTTATGCAGCCCCACATGCAACTGGACCCTCCGGCTTCGCTCTTTCACAGCAACCCTAAATATAGACCTGGCCCTCATTGAATATGACTGAAAAATCGGGCCCCAGAAAACGCATTACAAGCCCCTTTCGCCCATCGAAAAGTGCCCCCAAAGGAAGGCTTTGGGTACAAGTGAACACCCCAGGGGAGCCTTTTTGCGCAACCACATGCAAGTGGACCCTCCGTGTTCGCTCTTTCACAGCAAGCCTAAATATAGCCCTAGCCGCAAAGGGAGAAGACTGAAAAAGTGGGCCTCAGAAAACGCATTGCGAGTCCCTTTCGCCCACCCAAAAGTGCCCCCAGAGGAATGCTTTCGGTACAAGTGAACTCCCCAGGGGAGCCTTTACGCAGCCCCGCATGCAACTGGACCCTCCGGGTTCGCTGTTTCCGAGCAACACTAAATATATCCCTAGCCTGCATGGGAGACGATTGAAAAAGCGGGCCTCAGAAAACGCATTGTGAGTCCCTTTTGCTCATCGAAAGGTTCCCCCAGAGGAAGGCTTTGGGTACAAGTGAACTCCCCAGGGGAGCCTTTTTGCAGCCCCACATGATACTGGACCCTCCCTGTTCGCTGATTCCGAGTAACAATAAATATATCCCTAGCCCTCATCGGAGAGGACTGAAAAATCGGGCCCCAGAAACCGGGTTACAAGCCCCTTTCGCCCTTCCAAAAGTGCCCCCAAAGGAAGGCTTTGGGTACAAGTGAACTCCCCAGGGGAGCCTTTACGCAGCCCCACATGCAACTTGACCCTCCGGGTTCGCTCTTTCGGAGCAAACCTAAACATAGCCCTAGCCGGCATGGGAGACGACTGAAAAATCGGGCCAGAGAAAAGGTGTTACAAGACCATTTCGCCCATCCAAAAGTGCCCCCAAAGGAAGGCTTTGGGTACAACTGACCTATCCCGCGGAACGTTCACGGAGCCCCACATGCAACTGGACCCTCCGGGTTCACTCTTTCTACGCAAGCCTAAATATAGCCATAGCCGCAAAGGGAGAAGACTGAAAAATCGGGCCCCAAAAAACGTATTGCGAGTCCCTTTCGGTGCCCCCAAAGGAAGGCTTTGGGTACAACTGAACTCCCCAGGGGAGCCTTTACGCAGCCCCACATGCAACTGGACCCTCCGTGTTCGCTCTTTCACAGCAAGCCTAAATATATCCCTGGCCCGCATGGAAGATGACTGAAAAATCGGGCCCCAGAAAACGGGATACAAGCCCCATTCGCCCATCCAAAAGTGCACCCAAAGGAAGGCTTTGGGTACAACTGAACTCCGCAGGGGAGCCTTTATGCAGCCCCACATGCAACTGGACACTCCGGCTTCGCTCTTTCGGAGCAAACCTAAACAAATCAATAGCCGGCATGGGAGAAGATTGAAAAATCGGGCACCAGAAACCGGGATAAAAGCCCCATTCGCCCATTCAAAAGTACCCCCAAAGGAAGGCTTTGGGAACAAGAGAACTCCCCAGGGGAGCCTTTACGCAGCCCCACAGGCAACTGGACCCTCCGTATTCGCTCTTTCACAGCAAACCTAAATATATCCCTGGCCCTTATGGAAGATGACTGAAAAATCGGGCCCCAGAAAACGGGTTACAAGCCCCATTCGCCCATCCAAAAGTGCCCCCAGAGGAAGGCGTTGGGTACAACTGAACTCTCCAGGGGAGCCTTTTTGCAGCCCTACATGCAACTGATCCCTCCGGGTTCACTCTTTCTACGCAAGTCTTAAATATAGGCCTAGACGCAAAGGGAGAAGACTGAAAAAGCGGGCCTCAGAAAACGCATTGCGAGTCCACTTGGACCATCCAAAAGTGCCCCCAAAGAAAGGCTTTGGGTACAAGAGAACTCCCCAGGGGAGCCTTTATGCAGCCCCACATGCAACTTGACCCTCTGGGTTCGCTGTTTCCAAGTAACACTCAATATATCCCTAACCCTCATCGGAGACTACTGAAAAATCGGGCCCCAGAAACCGGGTTAAAAGCCCCTTTCGCCCATCCAAAAGTGCCCCCAAAGGAAGGCTTTGGGTACAACTGAACTCCCCAGGGGAGCCTTTACGCAGCCCCACATGTAACTGGACAATCCGGGTTCGCTGTTTCCGAGTAACACTAAATATATCAGTAGCCCTCATCGGAGAGGACTGAAAAATCGGGCCCCAGAAACCGGGTTACAAGCCCCTTTCGCCCTTCCAAAAGTGCCCCCAAAGGAAGGCTTTGGGTACAACTGAACTATCCCGGGGGAGCGTTCACGGAGACCCACATGCAACTGGACCCTCCGGGTTCACTCTTTCTACGCAAGCCTAAATATAGCCCTAGCCGCAAAGGGAGAAGACTGAAAAATCGGGCCTCAAAAAACGCATTGCGAGTCCCTTTCGCCCATCCAAAAGTGCCCCCAAAGGAAGGCTTTGGGTACAACTGAACTCCCCAGGGGAGCCTTTACGCAGCCCCACATGCAACTGGACCCTCCGTGTTCGCTCTTTCACAGCAAGCCTAAATATAGCCCTGGCCCGCATGGAAGATGACTGAAAAATCGGGCCCCAGAAAACGGGATACAAGCCCCATTCGCCCATCCAAAAGTGCCCCCAAAGGAAGGCTTTGGGTACAACTGAACTCCGCAGGGGATCTTTTATGCAGGCCCACATGCAACTGGACCCTCCGGCTTCGCTCTTTCGGAGCAAACCTAAACAAATCAATAGCCGGCATGGGAGAAGATTGAAAAATCGGGCCCCAGAAAACGGGATACAAGCCCCATTCGCCCATCCAAAAGTGCCCCCAGAGGAAGGCTTTGGGTACAAGAGAACTCACCAGGGGAGCCTTTACGCAGCCCCACAGGCAACTGGACCCTCCGTATTCGCTCTTTCACAGGAAACCTAAATATACCCCTGGCCCGCATGGAAGATGACTGAAAAATCGGGCCCCAGAAAACGGGTTACAAGCCCCATTCGCCCATCCTAAAGTGCCCCCAAAGGAAGGCTTTGGGTAAAACTGAACTCCCCAGGGGAGCCTTTTTGCAGCCCTACATGCAACTGATCCCTCCGGGTTCACTCTTTCTACGCAAGTCTTAAATATAGCCCTAGACGCAAAGGGAGAAGACTGAAAAAGCGGGCCTCAGAAAACGCATTGCGAGTCCACTTGGACCATCCAAAAGTGCCCCCAAAGGAAGGCATTGGGTACAACTGAACTCCCCAGGAGAGCCTTTACGCAGCCCCAGATGCAACTGGACCCAACGGGTTCGCTCTTTCACTGCAACCCTAAATATATCCCTGGCCCGCATGAAAGATGACTGAAAAATCGGGCCCCAGAAAACACGTTACAAGGCCCTCTCGCCCATCCAAAAGTGCCCCCAAAGGAAGGCTTTGGGTACAACTGAACTCCCCAGGGGAGCCTTTTTGCAGCCCTACATGCAACTGATGCCTCTGGGTTCACTCTTTCTACGCAAGTCTTAAATATAGCCCTAGACGCAAAGGGAGAAGACTGAAAAAGCGGGCCTCAGAAAACGCATTGCGAGTCCACTTGGACAATCCAAAAGTGCCCCCAAAGGAAGGCTTTGGGTACAACTGAACTCCCCAGGGGAGCCTATTTGCAGCCCCACATGCAACTTGACCCTCCAGTTTCGCTGTTTCCAAGTAACACTAAATATATCCCTAACCCTCATCGGAGAGGACTGAAAAATCGGGCCCCAGAAACCGGGTTACAAGCCCCTTTCGCCCTTCCAAAAGTGCCCCCAAAGGAAGGCTTTGGGTACAAGTGAACTCCCCAGGGGAGCCTTTACGCAGCCCCACATGCAACTGGACCCTCCGGCTTCGCTCTTTCGGACCAAACCTAAACATAGCCCCAGCCGGCATGGGAGACGACTGAAAATCGGGCCGCAGAAAAGGCGTTACAAGATAGTTTCGCCCATCCAAAAGTGCCCCCAAAGGAAGGCTTTGGGTACAACTGAACTATCCCGGGGGAGCGTTCACGGAGCCCCACATGCAACTGGACCCTTCGGGTTCACACTTTCTACGCAAGCCTAAATATAGCCCTAGCCGAAAAGGGAGAAGACTGAAAAAACGGGCCTCAAAAAACGCATTGCGACTCCCTTTCGCCCAACCAAAAGTACCCCCAAAGGAAGGCTTTGGGTACAACTGAACTCCCCAGGGCAGCCTTTATGCACCCCACATGCAACTGGACCCTCCGTGTTCGCTCTTTCACAGCAAGCCTAAATATAGCCCTGGCCCGCATGGAAGATGACTGAAAAATCGGGCCCCAGAAAACGCATTACAAGCCCCTTTCGCCCAACCAAAAGTGCCCCCAAAAGAAGGCTTTGGGTACAAGTGAACACCCCAGGGGAGCCTTTTTGCGCAACCACATGCAACTGGACCCTCCGGGTTCACTCTTTCTACGCAAGCCTAAATATAGGCCTAGCCGCAAAGTGAGAAGACAGAAAAAGTGGGCCCCAGAAAACGCATTGCGAGTCCCTTTCGCCCACCCAAAAGTGCCCCCAGAGGAGTGCTTTGGGTAACCTGAACTCCCCAGGGGAGCTTTACGCAGCCCCACATGCAACTGGACCCTCCGGGTTCGCTGTTTCCGAGCAACACTAAATATATCCCTAGCCGGCATGGGAGACGATTGAAAAAGCGGGCCTCAGAAAACGCATTGCGAGTCCCTTTTGCCCATCGAAGCGTTTCCCCATAGGAAGGCTTTGGGTACAAGTGAACTCCCCAGGGAGCCTTTATGCAGCCCCACATGCAACTGGACCCTCCGGCTTCGCTCTTTCACAGCAAGCCTAAATATAACCCTGGCCCGCATGGAAGATGACTGAAAAATCGGGCCGCAGAAAACGGGATACAAGCCCCATTCACTCATCCAAAAGTGCCCCCAAAGGAAAGCCTTGGGTACAACTGAACTCCCCAGGGGAGCCTTTATGCAGCCCCACATGCAACTGGACCCTCCGGCTTCGCTCTTTCGGAGCAAACCTAAACATATCCCTAGCCGGCATGGGAGACGATTGAAAAATCAGGCCCCAGAAAACACGTTACAAGGCCCTCTCGTCCATCCAAAAGTGCCCCCAAAGGAAGGCTTTGGGTACAACTGAACTCCCCAGGGGAGCCTTTACGCAGCCCCACATGCAACTGGACCCTCCGGGTTCGCTCTTTCACAGGAACCCTATATATATCCCTGGCCCGCATGGAAGATGACTGAAAAATCGGGCCCCAGAAAACGGGATACAAGCCCCATTCGCCCATCCAAAAGTGCCCCCAAAGGAAGGCTTTGGGTACAACTGAACTCCCCAGGGGAGCCATTTTGCAGAACCATATGCAACTGGACCCTCCGGGTTCACTCTTCTACGCAAGACTAAATATTGCCCTAGCCGCAAAGGGAGAAGCCTGAAAAAGCGGGCCTCAGAAAATGCATTACAACTCCCTTTGGACCATCCAAAAGTGCCCCCAAAGGAAGGCTTTGGGTACATCTGAACTCCCCAGGGCAGCCTTTATACAGCCCCACATGCAACTGCACCCTCCGGGTTCGCTCTTTCCGAGCAACCCTAAATACAGCCCTGGCCGGCATGAAAGATACCTGAAAAATCTGGCCCCAGAAAACACGTTACAAGGCCCTTTCGCCCATCCAAAAGTGCCCCCAAAGGAAGGCTTTGGGTACAAGTGAACTCCCCAGGGGAGCCTTTACGCAGCCCGACATTCAACTGGACCCTCCGGGTTTGCTCTTTCCGAGCAACCCTATAGATAGCCCTAGCGCTCATCGGAGACGACTGAAAAATCGGAGCAAAGAAAACGCATTACAAGCCCCTTTCCCCCATCCAAAAGTGCACCCAAAGGAAGGCTTTGGGTACAACTGAACTTTGCAGGGGAGCCTTTACGGAGCCCCACATTTCAACTGGACCCTCTGTGTTCGCTTTTTAACAGCAACCCAAAATATAGCCCTGGCCTGCATGAAAGATGACTGAAAAATCTGGACCCAGAAAACACATTACAAGGCCCTTTCGCCCATCCAAAGGTGCCCGCAGAGGAAGGCTTTGGGTACAACTGAACTCCCCAGGGGAGCCTTTACACAGCCCGACATTCAACTGGACCCTCCGGGTTCGCTCTTTCCGAGCAACCCTATATATAGCCCTAGCGCTCATCGGAGAAGACTGAAAAATCGGACCAAAGAAAACGCATTACAAGCCCCTTTCCCCCATCCAAAAGTGCACCCAAAGGAAGGCTTTGGGTACAACTGAACTTTGCAGGGGAGCCTTTACGGAGCCCCACATGAAACTGGACCCTCTGTGTTCGCTTTTTCACAGCAACCCTAAATATAGCCCTGGCCTGCATGGAAAACGACTGAAAAATCGGGCCACAGAAAAAGCGTTACAAGACCCATTCGCCCATCAACAGTGACCCCAAAGGACGGCTTTGGGTACAAGTGAACTCCCCAGGGGAGCCCTTTTGCAGAACCACATGCAACTGGACCCTCCAGGTTAACTCTTTAGGAGCAAGCCTAAATATAGCCCTAGCCGCAAAGGGAGAAGACTGAAAAAGCAGGCCACAGAAAACACTTTCCGAGTCCCTTTCGCCCATCCAAAAGTGCCCCCAGAGGAAGGCTTTGGGTACAAGTGAACTCCCCAGGGGAGCCTTTACGCAGCCCCACATGCAACTGGACCCTCCGGGTTCACTCTTTGTACGCAAGCCTAAATATAACCCTAGCCGGCATGGGAGGCGAATGAAAAATCGGGCCCCAGAAAAAGCGTTACAAGCCCCTTTCGCCCATCCAAAAGTGCCCCCAAAGGAAGGCTTTGGATACAACTGAACTCCGCAGGAGAGCCCTTTTGCGGAACCACATGCAACTGGACCCTCCGGGTTCACTCTTTCTACGCAAGTCTTAAATATATCCCTAGACGCAAATACATAAGAATGAAATAGCAAGCCTCAGAAAACGCATTGCGAGTCCCTTTCGCAAATCCAAAAGTGCCTTCAAAGGAAGGATTTGGGTACAAGTGAACTCCCCAGGGGAGCCTTTACGCAGCCCCACATGCAACTGGACCCTCCATGTTCACTCTTTCTGAGCAACCCTAAATATAACCCTAGCCAGCATGGCAGAAAACTGAAAACTCGGGCCCCAGAAAATGCTTTCCGAGCCCCTTTCGCCCATCCAAAAGTGCCCCCAGAGGAAGTCTTTGGGTACAACCGAACTCCCCAGGGGAGCCTTTACGCAGCCCCACATGCAACTGGACCCTCCGGGTTCGCTCTTTCCGAGCAACCCTAAATATAGCCCTGGCCCGCATGAAAGATGACTGTAAAATCGGGACCCAGAAAACACATTACAAGGCCCTTTCGCCCATCCAAAGGTGCCCCCAAGGGAAGGCTTTGGGTACAAGTGAACTCCCCAGGGGAGCCTTTACGCAGCCCGACATGCAACTGGACCCTCCGTGTTCGCTCTTTCACAGCAACCCTAAATATAGCCCTAGCCCTCATCGGAGACGACTGAAAAATCGGGCCAAAGAAAACGCAATACAAGCCCCTTTCCCCCATCCAAAAGTGCCCCCAAAGGAAGGCTTTGGGTACAACTGAACTCCCCAGGGGAGCCTTTACGGAGCCCCACATTTCAACTGGACCCTCCGGGTTCACTCTTTGTACGCAAGCCTAAATATAACCCTAGCCGGCATGGGAGGCGAATGAAAAATCGGGCCCCAGAAAAAGCGTTACAAGCCCCTTTCGCCCATCCAAAAGTGCCCCAAAAGGAAGGCTTTGGATACAACTGAACTCCCCAGGGGAGCCCTTTTGCAGAACCACATGCAACTGGACCCTCCGGGTTCACTCTTTCTACGCAAGTCTTAAATATAGCCCTAGACGCAAATGCATAAGAATGAAATAGCAAGCCTCAGAAAACGCATTGCGAGTCCCTTTCGCCCATCCAAAAGTGCCCCCAAAGGAAGGCTTTGGGTACATCTGAACTCCCAAGGGGAGCCTTTACGCAGCTCTACATGCAGCTGGACCCTCCATGTTCACTCTTTCTGAGCAACCCTAAATATAACCCTAGCCAGCATGGCAGAAAACTGAAAACTCGGGCCCCAGAAAATGCTTTCCGAGCCCCTTTCGCCCATCCAAAAGTGCCCCCAGAGGAAGGCTTTGGGTACAACCGAACTCCCCAGGGGAGCCTTTATGCAGGCCCACATGCAACTGGACCCTCCGTATTCGCTATTTCACAGCAAGCCTATACATAGCCCTAGCTCGCATCGGACACGACTAAAGAATCGGGCCAAACAACGCATTACAAGCCCCTTTCGCCCATCCAAAAGTGCCATCAGAGGAAGGCTTTGGGTACAAGAGAACTCCCCAGGGGAGCCTTTACGCAGCCCCACATGCAACTGGACCCTCCGAGTTCGCTATTTCACAGCAAGCCTTAACATAACCCTAGCCGCAAAGGGAGAAGACTGAAAAAGCGGGCCTCAAAAAATGCATTACGAGTCCATTTGAAGCATAAAAAGTGCCCCCAAAAGAAGGTTTTGGGTACATCTGAATTCCCCAGGGGAGCCTTTATGCAGCCCCACATGCAACTGGACCCTCCGTGTTCGCTCTTTCACAGCAAGCCGAAATATCGCCCTAGAAGGCATCAAGGACGACTGAAAAATCGGGCCCCAGAAAACGCGTTACAAGCCCCTTTCGCCCATCCAAAAGTGTGCCCAAAGGAAGGTTTTGGGTACATCTGAACTCCCCAGGGGAGCCTTTACGGAGCCCCACATGCAACTGGACCCTCCGGGTTCGCTCTTTCTCTGCAAACCTTAATATAGCCCTGGACCACATTGAAGTTGACTGAAAAATGAGGCCCCAGATAATGTGTTACAAGCCCCTTTCGCCCATCCAAGAGGGCCCCCAGAGGAAGGCTTTGGGTACAACTGAACTCCCCAGGGGAGCCTTTGCCCAGCCCCACATGCAACTGGACCCTCCCTGTTCGCTGATTCCGAGCAACACTAAATATATTTTGTACAGTTTACTGTTGCTCGGAAAGAGAGAACACGGAGGGTCCAGTTGCATGTGGGCCTGCATAAAGGCTCCCCTGGGGAGTTCACTTGTACCCAAAGCCTTCCTTTCGGGGCACTTTTGCATGGGCGAATGAGGCTTGTAACGAGTTTTCTGGGGCATGATTTTTCAGTCATCTTCCATGTGGGCTAGGGCTATATTTAGGGTTGCTCGGAAACAGCGAACCCGGAGGGTTCAGTTGCATGTGGGACTGCATGAAGGCCACCCTGGGGAGGTCATTTGTACCCAAAGCCTTCCTTTGGCGGCACTTTTCGATGGACGAATGGGGCTTGTATTGCGTTTTCTTGGACCCGATTTTTCAGTCGTCTCCGATGCGGGCTAGGGATATATTTAGGCTTGCTGTGAAAGAGCGAACCCGGAGGGTCCAGTTGCATGTGGTTCTGCAAAAAGGCTCCCCTGGGGTGTTCACTTGTACCCAAAGCCTTCGTTTGGGGGCACTTTTGGATGGGCGAATGGGGCTTGTATCGCGTTTTCAGGGGCCCGATTTTTCAGTTGTCTCCGATGCCAGCTAGGGCTATACTTAGGGTTGCTCGGAAAGAGCGAACACGGAGGGTCCAGTTGCATGTGGGCCTGCATAAAGGCTCCCCTGGTGAGATCAATTGTACACAAAGACATCCTCTGGGGGCACTTTTGGATGGGTGAAAGGGGCTTGTAATGCGTTTTCTGGGGCCCGATTTTTCAGTCGTCTTCCATGCTGGCCAGGGCTATATTTATGCTTGCTGTGAAAGAGCGAATAAGGAGGGTCCAGTTTCATGTGGGGCTGCGTAAAGGCTCCCCTGGGGAGTTCAGTTGTACCCAAAGCCTTCCTTTGGGGGCACTTTTGGATGGGCGAAAGGGGCTCGTAACGCGTTTTCTGGAGCCCGATTTTTCAGTCATCTCTGATGCCAGCTAGGGCTATATTCAGGGTTGCTCGGAAAGAGCGAACCCGGAGGGTCCAGTTGCATGTGGGGCTGTATAAAGGCTCCCAAGGGGAGTTCAGATTTACCCAAAGCCTTCCTTTGGGGACACTTTTGGATGGTCCAAGTGGATTCGCAATGCGTTTTCTGAGGCACGCTTTTTCAGTCTTCTCCCTTTGCGGCTAGGGATATATTTAGGCTTGCTGTGAAAGAGCGAATCCGGAGGGTACATTTGTATGTGGGACTGCGTAAAGGCTCCCCTGGGGAGTTCACTTGAACCCAAAGCCTTCCTCTGGGGGCAATTTTGGATGGGCGAAAGGGGCTCAGAATACGTTTTATGTTGCCCGATTTTTCAGTCCTCTCCCTTTGCGGCTAGGGATATATTTAGGCTTATTCACTCTTTAACAGCAAGCCTAAACATAGCCCTAGCCGGCATCGGAGACCCCTGAAAGATCGGGCCAAAGCCAATGCATTACAAGCCCCTTTCGCCCATCCAAAAGTGCCCCCAGAGGAAGGCTTTGGGTACAAGAGAACTCCCCAGGGGAGCCTTTACGCAGCCCCACATGCAACTGGACCCTCCGTATTCGCTCTTTCAGAGCAACCCTAAATATAGACCTGGCCCTCATTGAATATGACTGAAAAATCGGGCCCCAGAAAACGCATTACAAGCCCCTTTCGCCCATCGAAAAGTGCCCCCAAAGGAAGGCATTGGGTACAAGTGAACACCCCAGGGGAGCCTTTTTGAGCAACCACATGCAACTGGACCCTCCGGGTTCACTCTTTCTACGCAAGCCTAAATATAGACCTAGCCGCAAAGGGAGAAGACTGAAAAAATGGGCCTCAGAAAACGCATTGCGAGTCCCTTTCGCCCACCCAAAAGTGCCCCCAGAGGAATGCTTTCGGTACAAGTGAACTCCCCAGGGGAGCCTTTACGCAGCCCCACATGCAACTTGATCCTCCTTCTTCGCTGTTTCCGAGCAACACTAAATATATCCCTAGCCGGCATGGGAGACGATTGAAAAAGCGGGCCTCAGAAAACACATTGCGAGTCCCTTTTGCCCATCAAAAGGTTCCCCCAGAGGAAGGCTTTGGGTACAAGTGAACTCCCCAGGGGAGCCTTTACGCAGCCCCACATGCAACTTGATCCTCCTTCTTCGCTGTTTCCGAGCAACACTAAACATATCCCTGGCCCGCATGGAAGATGACTGAAAAATCGGGCCCCAGAAAATGGGTTACAAGCCCCATTCGCCCATCCAAAAGTGCCCCCAGAGGAAGGCTTTGGGTACAACTGAACTCCCCAGGGGAGCCTTTTTGCAGCCCTACAAGCAACTGATCCCTCCGGGTTCACTCTTTCTACGCAAGTCTTGAAAATAGCCCTAGACGCAAAGGGAGAAGACTGAAAAAGCGGGCCTCAGAAAACGCATTGCGAGTGCATTTGGACCATCCAAAAGTGCCCCCAAAGGAAGGCTTTGGGTACAAGAGAATTCCCCAGGGGAGCCTTTACGCAGCCCCACATGCAACTGGACCCTCAGTATTCACTCTTTCACAGCAACACTAAATATAGCCCTGGCCCGCATGGAAAACGACTGAAAAATCGGGCCCCAGAAAATGGGTTACAAGGCCCTCTCGCCCATTCAAAAGTGCCCCCAAAGGAAGGCTTTGGGTACAAGTGAACTCCCCAGGGGAGCCTTTATGCAGCCCCACATGCAACTGGACCCTCCGGGTTAGCTCTTTCACAGCAACCCTAAATATAACCTTAGCCGGCATCAGAGACGACTGAAAAATCGGGCCCAGGAAAACGCCTTAAAAGCCCCTTTCGCCCATCCAAAAGTGCCCCCAAAGGAAGGCTTTGGGTACAAGAGAACTCCCCAGGGGAGCCTCTACGCAGCCCCACATGCAACTTGACCCTCCAGGTTCGCTGTTTCCAAGTAACACTAAATATATCCCTAGCCCTCATCAGAGAGGACTGAAAAATCGGACCCCAGAAAACGCGTTACAAGCCCCTTTCGCCCATCAAAAAGTGCCCCCAAAGGAAGGCTTTGGGTACAACTGAACTCCCCAGGGGAGCCTTTACGCAGCCCCACATGCAACTGGACCCTCCGTGTTCGCTCTTTCACAGCAAGCCTAAATATAGCCCTGGCCCGCATGGAAGATATTTGAAAAATCGGGCCCCAGAAAACGGGATACAAGCCCCATTCACCCATCCAAAAGTGCTCCCAGAGGAAGGCTTTGGGTACAAGAGAACTCCCCAGGGGAGCCTTTACGCAGCCCCACATGCAACTGGACCCTCCGTGTTCGCTGTTTCCGAGCAACACTAAATATATCCCTAGCCGACATGGGAGACGATTGAAAAAGCGGGCCTCAGAAAACACATTGCGAGTCCCTTTTGCCCATGGAAAGGTTCTCCCAGTGGAAGGCTTTGGGTACAAGCGAACTCCCCAGGGGAGCCTTTTTGCAGCCCCACATGCAACTGCACCCTCCGTATTCGCTCTTTCTCTGCAAACCTTAATATAGCCCTGGACCACATTGAAGTTGACTGAAAAATGAGGCCCCAGATAATGTGTTACAAGCCCCTTTCGCCCATCCAAGAGGGCCCCCAGAGGAAGGCTTTGGGTACAACTGAACTCCCCAGGGGAGCCTTTACCCAGCCCCACATGCAACTGGACCCTCCCTGTTCGCTGATTCCGAGCAACACTAAATATATTTTGTACAGTTTACTGTTGCTCGGAAAGAGAGAACATGGAGGGTCCAGTTGCATGTGGTCCTGCATAAAGGCTCCCCTGGGGAGTTCACTTGTACCCAAAGCCTTCCTTTCGGGGCACTTTTGCATGGGCGAATGAGGCTTGTAACGAGTTTTCTGGGGCATGATTTTTCAGTCATCTTCCATGTGGGCTAGGGCTATATTTAGGGTTGCTCGGAAACAGCGAACCCGGAGGGTTCAGTTGCATGTGGGACTGCATGAAGGCCACCCTGGGGAGGTCATTTGTACCCAAAGCCTTCCTTTGGCGGCACTTTTCGATGGACGAATGGGGCTTGTATTGCGTTTTCTTGGACCCGATTTTTCAGTCGTCTCCGATGCGGGCTAGGGATATATTTAGGCTTGCTGTGAAAGAGCGAACCCGGAGGGTCCAGTTGCATGTGGTTCTGCAAAAAGGCTCCCCTGGGGTGTTCACTTGTACCCAAAGCCTTCGTTTGGGGGCACTTTTGGATGGGCGAATGGGGCTTGTATCGCGTTTTCAGGGGCCCGATTTTTCAGTTGTCTCCGATGCCAGCTAGGGCTATACTTAGGGTTGCTCGGAAAGAGCGAACACGGAGGGTCCAGTTGCATGTGGGCCTGCATAAAGGCTCCCCTGGTGAGATCAATTGTACACAAAGACATCCTCTGGGGGCACTTTTGGATGGGTGAAAGGGGCTTGTAATGCGTTTTCTGGGGCCCGATTTTTCAGTCGTCTTCCATGCTGGCCAGGGCTATATTTATGCTTGCTGTGAAAGAGCGAATAAGGAGGGTCCAGTTTCATGTGGGGCTGCGTAAAGGCTCCCCTGGGGAGTTCAGTTGTACCCAAAGCCTTCCTTTGGGGGCACTTTTGGATGGGCTAAAGGGGCTCGTAACGCGTTTTCTGGAGCCCGATTTTTCAGTCACCTCTGATGCCAGCTAGGGCTATATTCAGGGTTGCTCGGAAAGAGCGAACCCGGAGGGTCCAGTTGCATGTGGGGCTGTATAAAGGCTCCCAAGGGGAGTTCAGATGTACCCAAAGCCTTCCTTTGGGGACACTTTTGGATGGTCCAAGTGGATTCGCAATGCGTTTTCTGAGGCACGCTTTTTCAGTCTTCTCCCTTTGCGGCTAGGGATATATTTAGGCTTGCTGTGAAAGAGCGAATCCGGAGGGTACATTTGTATGTGGGACTGCGTAAAGGCTCCCCTGGGGAGTTCACTTGAACCCAAAGCCTTCCTCTGGGGGCAATTTTGGATGGGCGAAAGGGGCTCAGAATACGTTTTATGTTGCCCGATTTTTCAGTCCTCTCCCTTTGCGGCTAGGGATATATTTAGGCTTATTCACTCTTTAACAGCAAGCCTAAACATAGCCCTAGCCGGCATCGGAGACCCCTGAAAGATCGGGCCAAAGCCAATGCATTACAAGCCCCTTTCGCCCATCCAAAAGTGCCCCTAGAGGAAGGCTTTGGGTACAAGAGAACTCCCCAGGGGAGCCTTTACGCAGCCCCACATGCAACTGGACCCTCCGTATTCGCTCTTTCAGAGCAACCCTAAATATAGACCTGGCCCTCATTGAATATGACTGAAAAATCGGGCCCCAGAAAACGCATTACAAGCCCCTTTCGCCCATCGAAAAGTGCCCCCAAAGGAAGGCATTGGGTACAAGTGAACACCCCAGGGGAGCCTTTTTGAGCAACCACATGCAACTGGACCCTCCGGGTTCACTCTTTCTACGCAAGCCTAAATATAGACCTAGCCGCAAAGGGAGAAGACTGAAAAAATGGGCCTCAGAAAACGCATTGCGAGTCCCTTTCGCCCACCCAAAAGTGCCCCCAGAGGAATGCTTTCGGTACAAGTGAACTCCCCAGGGGAGCCTTTACGCAGCCCCACATGCAACTTGATCCTCCTTCTTCGCTGTTTCCGAGCAACACTAAATATATCCCTAGCCTGTATGGGAGACGATTGAAAAAGCGGGCCTCAGAAAACACATTGCGAGTCCCTTTTGCCCATCAAAAGGTTCCCCCAGAGGAAGGCTTTGGGTACAAGTGAACTCCCCAGGGGAGCCTTTTTGCAGCCCCACATGCAACTGGACCCTCCGGGTTAGCTCTTTCACAGCAACACTAAACATATCCCTGGCCCGTATGGAAGATGACTGAAAAATCGGGCCCCAGAAAATGGGTTACAAGCCCCATTCGCCCATCCAAAAGTGCCCCCAGAGGAAGGCTTTGGGTACAACTGATCTCCCCAGGGGAGCCTTTTTGCAGCCCTACAAGCAACTGATCCCTCCGGGTTCACTCTTTCTACGCAAGTCTTGAAAATAGCCCTAGACGCAAAGGGAGAAGACTGAAAAAGCGGGCCTCAGAAAACGCATTGCGAGTGCATTTGGACCATCCAAAAGTGCCCCCAAAGGAAGGCTTTGGGTACAAGAGAATTCCCCAGGGGAGCCTTTACGCAGCCCCACATGCAACTGGACCCTCAGTATTCACTCTTTCACAGCAACACTAAATATAGCCCTGGCCCGCATGGAAAACGACTGAAAAATCGGGCCCCAGAAAATGGGTTACAAGGCCCTCTCGCCCATTCAAAAGTGCCCCCAAAGGAAGGCTTTGGGTACAAGTGAACTCCCCAGGGGAGCCTCTACGCAGCCCCACATGCAACTGGACCCTCCGGGTTAGCTCTTTCACAGCAACCCTAAATATAACCTTAGCCGGCATCAGAGACGACTGAAAAATCGGGCCCAGGAAAACGCCTTAAAAGCCCCTTTCGCCCATCCAAAAGTGCCCCCAAAGGAAGACTTTGGGTACAAGAGAACTCCCCAGGGGAGCCTCTACGCAGCCCCACATGCAACTGGACCCTCCGTGTTCGCTCTTTCACAGCAAGCCTAAATATAGCCCTGGCCCGCATGGAAGATATTTGAAAAATCGGGCCCCAGAAAACGGGATACAAGCCCCATTCGCCCATCCAAAAGTGCTCCCAGAGGAAGGCTTTGGGTACAAGAGAACTCCCCAGGGGAGCCTTTACGCAGCCCCACATGCAACTGGACCCTCCGTGTTCGCTGTTTCCGAGCAACACTAAATATATCCCTAGCCGGCATGGGAGACGATTGAAAAAGCGGGCCTCAGAAAACACATTGCGAGTCCCTTTTGCCCATCGAAAGGTTCCCCCAGTGGAAGGCTTTGGGTACAAGCGAACTCCCCAGGAGAGCCTTTTTGCAGCCCCACATGCAACTGCACCCTCCGTATTCGTTCTTTCACAGCAACACTAAACATATCCCTGGCCCGCATGGAAGATGACTGAAAAATCGGGCCCCAGAAAACGGGTTACAAGCCCCATTCGCCCATCCAAAAGTGCCGCCAAAGGAAGGCTTTGGGTACAACTGAACTCCCCAGGGGAGACTTTTTGCAGCCCTACATGCAACTGATCCCTCCGGGGTCACTCTTTCTACGCAAGTCTTAAATATAGCCCTAGACGCAAAGGGAGAAGACTGAAAAAGCGGGCCTCAGAAAACGCATTGCGAGTCCACTTGGACCATCCAAAAGTGCCCCCAAAGGAAGGCTTTGGGTACAACTGAACTCCCCAGGGGAGCCTCTACACAGCCCCACATGCAACTTGACCCTCGGGGTTCGCTCTTTCCGAGCAACCCTATATATAGTCCTGGCCTGCATCAGAGATGACTGAAAAATCAGGCCAAAGACAACGCGATACAAGACCCCTTCACCCATCCAAAAGTGCCCCCAAAGGAAGGCTTTGGGTACAAGACAAGTCCCCAGGGGAGCCTTTACGCAGCCCCACATGCAACTGGACCCTCCGTGTTCGCTCTTTCACAGCAAGCCTAAATATATCACTGCCACGCATGGAAGATGACTGAAAAATCGGGCCCCAGAAAACGGGATACAAGCCCCATTCGCCCATCCAATATTGCCCCCAGAGGAAGGCTTTGGGTACAAGAGAACTCCCCAGGGGAGACTTTACGCAGCCCCACATGCAATTGGACCCTCCGTATTCGCTCTTTCACAGCAACCCTAAATATAGACCTGGCCCTCATTGAATATGACTGAAAAATCGGGCCCCAGAAAACGCATTGCGAGTCCCTTTTGCCCACCCAATTGTGCCCCCAGAGGAGTGCTTTGGGTACAACCGAACTCCCCAGGGGAGCCTTTACGCAGCCCCACATGCAACTGGACTCTCCGGGTTCACTCTTTCTACGCAAGCCTAAATATTGCCCTAGCCGCAAAGGGAGAAGCCTGAAAAAGCGGGCCTCAGAAAATGCATTACAACTCCCTTTGGACCATCCAAAAGTGCCCCCAAAGGAAGGCTTTGGGTACATCTGAACTCCCCAGGGCAGCCTTTATACAGCCCCACATGCAACTGGACCCTCCGGCTTCGCTCTTTCGGAGCAAATCTAAACATATCCCTAGCCGGCATGGTAGACGACTGAAAAATATGTCCCCAGAAAACGCGTTACAAGGCCCTTTCGCCCATCCAAAAGTTCCCCCAGAGGAAGGCTTTGGGTACAACCAAACTCCCCAGGGGAGCCTTTAAGCAGCCCCACATGCAACTGGACCCTCCGGGTTCGCTCTTTCCGAGCAACCCTAAATATAGCCCTGGCCGGCATGAAAGATAACTGAAAAATCTGGCCCCAGAAAACACGTTACAAGGCCCTTTCGCCCATCCAAAAGTGCCCCCAAAGGAAGGCTTTGGGTACAAGTGAACTCCCCAGGGGAGCCTTTACACAGCCCGACATTCAACTGGACCCTCCGGGTTCGCTCTTTCCGAGCAACCCTATATATAGCCCTAGCGCTCATCGGAGACGACTGAAAAATCGGAGCAAAGAAAACGCATTACAAGTCCCTTTCCCCCATCCAAAAGTGCACCCAAAGGAAGGCTTTGGGTACAACTGAACTTTGCAGGGGAGCCTTTACGGAGCCCCACATTTCAACTGGACCCTCTGTGTTCGCTTTTTCACAGAAACCCTAAATATAGCCCTGGCCTGCATGGAAAACGACTGAAAAATCGGGCCACAGAAAAGGCGTTACAAGACCCATTCGCCCATCCAACAGTGACCCCAAAGGACGGCTTTGGGTACAAGTGAACTCCCCAGGGGAACCCTTTTGCAGAACCACATGCAACTGGACCCTCCAGGTTCACTCTTTAGGAGCAAGCCTAAATATAGCCCTAGCCGCAAAGGGAGAAGACTGAAAAAGCAGGCCACAGAATACACTTTCCGAGTCCCTTTCGCCCATCCAAAAGTGCCCCCAGAGGAAGGCTTTGGGTACAAGTGAACTCCCCAGGGGAGCCTTTACGCAGCCCCACATGCAACTGGACCCTCCGGGTTCACTCTTTGTACGCAAGCCTAAATATAACCCTAGCCGGCATGGGAGGCGAATGAAAAATCGGGCCCCAGAAAAAGCGTTACAAGCCCCTTTCGCCCATCCAAAAGTGCCCCCAAAGGAAGGCTTTGGATACAACTGAACTCCGCAGGCGAGCCCTTTTGCGGAACCACATGCAACTGGACCCTCCGGGTTCACTCTTTCTACGCAAGTCTTAAATATATCCCTAGACGCAAATGCATAAGAATGAAATAGCAAGCCTCAGAAAACGCATTGCGAGTCCCTTTCGCCCATCCAAAAGTGCCTTCAAAGGAAGGCTTTGGGTACAAGTGAACTCCCCAGGGGAGCCTTTACGCAGCCCCACATGCAACTGGACCCTCCATGTTCACTCTTTCTGAGCAACCCTAAATGTAACCCTAGCCAGCATGGCAGAAAACTGAAAACTCGGGCCCCAGAAAATGCTTTCCGAGCCCCTTTCGCCCATCCAAAAGTGCCCCCAGAGGAAGTCTTTGGGTACAACCGAACTCCCCAGGGGAACCTTTACGCAGCCCCACATGCAACTGGACCCTCCGGGTTCGCTCTTTCCGAGCAACCCTAAATATAGCCCTGGCCCGCATGAAAGATGACTGAAAAATCGGGCCCCAGAAAACACATTACAAGGCCCTTTCGCCCATCCAAAGGTGCCCCCAAGGGAAGGCTTTGGGTACAAGTGAACTCCCCAGGGGAGCCTTTACGCAGCCCCACATGCAACTGGACCCTCCGGGTTCGCTCTTTCACAGCAACCCTAAATATAGCCCTAGCCCTCATCGGAGACGACTGAAAAATCGGGCCAAAGAAAACGCATTACAAGCCCCTTTCCCCCATCCAAAAGTGCCCCCAAAGGAAGGCTTTGGGTACAACTGAACTTTGCAGGGGAGCCTTTAAGGAGCCCCACATTTCAACTGGACCCTCCAGGTTCACTCTTTGTACGCAAGCCTAAATATAACCCTAGCCGGCATGGGAGGCGAATGAAAAATCGGGCCCCAGAAAAAGCGTTACAAGCCCCTTTCGCCCATCCAAAAGTGCCCCCAAAGGAAGGCTTTGGATACAACTGAACTCCGCAGGCGAGCCCTTTTGCGGAACCACATGCAACTGGACCCTCCGGGTTCACTCTTTCTACGCAAGTCTTAAATATATCCCTAGACGCAAATGCATAAGAATGAAATAGCAAGCCTCAGAAAACGCATTGCGAGTCCCTTTCGCCCATCCAAAAGTGGCCCAAAGGAAGGCTTTGGGAACATCTGAACTCCCCAGGGGAGCCTTTACGCAGCTTTACATGCAACTGGACCCTCCGGGTTCACTCTTTCTACACAACCCTAAATATAGCCCTAGCTGCAAATGCAGAAGAATGAAAAAGCAAGCCTCAGAAAACGCATTGCGAGTCCCTTTCGCAAATCCAAAAGTGCCTTCAAAGGAAGGCTTTGGGTACAAGTGAACTCCCCAGGGGAGCCTTTACGCAGCCCCACGTGCAACTGGACCCTCCATGTTCACTCTTTCTGAGCAACCCTAAATATAACCCTAGCCAGCATGGCAGAAAACTGAAAACTCGGGCCCCAGAAAATGCTTTCCGAGCCCCTTTCGCCCATCCAAAAGTGCCCCCAGAGGAAGGCTTTGGGTACAACCGAACTCCCCAGGGGAACCTTTATGCAGCCCCACATGCAACTGGACCCTCCGTATTCGCTATTTCACAGCAAGCCTATATATAGCCCTAGCTCGCATCGGACACGACTAAAGAATCGGGCCAAACAACGCATTACAAGCCCCTTTCGCCCATCCAAAAGTGCCATCAGAGGAAGGCTTTGGGTACAAGAGAACTCCCCAGGGGAGCCTTTACGCAGCCCCACATGCAACTGGACCCTCCGTATTCGCTATTTCACAGCAAGCCTATATATAGCCCTAGCTCGCATCGGACACGACTAAAGAATCGGGCCAAACAACGCATTACAAGCCCCTTTCGCCCATCCAAAAGTGCCATCAGAGGAAGGCTTTGGGTACAAGAGAACTCCCCAGGGGAGCCTTTACGCAGCCCCACATGCAACTGGACCCTCCGAGTTCGCTATTTCACAGCAAGCCTTAACATAACCCTAGCCGCAAAGGGAGAAGACTGAAAAAGCGGGCCTCAAAAAATGCATTACGAGTCCATTTGAAGCATGAAAAGTGCCCCCAAAAGAAGGTTTTGGGTACATCTGAATTCCCCAGGGGAGCCTTTATGCAGCCCCACATGCAACTGGACCCTCCGGGTTCGCTCTTCCACAGCAAGCCGAAATATCGCCCTAGAAGGCATCAAGGACGACTGAAAAATCGGGCCCCAGAAAACGCGTTACAAGCCCCTTTCGCCCATCCAAAAGTGCCCCCAAAGGAAGGCTTTGGGTACATCTGAACTCCCCAGGGGAGCCTTTACGGAGCCCCACATGCAACTGGACCCTCCGGGTTCGCTCTTTCTCTGCAAACCTTAATATAGCCCTGGACCACATTGAAGTTGACTGAAAAATGAGGCCCCAGATAATGTGTTACAAGCCCCTTTCGCCCATCTAAGAGTGCCCCCAGAGGAAGGCTTTGGGTACAACTGAACTCCCCAGGGGAGCCTTTACCCAGCCCCACATGCAACTGGACCCTCCCTGTTCGCTGATTCCGAGCAACACTAAATATATTTTGTACAGTTTACTGTTGCTAGGAAAGAGAGAACACGGAGGGTCCAGTTGCATGTGGGCCTGCATAAAGGCTCCCCTGGGGAGTTCACTTGTACCCAAAGCCTTCCTTTCGGGGCACTTTTGCATGGGCGAATGAGGCTTGTAACGAGTTTTCTGGGGCATGATTTTTCAGTCATCTTCCATGTGGGCTAGGGCTATATTTAGGGTTGCTCGGAAACAGCGAACCCGGAGGGTTCAGTTGCATGTGGGACTGCATGAAGGCCACCCTGGGGAGGTCATTTGTACCCAAAGCCTTCCTTTGGCGGCACTTTTCGATGGACGAATGGGGCTTGTATTGCGTTTTCTTGGACCCGATTTTTCAGTCGTCTCCGATGCGGGCTAGGGATATATTTAGGCTTGCTGTGAAAGAGCGAACCCGGAGGGTCCAGTTGCATGTGGTTCTGCAAAAAGGCTCCCCTGGGGTGTTCACTTGTACCCAAAGCCTTCGTTTGGGGGCACTTTTGGATGGGCGAATGGGGCTTGTATCGCGTTTTCAGGGGCCCGATTTTTCAGTTGTCTCCGATGCCAGCTAGGGCTATACTTAGGGTTGCTCGGAAAGAGCGAACACGGAGGGTCCAGTTGCATGTGGGCCTGCATAAAGGCTCCCCTGGTGAGATCAATTGTACACAAAGACATCCTCTGGGGGCACTTTTGGATGGGTGAAAGGGGCTTGTAATGCGTTTTCTGGGGCCCGATTTTTCAGTCGTCTTCCATGCTGGCCAGGGCTATATTTATGCTTGCTGTGAAAGAGCGAATAAGGAGGGTCCAGTTTCATGTGGGGCTGCGTAAAGGCTCCCCTGGGGAGTTCAGTTGTACCCAAAGCCTTCCTTTGGGGGCACTTTTGGATGGGCGAAAGGGGCTCGTAACGCGTTTTCTGGAGCCCGATGTTTCAGTCATCTCTGATGCCAGCTAGGGCTATATTCAGGGTTGCTCGGAAAGAGCGAACCCGGAGGGTCCAGTTGCATGTGGGGCTGTATAAAGGCTCCCAAGGGGAGTTCAGATGTACCCAAAGCCTTCCTTTGGGGACACTTTTGGATGGTCCAAGTGGATTCGCAATGCGTTTTCTGAGGCACGCTTTTTCAGTCTTCTCCCTTTGCGGCTAGGGATATATTTAGGCTTGCTGTGAAAGAGCGAATCCGGAGGGTACATTTGTATGTGGGACTGCGTAAAGGCTCCCCTGGGGAGTTCACTTGAACCCAAAGCCTTCCTCTGGGGGCAATTTTGGATGGGCGAAAGGGGCTCAGAATACGTTTTATGTTGCCCGATTTTTCAGTCCTCTCCCTTTGCGGCTAGGGATATATTTAGGCTTATTCACTCTTTAACAGCAAGCCTAAACATAGCCCTAGCCGGCATCGGAGACCCCTGAAAGATCGGGCCAAAGCGAATGCATTACAAGCCCCTTTCGCCCATCCAAAAGTGCCCCCAGAGGAAGGCTTTGGGTACAAGAGAACTCCCCAGGGGAGACTTTACGCAGCCCCACATGCAACTGGACCCTCCGTATTCGCTCTTTCAGAGCAACCCTAAATATAGACCTGGCCCTCATTGAATATGACTGAAAAATCGGACCCCAGAAAACGCATTACAAGCCTCTTTCGCCCATCGAAAAGTGCCCCCAAAGGAAGGCATTGGGTACAAGTGAACACCCCAGGGGAGCCTTTTTGAGCAACCACATGCAACTGGACCCTCCGGGTTCACTCTTTCTACGCAAGCCTATAGACCTAGCCTCAAAGGGAGAAGACTGAAAAAATGGGCCTCAGAATACGCATTGCGAGTCCCTTTCGCCCACCCAAAAGTGCCCCCAGAGGAATGCTTTCGGTACAAGTGAACTCCCCAGGGGAGCCTTTACGCAGCCCCACATGCAACTTGATCCTCCTTCTTCGCTGTTTCCGAGCAACACTAAATATATCCCTAGCCGGCATGGGAGACGATTGAAAAAGCGGGCCTCAGAAAACACATTGCGAGTCCCTTTTGCCCATCAAAAGGTTCCCCCAGAGGAAGGCTTTGGGTACAAGTGAACTCCCCAGGGGAGCCTTTACGCAGCCCCACATGCAACTGGACCCTCCGGGTTAGCTCTTTCACAGCAACACTAAACATATCCCTGGCCCGCATGGAAGATGACTGAAAAATCGGGCCCCACAAAATGGGTTACAAGCCCCATTCGCCCATCCAAAAGTGCCCCCAGAGGAAGGCTTTGGGTACAACTGAACTCCCCAGGGGAGCCTTTTTGCAGCCCTACAAGCAACTGATCCCTCCGGGTTCACTCTTTCTACGCAAGTCTTGAAAATAGCCCTAGACGCAAAGGGAGAAGACTGAAAAAGCGGGCCTCAGAAAACGCATTGCGAGTGCATTTGGACCATCCAAAAGTGCCCCCAAAGGAAGGCTTTGGGTACAAGTGAACTCCCCAGGGGAGCCTTTATGCAGCCCCACATGCAACTGGACCCTCCGGGTTCCCTCTTTCGGAGCAAACCTAAACATATCCCTAGGCGGCATGGGAGACGACTGAAAAATCGGGCCCCAGAAAACGCGTTACAAGACCCTTTCACCCATCCAAAGGTACCCCCAAAGGAAGGCTTTGGGTAAAACTGAACTCCCCAGGGGAGCCTTTTTGCAGCCCTATATGCAACTGATCCCTCCGGGTTCACTCTTTCTACGCAAGCCTTAAATATAGCCCTAGCCGCAAAGGGAGAAGACCCAAAAAGCGGGCCTCAGAAAACGCATTGCGAGTGCACTTGGACCATCCAAAAGTGCCCCCAAAGGAAGGCTTTGGGTACAAGAGAACTCCCCAGGGGAGCCTTTACGCAGCCCCACATGCAACTGGACCCTCCGGGTTAGCTCTTTCACAGCAACCCTAAATATAACCTTAGCCGGCATCAGAGACGACTGAAAAATCGGGCCCAGGAAAACGCGTTACAAGACCCTTTCGACCATCCAAAAGTGCCCCCAAAGGAAGGCTTTGGGTACAACTGAACTCCCCAGGGGAGCCTTTACGCAGCCCCACATGCAACTGGACCCTCCGTGTTCGCTCTTTCACAGCAAGCCTAAATATACAACTGGCCCGCATGGAAGATGATTGAAAAATCGGGCCCCAGAAAACGGGATACAAGCCCCATTCGCCCATCCAAAAGTGCTCCCAGAGGAAGGCTTTGGGTACAAGAGAACTCCCCAGGGGAGCCTTTAAGCACCCCACATGCAACTGGACCCTCCGTGTTCGCTGTTTTCAAGCAACACTAAATATATCCCTAGCCGACATGGGAGACGATTGAAAAAGCGGGCCTCAGTAAACATATTATAGTCCCTTTTGCCCATCGAAATGTTCCCCCAGTGGAAGGCTTTAGGTACAAGCGATCTCCCCAGGGGAGCCTTTTTGCAGCCCCACATGCAACTGCACCCTCCGTATTCGCTCTTTCACAGCAACACTAAACATATCCCTGGCCCGCCTGGAAGATGACTGAAAAATCGGGCCCCAGAAAACGGTTACAAGCCCCATTCGCCCATCCAAAAGTGCCCCCAAAGGAAGGCTTTGGGTACAAGAGAACTCCCCAGGGGAGCCTCTACGCAGACCCACATGCAACTTGACGCTCCGGGTTCGCTGTTTCCAAGTAACACTAAATATATGCCTAGCACTCATAGGAGAGGACTGAAAAATCGGGCCCCAGAAACCGGGTTACAAGCCTCATTTGCTCATCCAAAAGTGCCCCCAAAGGAAGGCTTTGGGTACAAGTGAACTCCCCAGGGGAGCCTTTACGCAGCCCCACATGCAACTGGACCCTCCGTGTTCGCTCTTTCACAGCAAGCCTAAATATACCCCTGGCACGCATGGAAGATGACTGAAAAATCGGGCCCCAGAAAACGCATTACAAGCCCCATTCGCCCATCCAAAAGTGCCCCCAGAGGAATGCTTTGGGTACAAGAGAACTCCCCAGGGGAGACTTTACGCAGCCCCACATGCAACTGGACCCTCCGTATTCGCTCTTTCAGAGCAACCCTAAATATAGACCTGGCCCTAATTGAATATGTCTGAAAAATCGGGCCCCAGAAAACGCATTACAAGCCCCTTTCGCCCATCGAAAAGTGCCCCCAAAGGAAGGCATTGGGTACAAGTGAACATCCCAGGGGTGCCTTTTTGCGCAACCACATGCAACTGGACCCTCCGGGTTCACACTTTCTACGCAAGCCTAAATATAGACCTAGCCGCAAAGGGAGAAGACTGAAAAAATCGGCCTCAGAAAACGCATTGCGAGTCCCTTTCGCCCACCCAAAAGTGCCCCCAGAGGAATGCTTTCGGTACAAGTGAACACCCCAGGGGAGTCTTTTTGCGCAACCACATGCAACTGGACCCTCCGGGTTCGCACTTTCTACGCAAGCCTAAATATAGACCTAGCCGCAAAGGGAGAAGACTGAAAAAATGGGCCTCAGAAAACGCATTTCGAGTGCATTTGGACTATCCAAAAGTGCCCCCAATGGAAGGCTTTGGGTACAAGAGAACTCCCCAGGGGAGCCTTTACGCAGCCCCACATGCAACTGGACCCTTCGGGTTCGCTCTTTCCGAGCAAACCTAAACATATCCCTAGCCGGCATGGGAGATGACTGAAAAATCGGGCCCCAGAAAATGCGTTACAAGACCCTTTCGCCCATCCAAAAGTGCCCCCAAAGGAAGGCTTTGGGTAAAACTGAACTCCTCAGGGGAGCCTTTTTGCAGCCCTATATGCAACTGATCCCTCCGGGTTCACTCTTTCTACGCAAGCCTTAAATATAGCCCTAGCCGCAAAGGGAGAAGACCCAAAGAGCGGGCCTCAGAAAACGCATTGCGAGTGCACTTGGACCATCCAAAAGTGCCCCCAAAGGAAGGCTTTGGGTACATCTGAACTACCCAGGGGAGCCTCTACGCAGCCCCACATGGAACTTGACCCTCCGGGTTCGCTGTTTCCAAGTAACACTAAATATATCCCTAGCCCTCCTCAGAGAGGACTGAAAAATTGGACCCCAGAAAACGCGTTACAAGCCCCTTTCGCCCATCCAAAAGTGCCCCCAAAGGAAGGCTTTGGGTACAAGAGAACTCCCCAGGGGAGCCTTTACGCAGCCCCACATGCAACTGGACCCTCCGGGTTCGCTGTTTCCGAGCAACACTAAATATATCCCTAGCCGGCATGGGAGACGATTGAAAAAGCGGGCCTCAGAAAACACATTGCGAGTCTCTTTTGCCCATCGAAATGTTCCCCCAGAGGAAGGCTTTGGGTACAAGTGAATTCCCCAGGGGAGCCTTTTTGCAGCCCCACATGCAACTGGACCCTCCGTATTCGCTCTTTCACAGCAAACCTAAATATATCCCTGGCCCGCATAGAAGATGACTGAAAAATCGGGCCCCAGAAAACGGGTTACAAGCCCCATTCGCCCATCCAAAAGTGCCCCCAAAGGAAGGCTTTGGGTACAAATGAACTCCCCAGGGGAGCCTTTTTGCAGCCCTACAAGCAACTGATCCCTCCGGGTTCACTCTTTCTACGCAAGTCTTGAAAATAGCCCTAGACGCAAAGGGAGAAGACTGGAAATGCGGGCCTCAGAAAAAGCATTGCGAGTGCATTTGGACCATCCAAAAGTGCCCCCAAAGGAAGGCTTTGGGTACAAGAGAACTCCCCAGGGGAGTCTTTACGCAGCCCCACATGCAACTGGACCCAACGGGTTCGCTCTTTCCGAGCAACCCTAAATATAGCCCTAGCCCTCGTCGGAGACGACTGAAAAATCGGGCCCCAGAAAACGCATTACAAGCCCCTTTCGCCCATCCAAAAGTGCCCCCAAAGGAAGGCTGTGGGTACAACTGAACTCCGCAGGGGAGCCTTTATGCAGCCCCACATGCAACTGGACCCTCCGGCTTCGCTCTTTCGGAGCAAACCTAAACTTATCAATAGCCGGCATGGGAGAAGATTGAAAAATCGGGCCCCAGAAAACGGGATACAAGCCCCATTCGCCCATCCAAAAGTGCCCCCAAAGGAAGGCTTTGGGTACAACTGAACTCCCCAGGGGAGCCTTTACGCAGCCCCACATGCAACTGGACCCTCCGTATTCGCTCTTTCACAGCAAGCCCAAATATATCCCTGGCCCGCATGGAAGATGACTGAAAAATCGGGCCCCAGAAAACGGGATACAAGCCCCATTCGCCCATCCAAAAGTGCCCCCAGAGGAAGGCTTTGGGTACAAGAGAACTCCCCAGGGGAGACTTTATGCAGCCCCACATGCAACTGGACCCGCCGTATTCGCTCTTTCACAGCAACCCTAAATATAGACCTGGCCCTCATTGAATATGACTGAAAAATCGGGCCCCAGAAAACGCATTACAAGCCCCTTTCGCCCAACCAAAAGTGCCCCCAAAGGAAGGCTTTGGGTACAAGTGAACACCCCAGGGGAGCCTTTTTGCGCAACCACATGCAAGTGGACCCTCCGTGTTCGCTCTTTCACAGCAAGCCTAAATATAGCCCTAGCCGCAAAGGGAGAAGACTGAAAAAGTGGGCCTCAGAAAACGCATTGCGAGTCCCTTTCGCCCACCCAAAAGTGCCCCCAGAGGAATGCTTTCGGTACAAGTGAACTCCCCAGGGGAGCCTTTACGCAGCCCCGCATGCAACTGGACCCTCCGGGTTCGCTGTTTCCGAGCAACACTAAATATATCCCTAGCCTGCATGGGAGACGATTGAAAAAGCGGGCCTCAGAAAACGCATTGTGAGTCCCTTTTGCTCATCGAAAGGTTCTCCCAGAGGAAGGCTTTGGGTACAAGTGAACTCCCCAGGGGAGCCTTTTTGCAGCCCCACATGCAACTGGACCCTCCGGGTTAGCTCTTTCACAGCAACCCTAAATATAATCTTAGCCGGCATCAGAGACGACAGAAAAATCGGGCCCGAGAAAACGCGTTAAAAGCCCCATTCGCCCATCCAAAAGTGCCCCCAAAGGAAGGCTTTGGTTACAACTGAACTCCCCAGGGGAGCCTTTACGCAGCCCCACATGTAACTGGACCCTCCGGGTTCGCTGTTTCCGAGTAACACTAAATATATCCATAGCCCTCATCGGAGAGGACTGAAAAATCGGGCCCCAGAAACCGGGTTACAAGCCCCTCTCGCCCTTCCAAAAGTGCCCCCAAAGGAAGGCTTTGGGTACAAGTGAACTCCCCAGGGGAGCCTTTACGCAGCCCCACATGCAACTTGACCCTCCGGCTTCGCTCTTTCGGAGCAAACATAAACATAGCCCTAGCCGGCATGGGAGACGACTGAAAAATCGGGCCACAGAAAAGGCGTTACAAGCCCCTTTCACCCATCCAAAAGTGCCCCCAAAGGAAGGCTTTGGGTACAACTGAACTATCCCGGGGGAGCGTTCACGGAGCCCCACATGCAACTGGACCCTCCGGGTTCACTCTTTCTACGCAAGCCTAAATATAGCCCTAGCCGCAAAGGGAGAAGACTGAAAAATCGGGCCTCAAAAAACGTATTGCGAGTCCCTTTCGGTGCCCCCAAAGGAAGGCTTTGGGTACAACTGAACTCCCCAGGGGAGCCTTTTTGCAGCCCTACATGCAACTGATCCCTCCGGGTTCACTCTTTCTACGCAAGTCTTAAATATAGCCCTAGACGCAAAGGGAGAAGACTGAAAAAGCGGGCCTCAGAAAACGCATTGCGAGTCCACTTGGACCATCCAAAAGTGCCCCCAAAGGAAGGCTTTGGGTAAAACTGAACTCCCCAGGGGAGCCTCTACACAGCCCCACATGCAACTTGACCCTCGGGGTTCGCTGTTTCCAAGTAACACTAAATATATCCCTAACCCTCATCGGAGACGACTGAAAAATCGGGCCCCAGAAACCGGGTTACAAGCCCCTTTCGCCCTTCCAAAAGTGCCCCCAAAGGAAGGCTTTGGGTACAACTGAACTCCCCAAGGGGGCCTTTACGCAGCCCCACATGTAACTGGACAATCCGGGTTCGCTGCTTCCGAGTAACACTAAATATATCACTAGACCTCATCGGAGAGGACTGAAAAATCAGGCCCCAGAAACCGGGTTACAAGCCCCTTTCGCCCTTCCAAAAGTGCCCCCAAAGGAAGGCTTTGGGTACAAGTGAACTCCCCAGGGGAGCCTTTACGCAGCCCCACATGCAACTGGACCCTCCGGCTTCGCTCTTTCGGACCAAACCTAAACATAGCCCTAGCCGGCATGGGAGACGACTGAAAAATCGGGCCACAGAAAAGGCGTTACAAGACCCTTTCTCCCATCCAAAAGTGCCCCCAGAGGAAGGCTTTGGGTACAACTGAACTCCCCAAGGGGGCCTTTACGCAGCCCCACATGCAACTGGACCCTCCGGGTTCACTCTTTCTACGCAAGCCTAAATATAGCCCTAGCCGCAAAGGGAGAAGACTGAAAAATCGGGCCTCAAAAAACGCATTGCGAGTCCATTTCGCCCATCCAAAAGTGCCCCCAAAGGAAGGCTTTGGGTACAACTGAACTCCCCAGGGGAGCCTTTACGCAGCCCCACATGCAACTGGACCCTCCGTGTTCGCTCTTTCACAGCAAGCCTAAATATAGCCCTGGCCCGCATGGAAGATGACTGAAAAATCGGGCCCCAGAAAACGGGATACAAGCCCCATTCGCCCATCCAAAAGTGCCCCCAAAGGAAGGCTTTGGGTACAATTGAACTCCGCAGGGAGCCTTTATGCAGGCCCACATGCAACTGGACCCTCCGGCTTTGCTCTTTCGGAGCAAACCTAAACTTATCAATAGCCGGCATGGGAGAAGATTGAAAAATCAGGCCCCAGAAAACGGGATACAAGCCCCATTCGCCCATCCAAAAGTGCCGCCAAAGGAAGGCTTTGGGTACAAGAGAACTCCCCAGGGGAGCCTTTACGCAGCCCCACAGGCAACTGGACCCTCCGTATTCGCTCTTTCACAGCAAACCTAAATATATCCCTGGCCCGCATGGAAGATGACTGAAAAATCGGGCCCCAGAAAACGGGTTACAAGCCCCATTCGCCCATCCAAAAGTGCCCCCAAAGGAAGGCTTTGGGTAAAACTGAACTCCCCAGGGGAGCCTTTTTGCAGCCCTACATGCAACTGATCCCTCCGGGTTCACTCTTTCTACGCAAGTCTTAAATATAGCCCTAGACGCAAAGGGAGAAGACTGGAAATGCGGGCCTCAGAAAACGCATTGCGAGTCCACTTGGACCATCCAAAACTGCCCCCAAAGGAAGGCTTTGGGTACAACTGAACTCCCCAGGGGAGCCTTTACGCAGCCCCACATGCAACTGGACCCTCCGTATTCGCTCTTTCACAGCAACACTAAACATATCCCTGGCCCGCATGGAAGATGACTGAAAAATCGGGCCCCAGAAAACACTTTACAAGGCCCTTTCGCCCATCCAAAAGTGCCCCGAAAGGAAGGCTTTGGGTACAAGTGAACTCCCCAGGGGAGCCTTTACGCAGCCCCACATGCAACTGGACCCTCCGGCTTCGCTCTTTCGGACCAAACCTAAACATAGCCCCAACCGGCATGGGAGACGACTGAAAAATCGGGCCGCAGAAACGGCGTTACAAGACCATTTCGCCCATCCAAAAGTGCCCCCAAAGGAAGGCTTTGGGTACAACTGAACTATCCCGGGGGAGCGTTCACGGAGACCCACATGCAACTGGACCCTCCGGGTTCACTCTTTCTACGCAAGCCTAAATATAGCCCTAGCCGCAAAGGGAGAAGACTGAAAAATCGGGTCTCAAAAAACGCATTGCAACTCCCTTTCGCCCATCCAAAAGTACCCCCAAAGGAAGTCTTTGGGTACAACTGAACTCCCCAGGGCAGCCTTTATGCACCCCACATGCAACTGGACCCTCCGTATTCGCTCTTTCACAGGAACCCTAAATATAGCCCTGGCCCGCATGGAAGATGACTGAAAAATCGGGCCCCAGAAAACGGGATACAAGCCCCATTCGCCCATCCAAAAGTGCCCCCAAAAGAAGGCTTTGGGTACAACTGAACTCCCCAGGAGAGCCTTTACGAAGCCCTACATGCAACTGGACCCAACGGGTTCGCTCTTTCCGAGCAACCCTAAATATAGCCCTGGCCCGCATGAAAGATGACTGAAAAATCGGGCCCCAGAAAACACGTTACAAGGCCCTTTCGCCCATCCAAAAGTGCCCCCAAAGGAAGGCTTTGGGTACAACTGAACTCCCCAGGGGAGCCTTTATGCAGCCCCACATACAACTGGACCCTCCGTATTCGCTCTTTCACAGCAACCCTAAATATAGACCTGGCCCTCATTGAATATGACTGAAAAATCGGGCCCCAGAAAACGCATTACAAGCCCCTTTCGCCCAACCAAAAGTGCCCCGAAAGGAAGGCTTTGCGTACAAGTGAACTCCCCAGGGGAGCCTTTATGCAGGCCCACATGCAACTGGACCCTCCGGCTTCGCTCTTTCGGAGCAAACCTAAACATATCCCTAGCCGGCATGTGAGACGATTGAAAAATCGGGCCCCAGAAAACACGTTACAAGCCCCATTCGCCCATCCAAAAGTGCCCGCAGAGGAAGGCTTTGGGTACAACTGAACTCCCCAGGGGAGCCTTTAAGCAGCCCCACATGCAACTGGACCCTCCGTGTTCGCTCTTTCCGAGCAACCCTATGTATAGCACTAGCCCTCATCGGAGACGACTGAAAATACGGGCCAAAGAAAACGCATTACAAGCCCCTTTCACCCATCCAAAAGTGCCCCCAAAGGAAGGCTTTGGGTACAAGAGAACTCCCCAGGGGAGCCTTTATGCAGGACCACATGCAACTGGACCCTCCGGCTTCGCTCTTTCGGAGCAAACCTAAACATATCAATAGCCGGCATCGGAGAAGATTGAAAAATCGGGCCTCAGAAAACGGGATACAAGCCCCATTCGCCCATCCAAAAGTGCCCCCAGAGGAAGGCTTTGGGTACAAGTAAACTCCGCAGGGGAGCCTTTAAGCAGCCCCACATGCAACTGGACCCTCCGAGTTCGCTCTTTCCGACCAACCCTATATATAGCCCTAGCCTGCATCAGAGACGACTGCAAAATCGGGCCAAAGACAACGCGTTACAAGACCCTTTCACCCATAGAATATTGACCCGAAAGGAAGGCTTTGGGTACAACTGAACTCCCCAGGGGAGCCTTTACGCAGCCCCACATGCAACTGGACCCAACGGGTTCGCTCTTTCCGAGCAACCCTAAATATATCCCTGGCCTGCATGAAAGATGACTGAAAAATCGGGACCCAGAAAACACGTTACAAGGCCCTTTCGCCCATCCAAAAGTTCCCCAAAGGAAGGCTTTGGGTACAAGTGAACTCCGCAGCGGAGCCTTTAAGCAGCCCGACATGCAACTGGACCCTCCGTGTTCGCTCTTTCACAGCAAGCCTAAATATAGCCCTAGCCCTCATCGGAGACGATTGAAAAATCGGGCCAAAGAAAACGCATTACAAGCCCCGTTCGCCCATCCAAAAGTGCCCCCAAAGGAAGGCTTTGGGTACAACTGAACTCCGAAGGGGAGCCTTTATGCAGGCCCACATGCAACTGGACCCTCCGGCTTCGCTCTTTCGGAGCAAACCTAAACATATCAATACCCGGCATCGGAGAAGATTGAAAACACGGTCCCCAGAAAACGGGATACAAGCCCCATTCGCCCATCCAAAAGTGCCCCCAGAGGAAGGCTTTGGGTACAAGAGAACTCCCCAGGGGAGCCTTTACGCAGCCCCACATACAACTGGACCCTCCGTATTCGCTATTTCACAGCAACCCTAAATATAGACCTGGCCCTCATTGAATATGACTGAAAAAGTGGGCCTCAGAAAACGCATTGCGAGTCCCTTTTGCCCATCGAAACGTTCCCCCAGAGGAAGGCTTGGGGTACAAGTGAACTCTCCAGGGGAGCCTTTATGCAGCCCCACATGCAACTGGACCCTCCGTATTCGCTCTTTCACAGCAACCCTAAATATTGACCTGGCCCTCATTGAATATGTCTGAAAAATCGGGCCCCAGAAAACGCATTACAAGCCCCTTTCGCCCATCGAAAAGTGCCCCCAAAGGAAGGCATTGGGTACAAGTGAACATCCCAGGGGTGCCTTTTTGCGCAACCACATGCAACTGGACCCTCCGGGTTCACACTTTCTACGCAAGCCTAAATATAGACCTAGCCGCAAAGGGAGAAGACTGAAAAAATCGGCCTCAGAAAACGCATTGCGAGTCCCTTTCGCCCACCCAAAAGTGCCCCCAGAGGAATGCTTTCGGTACAAGTGAACACCCCAGGGGAGCCTTTTTGCGCAACCACATGCAACTGGACCCTCCGGGTTCGCACTTTCTACGCAAGCCTAAATATAGACCTAGCCGCAAAGGGAGAAGACTGAAAAAATGGGCCTCAGAAAACGCATTTCGAGTGCATTTGGACTATCCAAAAGTGCCCCCAATGGAAGGCTTTGGGTACAAGAGAACTCCCCAGGGGAGCCTTTACGCAGCCCCACATGCAACTGGACCCTTCGGGTTCGCTCTTTCCGAGCAAACCTAAACATATCCCTAGCCGGCATGGGAGATGACTGAAAAATCGGGCCCCAGAAAATGCGTTACAAGACCCTTTCACCCATCCAAAAATGCCCCCGAAGAAAGGCTTTGGGTAAAACTGAACTCCTCAGGGGAGCCTTTTTGCAGCCCTATATGCAACTGATCCCTCCGGGTTCACTCTTTCTACGCAAGCCTTAAATATAGCCCTAGCCGCAAAGGGAGAAGACCCAAAGAGCGGGCCTCAGAAAACGCATTGCGAGTGCACTTGGACCATCCAAAAGTGCCCCCAAAGGAAGGCTTTGGGTACATCTGAACTACCCAGGGGAGCCTCTACGCAGCCCCACATGGAACTTGACCCTCCGGGTTCGCTGTTTCCAAGTAACACTAAATATATCCCTAGCCCTCCTCAGAGAGGACTGAAAAATTGGACCCCAGAAAACGCGTTACAAACCCCTTTCGCCCATCCAAAAGTGCCCCCAAAGGAAGGCTTTGGGTACAAGAGAACTCCCCAGGGGAGCCTTTACGCAGCCCCACATGCAACTGGACCCTCCGGGTTCGCTGTTTCCGAGCAACACTAAATATATCCCTAGCCGGCATGGGAGACGATTGAAAAAGCGGGCCTCAGAAAACACATTGCGAGTCCCTTTTGCCCATCGAAATGTTCCCCCAGAGGAAGGCTTTGGGTACAACTGAATTCCCCAGGGGAGCCTTTTTGCAGCCCCACATGCAACTGGACCCTCCGTATTCGCTCTTTCACAGCAAACCTAAATATATCCCTGGCTCGCATGGAAGATGACTGAAAAATCGGGCCCCAGAAAACGGGTTACAAGCCCCATTCGCCCATCCAAAAGTGCCCCCAAAGGAAGGCTTTGGGTACAAATGAACTCCCCAGGGGAGCCTTTTTGCAGCCCTACAAGCAACTGATCCCTCCGGGTTCACTCTTTCTACGCAAGTCTTGAAAATAGCCCTAGACGCAAAGGGAGAAGACTGGAAATGCGGGCCTCAGAAAAAGCATTGCGAGTGCATTTGGACCATCCAAAAGTGCCCCCAAAGGAAGGCTTTGGGTACAAGAGAACTCCCCAGGGGAGTCTTTACGCAGCCCCACATGCAACTGGACCCAACGGGTTCGCTCTTTCCGAGCAACCCTAAATATAGCCCTAGCCCTCGTCGGAGACGACTGAAAAATCGGGCCCCAGAAAACGCATTACAAGCCCCTTTCGCCCATCCAAAAGTGCCCCCAAAGGAAGGCTGTGGGTACAACTGAACTCCGCAGGGGAGCCTTTATGCAGCCCCACATGCAACTGGACCCTCCGGCTTCGCTCTTTCGGAGCAAACCTAAACTTATCAATAGCCGGCATGGGAGAAGATTGAAAAATCGGGCCCCAGAAAACGGGATACAAGCCCCATTCGCCCATCCAAAAGTGCCCCCAAAGGAAGGCTTTGGGTACAACTGAACTCCCCAGGGGAGCCTTTACGCAGCCCCACATGCAACTGGACCCTCCGTATTCGCTCTTTCACAGCAAGCCCAAATATATCCCTGGCCCGCATGGAAGATGACTGAAAAATCGGGCCCCAGAAAACGGGATACAAGCCCCATTCGCCCATCCAAAAGTGCCCCCAGAGGAAGGCTTTGGGTACAAGAGAACTCCCCAGGGGAGACTTTATGCAGCCCCACATGCAACTGGACCCGCCGTATTCGCTCTTTCACAGCAACCCTAAATATAGACCTGGCCCTCATTGAATATGACTGAAAAATCGGGCCCCAGAAAACGCATTACAAGCCCCTTTCGCCCAACCAAAAGTGCCCCCAAAGGAAGGCTTTGGGTACAAGTGAACACCCCAGGGGAGCCTTTTTGCGCAACCACATGCAAGTGGACCCTCCGTGTTCGCTCTTTCACAGCAAGCCTAAATATAGCCCTAGCCGCAAAGGGAGAAGACTGAAAAAGTGGGCCTCAGAAAACGCATTGCGAGTCCCTTTCGCCCACCCAAAAGTGCCCCCAGAGGAATGCTTTCGGTACAAGTGAACTCCCCAGGGGAGCCTTTACGCAGCCCCGCATGCAACTGGACCCTCCGGGTTCGCTGTTTCCGAGCAACACTAAATATATCCCTAGCCTGCATGGGAGACGATTGAAAAAGCGGGCCTCAGAAAACGCATTGTGAGTCCCTTTTGCTCATCGAAAGGTTCTCCCAGAGGAAGGCTTTGGGTACAAGTGAACTCCCCAGGGGAGCCTTTTTGCAGCCCCACATGCAACTGGACCCTCCGGCTTAGCTCTTTCACAGCAACCCTAAATATAATCTTAGCCGGCATCAGAGACGACAGAAAAATCGGGCCCGAGAAAACGCGTTAAAAGCCCCATTCGCCCATCCAAAAGTGCCCCCAAAGGAAGGCTTTGGGTACAACTGAACTCCCCAGGGGAGCCTTTACGCAGCCCCACATGTAACTGGACCCTCCGGGTTCGCTGTTTCCGAGTAACACTAAATATATCCCTAGCCCTCATCGGAGAGGACTGAAAAATCGGGCCCCAGAAACCGGGTTACAAGCCCCTCTCGCCCTTCCAAAAGTGCCCCCAAAGGAAGGCTTTGGGTACAAGTGAACTCCCCAGGGGAGCCTTTACGCAGCCCCACATGCAACTTGACCCTCCGGCTTCGCTCTTTCGGAGCAAACATAAACATAGCCCTAGCCGGCATGGGAGACGACTGAAAAATCGGGCCACAGAAAAGGCGTTACAAGCCCCTTTCGCCCATCCAAAAGTGCCCCCAAAGGAAGGCTTTGGGTACAACTGAACTATCCCGGGGGAGCGTTCACGGAGCCCCACATGCAACTGGACCCTCCGGGTTCACTCTTTCTACGCAAGCCTAAATATAGCCCTAGCCGCAAAGGGAGAAGACTGAAAAATCGGGCCTCAAAAAACGTATTGCGAGTCCCTTTCGGTGCCCCCAAAGGAAGGCTTTGGGTACAACTGAACTCCCCAGGGGAGCCTTTTTGCAGCCCTACATGCAACTGATCCCTCCGGGTTCACTCTTTCTACGCAAGTCTTAAATATAGCCCTAGACGCAAAGGGAGAAGACTGAAAAAGCGGGCCTCAGAAAACGCATTGCGAGTCCACTTGGACCATCCAAAAGTGCCCCCAAAGGAAGGCTTTGGGTACAACTGAACTCCCCAGGGGAGCCTCTACACAGCCCCACATGCAACTTGACCCTCGGGGTTCGCTGTTTCCAAGTAACACTAAATATATCCCTAACCCTCATCGGAGACGACTGAAAAATCGGGCCCCAGAAACCGGGTTACAAGCCCCTTTCGCCCTTCCAAAAGTGCCCCCAAAGGAAGGCTTTGGGTACAACTGAACTCCCCAAGGGGGCCTTTACGCAGCCCCACATGTAACTGGACAATCCGGGTTCGCTGCTTCCGAGTAACACTAAATATATCACTAGACCTCATCGGAGAGGACTGAAAAATCGGGCCCCAGAAACCGGGTTACAAGCCCCTTTCGCCCTTCCAAAAGTGCCCCCAAAGGAAGGCTTTGGGTACAAGTGAACTCCCCAGGGGAGCCTTTACGCAGCCCCACATGCAACTGGACCCTCCGGCTTCGCTCTTTCGGACCAAACCTAAACATAGCCCTAGCCGGCATGGGAGACGACTGAAAAATCGGGCCACAGAAAAGGCGTTACAAGACCCTTTCTCCCATCCAAACGTGCCCCCAGAGGAAGGCTTTGGGTACAACTGAACTCCCCAAGGGGGCCTTTACGCAGCCCCACATGCAACTGGACCCTCCGGGTTCACTCTTTCTACGCAAGCCTAAATATAGCCCTAGCCGCAAAGGGAGAAGACTGAAAAATCGGGCCTCAAAAAACGCATTGCGAGTCCATTTCGCCCATCCAAAAGTGCCCCCAAAGGAAGGCTTTGGGTACAACTGAACTCCCCAGGGGAGCCTTTACGCAGCCCCACATGCAACTGGACCCTCCGTGTTCGCTCTTTCACAGCAAGCCTAAATATAGCCCTGGCCCGCATGGAAGATGACTGAAAAATCGGGCCCCAGAAAACGGGATACAAGCCCCATTCGCCCATCCAAAAGTGCCCCCAAAGGAAGGCTTTGGGTACAATTGAACTCCGCAGGGAGCCTTTATGCAGGCCCACATGCAACTGGACCCTCCGGCTTTGCTCTTTCGGAGCAAACCTAAACTTATCAATAGCCGGCATGGGAGAAGATTGAAAAATCAGGCCCCAGAAAACGGGATACAAGCCCCATTCGCCCATCCAAAAGTGCCGCCAAAGGAAGGCTTTGGGTACAAGAGAACTCCCCAGGGGAGCCTTTACGCAGCCCCACAGGCAACTGGACCCTCCGTATTCGCTCTTTCACAGCAAACCTAAATATATCCCTGGCCCGCATGGAAGATGACTGAAAAATCGGGCCCCAGAAAACGGGTTACAAGCCCCATTCGCCCATCCAAAAGTGCCCCCAAAGGAAGGCTTTGGGTAAAACTGAACTCCCCAGGGGAGCCTTTTTGCAGCCCTACATGCAACTGATCCCTCCGGGTTCACTCTTTCTACGCAAGTCTTAAATATAGCCCTAGACGCAAAGGGAGAAGACTGAAAAAGCGGGCCTCAGAAAACGCATTGCGAGTCCACTTGGACCATCCAAAACTGCCCCCAAAGGAAGGCTTTGGGTACAACTGAACTCCCCAGGGGAGCCTTTACGCAGCCCCACATGCAACTGGACCCTCCGTATTCGCTCTTTCACAGCAACACTAAACATATCCCTGGCCCGCATGGAAGATGACTGAAAAATCGGGCCCCAGAAAACACTTTACAAGGCCCTTTCGCCCATCCAAAAGTGCCCCGAAAGGAAGGCTTTGGGTACAAGTGAACTCCCCAGGGGAGCCTTTACGCAGCCCCACATGCAACTGGACCCTCCGGCTTCGCTCTTTCGGACCAAACCTAAACATAGCCCCAACCGGCATGGGAGACGACTGAAAAATCGGGCCGCAGAAACGGCGTTACAAGACCATTTCGCCCATCCAAAAGTGCCCCCAAAGGAAGGCTTTGGGTACAACTGAACTATCCCGGGGGAGCGTTCACGGAGACCCACATGCAACTGGACCCTCCGGGTTCACTCTTTCTACGCAAGCCTAAATATAGCCCTAGCCGCAAAGGGAGAAGACTGAAAAATCGGGTCTCAAAAAACGCATTGCAACTCCCTTTCGCCCATCCAAAAGTACCCCCAAAGGAAGTCTTTGGGTACAACTGAACTCCCCAGGGCAGCCTTTATGCACCCCACATGCAACTGGACCCTCCGTATTCGCTCTTTCACAGGAACCCTAAATATAGCCCTGGCCCGCATGGAAGATGACTGAAAAATCGGGCCCCAGAAAACGGGATACAAGCCCCATTCGCCCATCCAAAAGTGCCCCCAAAAGAAGGCTTTGGGTACAACTGAACTCCCCAGGAGAGCCTTTACGAAGCCCTACATGCAACTGGACCCAACGGGTTCGCTCTTTCCGAGCAACCCTAAATATAGCCCTGGCCCGCATGAAAGATGACTGAAAAATCGGGCCCCAGAAAACACGTTACAAGGCCCTTTCGCCCATCCAAAAGTGCCCCCAAAAGAAGGCTTTGGGTACAACTGAACTCCCCAGGGGAGCCTTTATGCAGCCCCACATACAACTGGACCCTCCGTATTCGCTCTTTCACAGCAACCCTAAATATAGACCTGGCCCTCATTGAATATGACTGAAAAATCGGGCCCCAGAAAACGCATTACAAGCCCCTTTCGCCCAACCAAAAGTGCCCCCAAAGGAAGGCTTTGCGTACAAGTGAACTCCCCAGGGGAGCCTTTATGCAGGCCCACATGCAACTGGACCCTCCGGCTTCGCTCTTTCGGAGCAAACCTAAACATATCCCTAGCCGGCATGTGAGACGATTGAAAAATCGGGCCCCAGAAAACACGTTACAAGCCCCATTCGCCCATCCAAAAGTGCCCGCAGAGGAAGGCTTTGGGTACAACTGAACTCCCCAGGGGAGCCTTTAAGCAGCCCCACATGCAACTGGACCCTCCGTGTTCGCTCTTTCCGAGCAACCCTATGTATAGCACTAGCCCTCATCGGAGACGACTGAAAATACAGGCCAAAGAAAACGCATTACAAGCCCCTTTCACCCATCCAAAAGTGCCCCCAAAGGAAGGCTTTGGGTACAAGAGAACTCCCCAGGGGAGCCTTTATGCAGGACCACATGCAACTGGACCCTCCGGCTTCGCTCTTTCGGAGCAAACCTAAACATATCAATAGCCGGCATCGGAGAAGATTGAAAAATCGGGCCCCAGAAAACGGGATACAAGCCCCATTCGCCCATCCAAAAGTGCCCCCAGAGGAAGGCTTTGGGTACAAGTAAACTCCGCAGGGGAGCCTTTAAGCAGCCCCACATGCAACTGGACCCTCCGAGTTCGCTCTTTCCGACCAACCCTATATATAGCCCTAGCCTACATCAGAGACGACTGCAAAATCGGGCCAAAGACAACGCGTTACAAGACCCTTTCACCCATAGAATATTGACCCCAAAGGAAGGCTTTGGGTAAAACTAAACTCCCCAGGGGAGCCTTTACGCAGCCCCACATGGAACTGGACCCAACGGGTTCGCTCTTTCCGAGCAACCCTAAATATATCCCTGGCCTGCATGAAAGATGACTGAAAAATCGGGACCCAGAAAACACGTTACAAGGCCCTTTCGCCCATCCAAAAGTTCCCCAAAGGAAGGCTTTGGGTACAAGTGAACTCCGCAGCGGAGCCTTTAAGCAGCCCGACATGCAACTGGACCCTCCGTGTTCGCTCTTTCACAGCAAGCCTAAATATAGCCCTAGCCCTCATCGGAGACGATTGAAAAATCGGGCCAAAGAAAACGCATTACAAGCCCCGTTCGCCCATCCAAAAGTGCCCCCAAAGGAAGGCTTTGGGTACAAGAGAACTCCCCAGGGGAGCCTTTATGCAGGACCACATGCAACTGGACCCTCCGGCTTCGCTCTTTCGGAGCAAACCTAAACATATCAATAGCCGGCATCGGAGAAGATTGAAAAATCGGGCCCCAGAAAACGGGATACAAGCCCCATTCGCCCATCCAAAAGTGCCCCCAGAGGAAGGCTTTGGGTACAAGAGAACTCCCCAGGGGAGCCTTTACGCAGCCCCACATACAACTGGACCCTCCGTATTCGCTATTTCACAGCAACCCTAAATATAGACCTGGCCCTCATTGAATATGACTGAAAAAGTGGGCCTCAGAAAACGCATTGCGAGTCCCTTTTGCCCATCGAAACGTTCCCCCAGAGGAAGGCTTGGGGTACAAGTGAACTCTCCAGGGGAGCCTTTATGCAGCCCCACATGCAACTGGACCCTCCGTATTCGCTCTTTCACAGCAACCCTAAATATTGACCTGGCCCTCATTGAATATGACTGAAAAATCGGGCCACAGAAAACGCATTACAAGCCCCTTTCGCCCAACCAAAAGTACCCCCAAAGGAAGGCTTTGAGTACAAGTGAACACCCCAGGAGAGCCTTTTTGCGCAACCACATGCAACTGGACCCTCCAGGTTCACTCTTTCTACGCAAGCCTAAATATAGCCCTAGCCGCAAAAGGAGAAGACTGAAAAACTGGGCCTCAGAAAACGCATTGCGAGTCCCTTTCGCCCACACAAAATTGCCCCCAGAGGAAGGCTTTGGGTACAAGTGAACTCCCCAGGGGAGCCTTTACGCAGTCCCACATACAACTGTACCCTCCGGATTCGCTCTTTCACAGCAAGCCTAAATATATCCCTAGCCGCAAAGGGAGAAGACTGAAAAAGCGTGCCTCAGAAAACGCATTGCGAGTCCCTTTTGCTCATCGAAAACTTCCCCCAGAGGACGGCTTTGGGTACAAGTGAACTCCCCAGGGGAGCCTTTACGCAGCCCCACATGCAACTGGACCCTCCGGGTTCGCTCTTTCCGAGCAACCCTAAATATAGCCCTAGCCCTCTTCGGTGACGACTGAAAAATCGGGCCAAAGAAAACGCATTACAAGCCCCATTCGCCCATCCAAAAGTGCCCCGAAAGGAAGGCTTTGGGTACAACTGAACTCCACAGGGGAGCCTTTATGCAGGCCCACATGCAACTGGACCCTCCGGGTTCGCTCTTTCCGAGCAACCCTAAATATAGCCCTAGCCCTCTTCGGTGACGACTGAAAAATCGGGCCAAAGAAAACGCATTACAAGCCCCTTTCGCCCATCCAAAAGTGCCCCCAAAGGAAGGCTTTGGATACAACTGAACTCCGCAGGCGAGCCCTTTTGCGGAACCACATGCAACTGGACCCTCCGGGTTCACTCTTTCTACGCAAGTCTTAAATATATCCCTAGACGCAAATGCATAAGAATGAAATAGCAAGCCTCAGAAAACGCATTGCGAGTCCCTTTCGCCCATCCAAAAGTGGCCCAAAGGAAGGCTTTGGGTACATCTGAACTCCCCAGGGGAGCCTTTACGCAGCTCTACATGCAACTGGACCCTCCGGGTTCACTCTTTCTACACAACCCTAAATATAGCCCTAGCTGCAAATGCAGAAGAATGAAAAAGCAAGCCTCAGAAAACGCATTGCGAGTCCCTTTTGCAAATCCAAAAGTGCCTTCAAAGGAAGGCTTTGGGTACAAGTGAACTCCCCAGGGGAGCCTTTACGCAGCCCCACGTGCAACTGGACCCTCCATGTTCACTCTTTCTGAGCAACCCTAAATATAACCCTAGCCAGCATGGCAGAAAACTGAAAACTCGGGCCCCAGAAAATGCTTTCCGAGCCCCTTTCGCCCATCCAAAAGTGCCCCCAGAGGAAGTCTTTGGATACAACCGAACTCCACAGGGGAGCCTTTACGCAGCCCCACATGCAACTGGACCCTCCGGGTTCGCTCTTTCCGAGCAACCCTAAATATAGCCCTGGCCCGCATGAAAGATGACTGAAAAATCAGGCCCCAGAAAACACATTACAAGACCCTTTCGCCCATCCAAAGGTGCCCCCAAGGGAAGGCTTTGGGTACAAGTGAACTCCCCAGGGGAGCCTTTACGCAGCCCGACATGCAACTGGACCCTCCGGGTTTGCTCTTTCCGAGGAACCCTATATATAGCCCTAGCGCTCATCGGAGACGACTGAAAAATCGGACCAAATAAAACGCATTACAAGCCCCTTTCCCCCATCCAAAAGTGCCCCCACAGGAAGGCTTTGGGTACAACTGAACTCCCCAGGGGAGCCTTTATGCAGGCCCACATGCAACTGGACCCACCGGGTCCTCTCTTTCGGAGCAAACCTATACATATCCCTAGCCGGCATGGGAGACGACTGAAAAACCGTGCCAAACACAAAGCGTTAAAAGCCCCATTCGCCCATCCAAAAGTGCCCCCAAAGGAAGTCTTTGGGTACAACTGAACTCCCCAGCGGAGCCTTTACGCAGCCCCACATGCAACTGGACCCTCCAGGTTCGCTCTTTCGCAGCAAACCTAAATATAGCCCTAGAAGGCATCAAGGACAACTGAAAAACCAGGCCCGAAAAAATGCGTTACAAGCCCCTTTCGGCCATCCAAAAGCGCCCCCAAAGAAAGGCTTTGGGTACAGGAGAACTCCCCAGGGGAGCCTTTATGCAGCCCCACATGCAACTGGACCCTCCGGGTTCGCTCTTTCTCATCAACCCTAAATATATCCCTGGACCACATTGAAGATGACTGAAAAATGGGGCCCCAGAAAACGTGTTACAAGCCCCTTTCGCCCATCCAAAAGTGCCCCAAAAGAAGGCTTTGGGTACAAGTGAACTCCCAAGGGGAGCCTTTTTGCAGCCCTATATGCAACTGATCCCTCCGGGTTCACTCTTTTTACGCAAGCCTAAATATATCCCTACCCAGGCAGGGGAGGCGAATGAAAAATCGGACCACAGAAAAGGCGTTACAAGCCCCTTTCGCCCATCCAAAAGTGCCCCCAAAGGAAGGCTTTGGTTACAAGTGAACTCCCCAGGGGAGCCTTTACGTAGCCCCACATGCATCTGGACCCTCCTTATTCGCTCTTTCTAAGCAAGCCTAAATATATCCCTAGCCGCAAAGGGAGGAGACTGAAAAAGCAAGCCTCAGAAAATGCATTGCAAGTCCCTTTCACCCATCCAAAAGGGCCCCAGAGGAAGTCTTTGGGTACAAGTGAACTCCCCAGGGGAGCCTTTACGCAGCACCACATGCAACTGGACCCTCCGGGTTCGCTGTTTACGAGCAACCCTAAATATATCCCTATCCGGCATCGGAGACGACTGAAATATCAGGCCAAAGAAAACGCGTTACAAGCCCCATTCGCCCATCCAAAAGTGCCCCCAAAGGAAGTCTTTGGGTACAACTGAACTCCCCAGAGGAGCCTTTACGCAGCCCCACATGCAACTGGACCCTCCGAGTTCGCTCTTTCATAGCAAGCCTTAACATAACCCTAGCCGCAAAGGGAGAAGACTGAAAAAGCGGGCCTCAAAAAATGCATTACGAGTCCATTTGGAGCATAAAAAGTGCCCCCAAAAGAAGGTTTTGGGTACATCTGAATTCCCCAGGGGAGCCTTTATGCAGCCCCACATGCAACTGGACCCTCCGGGTTCGCTCTTTCACAGCAAGCCGAAATATAGCCCTAGAAGGCATCAAGGACGACTGAAAAATCGGGCCCCAGAAAACGCGTTACAAGCCCCTTTCGCCCATCCAAAAGTGCCCCAAAAGAAGGCTTTGGGTACAACTGAACTCCCCAGGGGAGCCTTTACGCAGCCCCACATGCAACTGGACCCTCCTTATTCACTCTTTTTACGCAAGACTAAATATATCCCTACCCAGGCAGGGGAGGCGAATGAAAAATCGGACCACAGAAAAGGCGTTACAAGCCCCTTTCGCCCATCCAAAAGTGCCCCCAAAGGAAGGATTTGGGTACAACTGAACTCCCCAGGGAAGCCTTTACGCAGCCCCACATGCAACTGGACCCTCCATATTCGCTCTTTCCGAGCAAACCTATACATATCCCTAGCCGGCATGGGAGACGACTGAAAAATCGGGCCAAAGACAAAGCGTTACAAGCCCCATTCGCCCATCCAAAAGTGCCCCCAAAGGAAGGCTTTGGTTACAAGTGAACTCCCCAGGGGAGCCTTTACGCAGCCCCACATGCATCTGGACCCTCCTTATTCGCTCTTTCTAAGCAAGCCTAAATATATCCCTAGCCGCAAAGGGAGGAGACTGAAAAAGCAAGCCTCAGAAAATGCATTGCAAGTCCCTTTCACCCATCCAAAAGGGCCCCAGAGGAAGTCTTTGGGTACAAGTGAACTCCCCAGGGGAGCCTTTACGCAGCACCACATGCAACTGGACCCTCCGGGTTCGCTGTTTACGAGCAACCCTAAATATATCCCTAGCCGGCATCGGAGACGACTGAAATATCAGGCCAAAGACAACGTGTTACAAGCCCCTTTTGCCCATCCAAAAGTGCCATCAGAGGAAGGCTTTGGGTACAAGAGAACTCCCCAGGGGAGCCTTTACGCAGCCCCACATGCAACTGGACCCTCCGAGTTCGCTCTTTCATAGCAAGCCTTAACATAACACTAGCCGCAAAGGGAGAAGACTGAAAAAGCGGGTCTCAAAAAATGCATTACGAGTCCATTTGGAGCATAAAAAGTGCCCCCAAAAGAAGGTTTTGGGTACATCTGAATTCCCCAGGGGAGCCTTTATGCAGCCCCACATGCAACTGGACCCTCCGGGTTCGCTCTTTCACAGCAAGCCGAAATATCGCCCTAGAAGGCATCAAGGACGACTGAAAAATCGGGCCCCAGAAAACGCGTTACAAGCCCCTTTCGCCCATGCAAAAGTGCCCCCAAAGGAAGGCTTTGGGTACATCTGAACTCCCCAGGGGAGCCTTTACGGAGCCCCACATGCAACTGGACCCTCCGGGTTCGCTCTTTCTCTGCAAACCTTAATATAGCCCTGGACCACATTGAAGTTGACTGAAAAATGAGGCCCCAGATAATGTGTTACAAGCCCCTTTCGCCCATCCAAAAGTGCCCCCAGAGGAAGGCTTTGGGTACAACTGAACTCCCCAGGGGAGCCTTTACCCAGCCCCACATGCAACTGGACCCTCCCTGTTCGCTGATTCCGAGCAACACTAAATATATTTTGTACAGTTTACTGTTGTTCGGAAAGAGCGAACACGGAGGGTCCAGTTGCATGTGGGCCTGCATAAAGGCTCCCCTGGGGAGTTCACTTGTACCCAAAGCCTTCCTTTGGGGGCACTTTTGGATGGGCGAAAGGGGCTTGTAACGCATTTTCTGGGGTCTGATTTTTCAGTCGTCTGCCATGCGGGCCAGGGATATATTTATGGTTGCTGTGAAAGAGCGAACACAGACAGTCCAGTTGCATGTGGGGCTGCGTAAAGGCTCCCCTGGGGAGTTCAGTTGTACCCAATGCCTTCCTTTGGGGGAACTTTTGGATGGGCGAAAGGGGCTCGGAATACGTTTTCTGGGGCCTGATTTTTCAGTCGTCTCCCATGCCGGCTAGGGATATATTTAGGCTTACTTTGAAAGAGCGAGTCCGGAGGGTCCAGTTGCATGTGGGACTGCATGAAGGCCACCCTGGGGAGGTCATTTGTACCCAAAGCCTTCCTTTGGCGGCACTTTTCGATGAATGAATGGGGCTTTTATTGCGTTTTCTGGGACCCGATTTTTCAGTCGTCTCCGATGCGGGCTAGGGATATATTTAGGCTTGCTGTGAAAGAGCGAACCCAGAAGGTCCAGTTGCATGTGTTTCTGCAAAAAGGCTCCCCTGGGGTGTTCACTTGTACCCAAAGCCTTCGTTTGGGGGCACTTTTGGATGGGCGAATGGGGCTTGTATCGCGTTTTCAGGGGCCCGATTTTTCAGTTGTCTCCGATGCCAGCTAGGGCTATACTTAGGGTTGCTCGGAAAGAGCGAACACGGAGGGTCCAGTTGCATGTGGGCCTGCATAAAGGTTCCCCTGGTGAGATCAATTGTACACAAAGACATCCTCTGGGGGCACTTTTGGATGGGTAAAAGGGGCTTGTAATGTGTTTTCTGAGCCCGATTTTTCAGTCGTCTTCCATGCGGGCCAGGGCTATATTTATGCTTGCTGTGAAAGAGCGAATAAGGAGGGTCCAGTTTCATGTGGGGCTGCGTAAAGGCTCCCCTGGGGAGTTCAGTTGTACCCAAAGCCTTCCTTTGGGGGCACTTTTGGATGGGCGAAAGGGGTTTGTAACGCGTTTTCTGGAGCCCGATTTTTCAGTCATCTCTGATGCCAGCTAGGGCTATATTCAGGGTTGCTCGGAAAGAGCGAACCCGGAGGGTCCAGTTGCATGTGGGGCTGTATAAAGGCTCCCAAGGGGAGTTCAGATGTACCCAAAGCCTTCCTTTGGGGACACTTTTGGATGGTCCAAGTGGACTCGCAATGCGTTTTCTGAGGCACGCTTTTTCAGTCTTCTCCCTTTGCGGCTAGGGATATATTTAGGCTTGCTGTGAAAGAGCGAATCCGGAGGGTACAGTTGTATGTGGGACTGCGTAAAGGCTCCCCTGGGGAGTTCACTTGTACCCAAAGCCTTCCTCTGGGGGCAATTTTGGATGGGCGAAAGGGGCTCAGAATACGTTTTCTGTTGCCCGATTTTTCAGTCCTCTCCCTTTGCGGCTAGGGATACATTTAGGCTTATGCACTCTTTAACAGCAAGCCTAAACATAGCCCTAGCCGGCATCGGAGACGACTGAAAAATCGGTCCCGAGAAAACGCGTTACAAGGCCCTCTCGCCCATCCAAAAGTGCCCCCATAGGAAGGCTTTGCGTCCAACTGAACTCCCCAGGGGAGCCATTTTGCAGAACCACATGCAACTGGACCCTCCGGGTTCACACTTTCTACGCAAGCCTAAATATAGCCCTTGCCGCAAAGGGAGGAGACTGAAAAATCAAGCCTCAGAAAATGCATTGCGACTCCCTTTCGCCCATCCAAAAGTGCCCCCAGAGGAAGGCTTTGGGTACAACTGAACTCCCCAGGGGAGCCTTTACGCAGCCCCACATGCAACTGGACCCTCCGGGTTCGCTATTTCGCAGCAAACCTATATATAGCCCTAGAAGGCATCAAGGACGACTGAAAAATCAGGCCCGAGAAAATGCGTTACAAGCCCCTTTCGCCCATCCAAAAGCGCCCAAAAGGAAGGCTTTGGGTACAAGTGAACTCCCCAGGGGAGCGTTTACGCAGCCCGACATGCAACAGGACACTCAGGGCTCTCTTTTTCCGAGCAAACCTAAACATATCCCTAGCCGGCATGGGAGACGACTGAAAACTCGGGCCCCAGAAAACGCGTTACAAGCCCCTTTCGCCCATACAAAAGTGCCACCAAAGGAAGGCTTTGGGTACAACTGAACTCCCCAGGGGAGCCGTTACGCAGCCCCACATGCAACTGGACCCTCCGTATTCGCTCTTTCACAGCAACACTAAATATAGCCCTAGCCCGCATCGGAGACGACTGAAAAATCCGGGCCAAAGAAAACGCGTTAGGAGCCCCTTTCGCCCATCCAAAAGTGCCACCAAAGGAAGGCTTTGGGTACAACTGAACTCCCCAGGGGAGCCATTTTGCAGAACCACATGCAACTGGACCCTCCGGGTTCACACTTTCTACACAAGCCTAAATACAGCCCTAGCCGCAAAGGGAGGAGACTGAAAAATCAAGCCTCAGAAAATGCATTGCGAGTCCCTTTCGCCCATCCAAATGTGCCCCCAGAGGAAGGCTTTGGGTGCCACTGAACTCCCCAGGGGAGCCTTTACGCAGCCCCACATGCAACTGGACCCTCCATGTTCGCTCTTTCTGAGCAACCCTGAATATATCCCTAGCCAGCATGGCAGAAAACTGAAAACTCCGGCCCCAGAAAATGCGTTACAAGCCGTTTCGGCCATCCAAAAGTGCCCCCAGAAGAAGGCTTTGGGTACATCTGAACTCCCCAGGGGAGCCTTTATGGAGGCCAACATGCAACTGGACCCTCCGTGTTCGCTCTTTCCGAGCAACCCTAAATATAGCCCTAGCCCGCATCTGAGACGACTGAAAAATCGGGCCAAAGAAAACGCGTTACAAGACCCTTTCGCCCATCCAAAAGTGCCCCCAAAGGAAGGCTTTGGGTACAACTGAACTCCCCAGGGGAGCATTTACGCAGCCCCACATGCAACTGGACCCTCCGTATTCGCTCTTTCACACTAAGCCTAAATATAACCCTGGCCCACATGGAAGATGACTGAAAAATCAGACCCCAGAAAATGCGTTACAAGCCCCTTTCGCCCATCCAAAAGTGCCCCCAAAGGAAGGCTTTGGGTACATCTGAACTCCCCAGGGGAGCCTTTACGCAGCCCCACATGCAACTGGACTGTCTGTGTTCGCTCTTTCACAGCAACCATAAATATATCCCTGGCCCGCATGGCAGACGACTGAAAAATCAGACCCCAGAAAATGCGTTACAAGCCCCTTTCGCCCATCCAAAAGTGCCCCCAAAGGAAGGCTTTGGGTACATCTGAACTCCCCAGGGGAGCCTTTACGCAGCCCCACATGCAACTGAACCCTCCTTATTCGCTATTTCACAGCAAGCCTAAATATATCCCTAGCAGGCATGGGAGACGACTGAAAAATCGGGCGCAGATAACGCGTTACAAGGCCCTCTCGCCCATCCAAAAGTGCCCCCAAAGGAAGGCTTTGGGTACAAGTGAACTCCCCAGGGAAGCCTTTATGCAGCCCCACATGCAACTGGACCCTCCTTATTCGCTCTTTCACAGGAACCCTAAATATAGCCCTAGCCCGCATCTGAGACGACTGAAAAATCGGGCCAAAGACAACGCGTTACAAGCCCCTTTCGCCCATCCAAAAGTGCCCCCAAAGGAAGGCTTTGGGTACAACTGAACTCCCCAGGGGAGCCTTTACGCAGCCCCACATGCAACTGGACCCTCCATGTTCGCTCTTTCTGAGCAACCCTGAACATAACCCTAGCCAGCATGGCAGAAAACTGAAAACTCGAGCCCCAGAAAACGCGTTACAAGCCCATTTCGCCCATCCTAAAGAGCCCCCAAAGGAAGGCTTTGGGTACAACTGAACTCCCCAGGGGAGCCATTTTGCAGAACCACATGCAACTGGACCCTCCGGGTTCACACTTTCTACACAAGCCTAAATATAGCCCTAGCCGCAAAGGGAAGAGACTGAAAAATCAAGCCTCATAAAATGCATTGCGACTCCCTTTCGCCCATCCAAAAGTGCCCCCAGAGGAAGGCTTTGGGTACAACTGAACTCCCCAGGGGAGCCTTTACGCAGCCCCACATGCAACTGGACCCTCCATGTTCGCTCTTTCTGAGCAACCCTGAATATAACCCTAGCCAGCATGGCAGAAAACTGAAAACTCCGGCCCCAGAAAATGAGTTACAAGCCGTTTCGGCCATCCAAAAGTGCCCCCAGAGGAAGGCTTTGGGTACATCTGAACTCCCCATGGGAGCCTTTATGGAGGCCAACATGCAACTGGACCCTCCGTGTTCGCTCTTTCCGAGCAACCCTAAATATATTCCTAGCCCGCATCTGAGACAGCTGAAAAATCGGGCCCCAGAAAATGCGTTACAAGCCCCTTTCTCCCATCCAAAAGTGCCCCAAAAGGAAAGCTTTGGGTACTAGTGAACTCCCCAGGGGAGCCTTTCTGCAGCCCCACATGCAACTGGACCCTCCGTATTAGCTCTTTCACAGCAAGCCTAAATATATCCCTGGCCGCAAAGGGAGACGACTGAAAAAGCGGGCATCAGAAAACGCAATGCGAGGCCACTTGGACCATCCAAAAGTGCCCCCAAAGGAAGGCTTTGGGTACAACTGAACTCCCCAGGGGAGCCTTTCTGCAGCCCCACATGCAACTGGACCCTCCGTATTCGATCTTTCACAGCAAGCCTAAATATATCCCTAGCCGCAAAGGGAGAAGACTGAAAAAGCGGGCATCAGAAAACGCAATGCGAGGCCACTTGGACCATCCAAAAGTGCCCCCAAAGGAAGGCTTTGGGTACATCTGAACTCCCCAGGGGAGCCTTTATGCAGCCCCACATGCAACTGGACCCTCCGTGTTCGCTCTTTCCGAGCAACAGAAAACTGGACAATATATTTAGTGTTGCTCGGAATCAGAGAACACGGAGGGTCCAGTTGCATGTGGGGCTGCAAAAAGGCTCCTTTGGGGAGTGAACGTGTACCCAAATCCTTCCTTTGGGGGCACTTTTGAATGGATGAAAGGGTCTTCTAACTCGTTTTCTGCGGCCCGATTTTTCAGTCGTCTCCCATGCCGGCTAGGGATATGTTTAGGTTTGCTTCGAAAGAGCGAACCTGGAGGGTCCAGTTGCCTGTGGGGCTGCGTAAAGGCTCCCCTGGGGAGTTCACTTGTACCCAAAGCCTTCCTTTGGGGGCACTTTTGGATGGTCCAAAGGGACTCACAATGCGTTTTCTGAGGCCCGCTTTTTCAGTCTTCTCCCTTTGTGGCTAGGGATATATTTAGGCTTGCTCAGAAGGAGTGAACCCGGAGGGTCCAGTTGCATGTGGGGCTGCGTAAAGGCTCCCCTGGGGAGTTCACTTGTACCCAAAGCCTTACTCTGGGGACAATTTTGATGGGTGAAAGGGGCTTGTATTGCGTTTTCTATGGCATGAGTTTTTAGTCGTTGCCACGCGGGCCATGGATATATTTAGGTTTGCTGTGAAAGTGCGAATACGAAGGGTCCAGCTACATGTTGCGCTGCATAAAGGCTCCCCTTGGGGAGTTCAGATGTACCCAAAGCCTTCCTTTGGTGGCACTTTTTTATGGACGAAAAGGGCTTATATTGCGTTTTCTTGGGACGATGTTTTCAGTCGTCTCCGATGCCGGCCAGGGCTCTATTTAGGGTTGTTGGGAAAGAGCGAATTCGGAGGGTCCAGTTGCATGTGGGACTTCAAAAAGGATCCCCTGGAGAGTTCAGATGTTCCTAAAGCCTTCCTCTGGGGGCACTTTTGGATGGGAGAAGGGGGCTCGGAATGCGTTTTCTGGGGCCCGAGTTTTCAGTCGTCTCCGATGCCAACTAGGGATATATTTAGGCTTGCTCGGAAAGAGCGAACCCGGAGGGTCCAGTTGCATGTGGGGCTGCGTAAAGGCTCCCCTGGGGAGTTCAGATGTACCGTAAGCCTTCCTTTGGGGGCACTTTTGGATAGGCGAAAGGGTCTTGTTTTAGTTTTTACTTGGTTTATTTTTACTTTTTATTTGGTTTACTTTGGCCCGATTTTTCAGTCGTCTCCGAAGCTGGCCAGGGCTATATTTAGTATTGCTGTGAAAGAGCGAATACGGAGGGTCCAGTTGCATGTGGGGCTGCATAAAGGCTCTCCTGGGGAGTTCAGTTGTACCCAAAGCCTTCCTTAGGGGGCACTTTTTGATGGGCGAAAGGGGCTCGGAACGCGTTTCCTGGGTCCCGAGTTTTCAGTCAACTCCAATGCCGGCTAGGGCTGTATTTAGGGTTGCTCGGAAACAGCGAACCCGGAGGGTCCAGCTGCATGTGGGGCTGCGTAAAGGCTCCCCTGCGGAGTTCAGTTGTACCCAAATCCTTCTTTTGGGGCACTTTTGGATGGGCAAAAGGGGCTCGAGTCGCGTTTTTTCAGGCCCGAATTTTCAGTCGTCTCCGATGCCAACTAGGGCTATATTTAGGGTTGCTCGGAAACAGCGAACCTGGAGGTTCCAGTTGCATGTGGGGCTGCATAAAGGCTCTCCTGGGGAGTTCACTTGTACCCAAAGCCTTCCTTTTGGTGCACTTTTGGATGGTCCAAAGGGACTCACCATGCGGTTTCTGGGGCCTGCTTTTTCAGTCGTCTCCGATGCTGGCTAGGGATATATTTAGGCTTGCTGTGAAAGAGCGAACAATGAGAGTCCAGTTGCATGTGGGGCTGCGTAAAGGCTCCCCTGGGGAGGTCAGTTGTACCCAAAGCCTTCCTTTGGGAGCACTTTAGGATGGGCGAAAGGGGCTTGTAACTCTTTTTCTTTGGCCTGTTTTTTCAATCGTCTCCGATGCCGACTAGGGCTGTGTTTAGGGTTGCACGGAACGAGCGAATAAGGAGGGTCCAGTTGCATGTGGGGCTGCATAAAGGCTCTCCTGGGGAGTTCAGTTGTACCCAAAGCCTTCTTTTGGGGGCATTTTGGATGGTCGAAAGGTTCTTGTATCGCGTTTTCTTATGCCCGATTTTTCAGTCCTCTCCGATGCCGTCTAGGTTTATATTTAGTGTTACTCGGAAACAGTGAACACGGAGGGTCCAGTTGCATGTGAGGCTGCGTAAAGGCTCCCCTGGGGAGTTCACTTGTACCCAACGCCTTCCTCTGGGGGCTGTTTTGGATGGGCGAATGTGGCTTCTAACCCGTTTTCTGGGGCCCGATTTTTCAGTCGTCTCCGATGCCGGCTAGGGATATATTTAGGCTTGCTGTGAAAGAGTGAACAATGACGGTCCAGTTGCATGTGGGGCTGCGTAAAGTCTCTCCTGGGGAGTTCAGTTGTACCCAAAGCCTTCCTTTGGGGGCACTTTTGGTTGGGCGAAAGGGACTTGTAACGCATTTTCTGGGGCCCGAGTTTTAAGTTGTCTCTGATGCCGGTAAGTACTGTATTTAGGGTTGTTGGGAAAGAGCGAACCCGGAGGGTCCAGTTGCATGTGGGGCTGCGGAAAGGCTCCCCTGGGGAGTTCAGATGTACCCAAAGCCTTCCTCTGGGGGCACTTTTGGATGGGCGAAAGGGGCTCGGAACGTGTTTTCTGGGTCCCGAGTTTTCATTCGTCTCCGATTCCGGCTGGAGTTATATATAGGCTTCCTGTGAAAGAGCAAATAGGGAGGGTCCAGTTGCATGTGGGGCTGCATAAAGGCTCCCCTGCAGTGTTCAGATGTACTGTAAGCCTTCCTTTGGGGGCACTTTTGGATAGGCGAAAGGGTCTTGTTTTAGTTTTTACTTGGTTTATTTTTACTTTTTATTTGGTTTACTTTGGCCCGATTTTTCAGTCGTCTCCGAAGCTGGCCAGGGCTATATTTAGTATTGCTGTGAAAGAGCGAATACGGAGGGTCCAGTTGCATGTGGGGCTGCATAAAGGCTCTCCTGGGGAGTTCAGTTGTACCCAAAGCCTTCCTTAGGGGGCACTTTTTGATGGGCGAAAGGGGCTCGGAACGCGTTTCCTGGGTCCCGAGTTTTCAGTCAACTCCAATGCCGGCTAGGGCTGTATTTAGGGTTGCTCGGAAACAGCGAACCCGGAGGGTCCAGCTGCATGTGGGGCTGCGTAAAGGCTCCCCTGCGGAGTTCAGTTGTACCCAAATCCTTCTTTTGGGGCACTTTTGGATGGGCAAAAGGGGCTCGGAACGCGCTTTCTGGGGCCCGAATTTTCAGTCGTCTCCGATGCCAACTAGGGCTATATTTAGGGTTGCTCGGAAACAGCGAACCTGGAGGTTCCAGTTGCATGTGGGGCTGCATAAAGGCTCTCCTGGGGAGTTCACTTGTACCCAAAGCCTTCCTTTTGGTGCACTTTTGGATGGTCCAAAGGGACTCACCATGCGTTTTCTGGGGCCCGCTTTTTCAGTCGTCTCCGATGCCGGCTAGGGATATATTTAGGCTTGCTGTGAAAGAGCGAACAATGAGAGTCCAGTTGCATGTGGGGCTGCGTAATGGCTCCCCTGGGGAGGTCAGTTGTACCCAAAGCCTTCCTTTGGGAGCACTTTAGGATGGGCGAAAGGGGCTTGTAACTCTTTTTCTTTGGCCTGTTTTTTCAATCGTCTCCGATGCCGACTAGGGCTGTGTTTAGGGTTGCACGGAACGAGCGAATAAGGAGGGTCCAGTTGCATGTGGGGCTGCATAAAGGCTCTCCTGGGGAGTTCAGTTGTACCCAAAGCCTTCTTTTGGGGGCATTTTGGATGGTCGAAAGGGTCTTGTAACGCGTTTTCTTATGCCCGATTTTTCAGTCCTCTCCGATGCCGTCTAGGTATATATTTAGTGTTACTCGGAAACAGTGAACACGGAGGGTCCAGTTGCATGTGAGGCTGCGTAAAGGCTCCCCTGGGGAGTTCACTTGTACCCAACGCCTTCCTCTGGGGGCTGTTTTGGATGGGCGAATGTGGCTTCTAACCCGTTTTCTGGGGCCCGATTTTTCAGTCGTCTCCGATGCCGGCTAGGGATATATTTAGGCTTGCTGTGAAAGAGTGAACAATGACGGTCCAGTTGCATGTGGGGCTGCGTAAAGTCTCTCCTGGGGAGTTCAGTTGTACCCAAAGCCTTCCTTTGGGGGCACTTTTGGATGGGCGAAAGGGTCTAAAAATGCGTCTTCTGGGGCCCAATTTTTCAGTCCTCCCGATGCCGGCCTATGCTATATATAGTGTTGCTTTGAAAGAGCGAACGCGGAGGGTCCAGCTGCATGTGGGGCTGCAAAAAGGCTCCCGTGGGGAGTTCAGTTGTACCCAAAACCTTCCTTTTGGGGCACTTTTGGATGGGTGAAAGGGACTTGTAACGCATTTTCTGGAGCCCGAGTTTTAAGTTGTCTCTGATGCCGGTAAGTACTGTATTTAGGGTTGTTGGGAAAGAGCGAACCCGGAGGGTCCAGTTGCATGTGGGGCTGCGGAAAGGCTCCCCTGGGGAGTTCAGATGTACCCAAAGCCTTCCTCTGGGGGCACTTTTGGATGGGCGAAAGGGGCTCGGAACGTGTTTTCTGGGTCCCGAGTTTTCATTCGTCTCCGATTCCGGCTGGAGTTATATATAGGCTTCCTGTGAAAGAGCAAATAGGGAGGGTCCAGTTGCATGTGGGGCTGCATAAAGGCTCCCCTGCAGTGTTCAGATGTACTGTAAGCCTTCCTTTGGGGGCACTTTTGGATAGGCGAAAGGGTCTTGTTTTAGTTTTTACTTGGTTTATTTTTACTTTTTATTTGGTTTACTTTGGCCCGATTTTTCAGTCGTCTCCGAAGCTGGCCAGGGCTATATTTAGTATTGCTGTGAAAGAGCGAATACGGAGGGTCCAGTTGCATGTGGGGCTGCATAAAGGCTCTCCTGGGGAGTTCAGTTGTACCCAAAGCCTTCCTTAGGGGGCACTTTTTGATGGGCGAAAGGGGCTCGGAACGCGTTTCCTGGGTCCCGAGTTTTCAGTCAACTCCAATGCCGGCTAGGGCTGTATTTAGGGTTGCTCGGAAACAGCGAACCCGGAGGGTCCAGCTGCATGTGGGGCTGCGTAAAGGCTCCCCTGCGGAGTTCAGTTGTACCCAAATCCTTCTTTTGGGGCACTTTTGGATGGGCAAAAGGGGCTCGGAACGCGCTTTCTGGGGCCCGAATTTTCAGTCGTCTCCGATGCCAACTAGGGCTATATTTAGGGTTGCTCGGAAACAGCGAACCTGGAGGTTCCAGTTGCATGTGGGGCTGCATAAAGGCTCTCCTGGGGAGTTCACTTGTACCCAAAGCCTTCCTTTTGGTGCACTTTTGGATGGTCCAAAGGGACTCACCATGCGTTTTCTGGGGCCCGCTTTTTCAGTCGTCTCCGATGCCGGCTAGGGATATATTTAGGCTTGCTGTGAAAGAGCGAACAATGAGAGTCCAGTTGCATGTGGGGCTGCGTAAAGGCTCCCCTGGGGAGGTCAGTTGTACCCAAAGCCTTCCTTTGGGAGCACTTTAGGATGGGCGAAAGGGGCTTGTAACTCTTTTTCTTTGGCCTGTTTTTTCAATCGTCTCCGATGCCGACTAGGGCTGTGTTTAGGGTTGCACGGAACGAGCGAATAAGGAGGGTCCAGTTGCATGTGGGGCTGCATAAAGGCTCTCCTGGGGAGTTCAGTTGTACCCAAAGCCTTCTTTTGGGGGCATTTTGGATGGTCGAAAGGGTCTTGTAACGCGTTTTCTTATGCCCGATTTTTCAGTCCTCTCCGATGCCGTCTAGGTATATATTTAGTGTTACTCGGAAACAGTGAACACGGAGGGTCCAGTTGCATGTGATGCTGCGTAAAGGCTCCCCTGGGGAGTTCACTTGTACCCAACGCCTTCCTCTGGGGGCTGTTTTGGATGGGCGAATGTGGCTTCTAACCCGTTTTCTGGGGCCCGATTTTTCAGTCGTCTCCGATGCCGGCTAGGGATATATTTAGGCTTGCTGTGAAAGAGTGAACAATGACGGTCCAGTTGCATGTGGGGCTGCGTAAAGTCTCTCCTGGGGAGTTCAGTTGTACCCAAAGCCTTCCTTTGGGGGCACTTTTGGATGGGCGAAAGGGTCTAAAAATGCGTCTTCTGGGGCCCAATTTTTCAGTCCTCCCGATGCCGGCCTATGCTATATATAGTGTTGCTTTGAAAGAGCGAACGCGGAGGGTCCAGCTGCATGTGGGGCTGCAAAAAGGCTCCCGTGGGGAGTTCAGTTGTACCCAAAACCTTCCTTTTGGGGCACTTTTGGATGGGTGAAAGGGGCTTGTAACGCGATTTCTGGGGCCCAATTTTTTAGTCGTCTCCCATGTCAGCTAGGGCTATCTTAAGGGTTGCTGTGAAAGAGCGAACACGGAGGATCCAGCTGCATGTGGGTGTGAGGAATATTTTAACAATTCCTATTCGTGTCCATAAATTTGTGTCCATAAAGAATGATTCTGTTTGAATCCTGTCTGCCTCTGGGCCCTGCACTGGCAATTTAATTCTTGAACCACAGATGTAGTGTGTCCCAGTCTCCCCCTCATTCCAGTCAATTTATCAAGTCTTCAGAAAACACTCCTTAAATTTATGAACCTGTTTGCTTTTGTTATTCCGGACTTCTATTTCTAACAGTTACAGTTTTTTTCTGTCTTCTTCGAGATTGATTTAACACTGCTATAGATGTTATATAGATGACTGTAAATCGCTGGGAAAGAATGTTTTAATTGCTCATGAGTCGTCAAGCTGTTTGGGAGTTTCAGAACAACTGATAACTGGTGACTGCTGGTGACTGTTATGAGAGACTATGTGGATCCTTGGTATCTGGCCAGGGTGGGCCAAGAGATTAAGAGGAAGAAAAAAGAAGCTGAAGGACGGTTGGGAGACAAGACATGCGGAGAGTGTACAGAGAGTGTTCCATAAACTTGGAACAGTGCCGAGTAAGTACAAAGGGTGAGAGGAAGACTACGAGCCTTCAGCATGAAAGACCCCTAGAGACCCCCAGAGGAGACTGATGCGCATGCTCCAGTAGGAGGAACTGGACCCCGGAAGCTAATTATAATAATCTACTTTTTTAGAAGTAGTAATGAATATGTATTAGTCTAGGTGCATAAAAATCAGCTGCTTGATGTAACTGGCGTGCGTCCTGGTGGAGCGGAGACTCCCGGTGCACCCAGCGCTGTTTGCTTACCTCTATTCCTTTATATTCTTCTAATAAATCCTATTTTTTTATTTAATCCTAATTTGAATCCTGAGCCATTTATAACATGGGTCTGCGTAAAGGCTCCCCTGGGGAGTTCAGATGTACCCAAAGCCTTCCTTTGGGGGCACTTTTGGATGGGCAAAAGTGGCTTGTAACGCGTTTTCTGGGGCCCGCTTTTTCAGTCGTGTCCGATGCCGGCTAGGGATATATTTAGGGTTGCTGTGAAAGAGAAAACACGGACGGTCCAGTTGCATGTGGGGCTGAATAAAGGCTCCCCAGGGGAGTTCAGATGTACCCAAAGCCTTCCTTTTGGTGCACTTCTGGATGGTCCAAAGGGACCCGCAATGCGTTTTCTGAGGCCCGCTTTTTCAGTCTTCTCCCATTGTGGCTAGGGCTATATTTAGGCTTGCGGTGAAAGAGAGAACCCGTAGGGTCCAGTTGCATGTGGGGCTGCGTAAAGGCTCCCTTGGGGAGTTCAGTTGTACCCAAAGCCTTCCTCTGGGGGTACATTTGGATGGGTGAAAGGGGCTTTTAACGCATTTTCTTTGGCCCGATTTTTCATTCGTATCCGATGCCGTTGAGGGATATATATATAGGCTTGCTGTGAAAGAGCAAATAAGAAGGGTCCAGTTGCATGTGGGGCTGCATAAAGGCTCCCCTGGGGAGTTCAGTTGTACCCAAAGCCTTCTTCTGGGGGCACGTTAGCATGGGCGAATGGGGCTCGGAACGTGTTTTCTGTGGCCTGAGTTTTCAGTCGTCTCCGATGTTGGCTAGGGCTATATTTCGGGTTGCTCGGTAACAGAGAACACGGAGGGTCCAGTTGCATGTGGGGCTACATAAAGGCTCCTCTGCGGAGTTCACTTGTACCAAAAGCCTTCCTTTGGGGGTTCTTTTCAATGAACAAAAGGGTCTTGAAACATGTTTTCTGGGGCCCGAGCTTTCAGTCGTCTCTGGCGCCGGCTAGGGCTATATTTAGGGTTGCTCGGAAACAGAGAACACGGAGGGTCCAGTTGCCTGTGGGGCCGCGTAAAGGCTCCCCTGGGAGTTCATTTGTACCCAAAGCCTTCCTTTGGGGGCACTTTTGGATGGGCGAAAGGGTCTTGTAACGCGTTCTCTTTGGCCCTATTTTTCAGTAGTCTCCCATGCCGGCTAGGGATTTATTTAGGGTTGCTGAGAAAGAGCAAATACGGAGGGTCCAGTTGCATGTGAGGCTGCTTAAATGCTCCCCTGGGGAGTTCACTTGTACCCAAAGCCTTCCTCTGGGGGCACTTTTCGATGGGCGAAAGGGGCTCGGAATGCGTTTTCTGGGTCCCGAGTTTTCAGTGTCTCCGATGCCGGCTAGGGCTATATTTAGGGTTGCTCGGAAAGAGCGAAACCCAGAGGGTCCAGTTGCATGTGGGGCTGGGTAAAGGCTCCCCTGTGGAGTTAATTTGTACCCAAAGCCTTCCTATGGGGGCACTTTTAGATGGGCGAAAGGGGCTTTGTACGAGTTTTCTGGGGCCCTCTTTTGAATTCCTCCCGAATCCCGGGAAGGATATTTTTGGGGTTTCTCAGAAAGAGCGAAGACAGATGGTCCAGTGGCATGTGGGGCTGCGTGAAGGCTCCCCTGGGGAGTTCAGTTGTGCCCAAAACCTTTCTAAGGGGGCACATTTTGTTGGGCGAAAGTGGCTTCGAATGTCATTTCATGGGCCATATTTTGAATTCCTCTACCATGCTTTGTAGGACTATGTTTCGGGTTGTTCAGAAAGAGCGAACACAGAGGGTCCAGTTGCATGTAGGGCTTTGTGAATGCTCCCCTGAAGAGTTTATTTGCACCCAAAGCCTTTCTAAGGGGGCACTTTTTGATGGGCGAAAGGGGCTTTGTACGCGTTTTCTAGTGCCCTATTTTGAATTCCTCTCTGAATCTGGGGAAGGATATTTTTGGGGTTTCTCAGAAAGAGCGAAGACAGAGGGTCCAGTTACATGTGGGGCTGTGGGAATGCTCCCCTGGGAGTTCAGTTTCCCCCAGAGCCTTCCTTTGGGGGCATTTTAAAATGGGCAAAAGGGGCTTTGAATGCATTTTCTGGGGCCCTATTTTGAATTCCTCTCCCATGCTGGGTAGGGTTATATTTCTGGTTGCTCAGAAAGAGCGAAGATAGAGGGTCCAGTGGCATGTGGGGCTGCGTGAAGCCTCCCCTGGGGAGTTCAGTTGTACCCAAAGCCTTCTTTTGGGGCACTTTTGGATGGGCAAGAGGGGCTTTGTACGCTTTTTCTGGGGCCCTATTTTTCATTCGTCTCAGATTCCGGGTAGTGCTATGTTACGGGTTGCTCAGAAAGAGCGAACACAGATGGTCCAGTTGCATGTGGGGCTGCGTGAAGGCTCCCCTGGGGAGTTCACTTGTACCCAAACCCTTCCTTTGGGGGCACTTTTGGATTGGCGAAAGGGGCTTTGAACGCCTTTTCTCGGGCCATATTTTGAATTCGTCTCAGATTCGGGGTAGGGCTATGTTTCGGGTTGCTCAGAAAGAGCAAACACAGAGGGTCAAGTTACATGTGGGGCTGCGTGAAGGCTCCCCTGGGGAGTTAAGTCGTACCCAAAGCCTTCCTTTGGGGGCACTTTTTGATGGGCAAAAGGGGCTTTGAACGCATTTTCTCGGGCCATATTTTGAATTCCGCTACCATGCCTGGTAGGGCTATGTTTCGGGTTGCTCAGAAAGAGCGAACACAGAGGGTCCAGTTGCATGTGGGGCTGCGTGAAGGCTCCCCTGGGGAGTTTATTTGTACCCAAAGCCTTCCTATGGGGGCACTTTTAGATGGGCGAAAGGGGCTTTGTACGCTTTTTCTGAGGCCCTCTTTTGAATTCCTCTCCGAATCCATGGAAGGACATTTTTGGGGTTTCTCAGAAAGAGCGAAGACAGAGGGTCCAGTTGCATGTGGGGCTGTGTGAAGGCTCCCATGGGGAATTTAGTTTTACCAAAGCCTAACTTTGGGGGCACATTTGGATGGGTGAAAGGGGCTTTGAACGCATTTTCTGGGGCCCTATTTTGAATTCATCTCGCGTGCTGGGTATGGATATGTTTCTGTTTGCTCTGAAAGAGCGAAGACAGAGGGTCCAGTTGCATGTGGGGCTGCGTGAAGGCTCCCCTGGGGAGTTCAATTGCACCCAAAGCCTTCTTTTGGGGCACTTTTGGATGGGCAAGAGGGGCTTTGAACGCATTTTCTCGGGCCATATTTTGAATTCCGCTACCATTCCTGGTAGGGCTATGTTTCGGGTTGCTCAGAAAGAGCGAAACCCAGAGGGTCCAGTTGCATGTGCGGCTGCGTGAAGGCTCCCCTGTGGAGTTTATTTGTACCCAAAGCCTTCCTATGGGGGCACTTTTTGATGGGCGAAAAGGGCATAGTGCGCGTTTTCTGGGGCCCTCTTTTGAATTCCTCTCCGAATCCATGGAAGGATATTTTTGGGGTTTCTCAGAAAGAGCGAAGACAGAGGATCCAGGTGCATGTGGGGCTGCGTGAAGACTCCCCTGGGGAGTTCAGTTGTACCCAAAGCCTTTCTAAGGGGGCACATTTTGTTGGGCGAAAGGGGCTTTGAACGCCATTTCATGGGCCATATTTTGAATTCCTCTACCATGCTGGGTAGGGCTATATTTCTGGTTGCTCAGAAAGAGCGAAGACAGAGGGTCCAGTTGCATATGGGGCTTTGTGAATGCTCCCCTGGGGAGTTCAGTTGTACCCAAAGCCTAACTTTGGGGACACTTTTGGATGGGCGAAACAGGCTTTGAACGCCTTTTCTCGGGCCATATTTTGAATTCCTCTCCCATGCTGGGTAGGGCTATATTTCTGGTATCTCAGAAAGAGCGAAGACAGAGGGTCCAGTTGCATGTAGGGCTGTGTGAATGCTCCCCTGAGGAGTTTAGTTGTACCCAAAGCCTTTCTAAGGGGGCACTTTTTGATGGGCGAAAGGGGCTTTGTACGCGTTTTCTGGTGCCCTATTTTGAATTCCTCTCTGAATCTGGGGAAGGATATTTTTGGGGTTTCTCAGAAAGAGCGAAGACAGAGGGTCCAGTTACATGTGGGGCTGTGGGAATACTCCTCTGGGAGTTCAGTTTCCCCCAGAGCCTTCCTTTGGGGGCATTTTTAAATGGGCGAAAGGGGCTTTGAATGCATTTTCTGGGGCCCTATTTTGAATTCCTCTCCCATGCTGGGTAGGGTTATATTTCTGGTTGCTCAGAAAGAGCGAAGACAGAGGGTCCAGTGGCATGTGGGGCTGCGTGAAGCCTCCCCTGGGGAGTTCAATTGCACCCAAAGCCTTCTTTTGGGGCACTTTTGGATGGGCAAGAGGGGCTTTGTACGCTTTTTCTGGGGCCCTATTTTTCATTCGTCTCAGATTCCGGGTAGTGCTATGTTTCGGGTTGCTCAGAAAGAGCGAACACAGAGGGTCCAGTTACATGTGGGACTGCGTGAAGGCTCCCCTGGGGAGTTCAGTTGTACCCAAAACCTTCCTTTGAGGGCACTTTTAGTTGGGCCTAAGATACTTTTTATGCGTTTTCTTGGGCCCTCTTTTGAATTCGTTTCCCATGCCGGGTAGGGCTACGTTTCGGTTTGCTCAGAAAGAGCGAACACAGATGGTCCAGTTGCATGTGGGGCTGCGTGAAGGCTCCCCTGCGAGTTCAGTTGTACCCAAAGCCTTTCCAAGGGGGCACTTTTTGATGGGCAAAAGGGGCATTGAATGCCTTTTCTGGGGCCCTATTTTTCATTCGTCTCAGATTCCGGGTAGGGCTATGTTTCGAGTTGCTCAGGAAGAGCAAACACAGAGGGTCTAGTTACATGTGGGGCTGCGTGAAGGCTCCCCTGGGGAGTTAAGTCGTACCCAAAGCCTTCCTTTGGGGGCACTTTTAAATGGGCAAAATGGGCTTTGAACAAGTTTTCTCGGGTAATATTTTGAATTCCTCACCCCTGCCGAGTAGGGCTTTGTTTCGGGTTGCTCAGAAAGAGCAAACACAGAGGGTCCAGTTGCATGTGGGGGTGTGTGAAGGCTCCCCTGGGGAGTTCAGTTGTACCCAAAGCTTTTCTAAGGGGGTACATTTGTATGAGCGAAAGGGTCTTTGAACGCATTTTCTCGGGCTGTATTTTGAATTCCTCTCCCATGCTGGGTATGGCTATGTTTCTGGTTGGTCAGAAAGAGCGAAGACAGAGGGTCCAGTTGCATGTGGGGCTGCGTGAAGGCTCCCCTGGGGAATTTAGTTTCACCCAAATCCTTTTTAAGTGCGCATTTTTTGATGGCCGAAAGGGGCTTTAAATGCATTTTCTCGGGCCATATTTTGAATTCCTCTACCATGCCTGGTAGGGGTATGTTTCAGGTTGCTCAGAAAGAGCGAAACCCAGAGGGTCCAGTTGCATGTGGGGGTGTGTGAAGGCTCCCCTGGGGAGTTCAGTTGTACCCAAAGCCTTCCTTTGGGGGCACTTTTGGATGGGTGAAAGGGGCTTTGTACGCGTTTTCTGGGGCCCTCTTTTGAATTCCTCTCCGAATCCATGGAAGGATATTTTTGGGGTTTCTCAGAAAGAGCGAAGACAGAGGGTCCAGTTGCATGTGGGGCTGTGTGAAGGCTCCCATGGGGAATTTAGTTTTACCAAAGCCTTCCTTTGGGGGCACTTTTGGATGGGCGAAAGGGGCTTTGAACGCATTTTCTCGGGCCATATTTTGAATTCCGCTACCATTCCTGGTAGGGCTATGTTTCGGGTTGCTCAGAAAGAGCGAAACCCAGAGGGTCCAGTTGCATGTGGGGGTGTGTGAAGGCTCCCCTGGGGAGTTCAGTTGTACCCAAAGCCTTCCTATGGGGGCACTTTTAGATGGGCGAAAAGGGCATAGTGCGCGTTTTCTGGGGCCCTCTTTTGAATTCCTCTCCGAATCCATGGAAGGATATTTTTGGGGTTTCTCAGAAAGAGCGAAGACAGAGGATCCAGGTGCATGTGGGGCTGCGTGAAGACTCCCCTGGGGAGTTCAGTTGTACCCAAAGCCTTTCTAAGGGGGCACATTTTGTTGGGCGAAAGGGGCTTTGAACGCCATTTCACGGGCCATATTTTGAATTCCTCTACCATGCTGGGTAGGGCTATATTTCTGGTTGCTCAGAAAGAGCGAAGACAGAGGGTCTAGTTGCATATGGGGCTTTGTGAATGCTCCCCTGGGGAGTTCAGTTGTACCCAAAGCCTAACTTTGGGGACACTTTTGGATGGGCGAAACGGGCTTTGAACGCCTTTTCTCGGGCCATATTTTGAATTCCTCTCCCATGCTGGGTAGGGCTATATTTCTGGTATCTCAGAAAGAGCGAAGACAGAGGGTCCAGTGGCATGTGGGGCTGCGTGAAACCTCCCCTGGGGAGTTCAGTTGCACCCAAAGCCTTCTTTTGGGGCACTTTTGGATGGGCAAGAGGGGCTTTGTACGCTTTTTCTGTGGCCCTATTTTTCATTCGTCTCAGATTCCAGGTAGTGCTATGTTTCGGGTTGCTCAGAAAGAGCGAACACAGAGGGTCCAGTTACATGTGGGACTGCATGAAGGCTCCCCTGGGGAGTTCAGTTGTACCCAAAGCCTTCTTTTGGGGCACTTTTTGATGGGCGAAAGGGGCTTTGAACGCGTTTTCTGGGGCCCTCTTTTGAATTCCTCTCCGAATCCGGGAAAGGATATTTTTGGGGTTTCTCAGAAAGAGCGAAGACAGAGGGTTCAGTTGCATGTGGGGCTGTTTGAATGCTCCCCTGTGGAATTAATTTTACCCAAAGCCTAACTTTGGGGGCATTTTTGGATGGGCGAAAGGGGCTTTGAACTCCTTTTCTCGGGCCATATTTTGAATTCCTCTACCATGCTGGGTAGGGCTATATTTCTGGTTGCTCAGAAAGAGCGAAGACAGAGGGTCTAGTTGCATATGGGGCTTTGTGAATGCTCCCCTGGGGAGTTCAGTTGTACCCAAAGCCTAACTTTGGGGACACTTTTGGATGGGCGAAACGGGCTTTGAACGCCTTTTCTCGGGCCATATTTTGAATTCCTCTCCCATGCTGGGTAGGGCTATATTTCTGGTATCTCAGAAAGAGCGAAGACAGAGGGTCCAGTTGCATGTAGGGCTATGTGAATGCTCCCCTGAGGAGTTTATTTGCACCCAAAGCCTTTCTAAGGGGGCACTTTTTGATGGGCGAAAGGGACTTTGTACGCGTTTTCTGGTGCCCTATTTTGAATTCCTCTCTGAATCTGGGGAAGGATATTTTTGGGGTTTCTCAGAAAGAGCGAAGACAGAGGGTCCAGTTACATGTGGGGCTGTGGGAATGCTCCCCTGGGAGTTCAGTTTCCCCCAGAGCCTTCCTTTGGGGTCATTTTTAAATGGGCGAAAGGGGTTTGAATGCATTTTCTGGGGCCCTCTTTTGAATTCCTCTCCGAATCCATGGAAGGATATTTTTGGGGTTTCTCAGAAAGAGCGAAGACAGAGGGTCCAGTGGCATGTGGGGCTGCGTGAAACCTCCCCTGGGGAGTTCAGTTGCACCCAAAGCCTTCTTTTGGGGCACTTTTGGATGGGCAAGAGGGGCTTTGTACGCTTTTTCTGTGGCCCTATTTTTCATTCGTCTCAGATTCCAGGTAGTGCTATGTTTCGGGTTGCTCAGAAAGAGCGAACACAGAGGGTCCAGTTACATGTGGGACTGCATGAAGGCTCCCCTGGGGAGTTCAGTTGTACCCAAAGCCTTCTTTTGGGGCACTTTTTGATGGGCGAAAGGGGCTTTGAACGCGTTTTCTGGGGCCCTCTTTTGAATTCCTCTCCGAATCCGGGAAAGGATATTTTTGGGGTTTCTCAGAAAGAGCGAAGACAGAGGGTTCAGTTGCATGTGGGGCTGTTTGAATGCTCCCCTGTGGAATTAATTTTACCCAAAGCCTAACTTTGGGGGCATTTTTGGATGGGCGAAAGGGGCTTTGAACTCCTTTTCTCGGGCCATATTTTGAATACCTACACTTTGCCTGGTAGGGCTATATTTCAGGTTGCTCAGAAAGAGGGAAGACAGACGGTCCAGTTGCATATGGGATTTCGTGAACGCTCCCCTTGGGAGTTCAGATGTACCCAAAGCCTTTCTTAGGGGGCAATTTGGATGGGCGAAAGGCGCTGTGACCGCCTTTTCTGGGGCCCTATTTTGAATGCTTCTCTGATTCTGGGTATGGATATATTTCGGGTTGCTCAGAAAGAGCGAAGACAGAGGGTCCAGTAACATGTGGGGCTGCGTGAAGTCTCCCCTGGGTAGTTCAGTTGTACCCAAAGCCTTCCTTTGGGGCACTTTTGGTTTAACAAAAGAGATTTGTATGCATTTTCTGGGGCCCTCTTTTGAATTCGTCTCCCATGCCGGGTAGGGGTATGTTTGTTGTTGCTCAAAAAGAGCGAAGATAGAGGGTCCAGTTGCATGTGGGGCTGCATGAAGGCTCCCCTGGGGAGTTCAGTTGTACCCAAAGCCTTCCTTTGAGGGCACTTTTGTATGGGCGAAAGGGGCTTTGAACATGTCTTCTGGGGCCCTCTTTTGAATTCGTCTCCCATGCCGGGTAGGGTTATGTTTGTGGTTGCTCAGAAAGAGCGAACACAGAGGGTCCAGTGGCATGTGGGGCTGCGTGAAGGCTCCCCTGGGGAGTTCAGTTGTACCCAAAGCCTCCTTTGGGGGGAATAATTGGACGGGCGAAAGGGGCTTTGAACGCCTTTTCTGCGGCTCTATTTTTCAGTCATCTCAGATTCCAGGTAGGGCTATGTTTCGGGTTGCTCAGAAAGAGCGAACACAGAGGGTCCAGTGGCATGTGGGGCTGCGTGAAGGCTCCCCTGGGGAGTTCAGTTGTACCCAAAGCCTCCTTTGGGGGGAATAATTGGATGGACGAAAGGGGCTTTGAACGCCTTTTCTGCGGCTCTATTTTTCAGTCATCTCAGATTCCGGGTAGGGCTATGTTTCGGGTTGCTCAGATAGAGCGAACACAGAGGGTACAGTTACATGTGGGGCTGCGTGAAGACTCCCCTGGGGAGTTCAGTTGTACCCAAAACCTTCCTTCGAGGAACTTTTGGATGGGCGAAAGGGGCTTTGAACAAGTGTTCTCCGCCCATATTTTCAATTATTCTCCCGTGCCGGGTAGGGTTATGATTCGGGTTGCTCAGAAAGAGCGAACACAGAGGGTCAAGTTGCATGTAGGGCTGCGTGAAGGCTCCTCTGGGGAGTACAGTTGTACCCAAAGCCTTCCTCTGGGGGCACATTTTGTTGGGCGAAAGGGGCTTTGAACGCCATTTCACGGGCCATATTTTGAATTCCTCTACCATGCTGGGTAGGGCTATATTTCTGGTTGCTCAGAAAGAGCGAAGACAGAGGGTCCAGTTGCATATGGGGCTTTGTGAATGCTCCCCTGGGGAGTTCAGTTGTACCCAAAGCCTAACTTTGGGGACACTTTTGGATGGGCGAAACGGGCTTTGAACGCCTTTTCTCGGGCCATATTTTGAATTCCTCTCCCATGCTGGGTAGGGCTCTATTTCTGGTATCTCAGAAAGAGCGAAGATAGAGGGTCCAGTTGCATGTGGGGCTGCGTGAAGGCTCCCCTGGGGAGTTCAGTTGTACCCAAAGCCTTCTTTTGGGGCACTTTTTGATGGGCAAGAGGGGCTTTGTACGCATTTTCTGGGGCCCTATTTTTCATTCGTCTCAGATTCCAGGTAGTGCTATGTTTTGAGTTGCTCAGAAAGAGCGAAAACAGAGGGTCCAGTTGCATGTGTGGCTGCGTGAAGGCTCCCCTGCGGACTACATTTGTACCCAAAACCTTCCTTTGGGGGCACTTTTGGATGGGCGAAAGGGTCTTTGAACGCATTTTCTCTGGCCATAGTTTCAATTCCTCTCCCATGCCGGGTAGAGTTATGATTCAGGTTGCACAGAAAGAGCGAACACAGAGGGTCTAGTTGCATGTGGGGCTGCGTGAAGGCTCCCCTGGGGAGTTCACTTTTACCCAAAGCCTTCCTTTGGGGGCACTTTTGGATTGGCGAAAGGGGCTTTGAACGCATTTTCTCGGGCCATATTTTGAATTCGTCTCAGATTCGGGGTAGGGCTATGTTTCGGGTTGCTCAGAAAGAGCATACACAGAGGGTTTAGTTACATGTGGGGCTGCGTGAAGGCTCCCCTGGGGAGTTAAGTCGTACCCAAAGCCTTCCTTTGGGGGCTCTTTTAAATGGGAAAAATGGGCTTTGAACAAGTTTTCTCGGGCAATATTTTGAATTCCTCACCCCTGCCGAGTAGGGCTTTGTTTCGGGTTGCTCAGAAAGAGCAAACACAGAGGGTCCAGTTGCATGTGGGGCTTTGTGAAGGCTCCCCTGGGGAGTTCAGTTGTACCCAAAGCCTTCCTTTGAGGGCACTTTTGGATGGGAAAAGGGGCTTTGTACGCGTTTTCTGGGGCCCTCTTTTGAATTCCTCTCCGAATCCGGGGAAGGATATTTTTTGGGTTTCTCAGAAAGAGTGAAGACAGAGGGTCCAGTTGCATGTGGGGCTTCGAGAAGGCTCCCCTGGGGAGTTCAGTTGTACCCAAAGCCTTTTTTGGGGGCATTTTTGGATGGGCGAAAGGGGCTTTGAACGCATTTTCTGGGGCCCTATTTTGAATTCCTCTCCCATGCTGGGTATGTTTATGTTATATGTTGCTCAGAAAGAATGAAGACACAGGGTCCAGTGGCATGTGGGGCTGTGTGAGGACTCCCCAGGGGAGTTCAGTTATGCCCAAGCCTTCCTTTCTATGCACTTTTGGATGGGGAAAAGTGGATTTGAATGCATTTTCTGGGGCCCTGTTTTTAATTCGTCTCATATTCCATGTAGGGCTATGTTTCGGGTTCCTCAGAAACAGAAAAACAGAGGGTCCACTTACACGTAAGGCTGTATGAAGGCTCCCCTGGGGAGTTAATCTGTAACCAAAGCCTTCCTTTGGGGGCACTGTTGGATGGGCGAAAGGGGATTAGAATGTGTTTTCTGGGGCCCTATTTTTCATTGGTCTCATTTTAAAGGCAGGGCTATGTTTCGGGCTTCTCAGTAAGAGCAAACACAGAGGGTCCAGTTGCATGTGAAGCTTTGTGAAGGCTCCCCTGGGGAGTTCAGTTGTACCCAAAGCCTTTCTAAGGGGAAACATTTGTATGGGCGAAAGGGGCTTTGAACGCATTTTCTCGGGCCATATTTTGAATTCCTCTCCCATGCTGGGTAGAGCATGTGGGGCTGCCTAAAGGCTCCCCTGGGGAGTTCCGTTGTACCCAAAGCCCATTTAACGTGAAGATCGACTCTCCAGGGGAGCCTTTAGGCAGCCCCACATGCAACTGGACCCTCCGTATTCATGCTTTCCGAGCAAGCCTAAACATAGCTCTAGCCTGCATCGGAGACGACTGATAAATCAGGCCCCAGAAAACGCGTTCTGATCCATTTTGGACCATCCAAGACTTGCCCCAAAGGAAGGCTTTGGGTACAAGTGAACACACAAGGGGAGCATTTACACAGCCCCACATGCAACTGGACCCTCCATGTTGGCTCTTTCAGAGCAAGCCTACATATATCTTTAGTCGGCAAAGGAGACGACTGAAAAATCGGGCCCCAGGAAACGCGTTCCGAGCCCCTTCCGGCCGTCCAAATATACCCCAAAAGGAAGGCTTTGCGTACATCTAAACTCCCCAAGGGAGCCTTTTTGCAGCCCAACATGCATCTGGACCCTCCGTGTTCGTTCTTTCACCGCAAGCTTAAACATAGCCCTAGCCAGCATAGGAGACGACTGAAAAATCGGGCCCCAGAAACGCGTTACAAGACCCTTTCGCCCATCCAAAAGTGCCCCCAAAGGAAGGCTTTGGGTACAAGTGAACTCCCCAGGGGAACCTTCAGGCAGCCCCACATGCATCTGGACCCTCCATGTTCGCTCTTTCACCACAAGCCTAAATATATCCCTAGCCGGCATCGGAGTCGACTGAAAACTCATGCCCCAGAAAATGCGTTCCGAGCCCCTTTCGCCAATCCAAACTTGTCCCCAAAGAAAGGCTCTGAGTACAAGTGAACTCCCCAGTGGAGCCTTTACGCAGCCCCACATGCATCTGGACCCTCCGGGTTCACTCTTTCACAGCAAGCCTAAATATATCCCTAGCCGGCATCGGAGACGACTGAAAAATCGGGTCAAAGAAAATATCTTACAAGACCCGTTCGCCTATCCAAATGTGACCCGAAAAGAAGGCTTTGGGTATAACTGAACTCCCCAGGGGAGCCTTTACACAGCCCCACATGCAACTGTACCCTACGGGTTCACTCTTTCACCTCAAGTCTATATATAGCCCTAGCCGGCATGGGAGAAGACTGAAAAAGCGGGCCCAAGATAACACATTGCGAGTCCCTTTGGACGATCCAAAAGTGCCCCCAAAGGAAGGCTTTGGGTACAACTGAACTCCCTAGGAGAGCCTTTATGGAGCCCCACATGCAACTGGACCCTCCGGGTTCACTCTCTCCGAGCAACCCTATACATAGCCCTAGCCGGCATCGGAGACGACTGAAAACTCGGGACCCAGAAAACGCGTTCCGAGCCCCTTTTGCCCATGCAAACGTGCCCCCAAAAAAAGGCTTTGGGTACAAGTGAACACCCCAGGGGAGCCTTTACGGAGCCCAACAAGCAACTGGACCCTCCATATTCGCTCTTTCACAGCAAGCCTAAATACAGCCCTGGCTTGCATGGCAGACGACTGAAAATTCGGGCCCCAGAAAACGCGTTCTGAGCCCCTTACGCCCATCCAAAAGTGCCCCCAAAGGAAGGCTTTGGGTACATCTGAACTCCCCATGGGAGCCTTTATGCAGCCCCACGTGCAACTGGACCCTCCGGGTTCACTCTTTCACCGCTAACATAAATATATCCCTAGCCGCAATGGGAGAAGACTGAAAAAGGGGGCCCCAGAAAACGAATTCTGAGCCCCTTTCGCCCATCCAAAAGTGCCCCCAAAGGAAGGCTTTGGGTACAAGTGAACTCCCCAGGGGAGCCTTTACGCAGCCCCACATGCAACTGGACCTTCTGAGTACACTGATTCCGAGCAACCCTAAATATAACCCTAGCCGGCAACGAAGACGACTGAAAATTCAGGCCCCAGAAAACGAATTCCGAGCCCCTTACGCCCATACAAAAGTGCCCCCAGAGGAAGGCTTTGGGTACAAGTGAACACCCCAGGGGAGCCTTTTTGCAGCCCCACATGGAACTGGACCCTCCGGGTTCGCTGTTTCCTAGCAAACCTAAAGATAACCCAAGCCGGCACCGGAGACGACTGAAAACTGGGGACCCAGAAAACGCGATCAGAGCCCCTTTTGCCCATGCAAACGTGCCCCCAAAGAAAGGCTTTGGGTACATCTGAACTCCCAAGGGGAGCCTTTATGCAGCCCCACATGCAGCTGGACGATCCGTGTTCGCTGTTTCCGAACAACCCTAAACATATCCCTAGCCGGCATCGGAGACGACTGAAAACTCGGGCCACAGAAAACGCGCTCCAAGACCCTTTTGCCCATCCAAAAGTGCCCCCAAAGGAAGGCTTTGGGTACAACTGAACTCCCCAGGGGAGCATTTTCACAGTCCCACATGCAACTGTAACCTCCTTATTCGCTCTTTCCCAACAACTCTAAATAAATCCCTGGCCAAATTGGGAGAATGTCGTGTTAAAGGGGTGTAGCTGATTAACCGTTACGGGCCAGGTAGGATTCAGAGTACTGAACCAATCGGACTTTCACCAAAAACACATTAACCGCCTGGGGGTCCAGTCAGACATTCACCAAAAACGCATTAACGGTCTGGGGGTCCGTTCGGACATTCACCAAAAACGTAATATCCACCTGGGGGTCCGTTCAGACATTCACCAAAAATGCATTAACCGTCTGGGGGTCTGGTTAGATTCACAACACTGAACTATCACGGATAACCACCCTCACCCTAGTTGCATTAATGAGAGCTATCACAATGCAATCAAGTATGGTTTATTACAGCAACAGATAATCAGGTTCTTTTGGATTGCCGGTGATAGTGACTATCTGCAAAAGCAAGCTAGTATGCATGAAATACACAGGTGTTATAGGTGTTACAGATGTTACAGGTGTTATTGGTGTTGTAGGTGTTACAGATGTTATAGATGTTATAGGTGTTATAGGTGTTATAGGTGTTATAGGTGTTACAGGTGTTACAGGTGTTACAGGTGTTACAGGTGCGCAGCCTAGAAATAAACGCGTTAAAAGGATCAAAGACTCTATAGAGATTTATAAGCAAGTATTCAGATCTCACCCAAAGGCATCCCAATGGGGGGGGAAGAGAGGCTCAGCCCGTCGACTGATCCCAGGAGTCAGGAGGTCCTAAGGATGTTGTGTGTCCTCGGGATGGTATCTCCCCTGACGATGGTATCTTCCCTAACATCCCCTCTCTCTTGGGCCAATTTATATTATTTTCTATCTTTTAGGTGGAGCTTGAGTGGCTCTAGTCAAGCATATCTTAGTTAGGATTGGTGTAAAGTTTTCCCGTCTCCGTTTAAAGTAATAGGCTCCGAGAAATTCAGAGCGCATGCTCAGTGAGGGGTGGTCGCACCTTGGAGGCGGGTAGCTTTTGGGATGGAGGTGTGTTTTGGTATTATAATGATATTATAATGAGCAAAAAGTACACTAGGGTACAGCATTTGTCAAAACATGACAGGTCTTTGGCTTAGGGTGGCAAAAAGTGCAGCTTTGTGCACAAGAACAATCGAGGCCCCACCTGATTACAGAGCCTAGCCGTGGTGTCTCCACTCCACTCTACGCTCCGTGGTGTTCCTTAGAGCTAGCACACCAAGTTTCCCCAGCGCGATAGCATCTAAGGTTGGGAGCCTAGGGAATGCTCAGATAATGCAGTTATGCCCTACCCTGAAAGCCTCTTCAGTGCTGTACCTTTTCCTTAAAAGTGTGAATGTTAGTTTTATTTTCCTAGTTACTTCAGGCATTTACACCACAGCTTTGATATTCACTCTTCACATTGAAGATCCTTGAACCCATTTATCTTAGAGTTGCTTGTGCTTGAGAACAGATAAAATTTTTTGTGCCGATCAGTCTGCCTTGAAAGGAGAGTGCCTCTTTTCTTTAGGCACTGGTCATCTCGATCTCTTCTTCCACATCTGATAAAGACTTAGAACGGACACTTTGTTCTGCCTGTGAGAGGATTATTTAGATTCAGGGAGGCCGCTCCTGAAAAAAAAATGAGATCTTTTAGCTCGAGAAGGGATTTATTTATGTTATCTCATGGCCTGTGAACTTTTGTAACTTAACATTTAATTAAGTGTTAAAAGTTAAGTAGCTTTCTTGGTTTTCTATTTCTTCCTTTAGCTTAGGCAAACAAATCTCTCTTATTCAGAGTGCACTGTACAAGTTAGTCAGGAGCGTGCTCTACTGTATGGAGAGAGAGAGAACTTAAGGAGTAATTATTCAAAGTCCAGAAATTAACTTGAGCTTGTTGTGGCTTCTCAGCAACTGTTTCTTCCTTCTAATTGTTGTGAAACCACTGCTGAGAGAGATCCATATGGTTGATATCCTCCTCTCTATTTTGGATGTATAAGGATGCCTCTGAAGCTACAAGGGGTAATAGGCCGTTGTGATGGTGGTAGCACACTGTTTGCTAAATATTACTAACCATGTATTACAAATTATTTATTTTTATAGTAATAGAAAGTGTTCTTAAGCTTTCATTTGTGCTTACTGCTATTTTAGTAATAGGTAGTAATGGTAATAGAAGGATGGTTGGACTAGATGATCCTGTGGGTCCTTTCCAACCTTGTGTTTCTATGATTCTTTCATGAGGAAGCTGTAGACCGCGATGAGGTCTCCCCTCAGCCTGCTCCTTTCCAGGCCGCACGGGCCCAGTGCCCTCAGCCGCTCCTCATATGTCTTCCCCTCAAGGCCCTTCACCATCTTTGTAGCTCTTCTCTGGACACTCTCCAACAGTTTAATGTTCCTTTTGTACTGTGGTGCCCAGAACTGCACACAGTGCTCGAGGTGAGGCCGCACAGCGCGGAGCAGTGCAGGACAATCACCTCCCTCAACTGACTAGCAGTGCTGTGCTTGATGCACCCCAGGGTATGGTTGGCCCTCCTGGCTGCCAGGGCACACTGCTGGCTCATACTCAACTTGCTGTCGACCACGACCCCCCTAGATCCGTCTCTGCAGAGCTGCTCTCCAGCATCTCATCGCCCACTCTGTACGTATAACCAGGGTTGCCCCGTCCCCGGTGCAGGACCTGGCACTTGCTCTTGTAAAACTTCATGCAGTTGGTGATCGCCCAGCTCTCCAATCTGTCCAGATCTCCCTGCAAGGCCTTTCCACCCTCAACAGTCAACAACTTCAAGTTTAGTGTCATCAGCAAATTTGCTCAAAACACCTTCTAGTCCTACATCCAAATTGTTTATAAAAGCATTGAAAAGAACTGGCCCTAAAAGGGAGCCCTGGGAGACCCCACTGGTGACCAGCCACCAGCTTGATGTAGCCCCATTTACCATAACCCTCTGAGCCCTACCCGTCAGACATTGTTCACCCATCGTATGATGTTTTTTATCTATGCTTGACATTTTTAATGGGATTGTGTATATGGTTTGCTTTTCTTGTTCTCTAAAATGACTTTTTGAGAAATCCTTTATATAATAAACATGAAGTTGAGGAATCTCAGACAAGACAGGTGAAAAGAACTTCTGAGGTGCTCGAAAGAGTACACACCATAAAAATACCCATTTCTGCTTCCTAGCTTTTTTCCTAATCTGTTATAAGTGCATTGTCATCTTTCTCCCGTGACTGCATTCTACAGGGCTGAGTTTTTGGGATGCTAGCTAGCACGCCTGAGCACATTACTTCAGGTTTCTAGGCCAGTCTAATAAGTGTCTTCCACCACTGAGGCACCAGTATGAATATGAACCAGTCCTTTTTGTTAGAATTGTAGGGGTTGGAAGGGACCTCCAGAGATCATCGGGTCCAACTCCCCTGCCAAAGCAGGTTCCTTAGAGCAGGTTGCCCAGGTAGGCATCCAGATGGGCCTTGAATATCTCCAGAGAAGGAGACTCCACAACCTCCCTGGGCTGCCTGTCCCAGTGCTCTGTCACCCTCACCGTGAAGAAGTTCTTTCACATGTTGGTGCGGAGCTTCCTGGGCTCCATTTTGTGGCCATTGCCCCTTGTCCTGTCCCCACAAACCACTGAAAAGAGGTTGGCCAAATCCCTCTGTCCACCACATCTCAGATATTTATACACATTGAGGAGATCCCCTCTCAGTCTTTTCTCCAGGCTGAACAGCCCCGGGTCTCTCAGCCTTTCCTCACAGGGGAGATGCTCCAGGCCCCATTATCATCTTTGTTGCCCTCCGCTGGACTCTTTCCAGGAGACCCCTGTCTTTTTTGTACTGGGGAGCCCAGAACTGCTGGACACAGTGCTCCAAGTCTAACTTTTCTCAATTGTTTCAGGATCTATCTATGCTATATAAACCATGGAGCTTTCTAGGCAAACACTGGCAAATCGTGAGCCAGGTGCTACTCAATGCCGACGTTTCTGTCAGTGTGTTAGGGGTGGCAGCTTTTTCCAAGACTGACCTACGCCTGGCACCTAATCTGCATTTCAGTAGATGTACAGAAGGGAACAAAGAGCTGTGGTGTTAGCACTGTATTTAAAAAGCTACCGTGAAGAAGATGCCTGTGTTGAGCAGACAACAGGAAGCTTTCATTGCATCTCCAGGCAAAGGAGAGGAAAAAAAATATCACTGAGGCAAAAATGTGTTTCTTCTTATCCACTTCAAGACGATGTTGAAAACCTGGTATCCTAAATGCATCTTTACCTATGGAACCACAGTCAGCTCATTGCGTTGCAACTGGAAAATTTCATACTTAAAAGGGAATGACAGGCAACGAGGAAGCAGGAGCGTTCCTGGCATCAAAACTTTTGCTCTTCAAAGTTTTGGGCAAACTTCTCCCCGTTATTAGTCTGGAGAGAAGAAGACCTTCACAGTTAAATATATATAAAGGTGTAAATCTCGGTTGTACATGAACAGCTGTCACAGCTAAGGGTTCCCAGAAGCCCCATTCTGGTTTTTCTGACTTGGGGAAAAGATCAACTTTTAGCATCTGAGGTAAAAACATTGCTAAAAGCAGCGGTATTGAAGAGAAGTACGTAGTGGGAGTTAAAGCGAAGCGTAGACTAAGATATCTGGACACGTACTGAAGGAAGAGCTCCTCTTTATTCAACTTGGAGGTGGAAAAAAAGGGGGTTGGGGGTGGGTTTTTTGTTTGTTCGCTGTTTGTTTGTTTTTTCTCCAAAGGTTTTGGGGGTGTCCCAGCCAGCCCCGGAGGGCATTCCTCCCTCAGCACCGGGCACCTGATGGGAACTCGGGGCTGGAGAAGAAGCCGAGGTCGGGGAGCCGGGCGCCCTCAGCGCCTTTATGCCCTGAGCCGAGGCGAGCCGAGCCGGGCCGGGCCAGCCGCCGCCTGCCGGGCGGAGCGGCTCCACCCCGCTCCCTGCCGGGGGAGGCTGAGGCACCGCGGCCCGCCGCGGCCCGCCGCTGCCCGCCGCTGCCCGGCCCTGCCCGGCTCTCAAACCCTCCCGGGGACAGGGGAGGGAGGCTGCGAGGCGCCGGGACGATGCGAGTGGGCGCCGCGGGCTGCGAGGCGAGGGCCCGGGCGGCCGGCGGAGCTGAGACTCGGCGACGGCTCAGCGCCCGCCCCGCCGGCAGCGGACGACTCCCGGAGACGCAAAACAGCGGCGGCGGAGGAGGAGGCAGGCGGCGGGGCTGAGAGGAGAGGGGGGCGAGGCGGCTGCGGGAGGCGACCCCAAGCGGCCACGGGAGACCCCCGGGGAGAAGGCGAGGCGCTCCCCCGGCCGGCCCTGAGGAGAGGGGCGGCTGCGAGCACCCCTTCCCCGGCTCTGTGAGGGGGGAACGGGGCGCGGTTGGGCTGTGACAGAGCCGGGGGTATGGGGGGCACACGGGCAGGGCGAGCAACTTCGCTTTCCGTGCCTTGAAACGGGACGGAGCCAGCCGAGACCGGGCTCCCCCCCCCCTCTATATATACACACACGCGCTCGGTGTGGCGGTGGGAGGGGAGCGGGGCCATGTCCCCAGCCCTGCCGGGGGTTTTGCGGTGCCGGGGGCCGCCCTGACGCCCGGCTGTCCCCCAGGTGCTGCGCGGCGCTGGAGATCGGCAGCCGGCGGGGCGAGGCGCCTAATGGAGGCGGCGGCGGGGCACTGAGGGAGCAGAGAGGCTGCGGCTGTGAGCGCTGCCCGGTAGGTGCTGGGGCTCCCCGTCAGGCTTGACGGAGGAGTTTGGCTTCATTGAAGGGTGAGTCAAGGCTGAGGTGGCGGTCCCAGCCGGGACAGGCGCCCCAGAGAGCGCCTTGGGGCTGTCAAAGTGCACGGCAATCCGTGCAAAGGGGGCTTTGTTGTGGAAGGCCTGAGGTGAACACGAGCAGCCCGCTGGAGGGGGAAAGGAGAGGGGAGTTTGGAAAGCTGTGCTGCTAGTGTTAAGCAGCAGCCTGTGCTGTGTTGGTGTTTGCTCAGAGGGGTTTCACGCACGAGGAGCTGGTGGGTGCTCTGAGGAACCTGGTCCAGCTGTGGAGAACAACCTGTATGAGGCAAACCCCAGGACCCAAATGCCATAGGCTGTAAGTCCAAACCTCCCCGAACAAGCAGACATTATGTAGAAAACCCATTTGTTACCATCTTGAAACATTGCCAGCAAGGCAGCCTCTTCCATTTACACTGTTAATTGGGTTCCCCGGAGCTCGTTAGAAGGAGGTGCCATTTTTTCTAAACGAGGTGACTGCTAACTTCAGGCTGGCAGTCCTACTAGTTTTCCTCAGCCAAAAAGCCCTTTGCATTTCCGTAAAGCACCTGTGCACTGTGCTTGTTTAACAAAGACAAGTTTGAGACATAACACTTGGAGGTAGGGCACGCATTCTCTTTGTGAGGCTTTCCTACTCCTTGAATGCTTCTTGTGGCTCTTCTGGGCTCTCTCTTCTCTTGCCAAGCCCTCGATGACCTGTGCCTGCTTCAGCTGCATCCAGCGCTCCGTTTGCTAGCCGTAATTGTCGTCATTTATCTCTGCTGGTTATTGCTGGGAAAACCGATGTTTATCGCTGCGTGTCCATGCGTCCCTGGAGCCTGTTAGAGCTGGCTTTTGAACGGCTCTGCCTTTTGTAAATTTCTCTACACTGAAGAATTTCTGTCAAGTGATGGACTTTGTGCTGTTGTTAGGATTCCTTTTGTTCCTAATGTACCAAAAAGGCTGTTTCCTTGGGTCTTTTGCTTCCCTTAGCAGTTTGTGGTGTTTCACTTAGGCTTATTACTATCCTTGCACTGTTTTTCCCCCAGTCACTTACAAAGCCTGAGGGACAGGATTATTTTTTTTTTAATCTAGTTACCATTAATATAAATGATCTTTTTGTTTGGATGTGACTTCTGAATTCATAACAGTCTTATTTCAAAGATCTACGACTGGTTTTGAAGTCTGATGCTTTCTTCAAGTTTGAGTTGAGAATTTCTTCCATCTTTATGGAACTAACTTCTAAAGCAGCAAGTCAGTGTAAACTGTTTTTCTAGTTCTGTTTGCACGTAATAAATATAACGGAGGCATACTCGCTTGTGGCTGAGCTCTGGCCAATCTCTATTTCTATGGTCAGTTTCGCTTTGTGTCTCAAGGCTGAAGTCTAGCTGAGAATTCCCCTGTGCCAGATGCAGTATTTTTGTATATTATGAAATTAGGCTCTCTAATTTTGAGAAATCCTGAGCCTGTTGCAAAATTGACAGAACGAGCTCTTTGGGGTCTGTTTAATAGAAGTCCTACGTGATAAGTTTTGGGGTGATGAGGGGAGGGGACATTCTGACCACATTTGGCGGAGTGCAGGAGGGCCTGGACGCGCTGTTCCCTTCTGTGAACTCACGGTCGGTATTCCCTCTCCGTCCTGTGCCAGAGACGTGAGGTCACTGATCCATAAATGCCCGAGATGGTTTGCCTCGGAGTTGCCGGTGACTTGTAAACAAGTGATGCAATTTTCAGGATAGCACGGTTTCCCCTCCTCCCTTTGTTTCCTCACTATTTCCCAGTCAGGTACCAGTATCAGTGTTCAAGTCCGGCTGTCGGTTGTATCACCTTTGCCGAGTGTGTGCTCACAGGAATCCAGTTTTGTGGTGTTATTAATTAACTTTCTGACACTGTCACATCAGGCACTAAAGGTGCTTCCTCCTGCAGTCTACACAAGGGATGTGATGACTCAAGTTTTCAACATCTTTATTGTCATTGGTAGTATTAATTCTGATTTTCATCTTTTATTGCAGTCCATCATGTTAGTTTGGTTTGGTTTCGATTTGGTTTGTGGTTTCATTGTTGGGTTTTGGGGTAGCTCAGGGCCTCCTGAAATACTCCAACCACTCTGCTGCATAAGTAGTTGTTTCTTTTTCTGTGGAGATGGGAGCCACCAAAAATGCCTCCTTTCCTTATCCTGTAGCAGCCAGATGGTATTTTGTAAGGCTGCGCCGTGCCTCCCTTTGGGTGATGGTTCATTTCCAGTTCTCTTGCCTTTCTGAGAGCTGGAAGGAACCACACCAGGACCACTCACCTCTTTTCGTGTACCCTTCAGAGTGCAGTGAGCTGCAAGGTGTTGCATAAAGTAGCATCTCTGCTTCCAGGGGATCCTTTCTACCCAGCTCTGGAAGTCAGCCCAAAGGGAGCACATGGCTGCTGTCGTGGGAGAACGTGAAGGGGAAAACAGGCAAGAACTCTGAACACGTTGCTACTAGCTCTCAGAAGACCTTGGAGATGGATCATGGAGAGCTTAACGATGCAAACATGCTTTGAAAGTTTGACTTCTGCTTGCACCTAACAGGTCCAGAAGAGCTCACTTCCAAAAAAAAATAACAGGCTTCCAGTTGTGTTTGGAGCCGTTCCAGAAAGCCGCTTGGTATTGTAGGTTCTCGTTGGGTATCTTGGCCTTCTTGACCCACAGCTTGAAGCTGCTGCTGGAGCCAGCCTTGGAGCCAGAAGGGAGCTCCTGAACTTTGTCATGGTTATGGCAAAGGCTGCAGGTGTTCAGCGCCCTGAATCTGGAGAGCATCTCTCAAGCCACATGTAGTTTGTGAGACCAGAAAGAGCTGCCGGCTTATAATGAGTGCTGTGACTTAGGCGCACGGTTTGTAGAGGTTTTAAGGCGTAATGCATGAGTGCCAGGCTCCTGTTTGGTCACTGGGACAAAACAAGATCTGGGAATGTTGGATGTCCTAAAAAGAGTAGAGGGGAGACAACCGGGGAGGAGATGTGGCTCTTCTTGGCCTTGTTTAACCCCCAGCCCCTCTACACCCCACAAACCTTAGTTACAGCTGTGGGCTTCTGCAGTACGTCACAATTCCTAGTAAATCTTCGGGATATACTTTAAAAGCAGGAAAATACTGTGTTGGTTTCTTTTTTTTTTTGTATACATAGGTCAGCTGCCAGCAGCAGCACCTGCTGGAGTCGAGGGTGTTGAGCAAGGCAGCATCGTGTCCCGAGCAGCAGTCACAAGGGGAGCTGAGCGGAGCCCGCCTGAAAACTCGGGGGGTTTCTGCTTCTCAGCAAGCCGAAACACAGCTCCCTGTCCCCAGTACTCCTCGCTGTGAGGATGAGGACTGAGGAAGGCTCACCCTGCCTGCAGCTTCTTCAGTTCTTTGTGCGGGGAACTCTTGGAGGAGCTGGTGCCTCTCGAAAGAAAGCACCTGTTGGTGCTGTGGGCATCCGAGTGTGATGCTAACCCACGCAACGCTGCCCCTTGCATCTGACAAATGTTTTACAACTTTGACTTCTTTGCAGGTTTTACTTAAATTTGGTGGCGGAGGCTGTGGCTGAGCAGAGAACTAATTTGTTATTTCACTAACTGGAATAATTTACAATGGAAAGAAGCTTTTTTTAGTTAAAAGTTGTGTTTCTTATTACAGCTTCGGGTATTTTACCTCGCTGTCCACAAACACTCTTTTTAAACTTGATTCCTGTTATAAATGGCTCAGGATTCAAATTAGGATTAAATAAAAAAATAGGATTTATTAAAAGAATATAAAGGAATAGAGGTAAGCAAACAGCGCTGGGTGCACCGGGAGTCTCCGCTCCACCAGGACGCACACCAGTTACATCAAGCAGCTGATTTTTATGCTCCTAGACTAATACATATTCATTACTACTTCTAAAAAAAATAGATTATTATAATTAGCTTCCGGGGTCCAGTCCCTCCTACTGGAGCATGCGCATCAGTCTCCTCTGGGGGTCTCTGGGGGTCTTTCATGCTGAAGGCTCGTAGTCTTCCTCTCACCTTTGTACTCACTCGGCACAATTCCAAGTTTATAGAACACTTTCTGCAGGTGTTGTCTCCCTACCGTCCTTCAGCTTCTTTTTCCTTCCTCTTAATCTCTTGGCCCCCTGGTCAGATACCAAAGATCCACATAGTATCCCATAACAGTCACTAGTTGTTATCAGTTGTTCTGAAACTCCCAGACATCAAACACAAACAGCTTTCTTATTTGACGCTTCACGAGTAATTAAAACATTCTTCCCCAGCCATTCGCAGACACATCTATAGCAGTGTTAAGTTAATCTCGAAGAAGACAGGAAAAAAGGCTGTAACTGTTAGAAATAGAAGTCCGGAATAACAAAAGCAAACAGGTTCATAAATTTAAGGAGTGTTTTCTGAAGACGTGATAAATTGACTAGAATGAGGGGGAGACTGGGACACACTGCATCTGTGGTTCAAGAATTGAATTGCCAGTGCAGGACCCAGAGGCAGACAGGATTCAAACAGAATTGTTCTTTATGGACACGAATTGTTAAAACATTCCTCACAATTCCTGACAAGTTGCTTTTCTCAATTCTCGCGTTCTTGGACTCCACCAGGGGAAAAGGAAGGCCCTGCTAATATTGCTTGGTTTTTTCCTTCTGGAGGAAGGAGGGGAGAGTTGAGAAAAAGAGGAATGAAGTAAAATGAATTTACTCTTTGCACACGTGCTGAAAGAATAGGCAGGTGTTCTTGGGAATATCTCATTTAAATCTCTGTGTATGTGTTTTGAGAGGATGCGTCCTCACTTAGAGGAGCCAACATCCCATTGCTGGACCTAATCCTGATGGGGCTGGCATCTGAGGGTTACGCGGGCTGCTCCCGGCAGGGCTCTTCCCACCCAGGGAGGCCAAGGGAGCTGGCCGAGCACTGCTCCGCTGCCTGGAAAGATTCAGTCATTTCCACCCAAAGTGCGGAAATAAAAAGCTCGGTCAGCCATTTCATCTGGAGATACCCCGCCCTCCTCCAACAAATACGAAAAAGGGAAAATGTAGGCTTGGGCCCTCACATATCCCAGCAGTTTGCACCCATTTGGGCGATGCGATTGGGGTCGGGGCAGGCAAAATAGAAGTTACCTTTTTTTTTTTTTTTTTAATTTCGGCAGAGGAAGTTATAAGGTTGATGTTGCCCCTTTGATATTTGATTTAACCCACTGACTGCCCGGGAAGGAAGGAGTCTGTTTAGTTTAAATTTGTCCTAGATTCAGTTTTAATATCTCATGTTTAAATGGGGGGGAGGGAGGAGGGCATGATCTTTATTCTTAATGATTCATGCCGCCTCAAAGCACAGTGTTTTCTACTTGTGTGCTGCCTTTCCCACTGGGAGATGCAAACAAAAGAACAATAATTTCAGACTCCTCCTTCAGTTTCCAAGAGAACCTTAGCTGCTCAGGGATAGCTCTGAATTTTAATAGCATTTTTTTCTTCCAAATTATGTATTGATTGCACATAAAATAGCAGCACCGTAATATGCAATTTCAAACAAATGCACGGGGGTGCTTGGTTGCTTTTATTTTATTTTTTTTTCCTCCAGCAGAAAACAAAAAGTGGATTCTGTTCCCTTAAACCGCTCTTACAAAATACGCACAAACATTTATTAGTCTAGACACAAAATATTCTCAGCCGGCCTCAGCCTGACGATGGCAAAAAGAAATAAAAATAATAATAATAAAAAAAAGAAAAGGCAAGCTAATATTGTACTTGGCTATCAAAAGGGAAGGGAGGAATCATGCCCCAGGCTAGTGAAGCTGTAACATTTTGCTGGGGCTGCCTACAACAACAGATGCATCTCGTTCCCCTGGGCTTCCAGTCCTGCCTATTCTCTTCTGCTGAACTTGGCCGCTCACAAACATTCCCTGTGAGTACCACACCCCGGGCTTCTCCTGGACACTTTTGATTTGATTTAATAATGACACCAGGCATGCTCCTCTTCACCAGGCCTGCTCTTCTGCCCCAGAAATCATGTAGCGAATTCATTGATTGGAAAACGTGCAAAATAGGTGGGATCTGGGGTGACTGGTAGAAATCAAAAGGGTTTGAAATAGGCAATGTGACCGCAGCTTAAACCTGCAGGAAGGGAGCATCGACCCGAATGGTTTATCTGAATCTTCAGCTGCAACTTCTGTAAATACCAACTCCTTCTCCTCATTTGCTACCATGGCAGTTTGCAGACTTTTGCTGAGTTAAAAGGACAAATCATAGTTGTGCGCGTTTGTTTGATCAGGCCTTTACCTCAATGCTCACGTTCTCAGACTGCTGGGGTTTTATATTTTTGTCATTTTCTTAGAAAATGGTGAATGATGCATATCCAGGCTTCCAGATGATTAGTTCCTGTTACTCCCAATTTGTGTCAGGCTACGTTTGGTTGGAAATGAAAATGTAATTGCAAATTCCCCTAAACAGCACAACATGTCTGTGGTATTAATTAAAATACGTAGAGTATCTGAGAATGCATTCCTTCAAGCATGGCCGTGTTTTTTTAAACCTACAGAGGAGGCAAAATACGGTATTTAGGCTTAGTAGATGAAATGTATTGCTTCTGTGGTGGCAGATCCATGTCTTGAGATTTTAAACCTGGTGGATCTCGTGCTCGAACCTTCAAAGGAGATGTTACATAGACAATAAAACGTCCTGCTTTTCGGGGAGGACTCTCCTTAGGTCATTCAGAAAATGTCTTCAGTCTTCACTCACTGCAGCATTCACAAAGTGAATGCCTTCCTGTAAGGTTAGTCACCGATGGCCACTCATTCCATGCTTTCACTAAGAAAAACCTTTGCAGCTTTGAATCTGAATTTCCAGCCCCGCGTTTAGGTGATCCCGGAGCGGCGTCAGGCATTGCTGGGCTCCTCATCCGGCGGCGCTGGTGAAGTGAAAGATGCCAAATGTGAAGTTTGACAGTGAGCTGGGGGGCTTGTGCTGGCCCGGTGGTTCTCTAAGCCCCCGTGTCTGAGCAGCGGGAGCATCCGAGCAGCACAGGACGGAGCTCAGCAAGAGGCTGGGGTCAGGGCACTGCTGCAAATAGAAATGCTTTGCTGGCTGCAGAGGTTAACCAGGTACACGGCACTGTTTTACTGCATTGTGGAGACCTATGGAGAGTGTTTCTGCCCTCCTTTTTAGCTGAAACGTCTCCAGATTCTAAGGGGAAAAGGAATAGAAGGGACTTGCAGAGGTCATCTGGCCCTGCCTCCTGCTCAAAGCGAGGTTAACTTCGAAATGAGATCGGGTTGGTCTGGGTCTTGCCGAGTTTTGCAATCTTCCAGGGATGGAAATTGCTTCAAAGTTGCCAGCAGATCTCCTCGACCTCTCCAGACAGCTGCTTGCAGTCCCCAGCTGGTGTAGAGGTGCCGCTACATCAGAAGGCCTGAAATAAAGAGGTTAAAGGCAAATAGTTTTCATTTGGTTTGATGATTAAGTGGCAAACAAGAGGAAGAGTTGCAAGATACCTTCTTAAATTCAGTCCGTTTAAAGTAATAGGCTCCGAGAAATTCAGAGCGCATGCTCAGTGAGGGGTGGTCGCACCTTGGAGGCGGGTAGCTTTTGGGATGGAGGTGTGTTTTGGTATTGTAATGATATTATAATGAGCAAAAAGTACACTAGGGTACAGCATTTGTCAAAACATGACAGGTCTTTGGCTTAGGGTGGCAAAAAGTGCAGCTTTGTGCACAAGAACAATCGAGGCCCCACCTGATTACAGAGCCTAGCCGTGGTGTCTCCACTCCACTCTACGCTCCGTGGTGTTCCTTAGAGCTAGCACACCAAGTTTCCCCAGCGCGATAGCATCTAAGGTTGGGAGCCTAGGGAATGCTCAGATAATACAGTTATGCCCTACCCTGAAAGCCTCTTCAATGCTGTACCTTTTCCTTAAAAGTGTGAATGTTAGTTTTATTTTCCTAGTTACTTCAGGCATTTACACCACAAAAATTCCTCTCTCAAGTCTGACACTGAATGTAGCTCTAAAAAGCTTTCCTCCTCAGCTGTTACAGAGAGATGCCAAGATACAAAGGACGAGACTAAAAACACTGAGAAAGAGCATTACCAAAGCAAGAGGGAACATGCTCCTACTGCAGAGGAGGAGAGTCAAAAAGCAGGTTATTCCAGCAAGAGAAGGATAAAGTTGAACACAAAGAATACAAACTTTAGCTCCTGATTGGCTTCATGCTGAACTCTGTGTTGTTCTTGTCCTAATCTTGGTCTCTCCATAGATAATATGGTTTAAATCCAAATAGAATCATGCGATGAGGAAGATCTCACTGCAAGAAATTCAACATCTAAAATCAAAGTTTACATTTTCCGTGATTTTCTTCCTGAGCAGAAGTGTGCAGTACTCCTTTTATATTAATGTAGAGATCCGTCTTCTGTTGATCCATCTTCTTCGTCTTCGTCTTCTTTGTCTTCTGCATCTTTTTCGTCTTCTTCATTTTCGTCTTCTTCATCTTCTTCTTCGTCTTCTTCTTCGTCTTCCTCTTTGTCTTCCTCTTCGTCTTCCTCTTCGTCTTCTTCATCTTCCTCTTCGTCTTCTTCGTCTTCCTCTTCGTCTTCCTCTTCTTCTTCTTCTTCTTCTTCTTCTTCTTCGTCTTCGTCTTTTTCTTACTCTACTTCATTTCTTTTTCTTCATTATAGTCGCCTTCTTCGTCTTTTTCTTCGTCTTCTTCTTCTTCATTTTCTTCTTCTTTTTCTTCTTCTTCTTATTCTTCTACTTCATTTTCTTAATCTTCCTCATTCCTTCTTCATCGTTATCGTCTTCTTCTTCTTCTGGAAGACTTCTCCAAGTCCAGTTGGAGGCCAGTCACTAGTGGCGTCCCCCAGGGCTCGGTGCCGGGGCCGGTCCTCTTTAACATCTTCATCAATGATCTGGATGATGGCATTGAGTGCACCCTCAGTAAGTTTGCAGATGACACCAAGCTAGGTGCGTGTGTCGATCTGCTCGAGGGTAGGAAGGCTCTGCAGGAGGATCTGGATAGGCTGCACCGATGGGCTGAGGTCAACTGTATGAAGTTCAACAAGGCCAAGTGCCGGGTCCTGCACCTGGGGCGCAATAACCCCAAGCAGAACTACAGGCTGGGAGAGGAATGGTTGGAGAGCTGCCAGGCAGAGAAGGACCTGGGAGTGATGGTGGACAGTCGGCTGAATATGAGCCAGCAGTGTGCTCAGGTGGCCAAGAAGGCCAACGGCATCCTGGCTTGTATCAGAAACACTGTGACCAGCAGGGCTAGGGAGGTGATCGTCCCCCTGTACTCGGCTCTGGTGAGGCCGCACCTCGAGTACTGTGTTCAGTTTTGGGCCCCTCGCTACAAGAAGGACATCGAGGTGCTTGAGCTGGTCCAAAGAAGAGCGACAAAGCTGGTGAGGGGCCTGGAGAACAAGTCCTATGAGGAGCGGCTGAAGGAGCTGGGCTTGTTCAGCCTAGAGAAGAAGAGGCTCAGGGGTGACCTTATTGCTCTGTATAAGTACATTAAAGGAGGCTGTAGCGAGGTGGGGGTTGGCCTGTTCTCCCATGTGCCTGGTGACAGGACGAGGGGGAATGGGCTAAAGTTACGCCAGGGGAGTTTTAGGTTAGATGTTAGGAAGAATTTCTTTACTGAAAGGGTTGTTAGGCACTGGAACGGGCTGCCCAGGGAGGTGGTGGAGTCACCATCCCTGGAAGTCTTCAAAAGACGTTTAGATGTAGAGCTGAGGGATATGGTTTAGTGGGGACTGTTAGTGTTAGCTTAGAGGTTGGACTCGATGATCTTGAGGTCTCTTCCAACCTAGAAATTCTGTGATTCTGTGATTCTGTGATTCTTCTTCTTCTTCATATTCTTCGTATTCTTCTTCTTTGTTTTCTTAATTTTCTTCGTTTCTTCTTCCTTGTCATCATCTACTTCTTCTTCTTCGTCGTTGTCTTCTTCTACTTCTTCATCTTTTTTTTCTTAATCTTCTTCATTTCTTCTTCATCGTTATCTTCGTCTTCTTCTTCTTCCTCTTCATCTTCTTCTTCTTCTTCTTCTTCGTTTTCTTAGTCTTCTTCGTTTTTTCCTCGTCGTCTTCTTCGTCTTCGTCTTCTTCTTCTTCTTCTTCTTCTTCTTCTTCTTCTTCTTCTTCTTCTTCTTCTTCTTTGTCTTCTTCTTCTTCTTCATCATCATATTCTTCTTCGTTGTCGTTGTCTTCTTCTACTTCTTCTTATTCATCTTAATTTTCTTAATCTTCTTAATCTTCTTCATTTCTTCTTCTTCTTCTTCTTCTTCTTCTTCTTCTTCTTCTTCTTCTTCTTCTTCTTCTTCTTCTTCTTCTTCTTCGTTTACTTAATCTTCGTTTCTTTTCATTGCTTTGGTCGTTTTCTTCGTTTACTTCTTCATCATATTCTTCTTCTTCTTCTCTTTCTTAATCATCTTCATTTCATCTTTGTCGTTATCGTTGTCTTCTTCATCTTCTTCTTCATCTTCTACTTCTTTTTAGTTTTCTTAATCTTCCTCGTTTCTTCTTCGTTGTTATCATCGTCTTCTTCTTCTTCTTCTTCTTCATTTTCTTATTCTTCTTCATTTCTTCTTTGTCGTTATCGTCGTATTCTTCTTCTTCTTCATCTTCTTTTTTTCTTAATCTTCGTTTCTTCTTCATCGTTATCGTCTTCTTCTTCTTCTTCGTCTTCTTCTTCTTCTTCGTATTCTTCTTCTTCATTTTCTTAATCTTCGTTTCTTCTTCATTGTCATAGTCTACTTCTTCTTCTTCTTCTTCTTCTTCTTCTTCTTCTTCTTCTTCTTCTTCTTCTTCTTCTTCTTCTTCTTCTTCTTCTTCTTCTTCTTCTTCTTCTTCTTCTTCTTCTTCTTCTTCTTCTACTTCTTCATCTTTCTTCTTAATCTAACTTCTTAATCTTCTTCGTTAATTCTTCGTTGTTATCTTCGTCTTCTTTTTCGTCTTCTTCTTCGTCTTCTTCTTCATTTTCTTAATCTTCTTCGTTTTTTCCTTGTTGTCTTCTTCGTTTTCTTCTTCTACTTCTTCTTCTTCCTCTTCTTCTTCTTCTTCTTCGCCATCATTTTCTTCTTCTTCGTCTTCTTCTTCTTCTTCTTTCTTCATTTTCTTAATCCACTTCCTTTCTTCTTCTTCTTCTTTTCTTCTTCTTCTTCTTCTTAATGGAGCCAACTAGGAAAGGTGCCCTCCTAGACCTGTTGCTAGAAAACAGAGAGGGTCTCGTGGGAGATGTGGTGATTGGTGGCCGCCTTGGTCATAGCGACCATGAAGTGGTTGAGTTCAAAATTTATGGTGACAGAAGGAAAAGTGCCACCAAAACCTCATCCCTAGATATGGGGAAAGCGGACTTCAGGTTGCTCAGGGAACTAGTCAGCAAGGTCCCCTGGGAAACTGCTCTTGAAGGCCTCGATGTCCACCAGTGCTGGTCATTCTTTAAGCGATGCCTCCTAGAAGCACAAGATCAGGCAATTCCTAAATATCGCAAGTCAGGCAGGTGGGGCAGGAGGCCAGCGTGGCTGACCAGGAACATTCTAATGGAGATTAGGTGGAAACAGAGAGTGTTTTGCTACTGGAAGGAGGGCCAGGTGACATGGAAAGAATACAGGGATGCTGTTCGTGTTTGTAGGGAAAAAATTCGTGTGGCTAAAGCACACCTAGAGTTGAAGCTGGCTGTGTCTGTGAGAGAAAATAAAAAGGTTTTTTTTAGATATGTGAATGGAAAAAGGAGAACTAAAGAATACATAGGGCCGCTCCTTGATAGGGAAGGTCTCCTCACAGACAATGACATAGGCAAAGCAGAGACATTTAACGCCTTCTTTGCCTCTGTCTTCAATGCCGATGATGGGCTTCAGGACCCAGGGTGCCCTGAGCTGGAGGACCGGGACGGTGGGGATGCCAAACTCCCAACCGACCCTGAACGTGTGCGGGATTTGCTACTCCACCTGGATCCCTACAAGTCCATGGGTCCGGATGGGATTCATCCCCGGGTGCTGAAAGAGCTGGCGGATGTCATCGCGGAACCTCTCTCAATTATTTTTCAACGATCCTGGGAATCTGGAGAGGTCCCGGTAGACTGGAAGCTGGCAAATGTTGTGCCAATTTTCAAGAAGGGTCAGAAAGAAGACCCTAGCAATTACAGGCCTGTCAGTCTCACGTCAGTGCCTGGTGGAAAGGCCTTGCAGAGGGATCTGGATAGGTTGGAGAGCTGGGCGATTACCAACCGCATGAAGTTCAATAAGAGCAAGTGCCGGGTCCTACACCTGGGACGGGGAAACCCTGGTTGCACGTACAGACTGGGCGATGAGACGCTGGAGAGCAGCCTAGAAGAGAGGGATCTGGGGGTCGTGGTAGACAGCAAGTTGAATATGAGCCAGCAGTGTGCCCTGGCAGCCAGGAGGGCCAACCGTGTCCTGGGGTGCATCAAGCACGGCATCGCTAGTAGGTCAAGGGAGGTGATTGTCCCGCTCTACTCTGCGCTGGTGAGGCCTCACCTCGAGTACTGTGTGCAGTTCTGGGCACCACAGTATAAAAAGGACATGAAACTGTTGGAGAGTGTCCAGAGGAGGGCTACGAAGATGGTGAAAGGCCTGGAGGGGAAGACGTACGAGGAACGGCTGAGGGCACTGGGCCTGTTCAGCCTGGAGAAGAGGAGGCTGAGGGGAGACCTCATCGCAGTCTACAACTTCCTCGTAAGGGGGTGTCGAGAGGCAGGAGACCTTTTCTCCATTAACACCAGTGACAGGACCCGCGGGAACGGGGTTAAGCTGAGGCAGGGGAAATTTAGGCTTGACATCAGGAGGGGGTTCTTCACAGAGAGGGTGGTTGCACACTGGAACAGGCTCCCCAGGGAAATGGTCACTGCACCGAGCCTGTCTGAATTTAAGAAGAGATTGGACTGTGCACTTAGTCACACGGTCTGAACTTTTGGGTAGACCTGTGCGGTGTCAAGAGTTGGGCTTGACGATCCTTAAAGGTCCCTTCCAACTCAGGATATTCTATGATTCTATGATTCTTCTTCTTCTTCTTCGTCTTCTTCTTCTTCTTCTTCTTCATTTTCTTCTTCTTCTTCTTCTTCTTCTTCTTCTTCTTCTTCTTCTTCTTCTTCTTCTTCTTCTTCTTCTTCTTCTTCTTCTTCTTCTTCTTCTTCTTCTTCTTCTTCGTCTTCTTCTTCTTCTTCTTCTTCTTCTTCTTCTTCATCTTCTTCTTCTTCTTCATCTTCTTCGTCTTCTTCGTCTTCTTCTTCATCTTCTTCGTCTTCTTCTTTGTCTTCTTCGTCTTCTTCTTCTTCTTCGTCTTCTTCATCTTCTTCGTCTTCTTCTTTGTCTTCTTCATCTTCTTCTTCTTCGTCTTCTTCTTCGTCTTCGTCTTCTTCATCTTCGTCTTCTTCTTCGTCTTCTTCTTCGTCTTCTTCGTCTGCTTCGTCTTCTTCGTCTTCTTCGTCTTCCTCTTCTTCGTTTTCACATTCTTTTTCATTTATTCTTCGTCGTCGTCTTCGTCTTCTTATTTTTCTCTTCTTCTTCTTCTTCTTCTTCTTCTTCTTCTTCTTCTTCTTCTTCTTCTTCTTCTTCTTCTTCTTCTTCTTCTTCTTCTTCTTCTTCTTGCCTTCTGTGCAGGCCCCTTGACCTTACTCTGTTTAATGGCAAAGCCAGCTTTCAGGAAAATTTGAATTATTTTCTTCCCTTTCCCAAAAACTTCTTCTGCTGTGTTACCCCATACGATGATATCATCGATGTACTGCAGGTGTTCAGGAGCGTTCCCCTGTTCCAGTGTTGTCTGGATCAGTCCATGGCAAATGGTAGGGCTGTGTTTCCACCCCTGGGGCAGTCGATTCCAAGTATACTGAATGCCCCTCCAAGTGAAAGAAAATTGTGGCCTGCATGCTGCTGCTAGAGAAATAGAGAAATATGCATTAGCAATATCGATTGTAGCGTACCACTTGGCTGCCTTTGACTCTAGTTCATACTGGAGTTCTAGCATGTCTGGCACTGCTGCATTTATTGGTGGTGTGACTTCATTCAGGCCCCGATAGTCCACTGTTAGCCTCCACTCGCCATTGGACTTTCGCACTGGCCATATAGGACTGTTAAATGGTGAATGAGTCTTGCTGATCACTCCTTGGCTCTCCAGATGGTGAACTTACTCATGGATAGGAATCAGGGAATCTCGGTTGGTGCGATATTGCCGCTGGTGCACAGTTGTAGTCGCAATTGGCACTTGCTGTTCTTCAATCCTCAGCAATCCTACAGCAGAAGGCTCTTGTGAGAGACCAGGCAGGGTAGACAGCTGCTTAATCTTCTCTGTGCTCAAGGCAGCTATGCCAAAAGCCCACCGGTACCCTTTTGGATCCTTGAAGTACCCTTTCCTTAGGTAGTCTATGCCGAGGATGCATGGAGCCTCTGGGCCAGTCACGATGGGGTGCTTTTGCCACTCATTCCCAGTTAGACTCACTTCAGCTTCCAATATGGCTAGCTCTTGGGATGCCCCCGTCACTCCGGAGATAGAGATGGGTTCTGCACCTTGGTGGCCTGATGGCATTAGGGTACACTGTGCGCCTGTGTCCACTAAAGCTTTATATTTTTGTGGTTCCGGTGTGCCAGGCCATCGAATCCACACAGTCCAGTAAATCCGGTTGTCCCTCTCCTCTACCTGGCCAGAGGCAGGGCCCCACTAGTCCTGGTCAGAGTATCTATCAATTAATTCTTCCAAATGTGAAGCAGAAGTCTCTTTGTCAGGGTCAGGAGTAATAATATTCCTTCTACTGCCTCTGGGGGACTGTCCAACAGAAATTGGGGCAGCAATCCTCCTAGGGGCCCTCTTTGTTGCTGCTGTATCTTTCATACCCGAGCAGCTAGGGCCAAGGTCGGTTCACCGTTCCACTTCCTCATATCTTTCACCGTTCCACTTCCTCATATCTTCCCCGTGGTCACGTAAATAAAACCACAAGGTACCTCGCGGTGTGCATCCCAAATTCTCCCTTGTTTGAGCCGGGGACTGCTGGCACTTGATGGCTGAAAGATTTTTCAGTCTAGGTGAGGACGAAGCTATGTGTTCATCTAACCATTGGGACAGTCTCTCCACAGCTGAAATGCAGCCCCGTACTGGGGCAGAGAGATTTTCTTCATATTTATGAAGTTGATTGGACACGTTGTCCACAGTTGGCCCCATCCCCTCCTCCCAACACATTACTGCCAGTGTGCTGGCATGTGTTGGGGGTGCAGCCCATACAAACTTCCGCCACATGGACATTGTGCATTGGACTTCATCAGGGTCTTTAGGTACCTGGGCGTTGTTTAAATCACTATAAAGCATCTCCAGCACAGCTAATTCCTGCAGCTGCTGGAGGCCCTTATCCATAGTGGTCCATTTGCTTACTTGGTATGCAATATCCTCTTTGTGGGGATACCTTTCTTTCACAGCTGTTAGGATTCGCCTCCAGAGGCTGATAGCTTGTGCCTCTCTCCCAATTACTCTATCAATGAGCCATTCTCTAGAAAGGGATCCCAGCTGCTTGGCTTCATTGCCTTCTAGCTGGTGGGTATTGGCCCTACTATCCCAGCATCGAAGCAGCCAAGTGAGGATGTGCTCACCTGGATGACGACTGAAGTCTTTTCGTATTTCTTGCAGCTCACTCAAGGATAGAGACCGAGTAGTTTCTGATTCATCTATGATTTCAGTCTCTTCTCTGTGATGTTGCCATGATGACGCTGCTTTAGAGCTGCCTGCCTTTTCCTCTTCTCCCTCATCCGTAGGAGGAGCTTCTTCTCTTACTAAACGACCTGATCTCCGTTTCCATTGTTTTATCTTTACTTCAGGGGCGACTGATACCATAGATGGTCGGTCCTCTGGGGCGGTCACAGTGTGTGCTGTCTCATCATCAAATTCAGTAACCTCCCTATCCCCTTGAGGGTGCTGGGTAATGTTAATTGACATCTGATAGGCGTAAGCCAGACCCCAGCAGAGTGCAGCAAGCTGTTGGAGTCCTCTAGTATTGCCAGGGTCAGGGCATACATCTTTCAAACATTCTACCAGTTTTCTTGGATTTTGTACTTGTTCAGGGGTGAAATTTAGAACCATTGGAGGAGAAAACCATGATAGGTAGCTGCCCAAATCCCCCCACACACCTTGCCACCCACAACTACTTTGTCTGGGGACAGGTCCTTGGATAATATTATTAATAAGTTGCTTTACCTTGGGGAAGAAGACAAACACTAGACCTAGTAATAGGAGGATAATATCTGACCAAGAGTATCCAAGATACTGAAAGGCTGCTGTAATTAGCCCACAGGGAGAAAAGTAGAAGGCACCACACCCGATATTATTCACTGATTGACTGCTAGGGGCAAAAAAGAAGGCGCTGTAATTCTTAATATTTTCAATAAGATAATCTCCATGAGACCAGGAGGATAACAATGCCGGGCCTGAATACCAAACAAAACTGAAGGCCAGTATGTTACAGCACAACATGATAAAAAAAAAAAAAAAAAAAAAGCACAGACTTCAACACTTTCTCTGATTGGATGTAAAGGAAAAAAGAAAACAGAGTGGACTACATACAACATATCCACACAGAAGAGTATTACCAGAAAACCGAGCATTATGACTACCAATATGTTAGTTGTAAATACTTCAATCAATGCTATTGTTATCTCAACCCTCGAGCCCCACGTTGGGCGCCAAAAAGGACTGTGGTGGTTTTACTCAGGTGGGCAGCCGAGCTCCACCACAACCGCTCTCTCACTCCCCCTCTCCTCAAAGAGGAAGGGGGAGAAAATACAACACAGAGAACTTGAGGTTTGAGATAAGAAAGGTTTAATTAAAGGGAAAGGGAATAGGGAGGGAAAAAAGAAACAGAAGAAACAATCAGTCCGCGTGGAAGCACAGAGAGAGAGAAAAAAATATTCTTTACTTCCCATCAATGAGCAGTGTTCGGCCACGTCCTGGGAAGCGGGGCCTCAAACACGTAGGATTGTTCAGGAGGAACAGCCCTCTCCCCCACGAGAGCCCCCCTTGTATTGCTGAGTGTGACATCGGGTGTTATGGAATATCCTTTTGGTTGGTTTAGGTCAGCTGCCCCGTCAATGTCCCCTCCCCATCACTTGCCCACCCCCAGCCTTCTGGCTCTTGGGGGCTTGGAAGGAGTCCTGATGCTGTGCCAGCATTACACAGAAATAGGCACAACACTGGAGTGATATCAGTGCTGTTCCAGCTACAAGTGCAGAGTACAGCACTATGTGGGCTGCGGCAGGGAAAAGGTGATTCCAGCTCAGACAGACACAACACATCTACCTCTTCTTCTTCTCCTTCTTCTCCTTCTTCTCCTTCTTCTCCTTCTTCTTCTTCTTCTTCTTCTTCCTTGTTTTCTTAGTCTTCGTCATTTCTTCTTCTTCTTCATTGTCTTCTTCTTCGTTTTCTTAGTCTTGTTGTTGTTGTTGTTGTTCTTCTTCTTCTTCTTCGTTTTCTTCTTCTTCTTCTTCATCTTCTTCTTCTTCGTCGTCGTCGTCTGTTTTCTAATTCATTTTCTTCTTCTTCTTCTTCTTCATCTTTTTCTTCTTCGTTTTCTTAGTCTTCTTTGTTTCTTCTTCTTCTTCGTTGTCTTCTTCTTCATTTTCTTAGTCTTCTTTGTTTCTTCTTCTTCGTCGTCTTCTTCGTTTTCTTAGTCTTCTTCTTCTTTGTCGTCTTCTTCTTCATTTACTTAGTCTTCATCTTCTTCTTCTTCGTTTTCTTAGTCTTCTTTGTTTCTTCTTCCCCTTCTTCTTCTTCTTCTTCCCCTTCTTCTTCTTCTTCTTCCCCTTCTTCTTCTTCCCCTTCTTCCCCTTCCCCTTCTTCCCCTTCTTCTTCTTCCCCTTCTTCTTCTTCTTCTTCTTCTTCTTCTTCTTCTTCTTCTTCCCCTTCTTCCCCTTCTTCCCCTTCTTCTTCTTCTTCTTCTTCTTCTTCCCCTTCTTCCCCTTCTTCTCCTTCTCTCCTTCTCCTTCTCCTTCTCCTTCTCCTTCTCCTTCTCCTTCTCCTTCTCCTTCTCCTTCTCCTTCTCCTTCTCCTTCTCCTTCTCCTTCTCCTTCTCCTTCTCCTTCTCCTTCTCCTTCTCCTTCTCCTTCTCCTTCTCCTTCTCCTTCTCCTTCTCCTCCTTCTCCTTCTCCTTCTCCTTCTTCTTCTTCTTCTTCTCCTTCTCCTTCTCCTTCTCCTTCTCCTTCTCCTTCTCCTTCTCCTTCTCCTTCTCCTTCTCCTTCTCCTTCTCCTTCTCCTTCTCCTTCTCCTTCTCCTTCTCCTTCTCCTTCTCCTTCTCCTTCTCCTTCTCCTTCTCCTTCTCCTTCTCCTTCTCCTTCTCCTTCTCCTTCTCCTTCTCCTTCTTCTTCTTCTTCTTCTTCTTCTTCTTCTTCTTCTTCTTCTTCTTCTTCTTCTTCTTCTTCTTCTTCTTCTTCTTCTTCTTCTTCTTCTTCTCCTGGTAGCTTGGTTTGCTCAGCTACAGCAAGCCGCCATAGATTGCAGAAAGCACAGCCAAAAGCACAACAGACACCAGTAGAGTCAGATCATGCTCCATTTTATTGCCCAAATAGCCTAACTTTTATAGTGAACTTAACAGGGGTGATTGTGTCTCACACAAGATTATTGGTCAAAAGCACTCAGACAAACAACTACAAGAAAACAACCCCACCTGCAAGAAAACAACCCCCTTGTGATTAGCAGTCACCTAGACCTTGTTCTTGAAGCCAGAGACTGGTAACAATATTTTTCTGAATTCCTCAATTGGGCGATGTGGGAACACTGTCATGGGAACTTCTCATAGTTGCCCTGGTAGCTTGGTTTGCTCAGCTACAGCAAGGCATGGGATTTTTGCTGTTTCAAAAAATCCCTCGGGAAGGGAAGGGAAGGGAAGGGAAGGGAAGGGAAGGGAAGGGAAGGGAAGGGAAGGGAAGGGAAGGGAAGGGAAGGGAAGGGAAGGGAAGGGAAGGGAAGGGAAGGGAAGGGAAGGGAAGGGAAGGGAAGGGAAGGGAAGGGAAGGGAAGGGAAGGGAAGGGAAGGGAAGGGAAGGGAAGGGAAGTTATCAGAGTTTTGGTGACATGAGGTGAAGTAGGTTATGTTAGTTGAGGTGATGTGGGTTGAACTGTGGTGATGTGTGCTGAGGTTAGATGAAGTGACATGAGATTAGTTAAAGTGAGGTGATGTGAGGTGAGATAAGGTGAGGTGATGTAAAATGATGTGGGTTGAACTGCTGTGAGGTGAGTTTAGGTGAGGGGAGGTGTTAGGCAAGGTGAGATGAGGTGACGTGAGATGAGGTGAGGTGAGATGAAATATTATGAGCTGTGAAGTGAGGTAAGGTAAACTAAAGTGAGATGAGATGAGATGAGATGAGATGAGATGAGATGAGATGAGATGTGTTAAGTGGAGAGGAGAGGCACAAAGATGTGGGGAGGGAATAGGAGTGGAGGTGAAGTGTGTTGATCTGTGTTGAGGTGACATCAGGTGTTGCCAGGTGATAGGTAATGAGATGAGGTGAGGTTAGGTGAGGAGAAGTAAGGTAAGGTAAGGTGATGTGAGGTGAGATTAGAAGAGATGAGTGACGTGAGTTTAACTGAGGGGAGTTGAGGCGAGGAGAATTGGGTTAAACTGCAGTTAGGTTAGGTTGAGGTGAGATGAGGTGACGTCAGATAAGGTGAGGTGAGTTGAGCTGAGGTGAGGTTATGTGAAGTGCGGTGATTAGAGGTGAGGTAATATTAGGTAATGTGAGATGAGTAGAAGTTAGGTAATGTGAGATGAGTTAGAAAGAGGTAAATTGAGATGAGCTGAACTTATATGAGGTGACGTGATTACAGGTGAGGTGATGTTAGGTAAGGTGAGATGAGGTGAGGTAACCTGAGGCGAACTAAGGTGATGTGAGATGAAAAGAGATGAGATGACATGAGCTGAGAGGAGGTGAAGTGAGATGAGATGATGTGAAACTAGATGAGGCAAGTGGAGGTGAGAAGAGATGAAATGAGACAGGCTGTGGTGAGGTGAGGAGAAGTGAGATGAGGTGAGGTTAGGTGTATTGAGATGAGATGAGGAGATGTGAGTTGAGGTCAGATGAGATGAGATAATTTGTGGTGAGATGATGTGAAGTGAGGTGTGGTGTGGTGAGGTGAGCTGAGCTAAGGTGAGACGCGTAAAGATGGTGAGGTGAGCATTCTGGTGAGGTGAGGACAGATGAAGTAAGGCGCTCACCTCACCACATCATCTCATCTCACCTCAGCGCACTTCATCTTACATAACCTCTTCACCTCACCTTACCTCATTTTGCCTCACCTTATGTCACCTCAATTTACCTCACCTTACCTCACCTAACCTCATCTCAAGTCACCTAATATCACCTCATCTCACCTTAACTAACATCACCTCACCTTACCTTAACAAACATCAACTCACCTTATCTCACCTAAGCTGAACACACTTCAACTCACCTCACTTCACCTCAGCTCAGCTCAGCTCACCACACCACACCACACATAACATTACCTAATCTCAACAATTCTCACCTCACTTCAGCTTGCTTTACCTCACCTCACCTCACCTCACCTCACCTCACCTCACCTCACCTCACCTCACCTCACCTCACCTCACCTCACCTCACCTCACCTCACCTCACCTCACCTCACCTCACCTCACCTCACCATCTCATCTCACTTCACCTCATCTCCTCTCTTCTCCAGTAATCGCCAAATCTGACTTCTACATAGGGCCTCAGAATTAGATTTCTTCCCTGTTTGGAAGGACCCTCCATATCACTTTGGGGGAACTAGTGCTAGAATTAATTAATTATGGAAGTCACATGGAATTCACTGGTTTGGGGAAACAAAATCCAAGTTGGATATTAGAAGGATCAAGAGAAATGGGAAGCTAATACACTGTGACTTTGCTCCCTGTGGAGGATGACATGACCTCCCAGTAGTAAAAGATAAACACTTTGAGCCCAAGGCATCACCTTGAGAAGTCATGGATGGATTACCCACTTCCAACCTGGGAAGTTTGGTGAAAGGCTTTTCTTTGCCGCGTGGATTATTGTTTGCATTGTTACCTGTTCTTGTTCTTTACACGGGAAAAAATGGTGCAGGACAAGTATTCACACACTGTGGATGTAAAATCCTGTCTCATTTAATTGAGAGTTTGGCTAACATAAGTTGGTAAACCTGCTTTGTTCTTACCTTGTGTATCTTGTAGACAGTTGCAAAAGCCTTTACGATTATATTATATGTATAATTTTGTATACTGTAACAGTGAAGGATGTTTTTGGAGGCCTACCTCCTTGTCCTTCTTGGCAGGAGAAAAGGAAATGAATCTCCAAACCCTGCATGGGACTTAATACAAGGACTTAAGTGAGATGGAACTATCGTAACCAAGGGGCATGCACAGCTCTTCCTTCATCAGCTGGTGAGGGAATTAAGATGGTCTTAATAACAAATTATGGAATCTGACCTGAAATGCAACAGTTCTGAATGAATATGGAATATATAATGGCAGCATTGTAGCTGTGAAAAGTGGAATTGAGGCACACCTCTGTTTGGAATATCCTTGGAGTTTAAATGGTGAATTTACTGAAAACTCAAGACCCCTTTCAATGTGAGTATAGTTATAAATGGGATATCAAATGGCATATTCGAATTCCTGATGCACATGCTGGCCACAAAGTCTGAAGGGGAAACAGATCTCATGAATGGGCTTGGTCACTTAAAAAGCTCTAGATAAAACAGAAAATAAACCCATTAAAATACACGACTGACATCACCAGATAGTCCCCTATTTTATCTCTTAGGTGCCAATATATTTGCCACCTGAGCATGCCGGGTGCTCATCCACCAATGCCTGGGCTTCCTGCAGCACTTGCAGCAGGTAGAGCCTAAACAGGAGGACAGTACTAGGGAGAATCAGAGGACCCTGGTACAGGAAGTCAGTTCACTGCACTCAGTGTTCCTGTTGCTCCAAGCAGATATTAGATTTGCTAGATGTTAGATGAAGTTACTTCTTATCAGTTACCTAACAATGAGTGGCAAACAGGTTGGAACCTTCCAGCACAGCACAGAGGCACTCTGCCATGGGTCAGAGATGCCCATGGAGTGATACGGGGAAGGGAGCATTACAAGGGATGTGCCCCGCAGAAGAAATACTTTTGGAGCAGCAGCCTTTGCCTTCTCACCTGCTGGGACACTATGGCCTAGCTGTCAGGGGGAGAAGAGGTGAGTGGGATTGGAGCAGGAAATCTGGCGTGCCTCAGTGGTCACTTTTCAAAATGCACAAGAGGGAGAAGAGATCATTGTGCTGAACTGAAAATGGTCCTAGATTTCCTAAGCCTACGAGGGTGCTCTGTGTCCTCCTCCTCTCCTTCTAGTAGGGGATGTGGACAGCAGCCTGAGGAGCAGCTGGTGCCACACCTTGGTGCACCTCTGTTTGGGAGGGACCAATGCAAGCAGGCTGCTGCAGAGGCCTGTGGAGCACTGTGTGAACACCAGCCCCCATTTGGAGAGGGGTCAGGAGAGGAGTCCAGACAGACCGCCCGCATCCCTAGGTCCTCTTCCCCACTCTGTGATGGGCAGCGGTTTCTTCCACAGGGGCCCAGCACTCCTGGGTTCACAGGTGTTTTTGCAGCCCCGTGCTGAGTACCCCCATTGCACAGCCTGCTGTATGGAGTGGTGGCTGTTTAGCACTGGTAGGTTACCAAGCACCAATACGCTTCTGTCTCACTCTGGTCCTCAGGACAGGGAAAATACAGGAAAAATAAAAAAAAGAAATGGAACAACAACACCAACAACAACAACACAAAACATACCTAAGCAAGCAACCAACCAAGAACAACAATAACATTAATAACATCAACATCAAAAAACATCTCATGAGTTCTTAAAAGGACAGGGAAATTGCCAACTCACCTTCTTCCCATCCTCCAGCACAGTGTGCCTCTCAAGGGATGCAGGCAGTCCTTCATGATCTGATCCTAGAAGGACCTCCCACAGACTGCAGTTCTTCAAGAACTGCTCAATATTTGTCTGTAATACAGGGTGAAATCCTTCAGGACCGGGTGGCTCCAGCACGTCTCCTCCACATGTGGAAGCTCCCACCAGATCACCTGCTCCACCATGGACTCCTCTTCATGGAAGTCAGGTCCAGCCAGGGGCCTGCTCCTGTGTGGACAGCCATGGGCTGCAGCCTCCTTCAGGCCAGATTGACCTGCCTTGGGAATAGGCTGCCCAGGGAACTGGTTGAGTCACCATCCCTTCTTTAAAAGACATTTAAAGTTTAGTGATATGGTTTAGTGGAGGACTTGTTAGTGTTAGGTCAGAGGTTGGACTAGATGATCGTGGAGGTCTCTTCCAACCTAGATGATTCTGTGATTCTATGATTCAGGCCAGCTCCACCTGCTTCAGTATGAGCTCCTCCAGGGGCTGCAGGGTGGAGATGTACTCCAACATGGTACCCAGTGGTCTGCAGGGACACTGCCTGCTTCACCCTGGTCCTCTCCATGGGTGTAAGAGACTGAAAAGCTACAAAAGAATGATGTCTCAAACACCTGGCAGAAAATGAGTGCTATCACGCTAATGAGATGAGATATGGTCAGAAAAGAGGATCCTGAAGAGGGGGGACAGCACTTTTCTGAAGCCTACCTCCTTACCTAAGGGCAAATAAAATTTACTTCAGGGCCTTGGGACACCTGGTTAAGGGATAGGCAGAACAGATAGTGTTTTCCTCTATCCCTCCATCTGCAGACAATAACAAGGCAAAGAACAGGAAGACCCAGCAAAACAATACCTGGCACAGAGCCTGGTGTCAGTGGAAGAACTTTGTTTTTTTTGATCACAGGTCATTTTACAAGACACCAGGCCTGCTGGCAGTGGAGGGGTTCACTTGTCTCTAAGGGGGATCTTTGATTTCTTTCAGGAGTTGGCAGAACACAGTGATAGGGCTTTAAACTAGATTTGAAGGGGGGAAAGGAGTGAAACCAGGCTTGACAGAGACAAGCCTGGGGGTGGTATGACAAAGGTTATAGGACAGTGGGCTAACAAGGTTGATTGGTCTGCCATCCAGGTTGAGTTAGGGGATGGAGAGCCATGCAGCAGCAAAGGCACAAGGGACATGGACAGGTTAGAAACCACAGAAGTGGCCAGGAATGGTCATGCATGAATTAGAGCTTTTCCCTAATTCCATAAAAAGGTAAGGGTAGGGCTTCCCCCAGGGGAAGCTGGGAAAAGAGAGATGGGAGATATGGTGTAGTGAAGAAGAGCTTGACTAGCCCTAGTGCATTTACACTAATGTGCAATCAGGCTGTAGTACATCTACACTATTGTCCAAATAGGCCTGAAGTGCATCTACACTAGAGGCCAGTCAGTCTTACCTCCGTGCCTGGCAAGATCATGGAGCAGATCCTCCTGGAAAATATGCTGAGGCATGTGGAAAATAAGGAGGCAACTGGCAACAGCCAACATGGCTTCACTGTTATAAATGGCTCAGTCTTCAAAATAGGATTATAATCAAAGTTTACAATTTATTAAAGGAATAGAGGTAAGCAAACAGCGCTGGGTGCACCGGGAGTCTCCGCTCTACCAGGATGCACACCAGTTACATCAAGTAGCTGATTTTTATGCTCCTAGACTAATACATATTCACTACTACTTCTAAAAAAAATAGGTTATTATAATTAGCTTCCGGGGTCCAGTCCCTCCTACTGGAGCATGCACATCAGTCTCCGGTGGTCCCCCTGGAGGTCTCTGGGGGTCTTTCATGCTGAAGGCTCGTAGTCTTCCTCTCAGTTTTTTTTCCTTGTCCTTCCCCTTTGTACTCCATGGCAGCATGTCAAAAGCTTACACAGCGTCCCCTGCAAGTTTTGTCTCCTAGCCGTCCTTCAGCTTCTTTTTTCTTCTCCTTAATCTCCTGGCCACCTGGCCAGATATCAGGGGCTTGCATAGTGTCCCATTCAGAAGCCATAACAGTTACTAGTTGTTAGCAGTTGTTCTGAAACCCCCAGACATCAGAGACTTCAAAGAAAGAACATACAAATACAAATAGCTCTCTATTGACACTTCACAAGTTGTTAAAACATTCCTCACAGGCCATTCACAGGGACACTCCAGTCACATCTATAGCAGTGCTAAATCAACCACAAAGAAGGCAAAAAGGCTGTAACTGTTAGGAATAAGAGTTCAGAATAACAAAAGCAAAGAGGCTCATGGATTTGAGGAATATTTCTGAAGATTTGATAAATTGACTATAATGAGGGGGAGACTGGGACACGGGGAGGAAAGGGAAGAAACCAAAGTCAAGGTACAAGAACTATATACATTAACCATTCTGTTTTTCTTAGACTTGTGGTTATACAAGGGTATGTAAGACAGAAGGTCACATTCATCATACCATGCGGCCCTAGCACTGTTCCATACTGACACAAATCAGATGAACGTATATCACATTCACGAAGGGCAAATTGTGCCTGGTGGCCTTCTACAAGGGACTTACAGCACTCATGGATAGGGGAAGAACAACTGACATCTACTCCATAGACTGTCTCACCTACCAGGTACCTCCCAGAAAGCAATCCCAGCCATGGCCACACCACCAGTTGGCATGCACTTGCTAAAGCACTTGCCAAAAGTCTGTGGCAACCTGTACCAAATGCCTCCCCAAAGATGTGGCTGTTCAGGTCTCTGTCTGCAGGGACTGCATGAGCCTGTCGTTGCCAATGGAGGTTTACAGAGATACTGCCTGAGCGAGTTGCGAGCAGGTAGAATGTGGGTGGAACATGGGGGAGGCCTTCTGCAGCATGAGCTGGTTGGCAGGCAGAGTATCTGAGTGATTGTGCAGGGCACTCCCTGCAACCCGTGCTCCTGGGTGGGCTGGGAAGAGGCCTCCCAAGCACAACAGCTCCTTGTAACCCTGTGGATGCTGGCTGTGAGGTCACTTCTGTCCCAGCACCTGGCTGGCCAACAGGAGGGAGGCAGAGCCTCTGAGGTCATAAAGGCCTTCAGAAAGCTGCCCCCAACAGGGTGACACATTTGGGGAGGCCAGGGGAAGCTGGGAAAAGAGACGGGAGATAAGGGGTAGTGAAGAAGAGCTTGACTAACAGAAATAAAAGATTTTGAAGAGGTAGGAGGGGTTCAGGTATGAGACAGCTGCAACACTGACTGTGAAACCATTCATAATACACCCTTTCACCATTTCTAATTAATAACATCGAGCCCTACCCCTTTCCCTAAATGCTACCCCTCACCTTGACAGGAATCCACTGATCTAATCCTTAACCTCAGAGCATTTTTTGAAGCCCAAACCCATAACCTCTTAGTTTTACCCCATGGCTCACCCTAAATCCTAGCCTTTATTCCTAGCAATGAAAGGTTAAGCCTGATCCCTAGCCCTCACCCCAGCCCTACACAAAACCCCAACCCACAAAGCTAGTTCATACCCTAAGTAGCGACCAGGCACCCTAAGAAGAACACCAAACCAGCCCCTAAACCTTTGCCTAGTCCGTAACCCCCAAAGGTGAGTTCTAATCACTAGACCCTAATCTGACTTGACAACAGGACTGTTGTGCCTCAGGACCTCATGGGCCAGCAGGAGCCATGTGGTGGTGAAGGTGGCTGTGAGGTCACTTCTGCCTGAATACTTGATAAGCCACCTTCAGGCACATGGCTAGTGTATGTGATCTCAGCTGCATGTAAGGAATTGAGACCACCAATATTTATTTGGTTTGAATAGTGATAGCCACTCCTACCCTTGTACCTTACACAAGAGGCATAGCTGTCTCCTGTCCATCAGAGAAGCTGAGAGGCCAACAATGCTTCTGGTATTACGATCAGCTTACTTTTATCTGTTCAGCTGCTGGGTCACAGGGAGGGAAGCAGGTGGATATGTTATTATGAAGTCAGTTGTGCCTTAGAAACTCATAATCTGGTACAGCTGTGAATATGGCTGTGAGTTCACTTCTGCCTCTGGAACTGATAGATCATCAGCAGGAATGTGGCTGGGAAAGGGGCTATGAGACTACTTCTTCCTGAAGCAGCTGGTAGCTCAACCTCTTTGCTGTGAAAGATGTATGTAGGCTCTGTGGAGTAACTGCATAAAATGACCAAGAAAATTAAACTAATATTCACATTTTAAAGAAAATGTACAGCACTGAGGAGGCTTTCAGGGTAGGGTGTAGCTGCATTACTTGAGCATTCCCTAGGCTTCCAACCTTAGATGCTATCACACTGAGGGAACCTGGTGTGCTGGCTCTAAGGAACAGTACGGAGTGTAGAGTGGAGTGGAGACACCATAGCTAGGCTGAGACCAGGTGGGGACTTGATTGTTCTTGTGCACACCAAGACCTATAAGCTGCACTTTTGTTACCCTGAGCCAACGACCTGTCATATTTTTGACAAAATGCTGTACTCCGGTGAACTTTTGCTCATATAATATCATTATAATACCAAAACCTCCATCCCAAAAGCTACTCACCTTCAAGGTGCAACCCCCCCTCACTGAGCACACGCTCTGAATTTCTCAGAGCCTATATCTTTAAATGAAGACGGGAAAACTTTTCACCAATCATAACTAAGATATCACAGAATCACAGAATTGAAGGGGTTGGAAGGGACCTTGAAAGATCATCAGATATGCTTGACTAGAGTCACTCAAGCTTCACCTAAAAGATAGAAAATAATATATATTGGCCTAAGAGAGAGGGAATGTTAGAGAAGATACCATCATGAGGGAATATACCATCATGAGGATGTTGTGACTTCTGGGATCAGTCAACAGGCTGAGCCTCTCTTCACCCCCTGCACTGGGGGTGAGATTTGAACACTTGGTTATACTGGGTATCTCCATGGAAACTTGATATAGAAATCTCTATAGAGTCTTTGTGCCTTTTAACGTGTTAATTTCCAGGCTGCGCACCTGTGTATTTCATGCATGCTAGCTTGCTTTTTGGTTTCAGTTAGAACAGAGTTAATTTTCTTCCTAGTAGCTGGTAGGGTGCTATGTTTTGGCTTAGGATGAGAAGAGTACTGATAACACCCCGATGCTTTAATTGTTGCAGAGCAGTGCTTATACTAAGCCAAGGACGTCTCAGCCTTTTGCTCTGTCCTGCCAACAGGCAGGCTGGGGGTGCAGTAAGAGCTGGGAGGGGACAGACCCAGGACAGGTGACCCAAACTAGCCAAAGGGGTATTCCATCCCATCTGACATCATGCTAAACAATATATAGGGGTGGCTAGCCGGGATGGGGGGCCGGCTGCTCAGGGTTAGGCTGGGCATCGGTCAGCGAGTGGTGAGCAATTGCATTGTGCATCACCTGTTTGTACACATTATTAGTAGTAGTACTATTATCATCATTGTTATTATTATTATTGTTGTTGTTATTATTATTATTGTTATTATTATTTTCCTGTCTTATTAAACTGTCTTTATCTCAACTCATGGGCTTCACTTTCCATTTCTCTCCCCCATCCCAGAGAGGGAGGGGGGAGGGTGAGCGAACGGCTGTGTGGTGTTTAGCTGCCAGCCGGGTTAAACCACAACACTTTTGCAGACAGTAAATTATCGCTGGCAATCAAAGAACCTGTGTACTTGTTGCTGTAATAAATTGCATTTAATTGCATTGTTCCTAGCCGTGAATAGTTCTCGTTGAACACAACTATAGTAAGGGTGTGTTACGTTGTTGGTGAGTCCATGACTGTGATAGTTTAGTCTGACCAGACCCACATCCGTAAATACATTATTGGTGAATCTGTGACCGTGATAGTTCAATACCCTGAATCTGACTTGACCTGTAACGGTTAATTGGTTACACACTTTAACATGACAGGCTCACATCTGCCTGGTCCCTGATGGGCCAGAGATAGATACCTGGTTGGTACATTGATTGTGAGACACCCCACCCCCTCCACCCTCCCATCCAAGTACCTGGTAGGCCCATGCAGGAAAGAAGGCTTGGACATGAGTTGTCTTGTCCATTCTGCCTGAGTACATGAGTGGACAGCAGTAGGCTTTGAGGTTACTCAGAGCTAATCATGGTGAGGTTACCTCTGTCTGGTCAGGTGATAGGACAATAAGAGTGGTGAGTTTCAGTCACTTCAGTTCACACTGAAGCTTCAGTGTTCCCTGGTGCAAACATGCAGGCATTTGCCTGAGGTATTTCCTTTCATTTAGCTGATGTACAGCCTCATTTTGACTTGGTGGGCATGGCTGAGTTAACTAGCTATTGTGAACTGGCCAGCACCTTACATGTTGATCACAACTTTAATTTCTGGAAGGTGTGTGTATGTGGAGCAACTTTCTCCAGTTTCATTGCAGTAAAGAAAACTGAGAATAATGTATTAGAAGAAACAGCAACACAGCGCTCATGCTTTCCCAGGTGAAAAAGCCATCAGATGAGAAGCTGGAGGAGTTCTGGATTGACTTCAACACTGGCAGCCAGAGTGTGACTTTTTACATAGACAGTAGCGAGATAATAGTAAAGCCCAGGTGGCCTTGGGTTAGCCTAATATACCAGGTGGATGTTCCTCCAGCCTTGCTGATGTGGCGGTTTTGGTTTTAAAGGGTGCTCTTTGGGACTCCGTGAGGCTGTTGAAAGATGCAGTCAGCAGTTACAGTCTGAAGGGTAAGATTTTTGCAACCGGCATTACCCCTTGCTTGGCTGTGGGCTCACAAGACATAGGGAGCCAATGTAAAATATCAGCATCACCAAAGAGTTCCCATGCCTTCCCTTCTCCATGCCATGTGCTCTGTCACCTTGCACCAGCTCTGCTTGTTGGACCATCTGTGGGCCCATTTAGCACAATAACCTGACCCTGCCTGCCCCCTCTAGCCCACCCCAAAAAAGAGTTGGAGCATCTCAGTCAGGTCTGGCAGCAACTACAGTGGAAGAGGAAGGCAGGAGAGGAGGGACTTATGCCCCTGGGAGCAGAGGAGGGAAGTGGAAGGAGAAGGGGAGGAGGGAAGAGCCCCTTGGCTAGGCTGGCTCAGCCTGTGAGATTAGTGTAAGGGAAGATCTATGCTAGCTGCTTCAGGCCCTACAGAAGCTTATTTTCTGGATGGTGCCTGGGAAATGGCTACGCTGCCATTAAGAGGAGGACTAAAACAGTGATTGAATGTACCCAGGGCAGGGGAAACCATAACAGCTACTCAAAAAAAAAAAAAAAAACAAAAAAACAAAAACAAAACAAAAAAAAAAAGTACTGTGTTCAGTTTTGGGCCCCTCGCTACAAGAAGGACATCGAGGTGCTTGAGCGGGTCCAGAGAAGGGCGACGAAGCTGGTGAGGGGCCTGGAGAACAAGTCCTACGAGGAGCGGCTGAGGGAGCTGGGCTTGTTCAGCCTGGAGAAGAGGAGGCTCAGGGGCGACCTTATCACTCTCTACAGATACCTTAAAGGAGGCTGTAGTGAGGTGGGGGTTGGTCTATTCTCCCACGTGCCTGGTGACAGGACGAGGGGGAATGGGCTAAAGTTGCGCCAGGGGAGTTTTAGGCTGGATGTTAGGAAGTACTTCTTTACTGAAAGGGTTGTTAGGCACTGGAACAGGCTGCCCAGGGAGGTGGTGGAGTCACCATCCCTGGAAGTCTTCAAAAGACATTTAGATGTAGAGCTTAGGGATATGGTTTAGTGGGGACTGTTAGCGTTAGGTTAGAGGTTGGACTCGATGATCTTGAGGTCTCTTCCAACCTAGAAATTCTGTGATTCTGTGAGTTGGGACACTTGTTTGAAGGATGGTTTCCAAGATGAAGAAAAAAAATAAAAACCAAAATGAAATATGGTAAAGTTTAATAAACAATAAAATATACTCCACAACTGTATGCTAGTGTCCTGTTTTCAGTTAGGACAGAGTTAATTTTCTTCCTAGTAGCTGGTAGACTGCTATGTTTTGGCTTAGGATGAGAAGAGTGCTGATAACACCCCAATGTTTTAATTGTTGCAGAGCAGTGCTTACACCAAGCCAAGAATGTCTCAGCTTCTTGCTCTGTCCTGCCAACGGGCAGGCTGGGGGTGCAGTAAGAGCTGGGAGGGGACAGACCCAGGACAGGTGACCCAAACTAGCCAAAGGGGTATTCCATCTCATCTGACGTCATGCTAAACAATATATAGGGGTGGCTAGCCGGGATGGGGGGCCGGCTGCTCAGGGTTAGGCTGGGCATCGGTCAGCGGGTGGTGAGCAATTGCATTGTGCATCACTTGTTTGTACATATTATTAGTAGTAGTACTATTATCATCATTGTATTATTATTATTGTTATTATTATTTTTCTGTCTTATTAAACTGTCTTCATCTCAACTCGCAGGCTTCACTTTCCCGTTTCTCTCACCCATCCCAGAGAGGGAGGGGTGAGAGTGAGCGAACGTCTGTGTGGTGTTTAGCTGCCGGCCGGGTTAAACCACAGCTAGGTGCAAGCTGTTTCCAGTGAAGTTTCCACAAGAGGTAATCTTATAAGAAATGTTTTAAATAGGCAGATATGAAATGTTAAATACAAACACAGTTAAAGAGCTGGCTAAAGAGACAAATGGACTACATAAAGACAGGGCAATCTTTTAACTTCCTGAAGTTCGAAGCAGTAACTGGAGAGTTATCAGAGTGAACAGAGAATAAGGGCAGAAGGGAAAATGAAGAATGATGGAAAGTGCTTATGTCCACATTGGCTGTTGAAAATATTACTTAGAAATGGTCATTTTGTCTGGATAAGTGAAAATATATTAAAGAATAGAGAAATTAAATACATATTACGATCGACAGAAAATAGTGGTAAAGAAGTTACAGGAGGAGATCAAGATTTCTTGATACGCTCCCTGGAAATTCCCATTTTGGCATGATGGATAAACATTGTAATATTATTAAGATGGTTCAATCATTTCAGCTAATGAAGGGGATCCTGTTCTGGGTTAACACCAGACAGCAAAAAAAAAACCACCATAACAGCTGCTCAGTCACTCCCAGTGGGACAAGGGTGAGAATTGGAAAGGTACAATTGAAGAAGCTCACAGAATCAGAGAACAGTAGAGGTTTGAAGGGACCTCTGGACAGCATATGGTCCAAGCCCCCTGCTCAAGCATAGATCCAGTTGCCCAGGATCATGTTCAGGCTGCTTTTGAATATCTCCAAGGAGAGATATTCACAAAATCTCTGGGCATTCTCTGCCAGTGCTTGGTCACCACCATAGTAAAAACGTGTTGTCTGATGATCAGTGGGAGCTTCCTCTATTTCAGTTTGTGCTCACTGTCTCTTCTCCTATCACTGGACACCAGTGATAAAAGCCTGTTTCCATCCTCTTTGCACTCTTCCATGTAGTATGTCATAGAATCCACAGAATCATAGAATGGCAAGAGTTGGAAAGGACCTTAAAGATCATCTAGTTCCAAACCCCCCACCACGGCCAGGGATGCAACACACTAGATCAGGTTGCTCAAGGCCTCATCTAACCAGGTCTTGAACATCTCCAGGGATGGAGCATCCACAGCTCTTCTGTGCAGCCTGTGCCAATGTCTCAACATCTTCTGAGTGAAGAATTTCCTCCTAACCTCTGATCTAACCTCCCCTCTTTTAGTTTAAAACCATTCCCCTTGTTTCATCACTATCTGGCCAGGCAAAAAGTTTCTCTCATCTGTTTTATAAGCCCCCTTTAAGTATTGAGAAGCTGCAATAAGGTCACACCTCTAGATGCATGGGAGAGGCAGGAGGAGCTTTTGCAGCAGCTCTGCTGCTGCTGCTCCTCTCAGTCATTGCCAATCCTTCACTGCTAAGCTTCCCCTAAATCCCCTGCTCCTTTCAGTTGAGCCCCTGCTGCTTTTTAACAGGCAGAGCCTCAAAAGAAGACCAAAGTGATGCAGGCGAGGAAGAAGCCCTTGTCAGGACACAAAGTGCAAAGGGCAAGGAAACACAGTATGTTTCCTATGCAATGCTCCCTGGGGAAGCCAGGCAAATGGGATCTCAACCGTCACGACAGATGCTGTTAGAACACCTCTTTTAAAGGCTGCACTTGCTGCAAGTCATCGTACCCGTGCTTTCATGCTCAGCTCCAGCCAATCTAATGGCTGTGCCAGAAGGGCTGTCCTTTAAGTGCTGCCCAGGTGCTTCCTATCCCTCCCTTCCTTTTGATGGTCTCAGCAGAAGTACTGAGGCCACGCTGTAAGATCGTTTACATACCACTGACTGCAAGGACACCACCACTCTCTCCTGGCAAACTAGCTGCTTTACCTGGCAGAATATCATAGCCTGCCCAATGGTGATGCTGCCGTAGATGTTGCACAGGGCCTCGTACTTCTCGTCTCTGTTCCTGTACATGAAGTAGTACTGCCTGATATTGCTCAGGGTCAGCTCTTCCTGACGGAGCTTTATTATGATGGGGTTGGAGACAATTTGCATTGCAAAATTCCACACTGTTTCCTTGAAGGTTGCAGAGAAAAGCAGCATTTGGCAGTCCCTAGGTAAAGCCCTAGAGCTGAAAAAGGATTTATTAATACTGTGTTTGCAGTATTATTATTCCAAAAGGCATACTACACCCAAAAAGCACCCAATTCGCAGCTGGTCTCATTCTTTGCACCTGCAGACATCGCTCACACACAGCATTTGCACATGGACGGGTCCCCTTGACTTTGGAAAAAGCTTACGTTTCAATAATGGAAAAAGCGAGCCTTTTGTGAATGTGCTTCTATCCAGGCCAGCTTTGGTTGTATTCAGAGGAACAGCAAATGAAACACAGCCACTAAAGACCTATCCCCATCTGAGGTTCAGAGGCATTAAGCCCTATTATGGAGCAAGAACCTGAAGAGTTCCTGCCCGAGGTTTGACTTTCAGTGTCTTGTAACGGGATCGGAGTTACCAACTTCCTGCTTCCTGGGACTGCTGAAAATACTTTGAATGCAACCAATTTGAAATAACGGCAGCAGAAAGCCTTTGAAATTGGTAAACCCACTCCCTACATCATGCCAAAGAGAGCCCGAAGAAGAACCTTTGGCAAGCCTTTAGCAGAGTTCAGCTGTACGGGCCCCTCTTCTAAGGAGAACTTTTTCCACCTCCCTTTCAGGTAGAAGGGATAAACCCAGACCATCTAAAAACAGTTTTCCTTTAAAAAGGAGTAGCTAGCAGCTAGCCACAAGGTGCTCTTCTCCAGCTCCCCAAACATACCAGCTGAGCTGAGCACACAGAGGAGGTGGGAAGGGCTGAGTGTGACGCTCATTTCTCTCACTACCTCTGTCACCAGGAAACTGCAGCTCCTGTCAGCCCGGGCAGTGGGATGCTGATGGTCAACCACTGACCCTGTCTGGCAGAGCAGCCTGCTGCCCAGAAGTCCTCATTAACCTGTACCATGCCCTGAAGAAAGGCTGTTTCAAGCTATTTTATTTGTGTCGCCTTCAACACAAGGCACTTCAACACCGTATCACAGAATATCCTGAGTTCAAAACGGCCCACAAGGATCATCCAGTATCAGCTCAAAGGAAGTTAAAGTGAGCTGAAGATCTTCCTATTCATCTGCCTAAGGGCTACAGTTTTAAAGAAAGCCACATCTCAGGACTAAGCAGACCTGAGCCTGCCGATGTGCAGGAAAGAACTCATTCCCACATCAGGAAAAGCCTTCTGCATCAAAGGGATGCTCTTTCCCTGTTTATTCGGCTGGTTTGGTGGCTGATTTGCTCAAAGCTGAGCAACCAGGAAAAAGCGGGGGAGGAGGATTTACTTGTCTACGTTCTGATCAGGAGCAAAGCTAGGTCTGGCCAAGGACATCCAAGGGATGTAGTAGTCAGGGACAATTTCTTTGGTTCCCTTATTCTGCAGTTTCTTCCACACAAAGTGGCTTTCTTTCTTCATCTCTCCCCCTCTCTCTCTTGTCTTTTCCTATCTCTCTTGTTCTATTTCTTTCGCTACCCAATGTATCTAAGGGCAGCCATTTGCCGAGGTGATCGGCTCCGGGGCAGACGCGTTCTGCAGCGGAGCGGGGGATCGGGCCAGACAGGGTGTCCTGGTTTCAGTTAGAACAGAGTTAATTTTCTTCCTAGTAGCTGGTGGAATGCTGTGTTTTGGCTTAGGATGAGAAGAGTGCTGATAACATCCCGATGCTTTAATTGTTGCAGAGCAGTGCTTACACCAAGCCAAGGACGTCTCAGCCTTTTGCTCTGTCCTGCCAACAGGCAGGCTGGGGGTGCAGTAAGAGCTGGGAGGGGACAGACCCAGGACAGGTGACCCAAACTAGCCAAAGGGGTATTCCATCCCATCTGACATCATGCTAAACAATATATAGGGGTGGCTAGCAGGGGGGAGGGGGCCGGACTGCTCGGGGTTAGGCTGGGCATTGGTCAGCGGGTGGTGAGCAATTGCATTGTGCATCACTTGTTTGTACATATTATTAGTAGTAGTACTATTATCATCATTGTATTATTATTATTATTATTATTTTATTATTATTGTTATTATTATTTTCCTGTCTTATTAAACTGTCTTTATCTCAACTCATGGGCTTCACTTTCCATTTCTCTCCCCCGTCCCAGAGAGGGAGGGGAAGGGTGAGCGAACGGCTGTGTGGTGTTTAGCTGCCAGCCGGGCTAAACCACGACAGTCTTTTTGGCGCCCAACGTGGGGCTTCTTCAGCACGACCCACCTCCTCCTCTGATGATATCCCAAAGTATTTGCCTTCTGGCCAGTCCATAATCACTTCCAATATTCCTGGGCGACTGGGGTTTCCTATTCAAGCCCGCTGAGTAATCAGTGCAACCCACTTGCTCCATGTAGCATCAGTTGCATGATGCTTAGAAGAGACCCTTCCCTTGAACATCCAGCCTAGTACCGGCAATCGGGGTGCTAGGAGGAGCTGCGCTTCAGTACCGACCACCTCCAAAGCAGATCGAACTCCTTCATATGCTGCCAATATCTCCTTTTCAGTTGGAGTATAGCGGGCCTCAGATCCTCTGTATCCTCGACCCCAAAACCCCAGGGGCTGACCTCGAGTTTCCCCAGGTTCTTTCTGCCAGAGGCTCCAGGTAGGGCCGTTCTCCCCTGGCAGAGAGTCTTCTGCCAAATCTAGGTATAGAGACGACAGAGACGACGACGACGCTGGACCATCAAGGATTCAGGAGGAGGAAGATGAGGATGCCGAAAAATCAACAGTAACTACCCGAAGCCTAAACGAGCGCGAGCTACGAGATGTGCGAAAAGATTTTGGTCGTTGTATAGGTGAGCAGCTTGTCACCTGGCTGCTCCGGTGCTGGGACTCTGGAGCCAATTGTGTGGAATTAGAAGGCAGGGAAGCCAAGCGGCTGGGATCCCTTGCTCGAGGCGCCGGCATTGACAAAGCAATTGCAGATGGAGCACAATCCACCAGCCTCTGGAGGCGTCTCCTCTCAGCTGTGAGGGAAAGGTATCCCTTCAAGGAAGAACTTTTATGTCTACCAGGCAAGTGGACCACTGTGGAGAAGGGAATCCAGTACCTGAGGGAATTAGCCGTACGGGAAGTGATTTATGAGGATCCAGACCTCAGACAAACATCCAAAGATCCAGATGAAGTCAAGTGTACACGACCCATGTGGCGGAAGTTTGTACGGAGTGCACCATCATCATATGCCAGCTCATTGGCAATAATGGCCTGGAAAGAGGATGAGGAACCCACAGTGGATGAAGTGGCTAAACAACTCCGGCAGTACGAAGAAAGTCTCTCCTCTTCCTTACAGGCCTGCATCTCAGCTGTGGAGAAACTTTCCAAAGAGTTCCACCAACTTAAAGAGAATCTATCTTCCTCCCCACCTGAACCAACCAGTGTCCAACGACCGAAAGAGAACACTTGGGAGAAACTTTCTGAAAAGGTTCACCAACTTGAAGAGAGATTATTCTCCTTCGTACCTGTACAAAGCAGTGTCTCAGCTATCAGGAGTAGGCGTTCATCCACACAAGGAAGACAATATGGTGGGTAGTCACCCCGTGCCACCCTGTGGTTTTACTTACGAGACCATGGAGAGGACATGAGAAAATGGGATGGAAAATCTACCGCAACCCTAGAGGCACGGGTACGTGAGTTGCAAAAGAAAACAATCAGGAAAAAGGGATTCTCTGAAAAGTTTGCTGCTCCAACTTCCAGCAGACAGTCCTTCAAACACAGAAACGAAGAAGATTCTGACCAGGATTAGGGGGGCCCTGCCTCCAGCCAGGGGGAGGAAAGGGACAATCGAGTTTATTGGACTGTGTGGATTCGATGGCCTGGCACATCACGCGCACAGAAGTATAAGGCTTTAGTAGACAACGGTGCACAATGTACTATAATGCCATCGAGCTAACTGATCTAACTGATTTTGTTCTAACTGAAACCAGGACACAGGGCTAATTTTTCCGGCATCGAGCATACTTGAGGGAGCCGCCAGGACCTGGCAGTCTTCGTGAGGGAGGCTGACGAGGCGAAGGCAGAGCCAGCAGCGCCCCCTCCCCAGCCGTTCAAAAGCTGCCCCTAGGGAGAGTGACCAGGACGGGCAAACAGGGCGTGGCGCAGCAGTTAGCACAGGCAGGGCGAGCAGGAAGGGCAGAGCGTTTCCCCCACCCATACGAACACCTCCTTAATGACAGCCCTTAGCTAGGCGATAATGGTCTCCACCAGGCACAGTGCCCTCTCCAGGAAGTCGTTACACACCCAGACCGACTACCCGTTAAAAAATGCAGCAGTTCAGGTCACCGGGTGCGGGGAGTGTCTGAGCCTGTTGCTGCCATAGGCGGGAGGCAGAGAAACTGCATGCGTGAGGTGCGAGCAGCTGGATGACCTGGTCCACATGGTGGCGGAGCTCAAGGAGGAGGTGGAGAGGTTGAGGGATATCAGGGAGTGTGAGCGGGAGATAGACTGGTGGAGTAACTCCCTGCAGGGCCTCAAGGAGAGGTACCGAGGTGAGACACCCCAAATGGGGGTGGACCCCCTGCTCTTTCGCCGTCGGGCAGAGGGAGGGAATCTGGGAGTTGAGGAGGAATGGAAACAGGTCCCTGCTCGACATCGCAGGCGATGCCCTCCCCTTCCGGCCCCACCTTCCCAGGTGCCCTTACACAACAGGTTTGAGGCCCTGGAGCTCGACAGACCGGTAGCTGAGGAAGAGGTAGCAAGTGTTCCCAGGAGGATGCCTAGGGCGAGGAGGTTGACTCCACGCCTCAGGACTGCCTCCATCAAGAAAGACAGGAGGGTTATTGTTGTTGGAGACTCTCTTCTTAGGGGAACAGAGGGCCCTATTTGTCAGCCTGACCCTACCCGTAGGGAAGTCTGCTGCCTCCCTTGGACCAGGGTCAGGGATGTTGCCAGGAAGCTTCCCAACCTGGTACGCCCCTCTGATTATTATCCTCTTTTGATAGTCCAGGCGGGCAGTGACAACATTGAAGAGAGAAGCCTGAAGGCTATCAAAAGAGACTTTAGGGGGCTGGGACGGTTAGTGGATGGAGCGGGAGTGCAGGTGGTGTTTTCATCCATCCCTACGGTGGCAGGGAGGGGTACGGAGAGGACACGGAAAGCCCACCTGTTAAACACGTGGCTCCAGGGCTGGTGCCAACACAGAAATCTTGGGTTTTTCGACCATGGGGCACTTCACTCAGCACCCGGCCTGATTGCCGCAGACGGGTCCCTATCTTTTAGGGGAAAAAGGGTCCTGGGCCACGAGCTGGCAGGGCTCATTGATAGGGCTTTAAACTAGGTAAGAAGGGGGATGGGGCTGAAGCAAGGATTGTTGGGGCTGTGCCAGGGGGAACAATGGCAAGGCCGGAGGATAGGGCAATGGCCCAGCTGAAGTGCATCTACACCAATGCACGCAGCATGGGCAACAAACAGGAGGAGCTGGAAGCCATCGTGCTGCAGGCAGGCTACGACTTGGTTGCCATCATGGAGACGTGGTGGGACCAGTCTCATGACTGGAGTGCTGCTATGCCTGGCTATAAGCTCTTCAGAAGGGACAGGCAGCACAGAAGGGGTGGCGGTGTAGCTCTCTATATTAGAGAGTCTTTTGATGTTGTAGAACTCGAGGCTGGGAACGACAAGGTCGAGTCCCTTTGGGTTAGGATCGGCAGGGACAACAAGGCTAGTGTCCTGGTCGGGGTCTGCTATAGACTGCCGAACCAGGATGAGGAGACGGATGAGGAGTTCTACAGGCAACTGACAGAAGTTGCAAAATCTTCAGCACTTGTTCTCGTGGGGAACTTCAACTTCCCTGACATATCCTGGAAGCACAACACAGCCCAGAGAAAGCAGTCTAGGAGGTTTCTGGAGAGCGTGGAAGATAGCTTCCTGACGCAGCTGATTAGTGAACCTACCAGGGGTGGTGCCCTGCTAGACCTTCTCTTCACAAACAGAGAAGGACTGGTGGAGGATGTGATTGTTGGGAGCTGTCTTGGGCAGAGTGACCACGAAATGGTGGAGTTCACTATTCTTGGCGAGACCAGGAAGGGGACCAGTAAAACCACTGTATTGGACTTTCGGAGGGCTGACTTTGAGCTGCTCAGGACATTAGTTGGTGGAGTTCCTTGGGAGGCGGTTCTGAAGGGCAGAGGGGTCCATGAAGGCTGGGCGCTCTTCAAGAGGGAAATCTTAATGGCACAGGAACGGTCTGTCCCCACATGCCCAAAGATGAGCCAGCAGGGAAGAAGACCAGCCTGGCTCAACAGAGAATTGTGGCTTGAGCTTAGGAGAAAAAAGAGGGTTTATAATCTTTGGGAAAGTGGAAAGGCCACTAGGGAGGACTATAAGGATGTAGCGAGGCTGTGCAGGGACAAAATTAGGAAGGCCAAAGCTCATCTGGAGCTCAATCTGGCTACTGCCATTAAAGATAACAAAAAACTTTTTTATAAATACATCAACACAAAAAGGAGGACTAAGGAGAATCTCCATCCTTTACTGGATGCGGGGGGAAACTTAGTTACAAAAGATGAGGAAAAGGCAGAGGTTCTTAATGCCTTCTTTGTCTCAGTCTTTAGCGGCAATACCGGTTGTTCTCTGGGTACCCAGTACCCTGAGCTGGTGGAAGGGGATGGGGAGCAGGATGTGGCCCTCACTATCCGCGAAGAACTGGTTGGTGACCTGCTACGGCACTTGGATGTGCACAAGTTGATGGGGCCGGATGGGATCCACCCAAGGGTACTGAGAGAACTGGCAGAGGTGCTGGCCAAGCCACTATCCATCATTTATCAGCAGTCCTGGCTATCGGGGGAGGTCCCAGTTGACTGGCGGCTAGCAAACGTGATGCGCATCTACAAGAAGGGCCGGAGGGCAGAGCCGGGAAACTACAGGCCTGTCAGTTTGACCTCAGTACCAGGCAAGCTCATGGAGCAGATCCTCTTGGGAGTCATCATGCAGCACTTGAAGGGCAAGCAGGCGATCAGGCCCAGTCAGCATGGGTTTATGGAAGGCAGGTCCTGCTTGACGAACCTGATCTCCTTCTACGACAAAGTGACGCGCTGGGTGGACGAGGGAAAGGCTGTGGATGTGGTCTACCTTGACTTCAGCAAGGCTTTTGACACCGTCTCCCACAGCATTCTCCTCAAGAAACTGGCTGCTCTTGACTTGGACTGGCGCACGCTTCATTGGGTTAGAAACTGGCTGGATAGCCGAGCCCAAAGAGTCGTGGTAAATGGAGTCAAGTCCAGTTGGAGGCCAGTCACTAGTGGCATTCCTCAGGGCTCGGTGCTGGGGCCGGTCCTCTTTAATATCTTCATCAATGATCTGGACGAGGGCATTGAGTGCACCCTCAGTAAGTTTGCAGATGACACCAAGCTAGGTGCGTGTGTCGATCTGCTCGAGGGTAGGAAGGCTCTGCAGGAGGATCTGGATAGGCTACACCGATGGGCTGAGGTCAACTGCATGAAGTTCAACAAGGCCACGTGCCGGGTCCTGCACCTGGGGCGCAATAACCCCAAGCAGAGCTACAGGCTGGGAGATGAGTGGTTGGAGAGCTGCCAGGCAGAGAAGGACCTGAGAGTGATGGTTGATAGTCGGCTGAATATGAGCCAGCAGTGTGCTCAGGTGGCCAAGAAGGCCAACGGCATCCTGGCTTGTATCAGAAACAGCGTGACCAGCAGGGCTAGGAAGGTGATTGTCCCCCCGTACTCGGCTCTGGTGAGGCCGCACCTCGAGTACTGTGTTCAGTTTTGGGCCCCTCGCTACAAGAAGGACATCGAGGTGCTTGAGCGGGTCCAGAGAAGGGCGACGAAGCTGGTGAGGGGTCTGGAGAACAAGTCCTATGAGGAGCGGCTGAAGGAGCTGGGCTTGTTCAGCCTGGAGAAGAGGAGGCTCAGGGGCGACCTTATCGCTCTCTACAGATACCTTAAATGAGGCTGTAGTGAGGTGGGGGTTGGCCTGGTGACAGGACGAGGGGGAAGGGGCTTAAGTTGCACCAGGGGAGTTTTAGGCTGGATGTTAGGAAGAGCTTCTTTACTGAAAGGGTTGTGAGGCATTGGAACAGGCTGCCCAGGGAGGTGGTGGAGTCACCATCCCTGGAAGTCTTTAAAAAACGTTTAGATGTAGAGCTTAGGGGTATGGTTTAGTGGGGACTGTTAGTGTTAGGTCAGAGGTTGGACTCGATGATCTTGAGGTCTCTTCCAACCTAGAAATTCTGTGATTCTGTACAGCTGAAGGCAGAAAGGACTCAAGGCAACTACTAGGAGAGGTCCCTTTACAGTGAGCGTGACAGAGCGCTAGAAACGGCTGCCCAGAGAGGCTGTGGAGTCTCCTTCTTTGGAGACATTCTAAACCCACCTGGATGCCATCCTGCACAGTGTGCTCTAGGTGATCCTGATCAGCAGGGTAGTTGGACTAGATGAGCGTCAGAGGGCCCTTACAACCTCGCCCGTTCTGGGATCCCGTGATTTTTGCTAGGGAAATTTGTTTCCTCAGGCACAGTGCCTTTTGCTTCTGTGCCCAGCTTGCAACTGAGAGTTGAAATTACATAGGATGCTTGAGACTCAAGACTTTTAAGTGCAGCACCCAGCCTGCGTAGGTGATTCTGAACCCAGAGAGGTGCCTTGCCTTCCCAGGAGCTTTTACGGCACCAGAAACTAGCGCAAGTCACAGCAAACAGCTGGAGTCTCTGCATGTGCTTCCCAAAGCTGGCCGGATGCTCCTCAAAGCAGAACGTCAGGATACCTAGGGCCTGGCTAAATCCACTGCTACCAAGTAAAAGTACCCTCCTTTAGCTGGCAGCTTCGTCTGCTTCCAAGCTTTCTATCCAACCTCCCTGCTGCTGGGACGCTACCTGGGTGTTTACCAGCCCACGACAGCGGCCACAGCGGGTAGACCACCGTTGAGACTGGGACAAAACCAGAGCTCTGTCCATGGACAGCAGCTTGAGGGTGCAGCCAAACCTCTGCCGCATGGCCTTTCCCCTTCCTACATTACCTGCAGGTACTTCTCTGCACCATTAACTCTGCTCAACATCGCCAACACAAAAGCTGCCGTTTTCCCTTTCCCTGACTGGCTCTGTGCAATCAGGTTTTGGGGCCTGCAAGGCAAAGGCTGCTTAGCTGAGCACAGAGGCTTGGCATCCCCGCACTGGCACCCCGACACCACGGTGCCGCAGGGGAGCCAAGGCGGTGGTACCGGTCTGCTCACCCGGGCGGCCCCGGTACTCACGGATGGGCCAGCATCATTGGCAGAGCTGTCTCCTGGATCTTGGACGGCCTGTTGAAGCCCATGGCATAGACCCCCTGCAAGAGCTCCTTCTTCCTGTCCAAAAGCACCAAAAGTGACCGTTCCACAAGGAATGGCTAACAGCGCCCAGGGGCAGCTCCAAAGCCCACCTGCCTTGGGGCTGCCGCCTACTCACAGGTGCAGCTCCTCAAAGCTTTTCACCGAGAAGAGAGGCGAGTTGGGGTCCTGCTGCAGGATCTCCACGTGATGGCTGGACTCCACGAGGGACGTGTGGATCAGCTTGTTCAACAGGGAGCTCTCCGCCACGTCCACTAGAGAAGGGGCGGGCTCGTGACAAGCCCCAGTGCCCCTCGGGTCCCCCGTCCCACACGCACGGGGCTCTCCAGACATCTGCCCCCACCGCCCCTGCCACCGCCGGCTCTTCGCCGAGCTCTTCTCCTGCGCAACCTACCTCAGGCCCGAGGAACCCGGCTGGACTTCATGGGAGCCTGGCACCCTGCCCCAGCCCACGCCTCTGCTGCCCTCGCCTGCTGCCAAGGCTCCGGGAGCTGCCGCTCCCCCAGCCCGGCCCCGGGGGTGCTGGCCCTGCAGCCTGCGCGCAGGCGCCGGGGGACAAGGCCCGGCGGGACCCACCTCTGCCCTCCTCCTCGCTCTCCTCGTCCTCGCTCGTGCAGGTGGGCTCTGCCACGGGACAAGACACACGATGCTCAGCACCTCCCCGCAGCCCCGCCTGGGCCAGCCCCGGCACACGGGGCCCCGAGGGTGGCCGGCCCTCACCCCGCTGCCGACACGGACACAGCTCCCGGCACCGGCCCGCACACCGCTGCCGGCGGCCAGGCGAACCGCACAGCCCGCACAGCCCACACAGCCCGCGGCACCGACGGCAGAGGCAGCCCGGGCCAGGGGAGCGCGTGGGGGACAGGCTGCCCGGGGACTGGCTGCCCAACAGGAGGCTGCCCGGGCCCCGCGCCCGCTCCCACCGCCGGCGTCCCTGGGGAGCCGGTGCCAGTGCACAACAGCCCTCTGGGTGAAGAACCTCTTCCAGTCGACTGGTGGCTAGCAACTGGGTCACCCATCTCCAAGAAGGGCCAGAATAAGTTTAATATTGTCTTTTGTAATATTTGTTTGGAATTGGAAATTGTTACAACGAATGTCCGTGTTAGCTTCCTTGACAAAAGTGCATGGCAAGGTATTGAGGGGTACATACCATAAAGACTGGGAAGAAAAATATTTGTATTAAGTAAAAGAATTTACTAGATTTTCCAGAAAAGGGGGGGACTGATATTGTATAAACTCAGGCTCTGCAGTCTATGCCTCTGAGAAAGCAGATTTAAGAAAGGAAAGAAAACTGCTGCACATCAGCACCAGTGAGACAGAGGAGTGATAAACAGCCCTGCAGACTCCGAGGTCAGTGCAGCAGGAGGGCAGGAGGTGCTCCAGGCTCACAGCAGCAGTTCCCCTGCAGCCTGTGGAGAGGTCCCTGGTGGAGCAGGCTGTCCCCCTGCAGCCCATGGTGTACCACAGCGGCGCAGAGCTCCATGATGCAGCCAGGGAAGGAGCCCACAATGGATCTGACCTGAAGGAGGCTGTGGCCTGTGGAGAACCCCTGCTGGAGCAGACTCCAGGTCAGACCTGCAGCCCGTGGAGAGGAGCCTCTGCAGGAACAGGGGACCTGGGGGGAGCTGCCACCCATGGGGTCCCATCCTGGAGCAGTTTGCTGCTGATGGATGGATCCCATGGTACGGACCCATACTTGGAGCAGTTCTCGAAGTGCTGCTGCCTGTGGGAAGCCCACGCAGGATCCTTTTTGGAAAGGACTGCATCCCATGGGAGGTATCCCACTTTGGAGCAGGGGCAGAGAGTGACCGAGAAGGAGTGGCGGAGACAAAGTGCCATAAACTGACCACAACCCCTATTCCCTGTTTGTCTGTGCTGCATGGGGGGGAGCAGGTGGAAGAGAGCGGATGGGGTGGAAGGTGGTTTTAATTTGTTTTCTCTGTTTCTCACTTCTCTAGCTTGTTAGTAACAGGCAATACATTTCTCTAATCTCTCTCCACTGAGTCCATATTGCCCGTGGCAATCTCCTTGGCCTTATCTCAAGCCATGAGCCCTTTTCATCGTATTTTCTCCCCCTTTCCCTTTGAGGTATGGGAGTGAGAGAGCAGATGTGGTGGAGCTCAGCTGCCCACCTGAGTAAAACCACGACACTCTTGGAGGAGGAGGTTATCACCAATGCATTCCGGGAAGCTCTTAGATTGCTTATGCCCTGCTGTGCTGTCCCTCCAACAGATGTGCAGTGGTTGACGTCTCCCATGAAGACCAGGGCTTGTGAATGTGAGGTTGCTTCCAACTGCCTATAAAAGGCCTTATCTGCTTGGTCTTCCTGGTCGGGCGGCCCGTAGACAGCCTCCATTGTACTGCTACCTCTCTTGAATCCACCCTTAGTCCCATGCTTCACTTTGCCCCGATCTGCCCTAAACTGGGGGCATATGGCAGGTGGGAAGCGTGGGAGGGGGAATCTGCCCAACAGAGAAACACAGGCCTCTGGGCTCCCAGCTTTCCCCTCAGCCAGTCTGCTCACTGCAGTGGTGCTGCCAGAAAGGACCCAGGCATTCCAGTCACCAGCAGAGGAGAGGGGCACACACCAGCACACATATGGTAGCTTTGCTGAAGGTGTTTATTGCAGACGGAGGGGAAATGGGCCATATCATCCAGAGGATCTGGCAGCACGATCCAGGGATGACCGTCTCTTCATGTAACTGGGGGGGGACAGGATGGGGGTTCATCACAATCTGTGGGCCTGAAAGACAAAGCGCAAGACGCGATCGCCCAGCATCCGTGGGGACACGAGAGAGGCCTCGTCCCCACCAGGTCTCTCAAAAGATCAGAGGATGAAGCAGGGAATCGGAGCCCACCCCCAGCCCCCAATACACCCCCAGCAGGACTCGGCTCTCTTGGGGTCCGTACGGCACCCAGAGCCCCTTGCCCAGCGTGCAGCTACCCTGGGGTGCCCGTAGACCTCTGGACCCAGTCCTATGGGGATCCTGGGGGTCTGTATGGCATCAGAACCCCTGTCTACACTGCATGCTAAGCCTCTGGGTCCATCCAGCCCACTGAGCATAAGGCCCAGGGACGGTTCTGTCCAGCCGCAAAGTTCAACAAGGCCAAGTGCAAGGTCCTGCATCTGGGCTGGGGCAGTCCCAAGGACAAACACAGGCCAGGTGAAGAACAGATTGAGAACAGCCCTGAGGAGAAGGACCTCGGGGTGCTGGTTGACGAGAAGCTTGACGTGAGCCAGCAATGTGCACCTGCAGCCCCAAAAGGCAACTGTACCCTGGTCTGCATCAAAAGCAGCGTAGCCAGCAGGGCAAGGAAGGTGATTCTCCCCCTCTGCTCTGCTCTGCTCTGGTGAGACCCCACCTGGAGCCCTGTGGTCGGCTCTGGGGCCCCCAGCACCAGAAGGACATGGACCTATTAGAACAAGTCTAGAGGAGGGCCACAACGATGATCAAAGGGCAGGAGTGAAGACAGGCTGAGGGAGCTGGGGTTGTCCAGCGTGGAGAAGAGGAGGCGCCAGGGACACCTCATTGTGGCCTCTCAGTACTTAAAGGGGGCCTGCAGAAAAGCTCTGGGGGGGCTCTTTCTCTGCGAGTGTAGTGATAGGACAAGGAGTAATGGTTTTAAACTAAAAGAGGGTAGGTTTAGATTAGATACTCAGAAGAAATTCTTCACTCGGAGGGTGGTGAGGCTCTGGCGCAGGTTGCCCAGAGACGTGGTGGATGCCTCATACCTGGAAGTGCTCCAGGCCAGCTTGGATGGGGCTTTGGGCAACCTGGTCTGCTGGGAGGTGTCCCTGCACATGGCAGGGGGCTTGAAACTAGATGACCTTTAGGGTCCCCTCCAACCCAAAACATTCTGTGATTCCATGATCCCGAGACAGATCATGGCTAATGCCCTCTATTGCCCCCAGCCATACACAAGTTCTGCCCAGCACAGAGGCCTCTGGGGTTTCCTGGAGTAAAGGATCCTTTGCGGGGCCAGCGACACACCAGTGCTGCTCACCTAGGCATAGAGATCTGCAGCCAGGCGTTTCTTGCGCACTGCTGCCACCACCTCGACAGGCACAGGCTGCAGAGCCCTCTTCCCTCGCAGAAACTTCAGCTGCAGCAGGAGAGAGATTGTGAGACCTCAGTGGACGCCGGGATGAATTCAACCCAGCAGGTGACAGCAGGGCACGGGGGAGGCAAATGGCCCCGCAGTTCTCAAGACTGGCTCCAGCCCAAGGCCACCCCGATACTCACTTCCAGATCAAAACCTCCACTTGCTGCAAACTCAGAGTCTTTCAGGAACTAGGAAAGGAGAATGAGGGGGTCAGTCTGGATTGGTGCTTGATGTGGAAGGATGAAGGGGGCACAGGTGTCCCCAGTCACCCCTACTGCGTAGCTTCCCCTCGGTCTGCAAGGGAAAATCCCTTCTGCTCCCCACAGACCCGTTGCTCCCCAGCTTCATCTGGAATAGCTGTTGATGCAGGGACCTCGGGTGGGGATGGAGACAAGGATGTGGGGACCAAAAGACAGGGCACAGAGGGGATTCAAACAGAGGGAATTTGCAGACCCCAAGAGACTACTGGGCTGGGGGTGCTGAAGTTATGGGACCGTGTGGGATGCAAGTCAGGGGATAAGGAATTCAAATAGAGCGAATGTGGAGACTTCAAGTGACGTGATTGGTGTGGGCTGAAGGAAGAGGCTTGAGGTGGACCAAAACGAGGGGACTGGGAGGACTGCTGGGGGGGTATTTGGAAGTGGGGGTGAAAGGAAGGGGACACCACAGCAATGGATTAGCTGAAAGGCAGAGGACTGAGAGGAAAGAATGAAAGAAAGGCATTGGGAAAGATGAAAGGTACGGCACTGGGGAGCCTAGACAGGACATGGAGGAGATCCAGGGAAAGGGACACCTTGGTGGGGACCAAAGGCGTTGGGGCGGTGGGCTTAGGAGGGGTCCCCAGAGGTCTCTGGAGAGAGATCTCCAGACTCTTTGGGCATCCCACACACCTGACCAGGAGTGGAGGGATCACCTGGACACTTCATGGAGGTTTTGCCAAAGTCTAGGTGTCAGGGAGGGCGCAGTGCCCCCGGTCAGTGGGGTCTCCTCCCCAAGAGCTGCCCATAGCATGAAACCCATCCCCATAGCACTGGGGCTCACCAGAGCATCTGCTGGGAGGCATAGCATGGCGAGGAGCAGGGCCATGCTGAGCAGGGCGATCTTCATCTTCCTCCGTGGTCTACGCAGTCCCGGATGAGGCTGGAGAAAGTGAGGAGCAAGATTTATCTCTCGCAGGACTCCCCACTGACCCCGCCCCGAGAGCCCAGGGGCAAAGCCACGCTTGGCATGTACCAGCCCTGGCAGTGAGCTCACCGCTGGCAGAGACTGACCCACACCTCCGCCACTCACCCAGCCACCTTCTGTGGCACCAGGCCAGCTTCCTGCACAGGGCAGCTCCACAGGGACGGCTCCGGGCATCAGGGGGTGGCGAGGGGGTGGTCAGACACCCTGCAGTGAGTTCCCCAGCAAGAAACCATCCTCCAACAGCCCCTAAAGCCACATCTCCCTGTCTCCCAGTGCCCCTCACCTTCCAGGCCAGGCTTACTCCCCAGGACTCCCCCAGAAATGATGCAGCCTCAAATTAAGGGACTCTAAGCAGAGTTGTTTCTGACCCCTCTGCAGTCCCTTGAGTGAATGGCACGCTGAGACTGACTCCTCTTCTTCAGGCACTGGGGACACTGGCATTAGGGGACACTGGGAAGGTAGGAGGACAGCTGGGGGGCATGGGCAATGGGGACAGCCGGGTGACTGAGAACTTGAGGTCCAGAGGGTGATCAGGGTACTGGGAGGCACTGGCCGTGAGGAGCACTGGTGAATGCTGGGCACCAGGGGATGAGGACTCTGCTTGCAGGAGCTGCTGGGGTCGGTCGAAGAGCACAGCTCCAGCCCAGACCATCTCCAAGTTACTGCAGGCCCCAAACTGGTCCCAGTCTCCAGCCATGGCCCCCGAGGGAGGACAGACAGCACAAGGGAACAAGCCCTGCCCTGGTCCATGCCTTGCCACTGTCTGGGGGCACCATGCCCTCCTGGACACCTGGGCCCAGTCCTTCCCTGCAGAGCTGACCCCCACGTGGCGGGTGCCAGTGCCCCATCCCCAGCAAGGCTCCAGCTCCCCTTCCATTCCCACATGGGGCTCAGCCAAGTCTCCCCAAAGGCCTTGTTCCCAGGCAGTGTCCCTGCAATGCCCCTCGCCCCAGCAGGGGCTAGCCCTGTCCCTGAGCAGGATGAGGCCATTCAGAGGGGACGCGATGAGGCAGGCACTTGTCCCCGGGCAGCTGCTCAGACCTAATTGCGGGAGCAAATTTTCTCTGGACAGGGAAGAGAGGTTTGACTCCAAAGCATCTCTTATAAGCTGTGTATGCCCAGGGCCCGTGGGACAAGGAGCCCATTCAGGCAGCACGGTCCTTCCAGACAGGGCCTGAGCAGGAGGAGGTTGCAGCAGGACGTGGGGCAGCCTGGGCTCCCTCCAGCATTGGCAGTCAGCAGAGCCCATGGAGGGGGGCAGCCCTGGTATGGTAGAGGAGGAGCACATCCTGGAGCAAGCAGTCAACTGGAAGATTTTCATTTTGGCTGCTTCTGCTTCTTGCACTACTTGCCAGATAGCTGAATTAGCTTATCAGTGTTGCATTATTTATTATATTTAAAAACAAAGTGACATTATTAAAAGTGGTCTTCAGGGAGATCCCATCTGCTGGTTTAATGATATCTAAAAATAAATGTTTGTGGAAGAGGGGAGAGATATGCCACTGTTAAAAAACATAAACATTTCATTTCATGAAATCTTCCAGTTGACTGCCTATTCTTTGGTAAATTTCCAAAGCTAATATTCAACGTGATCTGCAGGGGAGGAAAACAAGATATGGGACATCTGGCTTCCCTGTTCTGCATGAGGAGGCAAGCATGGGCTGGAAACCACTCTGTCTCAGGGTCACTGGGGAGCTCTCCTTGCTCTCTGCCCTGCCATCAGATTTCTCCAAAGGAAAGTGACCACCCGGCTGTCAGGCTGCTCCCAGAGGACTGCCACTGCCTCTGGGCTCCAGCCTGTCCCCAGGGCAGCGAGGGAACCGCAGCATGCCAGGTGCTCCAGGATGTGCCCCTCCACTACCACACCAGTGTGTCCCTGCACAGCCTCACTACATCCTTATAGTCCTTCCAAAGATAATAAACCCTCTTTTTTCTCCTAAGCTCAAGCCACAGTTCTCTGTTGAGCCAGGCTGGTCTTCTTCCCTGCTGGCTCATCTTTGGGCACATGGGGACAGACCGTTCCTACGCCATTAAGATTTCCCTCTTAAAGAGCGCCCAGCCTTCCTGGACCCCTCTGCCCTTCAGAACCGCCTCCCAAGGAACTCCACCAACTAATGTCCTGAGCAGCTCAAAGTCAGCCCTCCGAAAGTCCAATACAGTGGTTTTACTGGTCCCCTTCCTGGTCTCGCCAAGAATAGTGAACTCCACCATTTCATGGTCACTCTGCCCAAGACAGCTCCCAACAATCACATCCTCCACCAGTCCTTCTCTGTTTGTGAAGAGAAGGTCTAGCAGGGCACCACCCCTGGTAGGTTCACTAACCAGCTGCGTCAGGAAGCTATCTTCCACGCTCTCCAGAAACCTCCTAGACTGCTTTCTCTGGGCTGTGTTGTGCTTCCAGGATATGTCAGGGAAGTTGAAGTTCCCCACGAGAACAAGTGCTGAAGATTTTGCAACTTCTGTCAGCTGCCTGTAGAACTCCTCATCCGTCTCCTCATCCTGGTTCGGCAGTCTATAGCAGACCCCGACCAGGACACTAGCCTTGTTGTCCCTGCCGATCCTAACCCAAAGGGACTCGACCTTGTCGTTCCCAGCCTCGAGTTCTACAACATCAAAAGACTCTCTAATATAGAGAGCTACACCGCCACCCCTTCTGTGCTGCCTGTCCCTTCTGAAGAGCTTATAGCCAGGCATAGCAGCACTCCAGTCATGAGACTGGTCCCACCACGTCTCCATGATGGCAACCAAGTCGTAGCCTGCCTGCAGCACGATGGCTTCCAGCTCCTCCTGTTTGTTGCCCATGCTGCGTGCATTGGTGTAGATGCACTTCAGCTGGGCCATTGCCCTATCCTCCGGCCTTGCCATTGTTCCCCCTGGCACAGCCCCAACAATCCTTGCTTCAGCCCCATCCCCCTTCTTACCTAGTTTAAAGCCCTATCAATGAGCCCTGCCAGCTCGTGGCCCAGGACCCTTTTTCCCCTAAAAGATAGGGACCCGTCTGCGGCAATCAGGCCGGGTGCTGAGTGAAGTGCCCCATGGTCGAAAAACCCAAGATTTCTGTGTTGGCACCAGCCCTGGAGCCACGTGTTTAACAGGTGGGCTTTCCGTGTCCTCTCTGTACCCCTCCCTGCCACCGTAGGGATGGATGAAAACACCACCTGCACTCCCGCTCCATCCACTAACCGTCCCAGCCCCCTAAAGTCTCTTTTGATAGCCTTCAGGCTTCTCTCTTCAATGTTGTCACTGCCCGCCTGGACTATCAAAAGAGGATAATAATCAGAGGGGCGTACCAGGTTGGGAAGCTTCCTGGCAACATCCCTGACCCTGGTCCAAGGGAGGCAGCAGACTTCCCTACGGGTAGAGTCAGGCCGACAAATAGGGCCCTCTGTTCCCCTAAGAAGAGAGTCTCCAACAACAATAACCCTCCTGTCTTTCTTGATGGAGGCAGTCCTGAGGCGTGGAGTCGACCTCCTCGCCCTAGGCATCCTCCTGGGAACACTTCCTACCTCTTCCTCAGCTACCGGTCTGTCGAGCTCCAGGGCCTCAAACCTGTTGTGTAAGGGCACCTGGGAAGGTGGGGCCGGAAGGGGAGGGCATCGCCTGCGATGTCGAGCAGGGACCTGTTTCCATTCCTCCTCAACTCCCAGATCCCCTCCCTCTGCCCGACGGCGACAGGACAGGGGGTCCACCCCCATTTGGGGTGTCTCACCTCGGTACCTCTCCTTGAGGCCCTGCAGGGAGTTACTCCACCAGTCTATCTCCCGCTCACACTCCCTGATATCCCTCAACCTCTCCACCTCCTCCTTGAGCTCCGCCACCATGTGGACCAGGTCATCCAGCTGCTCGCACCTCACGCACGCAGTTTCTCTGCCTCCCGCCGATGGCAGCAACAGGCTCAGATGCTCCCCGCACCCGGTGACCTGAACTGCTGCATTTTTTAACGGGTAGTCGGTCTGGGTGTGTACCGACTTCCTGGAGAGCGCACCATGCCTGGTGGAGACCAGTATCACCAGAGCTGCTGCAAAAGCTCCTCCTGCCTCTCCCACGCATCTAGACTCGCAGGAGTGTGGACTGGCTGTCGGTGGAGATGAGCAAGGATGGGCACCAGGTCGCCATGCTGACGGCAGAGCTGACCATAGTGCAGAGGGCTGATGTGATTCAGATTCCGCGATGGGAAGGAGAAGGTTCTCATCACCACAAACGTCTGTGCTAGAGGTACTGTATCCTGAAAAGCAATACCCTCGCAGCGTCTGCAGTGTGGGAATCCCCTTGATTTGCCCCATGGCCCATCAACTCGCAGGGGACACACGATGCTGCTTCGTTTCTGGTGACACAACCTGTGCTCCGTGGCCTCTACATGTAGGTCTTTTGTTGCCTTGACATGTCATTGTAGTGTGTGCTGCAGAGCCAGGGCTGACCGCTTTATACTGCAAGTGGACTAGCTCCGATCTGGACGCGGGTGATTGCCTTCGGATCCTGGTTGCGAGAAACCTCTCTGTCTTTCAGGGATTGATGTGGCACAAGTCACCATAGTGGTGAACTTCAGCCTCCCTGTTAATCAGGAGAAGCAGCTGGATTTTGAGACCTACCTGCACTGCATTGGGCAAACGGGCTGCTTTGGGAAGAAGGGCATTGCCTTCAACATGGTGGAAAGGCAGACCACGTACCTCGTGCACAGTATAGAGGAGCATTTCCGTGAATATCCTTGTGCCCAGCTCTGATGCTGCAAAGAGCTGAGGTACACGTGGATGAGAAGTGCATTGGGAAGCATTAAGGAATGTCAGGAGTGTGGCCACCTCTTGCAGCTGCTCTGGCCCAGGACCTCCATGCCTGGTTGCTGAAGCACAGCACAGGCCAGTACAGACCAGTACGGTCCTTGTGAGCTGCTGAAGCCCAGCCTGGTGCCTGGGCACCTGGGGTCTCTGCACAAGCTGAGGGATGCGTCTGCCACTTTACCCTTTAACCCAGGCTCAATCAACAGTGTCACAGAACACATGTCCCTGAGACCAACACGCACAGACACACAAATATACAGACACAGACACACAAGCACACACAAATCCCCTTCTCCTCGTTGGCTGGCAGAGAGTCACTAGTGCAAGCACACACATGCACTTCCAGGTCCAAACACACACAGGTGTTTGTGGGTCAGCAAGCACCATCCCAGCCCCTCTATTCTCCTAGTGTCCCTGACCAGACCCTTGCCCTCTGACAAGTCCCCTACTTGCTGGCTGGTCCAGCCTGGTACTCGCACGGACTCCACCCATGCACCTGATACCCTGGCCTGGGCCTGAGGGCCCCCGCAGTCACTAGGTGACCCAGGCTGAAGTTTTCAGGTGAATACACACACACACACACCCTCCATACCCACACAGTCTGTAGAAGGTACAGATGCTCACCTCTGCCTCCAGCAGCTGTCACTTCGAATTCATCATGTACACACACACACAGTCACAGTCACGCCAGTGCCCCCCCAACAGATGTTTTTTTGGATGCACAGCATCCCCAGCCCAGTGGCTGGGAGCTGAAGAATCGTGCTTGCTGCAGTATCTGCAGTGAGACCCCTGCAGTGGCTCCAGTAGGTGGCAGCCGAGGCCAGGGGCAGCCTTGTCCCTGTCTGACTGCAGGAGTTGGCACCAGTTTTCATTCACGCACAGGTCTCAGCAGTAGCTGGTGAGAAGGTACTGCTGTATGCACGCACGTACACACACACACACACATACCAGGGATTGAGTGTGAGATCACAGAAAGACAGAAGTGGGAAAAGATTTAAGTAGGCATAAGACTACAAGACAGACCGTGGCGATCAGTGTTGGGGCTAAACCAAAGAAGCACACCGACTAGCCCCATTTCACATGCAAGTGGCCGCTTCTGTGCCCTTTCCAGCTTACCCCCTCTTTGCACCTCCCACCTCCCTTTCCTCCTGCACGTCTCATCATGGGTTTGTACAGCCCTCCCAGTTCCCACACCCCTTCCAGTCCAGGTCCCTCTGGCTCACAGCCTTACCAGCTGTAAAGTGCAGGTGGTTCTTCTGGGAAGTGGCACCTGTAATTTCTCAATAGCCCACCGATTAGTGTGAGTGGTGAGGTTAGTTTCTCGTCATTGTCTCATTGGGTTTGTCAGGTCTGTGTCAGGTGTTTTGTTGCTTGTTTCCCCCTTTTCCCACGTTGCCCAGTTGCCAAGGTCCTTGATCGGATAACCTCTGTGGAATAAACATTCTGAGCTCCATCAGTCAGTGTGACTGACCAGTTTGGGTTCCCATCACTATGTACGTCTCTTACCATTTGTCGGTCAGGTTTGTGTCTGTTGTGCTCTCTCAAAGTTTGATTATCTTTTGAACTCCGCAGTGTGGAAATGCCATGCTGAGCACTTTGGGTAGCTTTTCAGCCCAGAGCGAGGTTAGCACGTGCACTGAGCCAGGAAGCAGTATCCCAGAGGTGGCCAGTTGGTCCTGAGATAACTGGAATCTGTCACTTCTACCTATACCTCTACTCAACTGGGTTTGATGCAAACAGCTGGGCAGGTTTCTAACCTCTCACCTCCGTCACGTGCTGAACAGCTCACAGCTTGTTTTATGTCATCTGTGGAAGGCAGAGCCGAGAGTCCTGGGCATGGCTGCCAGGGTTTGCCACTACTAGCAGCCCCCGAGCAGCAGTGCTATGCCTTTGCTAACTCCTGCACAGGCTGGTGCCTGGCTGTACTTGGCAGGCACTGACATTTGTTTTCTTTCTTCAGAGACCCAGATCAAGAGGCTTGACCCAGATGACATGGATGAGCTGGAACAGCTGGACAACTGAGCAAAATGTCAGGATTTGGTCCAGTGAATCCAAGTTTTGGTTTAACATGGATGGGAAAAGGTTTGGGAAATCTCCCAGTTTTCTTCAAAGTTCCTGAAGATGCTTGGTTTTGTTGTGATGTTTTACAAAATGGGAAGATGGGAGGGGAGCGGGGCGAGAGTGGGGGGAAAGACACACACGACCCTCATCCCTCAAAGTTTTGGGATTCTTGCGATTGTTTATCTGGTAATAAAACTTCCTTGGTTTGTCTCTGAGGTTTTTATAGCCATAATTTTGTGTGTCATGATGAATCACCTGAAAACAGAACATGTAGGGGTTTAACAACATGGACCTTTTGCACACTGGAACAGGCTCCCCAGGGAAGTGGTCACTGCACCGAGCCTGTCTGAATTTAAGAAGAGATTGGACTGTGCACTTAGTCACATGGTCTGAACTTTTGGGTAGACCTGTGCGGTGTCAAGAGTTGGACTTGATGATCCTTAAGGGTCCCTTCCAACTCAGGATATTCTATGATTCTATGATTCTATGATTCTATGAGTAATGGATTTCAACACAGGGCTCCAGGTGTCCCAAGGCCCGTGTTCGGTGTTGAAAACAGAGGCAAAGAAGACATTAAATGTCTGCTTTGTCTGTGACCCTATTTGTGAGGTGAATAATAGACCAATGTTACTTGTAGTCCCTTTTTTGGTGTTGACATACTTTAAAAAGCCCTTTTTGTTGCCTCCCACAGTACTGGCCAGCTTCAACTCTGAGTTTTGGCCACACATCTTTTCTCCTTCCAGGCACACAGCATTTCTGTAGTCCTCCCTTGTCACTTGTACTTGCCTCCAGTGTCCATAAACTTTCCTTTTCCACCTAAGCTATAGAAGAAGATTCCTGCTCAGCCAAGCCAGCATTCTGCCCTTCTTGTTTAACATCTAACACTTTGTAATCACCTGCTCCTGTGCTCTTAAGAGATGGCTCTTAAAAAGTGACCAGCACTGCTGGACCCCATCACCTTCAGAAACAGATTCCCAAGATTCCTTATGAAGTGGTTTATAGCCTGACATCTGTTCTCCTTATATCCAAGGATTACATTTTGAGTGGAGTTTTTCTCCTGTCACCAAAGATTTTAAACAACAAATCCTGGAGGCACCTTTCCCCTTCGTGCCTGTACCAAGAAGTTAGCTTCAGTGTGCATTAGGAATTTCTGTTAGGAATTCATTAGGAATACTGTTTGTATTGACAGTTGGTATTCCCAGTTAATGTCTGTGAAGTTGAAGTCACCCATAAGGATCAGGTTAGCTGATCTAGAGACATCCCTTGATAATCTGTGACCTTCAAGTTCCCAGTCTTCATACCTATTGTATAAGGGCACCTGGGAAGGCGAGGTAAGGAAGGAGAGGATTTGCTTGCTGCCCTGACCAGAAAAATTCTTCCATTCCCCCTTATTCCTAGATTAACCCCTCATGTCCAGTAGTGAGAGGGTAGGGAATCTATAGAATCATATGTTACGACTGGCCAATGCCTTTGTTCCAAGGATGGTAGAGTACAATTCCACCAGTCAATCTCCTCCTCAGACACCCTGATACTCCTCAGCTTAGTTGCTAGCATATGCCACTGTCCATGGTGTGGGCCCTTGGGTGCCTCCCTAATAACCCTGACATGTCTCTCTAGGAATGTGGTTCTGCACCCCAAACTGCCGGCTACCCTCAGCACTCGTGGGTCCCATCAGAGCTCATCATGGACTTAAGTATGTCCTGTTTGCTCAAGCAGCCCCTCACCTGATGGTACTCAACCAAGGTTAAATCTTTTATTGTGTAAGTCTTTTATTGTATAAGTATTTGGGGGAAAATTGTGTGCTGTCTTTGGAAATGAAAAAGATTATCAGAGTCGGGATGGGATGCTGTTAGAGGGACACAAATGCCTTCTGTCACAAACACTGTGCCAGCACAGGCACCTCCACCTGCAACTCCCTCAGTGCTCCACACTGTCCATGGTGTCCAAGTGGGCTGAAGCCAGCTTTGCCCCACTCCTCCCCTTTGTGTCCCCTCGCTGCTCTGCACAGCCTCAGGGTTGCTGTCCTGGCGGGTCTGAAGGTGCTGTCCTGTGTGGAGACTGGGAGGTCATACAGCTGCAAGGAGGCTCTCCTGTGGCTGTAGATCATCCTGCTTGTACTGAGTGGCCCAGGGGAACAGCAGCCCTTTGCTGTGGTTGGGAGACAAGTGCCAGGGCCAGGCTGGGGCTGCCCAGTGAGCTGGCAGTAGCACAGAAGAATGGATGGCTTTTGTGAAGGTCTCTGGCTGCTGGAGCAGCAGAGATGGAGCAGAAGGCTGCACTAGACTCAGGCCTAGGTCTCCAAGCTGCTTCCAGCCCTGTTGGTCACAAGCAAAATGCATGTGCAGGGAGGGAAGGCAGGCTGGAAAAAGTGCAGATTTGGCACCTGACTGCTCTCCCACCTGCTGCTCCATCAGCGCCATCAGTGGGCTTAACCCTGGAGGCAGTGAAGCACCCCACAGCCCCTCCTCAGCAAGATGGGGCAGTGGGGAGAAAACATAAGATTGAAGCAAACTTGTGTGCTTGAGATAGGAGCAGTTTAATGGCATGAAGCATGAAGATGAAGGTGAGACCTGCTGTGTGAGGTCTCATATGGGAGCTACAGAGCTATGTACCCATCCACTGCCTCTACAAACATTTTGTACAGAGTACTGTTTGTCTGCAGGAGTACTGTTTGTCTCTCTAGTAGAGAGGCATAAATTCCATTGCAGAAGATATTTTTGAAAGCCCTTTCATTTGTACTTCCTGAAAATACAAACCTGTTCTTGTCATTACCCCCCTCCCTGTAGTCCTTGATCTGAAAACTTGGAAGGGTTGACTTGGATTTGGAGAGAATCCTCACCTTTGGACCTAGTGCTTATGGACATGGTTTAGTGGGTGATGTTAGTAGTAGGGTGATGGTTGGACCAGATAATCTTGAAGGTCTCTTCCAACCTTAATGATTCTATGATTCTACGATAAAAAGCATACGTAGGGTTCTGCATTTCCTGCATGTCTGCAGATCTTGGGCCTTTGTGAATTAATCTTTTGATTTTGATAGGGGTTAAGCTGCAATGCTACTTTTCCCCAGGGCATATGTGTGAGATGGCCATGGTCTGTTGCTTCTCCTTTGATCGATTTGACTATCTGCGCTGTGCAGGCTGGCAGGGAGAGATGCCATGCTGGTGAGCAGCAGTAGCAAGAGAGCCCTGCACAGACTTGCTCATCCTGCTCACATGAACATGGTACTTTTTCAGGCAGACAACTCTGGTGCCAAGGTAGGTGGGATCTGTTCCATTTTAACAATATAGTCATATGAGTGCCCAGGGTGAGCTGGAGGAGATTCACACACACGCACAGCACAAAATGATAGCAGAGCCCTAAGACAGGGCAAAAGATGGCTCATGGTGCAGAAGGCTTTTCAGGATTTGGGTACTGGAAAAAACATAATCTCTGTAAAAACACAGTTCTGTTTCTGTATCCCCTCTTCCCTGTGGAGTACATTTTTTTCATTGTAATGAGCCTTTCTTGTGTTACTGGATGACTGTCAAAGAACAGTTTGCTTCCCTTGGAAAGCCAAGACTTACCTACGGATGGAGAGCTGTCAGCCCAGGAAGAGTGGTCCATGTACAGCTATAGAAATATATGGAAACCATCTTAGAAAATTACACCTGTGCTCAGAATTGTCCAGAAATAGATCATGAGTTAGAGCTGAAAAGACACAGGCAGTGTCCTTCCTAGTGGAGAAAAAGGCAGCAGAGTTGTTTAATTTTACCATTAGTATGCTATTCAAAGTAGTACTTTTGTTTGTTTGTTTGGTTGGTTGGTTGGTTTAGTTTGGTTTGCTTTGCAGCCCTGATGAGAAGGACCTGGGGGTGCTGGTTGATAAGAAGCTCAACATTAGCCAGCAATGTATGCTTGCAGCCCCAAAAGCCAACTGTACCCTGGGCTACATCAAAAGAAGTCTCACCAGTGGGGCGAGGGAGGTGATTCACCCCCTCTACTCTGCCCTCATGAGACCCCTCCTGGAGCTTTGTGTTCAGCTTTGGGGCCTCCTGCAGAAGAAAGACTTGGACCTATTAGAACAAGTCCAGAGGAGGGCCACAAAGATGCTCAAGGGACTAGAGCACCTCTCCTGAGAAGACATGCTGAAGGAGTTGATGAGGTTGCCCAGAGAAGTCATGGATGCCCTCTCCCTGGAAGCATTCAAGGCCAGGTTAGATGGAGCTTTGAGCAAGCTGATCCACTGGGAGGTGTCCCTGTCCATGGCAAGGGGTTGGAATTAGATGATCTTTAAGGTCCCTTTCAACCCAAACCATTCTATGATTCTATTTGCTTTGTTTGGTTTGGTTTGTGTTTGTTTTATTTGGTTTAGTTTCCTTTAAAGGATAGTTAACATTCTGAACATTTCTTGAAGGGTCCAATTACAGAGAATATCTCCCACATTCTGTATAGCCCAATGTACTCAGTGTCAATGGAACATGTGACAGCGGTACTCATGGAAGAACTGCTAAGGTTGGGGATCCCCTCAGCTGCTGTACTAGGACATGAAGGAGATACTGCTGGAACTGGGATAGTTGTGTGAAGCTAATGCAGGAGGATATGGATACCAAAACAGAGTCAGATGGTCTGGACAATTAGAATGGTCTTGTCTGCTTCTCCCTCCCAGCAAATATGATCTCACAAGTGCCAAATAAAGGGAGTAGACTCATGCCTGTAAACTTTCCAGCTATGTTCTTGCCAGTGCAGCCCAGGGTGCAGCTGTTGTTCCTTGCTGCCAAGAACACATTGCATGCTCCTACTCAATATGAGGTCTCCCAAGTCCCCATCTGCAAAGTTACTCTTTAGTCAGTTGGCCCCCAGCTTGTTCTGTTGCATGGAATTTCTCCATGCCTTATGGTCACATTTCATTCCACAAGGCATTTTCAGTGGACAAATGGTCTTTGCCTTGCACCTGCCATCAGGTGCCATCAGGTTCCCTCAGCGCTTGGGAGTATCTGAGAGATTTAGTTCGGCAAGAACCTTTATTTTCCCTTCTGTATCTCTTTTCCCACTAAAACCCAGCTCACCTCTCTCCTTACCTTCATGTTCTCCCTTCTGTTGAGTTTCACTTATATCGGCCCCTCAGCCCAGTCCTCTCCTAGGTGTCTTAGGGCACAGGGTACAGGTCTCTCTTTTTCCTTCTGGGGCTGTGCTTTGCTCTGTACTTTCCTCCTTGCAATTGTAAACCTCATGTGTCCCATCCACCATCATTTCTTTTGATTTTCATGCAATTAACAAAATGTTCTACTTTCCCGTTGAATTGTGAAGGCCTGGCTGTTCCACCAGTGGAGATCCTCCTGCAACAGCTGGAGGGGCTGAAGGGCTGGGTGCTGCACCCAGCTCCAGACAGGCTGACCCAGTGGCCGTGCCATCTATAACTGGGGACATCTGGATGCCCTCTGCCTGCATAGCGCTGGGCCTAGTGCCAGGGCAGAACATCCCCATGGCCGCCCATCATCTGGGCCTGGGTCTGGCCTTAGCATGTTCAATCTCCATGGCCCCAGCTGGCCCAGCGCTGGATGGACTGTGTGGTGTCCTGGCAGGCTGGGGTTAGTGCATGTCAAGGGCAATGTCAGGTGCATCTGTCCTGGTGGCTGTGCTGACTCCACAGATCTTCTGCATGTGTCTTCCCCACAGGCCATGGGAGTGCAAGCTCACCAGCACATGCTGTGGGGAGCTGGACACTGTGCTCCGCATCAATCGGTCTCTTGATTTTTTTTCTCCCTCTGGCAGTCACAGCAGGCCAGACTGCCACAAGGAGATGCACTCCCTCCGAAGGTTCCCCGGGGAAGATTCTGGTCAAGAGCTCATCTCACAACTCCACCTCAGCCCACAGGTAGGCTTCATCACAGACCTCCAAGGAGCTGGAGCTGCCCTGGGCTCAGGGACTGCCTGGCAGCAGGAAGATTTAGCATCTGCACAGCATCAGTGGTGTCAGCTGGGACATGAGGGTGAGGAATGCAGAGCTCTCAGCTTGTGCCCAGTCCACTCATTCACAGCCGTGTGGGCTGGAGCATAAGGTCAGATCCAAAGCTACAAGGGTTAAACAGGGAGGTTTGCTTGGCTGCACCTAAGGGTGAGTCTTGCCAGAGCAGTCAGCAATAAAGAATAAATAGGCTTGATCAGCAGTCAATCTCAGTCATTTCTGGCTCAGCTGGGCATTCTGCTGTGCTGGCTCAGGGACTGGAATTATGATGATGGGTGTGGGATGGCAATGCGTGATTGTGTAATTCTCCTTCAAATGTGGTAATACAACTATCTACAGAGAGATAGGAAGAGCTATTTGTTCTTGATGCTGTTGCACCAGGTAGGATTTCAAAGGATATGGTTCTTGGGAACTTTTTTTTTTTCATCTAGGAGAAGCCATACTTGCCCACAACTCAACAAACACCCTGTTAGCAGCATTTTTTAATTATTATTATTTTTGATCTCTGGCAGTACTGCTCAAAACTGTCTGTTGGGAGCTGCTTTTTTGTTAATGTGTGTAAATCTAAAAAGGCTTTGTAAGAATCAGTGAAAGTTTTTGTAGAACTATAAGGTCTGCGCATAGCAGGTGTTGTGAGTCAGAGAAGCAGAGGAAGAGAAAAAAGGAAGGGAAGCCAACAGACCAACACAGGGGACCAGACCCCACTCACCACAAAACTTAGGGCATAGTTCTCCCCACTTTACTCATATTAGAAAGCTTGCTGTCTCACTTTCTTTCTTTTTTCCTAACGCTCTCAGAAACTTCTGTCTTCATTCAGTCATCTGTGCCATAAGTTCCTCTGTAACTGGACCGTAACTGGAAAAATCTTCCAGGTGCTGGCGGACCCCAGAGGAATTCCTGTAGATATAGTCTCTGATGAATATCTGAATATCATGATTTGTGTGTGTTTCATTGCACACTCGGACCTTTGTCTGTGCAGTTTCTATCCTTGACATTATAGAACCCAAATTTGAAGGCACCATTTAACATTATAGAAATCAAATGTGTAGGCACCATTTGAACTAAATTCTCCAAATCAGTTTCATTTTTGCACTTTCTCTGTGAAGTGGCTCTTTGACATGCATGACAGACCTACGTGTAATAGTCTGATGGAGAATGTAGGCAAGGTACAGGCGATACATTTGTAATTTTTTTATGTACATCTCTCACCTGCATTCAGTGTAGGAGTGCTGGAGTCAAAATTCTCTCTTCTGTGAATTTTCCTATTCCTGCTTGCTTGACAAATAGGTTGTTTTTATTGGGGGGTTTGAGCTTATCCAGGTTTGGCAAGATTGCTGAATAAATAAATATTTATGTGCCAGGAAAAGTGACAATTACTGTGCTTATTCTGTGTTTTTGAGTAACCTTACCCCTTCACCATCTGGTGAGACGCATCCCAAACTTCACTGGGCATCTGGAAATAGACTATTCCAAGGCAGATGTCTGAGTCATTCATAGCTCCTGGATGGATGGCAGTAAATCAGCAGCATGAAATACTCCTGCCCCTATATAGTAAAGGAGCTGCACTATAGGTAGAATATTGGACTGAAGGCAGCCCTTGCTGCTGCACACAGACATTCCTCAATAAATGAAACTTTGTTGATTTAATATTTGGTTGGCTGACTTCAGGAATAGCTCCTGACACACACTTGGTTGGACTCAAACAGTATTTTGTCTGGGAATATGCCCTGAGGAACAGCCACACCCCAAGTTTGTCCTGTTGCCCCAAAACTGAGAGACAAAACCTGAAATAAAAGTGAAGGGCTTGTAAAGATGGCAAATGAGATGACCAGAAGTGCACCTTGCTGTCTGTCTCTCTGGATGCTCAGAATCAACTGAACTCTGAAGGAAAGCAAATGTGGAATTAGTTCTTACAAAAAGCACACTTAAAACTCCGTATAAGTTAGCCCACAACAAAACTCTTCATAGAGTTTGTTTGTGCAAAGGCAGTGTGGGAAGTGCAAAAGATAAAACAGACCTCACAGCTCACACTAAATAAATATGTCACTGAGGAAAAGGATGTTACCGAATTCCACAAGCGGGTGATTTAACAGGAGAAAATTGATCTTGGAGGATCTGCTGTTTCAAAGTAGCAGATGCCACCTCTGCAGACTGTGAAGCTTAGGTTAGGCATTGCAAATGGGCAAAATTCAAATCCAGTAAAAAAGAAGCCATGTGCCATGTGGACACTCTAATATAGCTTATGTGACTCACACAGAATATCCTAAAAAATAATAAAATAATAATAATAATAATAATAATGAAGAGATAAAGAAGTTACAAAAAGAAATCAAGAAACAAGGGGAGTAGGAAACTCCTAAATTAGCAGGACAAGAGGACAAGAAAACATCGTAATCAGAAGAGAGGAAGATCTTAGAAGCCCACAAAGCCTGTTTACAAGCCTCACAACTAGAGATGGAAGTTGGAAAAGTACGAGATTTAGAAACAGAAGTAAGGACTTTACAAAATGAGCTAGGGAAACTATAACAGCAGCTCAGAGCAATGTGAAATAAGTCATGATCAATGGAATGCAATCATTGCAGGTCCAAGAGAAAAACTTTATTTGCATGAAAGGTTAATAGCTGATGTGAAGGCATCACAACAAACAGCATAAACAGCAAAAGAAGGTATTGAGTACTTCAGCCTTTTTCTTGTTGCTTGTCACTCATTCCCCAGTCCCATTCAGTCCCAGGCCAATGTTTTTCTTAGTCTTTCTTTTGCTGTTTATGTTCTTGCAGAAGCCTCGCTTTTTGTCCCTCCCTGCTCAAAGCCCTCTTTGCCTCAGTCTTTACTGAAGAGACCAGCTTATAGCAGCTGGGACAAGTTTCTGAAGGTTGGAAGTGAGCAAATGTCAGTTCTATCTTCAAGATAGGAAAGAGGAAAGAAAGATCCAGGGAAATAACAGGCCTGCCAGCCCCACTATCCACAGAAAGGTGATGGGAGAAAACTCTCCTGGAAGCCACTTCCAAACACATGAAGGAGAAGGCAGTTGGGAGTACTCAGCATGCATTTACCAAGGGGAAATCAGGCTTAACCAAACTGATAGCCCATTACAATGAGGAGACTAGCTTGGTGCTGAAGGGGCGTGTATTACATGTGTACCTCCACACGTAAGGCTTTTCATACCGTCTCCCATAACATCCTCATAGAGATGCTGACAATGCATGGCTTAGACATGGAGAAACTGATGTTGGTAGAAAAATGGATGAACAGAAGGACCATGAGGGTTGTGATCTGCAACTGAAAGTCTAATTGGAAGCTAGTAACTAGCTGTGTAGATCAGGGATCAACACTGTCTCCAGTCTTTTTAACATCTTCATTAATTATCTGGATGATTCTGGACAAATTCTGAATGAATTCTTTACCCTGAGGGTGGTGAGGCACTGGCACAGGTTGCCCAGAGAAGCTGTGGATGCCTCATCCCTGGAAGCATTCAAGGCCAAGTTGCATGGGGCTTTGAGCAACCTGGTCTAGTGGGAACAGGGCTAGAACTAGATGATCTTTAAGGTGGCCTCCAACCCAAACCATTCTATGATACTGTGGTGGGACATGCCACCTTTGCCACTTCGCAGGTGACACAGAAGTGGGAGGAGCGGCGAAAGCACCTGAGTGGGACCACAAACATGATGAAGAGACTGTAGCATCTCTCCTAAGAAGAAAGGTTGAGATAGCTGGGACTGTGATAGCCTAGGGGGGGATCTTATCAGTGTATATAAATACTTGAGTGGAGGGTGCAAAGAAGATGGAGCCAGGCACTTTTCAGTGATGCCCAGTGCCACGATGAGAGGCACTGGGATCAAACTGAAGCATAACAGGTTCCCTCTGAGCCTTGGGAAACACTTTTTTCACTATGAAGGTGACTAAGCACTGGCACAGGCTGCCCAGAGAGGTTGTGGAGTCTCCCACCTTGGAGATATTCAAAAGCTGTCTGGACATGGTCCTGGCCAACTGGCTCTCTGTGGCCCTGTTTGAGCAGGAGGCTTGGATCAGATGACCTCCAGAATTGCCTTCCAACCTAAACCCTTTTCTGAATCTGTGTCTCATGTCCAGTTTACCCTGTTTTCTGTTTCTGAGGCACCCAGGTGACCAGGGTGCTAACATGCATGGCTCCACTTATATCCAAGGAATCTAGGTGTCCAGGTTTGCCCTCTCCTTCAAATCACCTCAGCTTCTGTCCAGGGGACCTAAGGCATCTGAGAGATCCAGACATCCATCTGCCTCCTGCCCTCTAAACAGCCTTGACATGGGCCTGGGGACCTCAGAGTACAGGGAACCCCTCTCCCCAAAGCTCCTCAGTTCATATCTGGAGGATCCAGGCATCCTAGAGATGCAAGGAGGGCATACCCCTTCCCCCATCACCCCTGGACCCAGGGTGTCTGGATGCGCTGTAGCCCCTGCACCCAGGGACACAGGAGCAGGCTGATACCACTGGAGACAGGCTGGAGGGACCTGAGGGTGATATGGGTGTCCCCCATGTGCTGGGCAGGTTGGCATGCAGAGAGGAGAGTGGCAGTAGGTGGCATCTGTGTCACCCACTTGTCACCTGCTGTCACCCCTTTCACCACTGTGATGCGTATGTCACCCATGCCAGCGACGCATCACCTATACTACCTGCGTATCACCCACTCACGTCTAGCACTGCAGCCACGTGCATCACCGAGAAGCTCAGCATCCTGGCCAGGTCCTCCACCTGCAGAGCATCCAGGAGTGTCCCGGGGACACCTGCAGGTAGCACTGTGACCCTGGGGGACACTCTGGTAGTGCAAAAGGGGTTACAGGCACAGCGAGGAGGGAGATAGAGTCACAAGGATGATTGATGGTGGGGACATAAGTAAGGCAAGGAACCCTAGGGGCTGGCACTGGGTGACGTGGGGAACCTGGAGAGACACCAGCTGACCCAGAGAGTGACAGGCAACCACTGGATATGGTGTGGGGCACACCAGAGGACCCTAACATAAGCTGCCATGGGACATGCCAGGGACTCTGGGGGTTGGCATGGGGTGAACCAAGGTTCCCCGTGCAGTGCTAGAGAATATCATGGAACACATCAGGGGATCCTGGGGTGACACAGGGGGCACCATGGGGTGGCATGGGGTTACCCAGGAGCCTCTGCAGTGGCACATGGTGGCCTAGGTCACGCCAGGGGACTCAGACCTCAGGATATAACAGAAGGTGATCCTGAGAGAGACAGAGTGTAAGCTTGGGACCACAGGGATGCTGTGGGGCAAGTCAGGGTAATACAGGCTTACAGGGGTGACATGGGATCCCAGAGGGTAACACAAAGCAAACTGGGGGGCGCCGGGGCAACCAACAGGCCGGCTGTGGCACCCCAGGGTGACCCTGGAGGTAGCAGGGTGACACAGGGCACCACAGTTGGTGACACAGGGATGCCCTGCCCACACTCACCACTGCACCCAGGGGTCCCTGCTGCTGAGCGCTTGCAGCACTTGTCCCTGGGCCCCTGCCAGCAGGTTGGGGTGTAGGGCCACATCCCAGGGGGTGAGCCCTGGGGACACAGCAGGGGCCCCATCATTTATGGTCCCTGTCCCCAACCACCCTCCTGGGTGTCCCCACACTGTGTCCCTATGTCCTCCCCTGTCCCTGCATAACTGCCTGTGCCCCTCCATCCCCACGTTCTCGGCCCGTGTCACCCTCCTCTGCCCCCCACTGAAGCCAGGGTTAGAAGAATGGGGGCTTGTTTAATCACATTAATGATTTCTAAATAAAGTAATCATTATTGTTAAAGCCAGGGATGGAAGAACGGAGGCTTGCCTAATCGCATTAAAATAGACGTCGCTGAGCGTCTTTGCTTACTGCTGTGCAAATTAACCAAAACAAGGAGTCTCGGGGCCCCTCACAGAGGATGTTTCCTGACAAAAATGGGGAACACGTCTCAAAAAAACAGCTGAGACCGACCGTGTGGTTTGGGCAAGAGCCAAGGAGCAGCTGAGTCTGTCCAAAGCCGGGGGGGGGGGAGCAGCCAGTGGCGATGAAGAGGAGTTATCAGCCTTCATCCCCACGGCCCCCCTGATGACCACTGCGATGGCACTGTGCAGGCGCAGAATGGAGGAGTTTAAGGAAATAACTTCTTGGAGGTAATTTTAATACAAAGCGGGGATAGGTTATGAATATGCATAGGCGTAGTGGGAAACTTCCTGCGTGCCTAACTTTTTACTGCATTATCACCACAGCAAGTCGCCGCTTTATGCCTTTGGGACACACCCGGCGCCGAAATAAACCGCATGCCTACTTTATAACTCATTTGCTTTGAGTTTTTCCACATACCACAAACCTCCCCGCCCCCCCCCCCCAACCCCTCCCAATGAGGCAGGAAGGGGGCAAAGGGAGCGGCGCCTGCGACCGGCAAAATGGCGGCGGCGGTCGCCTAGCGACGGGCTGGAGCCTGCCGGGGGGGGGGGCCCGGCCCGGCCCGGCCCGGCCCGGGGCTGTGCCCGCTGCTGGAGCCAGCCCGGCCGTGCCCCGCAGCCCCCCCCGGGGTGTGCCCGGAGAAACGGGGAGCCGCCCGGGGCAGATCCGCCTCGGGGAGCGGGGGCTGCCCTGCGTCAGTCCGCGTTTACCTGGGGGTAAATCCGCCTTGGTGGGGGGAAGGGGGGGCACGCCCTGCCTGGGGTCAGTCCCGCCGCGGGTGGGGGGCAGATCCCGGCCCGTGGGGCGGCCCCGGTGGGCTGGGCCCTGCCTTGCGTGCAGGGCTGGGCCAGGGCAAAGGCAAAGAGCTCTTCCGGGCTTCCTCCGCTCTGCCGCCTGCTGCTGTGCCTCAGGGCAGATCTCCTGACCCCCCCCCCCCCAGCGAGCTCATCTCCTTCGCCGCCCCAGGTGAGGTCTCCTGCCCCGCGGCGGGGCTGTCTGCCCGGCAGAAAGCTCTCCTGCCCCGGAGCGAGGTGTCCCGGCCATTTTGGGGTGCCGCAGCCCGTGGCGAGCTTACCCGCGGCACGGGGAGCTCGTCTTCCCCGTGGCGAGGTCGCCCAGCCCGCGGTGTGAGCTCGTCTTCTCCCCGGAGAGCTCCTTTTGCCCCGCAGCGAGCTCCTCTGCCTCCTGGCAAGCCCTTCTGGCCCATGATGTAGTCTCTTACCCCACCGCGGAGCCTGTGGCGAGGTCTCTCAGTGAGCCGTGACGTGGTCCCCTACCCCACGGCCAGGTCTTCTGCTCCCCTGGCAATCTCATCCACCCCATGGCAACTTCATCTGCCCCCCAGGGACTTCACCTGCCCCAGGTTAAGCTTTTCTGGCCTGTGGCAAGGCCTGCCACTCCCACGGTGAGCCACAGCAGGCTGTTCTGTCCCACAGCGAGCTCGCCCGCCCCCGTGGCAAAGTCTCCTGTTGCACGGCGAAGCCTCCTACCCGATGGAAGACCCTGTGATCCGCATACCCCCCTACCACTATGTCCACGTGCTGGACCTCAACAGTAACGTCACTCGTGTGGAGGTTGGGCCCCACACCTACATCAGGCAGGACCACGAGAGGTGGGTGCTTTGGGGCAGTCTCCTTCCTTCAGCGAAAGATGTGGATGCTGTGGCGGGGGGGGGGGGAGCAGCTGTGGGGTGGGAGTGCCATGCTGTGGTTGGCAGGGCTACAAAACATTCGTGCTATGGGGTGGGGGGGATTTACGTAGCTACAGAGTGATCTGGGTTTACAGGGCTGTGAGTGATGTTTGAGGAAGCTCTGCGGGGGCTCTTTAGGACAGTGGGAGGTGTTGGGGGTCTCTGTAGGGCTATGTGGACTTCATGGGCCCTTGGGGGGGGGGAAGGTGTACAGGGCTGCAGGGGCTCTGTGGGGCTGTTGGGGTTTTTTTGAGGGTTCTGTAGGATCGTAGGACCTCTATAGGACCGAGTTGGTTCCATAAGGCTGTAGAGGGCCATAGGAGGGCTGTGGGGCTAGACTGGGGCTGTGGAGGACTTGAGGGGTTCCATAGGGCCCTGGGGGCTCTGTAGAGCTGAGGGGAGCAGTGTGGGGGTACCCACAGGGTGGTGTTTGCGCCCAAACGCATGGTGATGGTGCCCCCCCGCCACTACTGCGTGGTGCTCAACCCCGTGGCCCGGAGCCCTACGGGGGCTGTGCTGGTGGATGGCGCAGGACAGGTCCGTCTGCGGCACGCTGACCTCGACGTCCGCCTGGCCCAGGAGCCCTTCCCCCTGTACCCCGGCGAGGAGCTCCAGCAGGTACCTGTAACACCGCCCTCCCTGCAGTGCCCCCCCAGGCCCCTGCAGCCTTCCTGGTAGTTACAGACAGCCCCCCAGCTCTTGTAGCATATGACAGTCTTCTATAACTCTTAGCCCCACCGTGGCCCGTTATAGCTGAGTTGCAGTTTGCTGTGGTCCCCTATAGCTGCTTCAGCTATTTTAGCCCTTCATGACCCCTGGAACAACTCTAGCTCACCAATGGCTCTCTTAGAGTTCCTGTAACCCACTGGGTTTTTCTGTAATCCTTCCAGCTGCCTGCTCAGGTATTCCTGCAGCTCTTTACAGGCTCCTCAGCACCCCTGGAGCTCCTACAGTTCATTTGGCACCGCTGTGCTTCCTCTGCTCCCTCCCACTCTCCCACCCCCCAGTCTCCTGTAACTTCTATAGACTCCACAATCCCTCTCTGTAACACATCTCCGTAACCTTCCATGGCTACCCATAGCCCCTAGAGCTCCTCTAATCCCCCTCTTGTTTCTCACAGCTCCTATAGCCCCTATAGTTCCCCGTTCTCTTCCATACCTGCTCTAGCCATCTCATGGCCCAGAATTTATCCTGTAGACCCCCCCCCCCTCAGTGTGTCATCCTTGTCCTTGCGCTGAGCCTGTGTACCTCTCCCCAAGGTGTCCCTGCATTGTTTCCAATCCCTTCAGTGTGTTCTGTCGCCAAAGTGTCACTCGTGCCCCTGTACTGTCCCCATCCCCAGCCTGTCGCCCACATCCCCCATGGTGAAAACCTTTGTCCCAGTCCCCCGGGTTAAACTCAGGTCCATCACAGTGACCCCCATGTCCACCATTTCCCTGCAAGGACCCTTGTACCCCCCTTACTCTCACAGCCCTGTCGTGACCCTGTGTCCCCACCTAGTCCACAGTGACACTTCCCATCTACGTCTCCTGCAGTGACCCCTCTGTGTCCCCGTGTCTGCTACTGTGCCCCCAGGACAACCCCTGAAACCATCCCTCTCACCCTCCACATCTGCCACACCTCCGCTACGATGCCCATGCCCCCACGTTGTCTCACTCAACTCTCTTCCGACACCTGTGTCCCCAGGGTGTCACCCCACTGCAGGTGGTGCTGGCTGACACCGCCCTGCGCCTTCGGGCCCTGCTTGACTTTGAGGACGAGGATTCCAACAAGTTCGTAGCAGGCGACGAGTGGCTCTTCGAGGGTCCTGGTGAGCAGCAGGGACACCTTCCTGAGGACCCCCTGGGGAAACCTCAGGGAGCTGGGGGCTGATGGTGCTGCCTGCGTGCAGGTACCTACATCCCCCGCAAGGAGGTGGAGGTGGTGGAGACGCTGCAGGCCACTGTCATCGGGCACAACCAGGCCATCCGCCTGCGGGCACGCAAGGAGTGCCTCGACCGTCAGGGCATCCGCCGCGTCACAGGTAGCACTCGTGGACACCCCGTTGCACCCGGTGACACTCCAGGGCTCCCTGGTAGCCGCAGTGGCTTCCTGGGTTCAGCCCTCACTCAGTGTTAGCTGGCTCAGTGTCACCCTGTGCCTCTGGTGTCCCCCCCCTCAGCACCCATGGGACCCCAGTGTTGCCTGAAGGCAGCCCTGAGACACCACACCCCATACCCTGGGATCCTCTTCTCCCCCTCCAGCCCCTCTGTGACGCCCGTGTCACCCTTCAGCACCCATGGGAGCTCCGGGTCATCTGAGAGTGCCCCTGGAGCCTGCAGCGCCCCAACCCATCTCCCAGAACTTCTGGGACCCCAAGCACCCCCGCAATCCTTGTGTCTCCTCTAAGCATGCACACACCTTCTGTGTTGTCTGACAGCCCTCCTGGGACTCCCAGCATCCTGAGCGCCCATGGGACCCCTCCAGCACCACTGGGAGCCCTGTGTCACCCCCTGTGTCACCCCCTAACACCCATGGGATTTCTGTGTTATTCAGAAGCACCCCTGGGCGCTGCGGCATGTGTGGGACACTTTGGGACACTTGCCTCATCCCTCAGCTTGCCTGGGGTCTCCCGCATTCCCATTCCACCGTCCAGCACCCCCTCTCACCCTACAGCACCTCCAGCATCCCTGTCTGACCCCACTGCGCCCCTGTGATGCCCAACACATCCATCCTGCCCAACCCCATAACCTCCCTCCTCTCCCATAGCACCTGTGGGACCCTGTCTTAGCCCCTAGCCCCTCAAGATTCCCAGCACCCACAGGGCTCCCATAACTACCAGTACCCCCAGCACCCTTAGGATTCTTCCATCTGCCCCCTAGGGCCCTTTGCTCCCAGCACCTTTAGGACACCTAAGATCCATAGGATGCTTAGCACCCTTAGGACCTGCATATGCCCCAGTCCCCTCAAAACGCATCCCATCCCAGTCCCCCTGGGACTCCCAGTCCCCACCCTGCCCAGCACCGCAGCATCCTTAGCCCCATCCCTCTGCTCCCAGGGGAGGAGTGGCTGGTGAAGCGGGTGGGTGCCTACCTGCCCGGTGTCTACGAGGAGGTGGTCGACGTTGTGGACGCCTACGTCCTCACCGACAAGGTACCTGGCATCGTGACCCTTGCCCGTGGTTTCCCCTGCCCCTGCAGATGACAGGGACTCTCCAGGACCTGAGCCAGTAGTGTAGCCATGCCTGTGGTGCCTCTGGAGGTCCCTCTGGACTGGGTTTGGGGGTCCGTGTACCTATTCTCCTGCAACCGTGGGTGTGACAAGGATCCTCCAGGGTGGGTGAAGGGTCTTATCCCCCTGATCCATCATGGCACTGTCCCCATTGCACCCATGGGTGATGAGAACCCTCTGAGGGACCTTCCAACCCACCATGTTGCCATGCCCCCTGCACCCATGGGTGTTGAGGACTGTGTGAGGGGTACTGTCCCCCTCAGCTATGCTGTCTTTGTTCCCCCTGCCTCAGGGGGTGATGTGGACCCTCCGGGTATCCTGTCCCCACCAGCCCACCATGACCCCATTCCTGCTGTACTGATAGGTAACAAAGACCTGATTTGGGGGTCCTGTTACGTGCTCTGGGCACAGACAGGTGTTAGGGACCTTTCAGGATGGGTTTGGGGGTTCTGTGTCGCTATTCTCTTGCACCCAAGCTGGCAAGTGACCTTCCAGGATAGGTGTGGGGTACCGTCACCCCCCTGTGCCCCCTGCACCCGCAGGTGACGAGGCTCCTTGGGGATATGTTTGAGGGTCCCATTCCCCCTGCCCTGAGCCCACTGTGTCCCCTTTTTCCCTGCACCTGTGGGTGACAAGGACTCTCTAGAGGGTCCAGCCCTGCTGCAATCCACTATATCCCTGTCTTCCCTTCACCCGCACATAACAAGGACCGTATGGGACGAGTCTGAAGTCCCATAACCCTGTCGCCTTGCCCACACAGGTGACAAGGCCTGGCGGGGCCAGCTTTTGGTGTCCCACCACCCACTGTTGTCCCTCCCTCCCGTAGAAAGCCCTGCACCTGCGAGCCGTACGGACCTTTGAGGATGCACAGGGCCGGGTGCGCCGCACGGGTGAGGAGTGGCTGGTGACGCAGCAGCAGAGCGAGGCCTACGTCCCAGAGGTGTTCGAGGAGGTGGTGGCTGAGGTGCAGGTGACGACGCTGGGTCCCCGGCAGTACTGCGTGGTGCTCGACCCTGTGGGGCCCAACGGGCAGCCCCAGTTGGGCCAGCAACGTGTGATCAAGGTGGGCACCCCAGGGACTCGCAAGTGACCTAATGTGACCTTAGCTTCCCCACAGGTATCAAAGGTGTGGTCCTGAGCAGCTCTAAGACATAATGTGCCCCTAATGTATCAGTGGGGGACAGTAAGGTGCCCCAGGGGTCCCAAGTGTGGACCTCAGGACCTGAGGGTGGCCCCAGGGGCCACACAGATGGCTCTGAGGGAATCTGGTATATGTATAGGTGTCCCCAGAGGTCTCAAAGGTGGCCCCAAGGGACCCTAATGCATCTCTGAGGCATCCCTTAAAGTCCCAAAGTTATCCCTGAGGGATCCTGGCATGACCCCTGAGGTGTCCCCGAGGTGCCCTGAGTGCCCCCAAGGAGCCCACGGGTGGCCCTGATGTACATGTAGGCATTCCCAAATATCTCAATGGTGGTCCCAAAGCACCCTACAACACCTAAATTAACACCTAAATGTGTTGATGAGGGATGCTAAGTTTCTACAGCAGCCCATGGTTGGTCCCCAGGGACTTGAAGTTGGCCCTGACATACCTGTAGACATCCCTGAAGGTCTTAAAAGTGGTCCACAGGGACCCAAAGGAATCCTTGAGGGGCCCTAATGTCCCCTTCCATATATTCTGTACTGTGTCTCACCGTATCCCCATGCTCCTGCCCCGTGTCCTCACCACGTTGCCACGTCCTTGCCCTGCTGGTGACACATTCCCACATCCCCAGGGGGAGAGGTCCTTCTTTCTGCAACCAGGCGAGCGGCTCCAGGATGGCATCCAGGATGTCTTTGTGCTCTCTGAGGATGAGGGGCTACTGCTTCAGGCGCTCCAGACGATCAAGGACACCAGTGAGGTGACCCAGGGGGCACCCAGGCTTACAGGATCACCTGGAGGCACCTGGGAGAAACTGGGGGTCCAGGGAGCCTGGGATGCCCGGGGCAACCAGGAGTGATTTGGGGACAAAGGGGACAACTGGGGGACCCGCTGGTGGCTGGATGTCGTGGGGGACAGTCGAGTGCCTGGGGGCAGGTGGGTATGTGGGGGATGTCTGGGGGGTTATGGAGGTCTCGGGGGACACTTGTGGGGACATCCGTCTTTATCATTGGGTCTCCAAGCCAGGTGGGTGGCAGAGGACAGTGGGAGGGGGTGCTGTCCCCAAGCTGGCAGCCCGTGGGGGTGCTCTCTGTCTCCATGCCTTCAGACTGGCTGGTAGCAGAGGGCCATGAGGTGTGCGTCTGTCCCCATGTCCCCAGCCAGGGGTTGGGTAGGGGTCCGTGCGTCCCTGCGTCCCCAGGCTGGTTGCTGATGGTATCCCCACATCCCCAGGAGGGGACAGAGGTGACACGGCGCGCAGGTGACCGCTGGCTGGCCCGGGGCCCCCTCGAGTACGTGCCGCCCGCCGAGGTGGCTGTGCTGGAACGTCGCCAGGCTGTGGCCCTAGCTGACAACGAGGGCATTTACGTGCGCGACATCCGCACTGGCAAGGTGCCTGCCCCGCTGCTCTAGCTCCCCTGGAGCTCGTAGCTCCCTGTAGCTGATTTTCCTGTGGCCTCCTATAGCCCTTCATGTCTCCTATAGCCCCCTTATAGCCCCCTTTAGCTCTCTGTGGCTCCCCATAATCCCATTACTGCTCCCTGTAGACTTCTAGGGCTCCCCTACAGCACTCTGTAGTTCTCCATAGATCCCTGCAGCTCCTTATAGCCCCCAGTAATCCTTTGTAGACCCACATAAACGTTTCCCACTCACCCACAGCCCTCTATAGCACCCTGCGGCCCCCACAGATGCCTTCAGGTCCTCCCCATTGCCCTCAGTAGCTTCCTGTAATTCACATAGCTCCCCGTAGTTCCCCAAAACAGCCAGGACTCCCTATAGACCAAGTAATCTCACGAGCTCACTATAGCCCTCCACTCCCACTCCCAGTGCTCCCAGTTCTCCTGCCAGTGTTCCACATTCCTCCAGTGCCCCCGTATCCCAATCCAGTATCCCCAGACCCTCTCCCAGTGCTCCCAAAATCCATCTTAGTGCCTCCAGCTCCCTTCCCAGTGCTTCCTATAACCTACCCCAGTATCCCACACACTGCTTTCCAGTGCTCCCAGTATCCCATGTGGCCCCAGACATGCTCCCAGTGCACCCTGGACCCCCTTTCAGTACCCCCCGTCACCTTCCACAGTCCATCCCAGGGCTCCCAGTATCCCATATATCTGCTTCCAGTGTGTTCAAACCCCTGTTCAGTTCCCCCAGACCTTCCCAATGTCCCCAGACACACCATCCTAGTGCTCCCGGTGTCTCTTATACCCATCCAGTGCCCCCAAACTCCCAATGCTCCCAGTGCCCCTCCTAATGCCTTCATACACCCTCCAAGTGCTTCCAGTGCCCTCCAAATCCCTTCCCAGTGCCCCCAGCGGCCGTCCCAGCCCAGCAGCACCATGAGGTGGGTGTGAATGCAGGTGCGGGTGGTGACGGGCCAGACCTACATGTTGACGGAGTCCGAGGAGCTGTGGGAGAAGGAGCTGCCCCCTGGGGTGGAGGCACTGCTGGCCGAAGCCCGTGGAGACCGCACTGGCCTGGATGCTGGGGTCCCCTCCTCCTCGAGCCCGGATGCTGAGGTCCAGCACCGTGACCGTACCCGTGCCGTCACCTACCAGGTGCCCCACAACGCTGCTGTGCAGGTCTACGACTACCGCGAGCGGCGGGCACGGTGAGCACCTGTGGTTGTGGGCATGGTGGGGCAGGGACATGGTGGATATGGTGGGGAGGACGCAGGAGGAGGATTTGGGGCACAGAGGTGACGCAGAGGGCGGTGCTGGGTTTAGATGATGTTACTGTTGGCACATCTGTGGTAGGTGGCCCCACTGACCGATGCAGAGCCCAGTGTTGGTGGTGCCAAGCCCCAGGGAGCAGGTGATGGTGTGGGGACTTGTGTGTCCTGGGCATGTCCTAGGCACGTCCTTCTGTTGTGGGTTTAACCCTGTTAGGCTGCTTGGCACTCGGCACCATGCAGCTGCTTGCTCACATCCCCCAGTGGGATGGGGGAGAGAATTGGAAAGGTAAAGGTGAGAAAAGCCTCAGGTTGAGATAAAGTTTGGTTGGTAAAGTAAAAGCTCTGGGTGCAAGCAAGAGAAATCTAACAATGAGTTCCTTTACTCCTTGCCATCAGCAGGTGATGTTCAGCCATTCCCAGGGCTCATCAAGTGTAATGGTTACTTGGCAAGACAGGTGCCAGCATCCCAGATGTCCCTCTTCTTCCTCCTTTCTCCCAGCTTTTATAAAATACAAACTTTTATGACATCATATGGTTTGGAATAGGCTTTTGGCCAGTTGGGGTCAGCTGTCCTGGCTGTGTCCCCTCCCAACTTCTTGCCCACCCTGAGCCTCCTTTCTTGCAGGGCAGCCAGAGGAGCTGAGAAGGCCTTGGTGCCGTGCAGTTCGGCAATAGCTGAAACCTTGGTGTGTTATAAGCACTATTTTGGTCCCAAATGCAAACCACAGCACCATACGAGATGCTTTGAAGAAAATCAACTCCATCCCAGCCAGACCCAATGTACTTTGGCATGCGACCCTTTGCTTGTCCTTGACAGGGTGTGAAGTCGTGCTGCGTTTCGAGTTGGCCATGCAGGGCCCTGGGGACCAGGTGGCAGTGTAGGGACTTGTAACACATCCTTGGCAGTCTCTGTCATGTAACTCCTGTCCTTGATGTGTAATCCCACAGGCTGGCGATGGGCCCTAAGGAGCAGGTGACAGTGCAGGGACCTCCATGTCATGGCATGTCCTTGGCATGTGAGCTAGACAGAGCCTGTTCCTAGCAGATTGGTATGTGCAAACTCTGAGGAAGGCAAAGGCTGGAAGCTGGAGATTTCCGATGCCAAGAGGAGTTGCCCTGTTCCCCAGCTTGCAGCTGTGTAATAAGTTTGCTGCTCTCAAAGCTGAGGAATCAGGAGCTGGGCGTGTTTTCAAATGAAACATCTGGGCAACCTGACCCTGAGCCACGTAGGAGCACTGGGAGGAACTGGTGAGTGATGCTGGTGGGCATGCTTCAGGGGATGGAGGCAACCATTGGTCAACCTGGTCTCTTCCTGTCTGCTAGGAGCCTGGATCCAGGATGCTGTGGACGGACTGCCAAAGCTAGTCCAACCCTCTGGACATGATTATGGGGAAAGAAAACACACTTTCTGGGAAATGAGCACATTGGGGAGCCTCTTCTGAAAAGTCTGTTTCCTAGTGCTTGCAGCATTGGGGTATCAACAAAAGGAGTTAAGAGGTTTGTGTTCAGTTGCAGGATATGAATGTCAAAGGCAGCCATGGTTGCAGTAACCATGAGGTGGTGGAGTTCAGGCTCCTGAGGGGAAGAAGCAAGGCAAAAAGCAAGATCACAAGCCTGGACTTTAGGAGGGCAGACTATGGCTTCTCCAAAGACCTGCTTGTGAGAGTCCTGTGGGATTCTGAAAGCTTACCTCCTCCAAGCTCAGGAGCAGTCCATCCCAAGAGCAGGAAGTAGGTCAACAATGTCAGGAGATCTGCGTGGATAAACAAGCCTGGCCAAACTCACACACAAAAAGGAAACATACAGAAAATGGAAGCAGGGACAGGTAACCTAAGAGGAAAATGGAGACACCGTGCAAGCATGTAGGGTTGCAGATTGGAAAGGCAATGCTCAATCTGGCAATGGATGTCAAAGGTAACTGGAAGGGCTTCTACAAGTACAGAAAGGGCTAAAGGAAGACAAAAGAAAATATGGGCCCAGTGCTGCATGAAGCACGGGACCTAGTGACACAGGATGTAGAAAAGGCTGTGGGAATGAATACCACCTTCACCTCAGTCTACATTAGACACAGCAGTCTTCAGGTATCCTAGGCTCTGGAGACCAGGAAGAAAGCCTGGAGTAAAGCATGCCCTTGGTGGCAGAGGATCAGATTTGAGGATGCTTAGGCAAATTGGGTGTATATATAGTTCCATAGGCCCTGATGGGGTGCAACAACAAGTGCTGAAGTAGCTGGCTGATGTCATTGCAACACCTTGCTTGGTGATCTTTGAACGGTCATGACAACTGGGAGAGATGACTGAAGAATGGAGGAAAGCAAGTGCTACACTTTTCTTCGAGGGCAAAAAGGAGGAGCCAAGGAACTACAGGCCCATCAGCCTCACCTCGATCCCTTGGAAGGTGATGGAGCAGCTAATCCTGGCAACCATCCCCAGGCACAGGAAGGACAAGAAATTCATCGTCAGCGTGGATTTACCAAGGGGAAGTCAGGCTTGATGAACATGGTTGGTAGCATTCTGTGATGAAATGACTGGCCAGGTAGACAAGGGGAGACCGGTGGATATGGTCTACCTGGGCTTCAGGAAGGCCTTTGACACAGTCCCCCATAAGATCCTCACAGGCAAGCTGCTGCAGCCTGGGCTGGATGAGCACAGAACAGGGTGGACCGAAGAGTGGCTCAGCAGCTGAGCCCAGAGAGTGGTGACCAGTGGCATGGAGTCTGGTTGGAGGCCGGTAACTGGTGGTGTACCCCAGGGGTCAGTACTCACTCCAGACATATTTGACACCTCCAGTAATGATCTGGACAGTGAGGGGGCAGAGTGGATCCTCAGCCAGTCTGTGATTTATACAAAGCTGGGGGGAGTGGCTGAGATGCCAGAGGGTCCCGCTGCCGTAACACAGGAGGGCATGGACCTGGATAGGCTGGAGAACTGGACAGGCAGAAACCTCATGGAGTTCAACACAGACAACTACAAAGTCCTGAACCTAGGGAGGGACAGTCCCACACACCATTTATGCTGGGGCTGCCCAGCTGCAGAGCAACTTTGCAGAAAATGTTCTGCAAAATGTGGTCCTGGTGGACACAAAGTCCAACATAAGCCAGAAATGTGCCCTTGCCACAGTGACAGCTAGTGGTTGCATTAGGCAAAGTGTTGCCAGCAGGTTGAGGTAATGCACCTCTCTGCTCAGCATTGGTGAAGCCACACCTGGAGCACTGCATCCAGTTCTGGGCTCCTCATTACAATAGAGACCTGCCCATCCTGCAGAGAAAGTCCAATGAAGGGCCACAGAAATGATGAAGGGCCTGGAGCACATCTCCTGGAGGAAAGGCTGGGGGAGCTGGACTTTGGAGCTTTGAGAAGAGAAGGCTTGGGCCTTATTAATGTAGATAAATACCTGAGTGCCGGGGTGGTCAAAGAAGAGGGAGCCAGGCTATTTTCAGTGGTCCCCAGTGCCAGTACAAGAGACAATGGGATCAAACTGAATCATAAGAGATTCTCTCTTGCTTTTTCATTATGAGGGTGACTAAGCACTGGCACAGGCTGCCCAGAGAGGTTGTGGAATCTCCCACCCTGGAGATATTCAAAAGCTGTCTGGACATGGTCCTGGGCAACTGGCTCTAGGTGGCCCTGTTTGAGCAGGAGGCTTGGACCAGGTGATCTCCAGAGTTGCCTTCCAACATCAACCAGTCTGGGATTCTGTGGTTCTGTGATAAGTCCTTGGTGTGTCCCCATCTTGTGATCTGTATCCTCAGCATGTGACCCATGTCCTTTCCGTGTTCTTGTTACAACACAAGGGAGTGTTGGGCTCCAGTGTGACTGTGCCTTCACCCATGTGTCACAGCGTGTCCTTGATGTGCCAGGGTGGTATTGGTCTCCATGGTGCATGTGACAGTGCTGGGACCTGTGTGTCATGGCTTTGGCATGTTCTTTCTGTGTTGCAGGGTGGTGCTGGGCCCTGAACTGGTGGTGCTGGGTCCTGGGGAGCAGCTGACGGTCCTGTCCCTCTCAGCAGGCCGCCCCAAGCGGCCCCATGCCCGACGCAGCCTCTGCCTCCGCCTTGGCCCTGACTTCTGTGCTGACATCGTGACCATCGAGACTGCTGACCATGCCCGCCTCCAGCTCCAGCTGGCCTACAACTGGTGGGTGAGGCTTATGTTGGTGGGCCATGGGGGTGGGTGATGAGGGTGGGGGCCTGGAGTCATCTCAGGTAAATGGTGTGGGATGGGATTGGGTGTGAGGCTTGGGGACATGGCTAGGGGCTGGGGGTGGGGTTGGATTTGGGATAGTCTTGGACACTGGGGATAGGGCCTTGAGCCCTGTGGGGTCAGGACTTGGGCTGTGGGGTCATGGTTAGGCTGTGGGTGGCGTTGGGGTTATTGGGCAGTGATGCTGCTTGGGCAGGACTGGGCTAGGAGGACGAGGAGGAGGTGGGGCGGGATCTGGTGGAGGCACTGACTACAATATGGGGACAGACCAGATCCTGGGTCATCACTGGGGACAAAACCTTTAGTTAGGGAGCACGTGCTAGAGCCAGGAGGTGCAGCTTGGCTGTTGGGTAGAGCCTGATGCTTTGGCCTTTGGTTGGTGGTTCTGGGACAGAGGTGGGTTATGGCAGTGGGAGTAGGATCAGGCCAGGATCAAGGACCAGGGTGGGAGCACTCTGGGGTGGGAGAGACCTGAGGACACTTTCCTTGCAGGCACTTCGAGGTACCAGAAGAACCGAAAGATCTGGGGCGCCTCTTCAGTGTCCCTGACTTTGTGGGTGATGCCTGCAAGGCCCTGGCCTCCCGTGTGCGTGGTGCTGTTGCTGCCGTCACCTTTGATGACTTCCACAAGGTCTTGTTGGTCATACGTATTTTCCCTTGGTCAAGCCCAAGTACCCCCACTTTCACCTGCATCACCAGTGCCTCCACCCCCTCCTCCCGCCATGGTACTCTGGGTCATTGGTGCACCATCCTGTGTCACCTATGCCCCCACATGTCTTCCTATGTTGCATGTGTGACCATGGTCCACTCAGATTCAACATCCCCCCCAACATTACATGTGCCCCTTCTGTGTCACTCGGCATAACCTTGTGGCTCCTGCATATTACCCTGGGTCTCTGTTGGCCCCCTGAGCCTCTGATGTGCCCAAGAGTCACTGGGGACATCAGGAATTTCCCAATGCCCCAAGAACTCAAACAGGCTGTTCTGCTTGGCTCTGTTTGGCATCGATGAAGCCCTGTATGTTCCCCTGTGTCCCCACTGCCCCAACGGCCTCAACATCCCCAAGTGACGCTGATGTCCCCAATGTCCCCAGAACTCAAATCGTCTCATCTGCTCAGCTGTGTTTGGCTTCGATGAGAGTGGGCGTTTGCGGGAGCAGCTCCGCTTTGCCCCCAATGGGCTGGTGGTGACAAGCGTCGACATCCAGAGTGTGGAGCCTGTGGACCAGCGCACCCGCGATGCCCTGCAGCGCAGTGTCCAGCTGGCTATCGAGATTGCCACCAACTCCCAGGAGGCTGCTGCTAGGTCCCCATGTTTCCCCATGTCACCTCATGTCCCACCAAGTCCTCATGTCCCATGTCTTTCTCCAGTGCACCTCACAGTTTGCTGTTAGGATCACCACTAACTCCCAGGAGGCCAATGACAGGTCTCCCTTGATTCTCCAAAAGTCCCTCCATGTCCCCAAATGTTTACTTTTGGCTCTCCATATGCCCTGTGTTGCCATATCCCCGTCTGTCTTCCCCACATCCCTCATGTCCTCAAATGTCCTCCATATCCCCCATGTCCCAAAACTTCCTTCCATGTGTTTTCACGTCCCCTACATGCCACATACCCTCAGCATGCCCTGTTTCCCCATGTTCCCAACATGCCCCATATCCTCATTGCCTCCCCACACCCCCAGTTTCCCCCATATCTCCAGCGTAGCCTGTGTCCCACCCTGTCCCCAGTGTCCCATACATAACAGAATTGTCTAGATTGGAAGAGACCTCAAGATCATCGAGTCCAACCCCTGACCTAACACTAACAGTCCCCACTAAACCATATCCCTGAGCTCTACATCTAAACGTCTTTTAAAGACCTCCAGGGATGGTGACTCCACCGCTTCCCTGTGCAGCCCATTCCAATGCCTAACAAAGGGATGCATCTCGCATCCCTTGGTCTCTGTCAACAGGCATGAGGCAGAGCGCCTAGCGCAGGAGGCCCGAGGACGCCTGGAACGACAGCGCCTCCTTGACCAGGCTGAGGCTGAGCGGGCACGCAGAGAACTGCTGGAGCTCGAGGCTCTCAGGTCAGCCATGTCCTCGTTATGCACTGCCCTGGGGGCTCTGAGGGCTTCTGCTTGCCCACAGGCACCGGGGTCTTCCACCTTCCCAGCAAGTACTGAGGTCTTCCTCAGTGGGTTTGGGTGTACCGGGGCCCTCCATCCCCCCACAGTGTGCTGGGGCTCTGCAGCTTCCCAAGGGTGGTCCTGTGGTCCTCCATCTTCCCGAGGGCACTGGGGCGGAGGTGTGGGGCTGGGGGCGGAAGGCGTGGTGGGAGGGGGTGCGGCCCGTGGCGGGCGCGGTGTGTGACGCAGCCCCACAGCGCAGCGGTGGAGAGCGCGGGGGTGGCACGCGCAGAGGCTCAGGCCCGAGCAGAGGCTGCCCGCATCGAGGGCGAAGCGGCCATCCTCCAGGCCAAGCTCAAGGCTGAGGCTATCGCCATAGAGACGGTGCGTGGGGGGCGGGGCCTGGAGGGAGGGGGGCGGGGCCTGAAGGGAGGGGGGCGGGGCCTGAATGGAGGGGGGCGGTGCCTGAAGGGAAGGGGGTGGGGCCTGAAGGGAGGGGGCGGGGCCCATTGATGGGGCATTTAACCAATGAGCAGCATGCCTGTGGGCTCAGTGGGAGGGGCCTGTGGCGGGTGGGCGTGTCTGTGAGCAAAAGGGGCGGGCCCTATGCATTCTCCACCCCCAGGAGGCGGAGCTGAAGCGGCTGGAGCAGGTGCAGGCGCAGGAGGTGCAGGCGCAGCGGGCGCGGGCGGAGGTGGAGGCGGCACGGGCACAGGCGCTGGCGGATGTGGAGGCCTCGCGGGTGCGGGAGGTGGCCAAGGCCCTGGGTCCCGACACCATTCGGGACATCGCCCGGGCTGGGCCTGAGCTGCAGGTGAGTAGGGCGTGGCCTAAGAGGGGTGTGGCCATTTGGTGGGAGGCGTGGCATCAGGTATGGGCTCTTGGAGGGGTGGAGGCTGCAGAGGCTGGGCTCTGGCTTGGGGGGGTTGGATCCATGGGAGCGGGTGGGGCTTTGTGGGTGTTGAGCCTCAGGGGGCAGGCTGTTGGTAGGGGTCTCCATGGGGCGGGGTCTCCATGGGGCAGGTCTGAGTGGGGAAGCGGCTCAAGGAGGACAGGGCTTCCAGGAGGCAGTGCCTGCTTGGACTTGCCGGAGGGGGTATGGTCTGCCAGGGTTGTGGTGTGCTGGGAGGGATGACCAGCACTGTGCCCATCTCCAGGTGAAGCTGCTGCAAGGCCTGGGACTCCAGTCGACCCTCATCACCGATGGTGCTGCACCCCTCAACCTCTTTACCACCGCCCGGGGGCTGCTGGGCCTGGCAGCTCCTCCAGAAAACTCCAATTCCCAAGCCTCTGCCCTCTGAGGACCCAGGCATTTGGGCCTTCCCCAGAGACCTGGGTGTCCTGAGCAGCTGGAACCTCCCATCCCTCTTCATGTGTTTCCTTTTCTCAGAATAAAGCAAATAGATTGCAGCTGTAAAGTCAAAGTGATGGTGGGGTTGGGGGCAGTGACATCAGAGTGTGTTTTGCAGGGTATGACCACCTGTCATCATGCTTCTGTGTTCCTTTGTGGCTGGGTAGATGAGCTTTTATCACATAATCTGACATTCTCCCACTTAAAGAACCAGAAAGAAGTTCATCATCTCTTCTTACACAACAATTCTCAGCCATTTGTTTCATCTCCTGGGAAGGATGCACTCATGGAGCATACTTAGTACTGCTGCTAAGTACCTTTAAAGGGTCTTACAGAATCACAGAATTTCTAGGTTGGAAGAGACCTCAAGATCATCGAGTCCAACCTCTGACCTAACGCTAACAGTCCCCACTAAACCATATCCCTAAGCTCTACATCTAAACGTTTTTTAAAGACTTCCAGGGATGGTGACTCCACCACTTCCCTGGGCAGCCTGTTCCAGTGCCTCACAACCCTTTCGGTAAAGAAGTTCTTCCTAAGATCCAACCTAAAACTCCCCTGGTGCAACTTAAGCCCATTCCCCCTCGTCCTGTCACCAGGCACGTGGGAGAACAGGCCAACCCCCACCTCACTACAGCCTCCTTTAAGGTATCTTGTAGAGATAGGTCTATATTGCCTTGGCATGCTAAGTTTTACAGTCCCACTTCTCTGGAAGGGAGTTGCAGGATCAGAGTTGCTGCAGTTGTCAGTGTAACCCTGTGTAGTCTTGGCCGGACCTGCAAGGATTACCCTTCTGTTGCTTCCCTTCAGTATCTCTGGTGTCTGGTCACACTGATTGGTAAGGGCATGTGAGAATGTGGAAGGTTTATTCCAGCAGGTTTATCTTGATCAAGGACTTTTAAGTTAGTAGACTGACCAGAAACAAACCTGTACAGTTGTAATAAATAAGAGAAGAGACAGGATGTGGGACTGTTGATTCAAGCAATGGTTTCTGAGTGAGGATTTCTGGATCAGGCTGATAAGAAAAGAAAGGGGAACAATATGCAAAATGCTAAGGCAAAGACCTGACAAAACAAACATGGAGACAATGACAAGAAAAAAAAAAAATCACTCTCAGTCACACTAGTTGATGAGCTATCAAAATACTTCTAGGCGGATCAACATGGACTTTGCAACAGATAAGACTGTAAACCAGGGAGACCTTGGACTGTGAGGGATACAGGAAACTGCAGAGCACTGCAAACCCATGTGGGAAGTGCAAGTTGAAAAGGAAGCAGGAGGAACATAGGGGGGGCAGGCAGAAAAAGTGTAAAATGGTGGTTCACAGGCAAAATGGGATGTACACTTGTCTGCTTTGCATCTGATCACCGCAGTCTGTCCTATCTACTTCTTTCTCATTATTTTGCTTTTAACTCAGGGGTGTTTGTGTGTGTTTGTTTGAGTGGACTGTGTGCCAGTCTGACTGGAGGAGTGGGCACCTGGCCTGTGGTGCCACCTACTGGGTCCAGTGGGGTCCTGGCATCAGCTGCTGGAGTGAGTGGGGGGTCTTCTCCTCCCAGCCATGGGGAGTGAGCATTGTGTGCTCCCAAAGAGCTGCTGGGGGCAACTGGTGTGAGGTGAGTGCAGGCTCTGCACCAGCAGCTGGATCAGGGCCATGGGTCACAGCCTGGTGCTGGCTGCTGGGGGGCCTGAGCATCTGCATCTTCACCAAACTGGCCTGCATGGGGTGTACACGTGCATTCACCTGCAAACTTTAAGCTGGACAAGCCAGCGAGTAATGGGGGCCTTGGGTCTGGGCTGAGGTGTCAGGCCAGGGAATCAGGTGGGAATCAGGGAATCATGCTGCTATGCCCAGGGACACTTGTGACTGTGGCATGCATGAGGGATGAGTGTGCATTTGCAGTGAGCTTCAAGCTGGATCAGCTAGTCAATGGGTGACCTTTGAAGTGGGTAAGGGGCCTGGAGTCTGGGGAGGGGTTCCAGGTGGACAGAGGAGCCGTGCCAGGTACTTGAGGGAACATAGAATGCCTTGGGTTGGAAGGAACCTTAAAGATCATCCAGTTCCAATCCACCTGCCATGGGCAGGGATGCCACCCATTAGATCAGGTTGACCAGGGCCTTGTCCAACTTGGTCTTTGAACATCTCCAGGGATGGGGCATCCACTTCTCTGCACAACCTGTCCCAGTACCTCACTACCCTCTGAATGAAGAATTTCCTCCTAATATCTAAATCTCCTCTCTTTTAGTTTAAAACCATCCGCCAGTGTACTATCATTATTTGTTCATGTAAAAAGTTGCTCTCCATTAATTCATCAGTCCCCTTTGAGTATTGAAAGGCTGCAATGAGGTCTCCCTAGAGCCTTCTCCAGGCTGAACAACCCCTGCTCTCTCAGCCTGTCTTCATAGGAGAAGAAGCCCCTTGATCATCTTTGTGGCCCTCTTCTGGACCTACTCTAACAGATCAACATCCTTTTTGTGTTGGTGTTGCTGGATATGGATGCAATACTTCAAGTGTGTACTTTTCCAACCTTAATGATGCTATGTGGCCTCCCAAGGGTGGAGCAGAGGGGGACAATCCCCTCCCTCCACCTGCTGCCCATTCTTCTGTTGATGCAGCCCAGGATGCAGTTGGCCTTCTGGGCTGCAAGCACAAACTGCTGGCTCATGGCAGGCTTTCCATCCACCAGAACCCTCAAGTCCTTCTCTGCAGGGCTGCTCTCAATGAGTTCTTCTCCCAGTCTGTCCTTATGTCTCGGACTGCCCTGACCCAGGTGTAGCACCTTGCACTTGGACTTGTTGAACCTCATTATGTTTATGAGGGGCCACTTCCCAAACTTTTTCCCAGGTCCCTTTGGAGGGTTTCCCTTACTTCTGTTGTATCAGCTGTGAGGTACAGAAATCAAACTTTACAACTTGAGGAGAGTTATAAAGCCGGTATGTTTATTGCAGCACTGGGTGCAAGAGGGATTGCTCCTCCTAGCTTGCACACCAAGGGTTACTGCTAGGGTACTTATATTAATGGAATATATACATATTAATCTCACTTCACCCCCTCTGGGACACTGTCACTGGGATATGTGCTGGCGTGGGCTGCGGTGGCTGCAGGAGGCACACTCTGCACCTCGTTTAACACCCTGCAGGCTCTGCAGTGCCTGTGACACAAAAACTCCAGGCTGGCTTCTAAATGAACATTTCAGAATTGAAATGTGTCCTAAAAATGGAGTCCCTGTGTGGTGGGAAAACAAAATAAAACAAAAACAACAACAAAACACCAATATTTAAGATATAAGATGCCTGATGAAGAAGTTCACCTAGCAAAAAGAACATTGCTTTCAACCAAAACCTAGCAGTTTGATTATTCCTGTTTTCTGAGCTAATAATACTGGGTTTGACACTCCTACATGTCTAACCAGGGCGTCAATTGTGGCAGTTAACAAGATGCTTAAGGAGTCCACCCCTTCCAGGAATGGGTACTTCCTTCTTCTTAAGATCTAAATGATATTCTGGCATCCATCCTTCCCAGGAAAGCACACTTGACTTTGTTAATGTTATAATGTTTTTTCCTTACCTCTTTCCTTTCTTTGAAACAGTGTGTAAATCGGGTCTCTGCAATCGGGTAGAGAACACAAGAGAGAGATGCTGCCATTCTTTCCCTCTGATTACTGTTAATAAAGCTTCTTATTAAATTAATAAAGCTCTGAAATCCTACATGTGTTATTACGCGCTTGGAGTTCTGATATTCTCCAACACTTTATATGTTTAAAAATGACTCTATGCAGGAATGAAAAACAGTGAAGAATCAGTACATTATGCCTAAGGAGGTGTGAAAATCCAAAAAATATAATACTGTTTTGCAGGATGATGGCCAAATAGTGGGCTGGGGAGCACCGCTTTGCTAAAAGGTTCTTTCCAAAATGGAAAGATTGCTTTCTGTCCTGTTGGCAATTTCTTTCCACTGCATGAAATAACTCCTTTCTTGATGCTCTCCACTTCCTTGACTGTTTTCAACTCATCCTCTCCCTTATTACATCATCTGTCCTCTATCACCCTGTCTTTACAGGTTCCAGCTCTGCCCTTTCTTCCTGCACTTGACTTTGACAGACAGTTCTGCCTGCTTGTGCGTCCTCTCCTCTTGCTGCTGCTGTCACCACATCGGTTGGGGTATTTGCTTCTTAATGACAGGTGATAACATTCACATCCTCTCCTGTAGTTCTTGGAGTTGACTTACTGTCTCAGGATCCTATAATTTCTCAAGATTTAGGACCAAATCCTTACCACAAGATTTCTGGAAAGTATTAAGATTCCCAATTTCGTGGTATTCTCTTCATGAAGAAAATGCATTTTTTTTTTTTTTTTTCCCACAGACTTGTCTTTTATTGGAGTAAGTACCCTCAGCTACTTAAAACCTAATCATCCAGCTTCTGGATCCCCAGTTTCTTGAAAGGTAATTGAAGTTCCAGCATATGAATCCTGACTCTTCATTTTGGGATACATGCAAAAAGGCATATCCCATTTTTTTTTTTTTTTTTTTTTTCATTTCCCCTTCCTTCACCTGTGAAAGTACTCCTAATTCTCCTTAGTGGCAAAAGGCAACTTGAGCAAAATTAGTAACTGTTTCTTATAATGCAAATTATATACAATTAGAGCTTTGGCAACTATGAGGCTAGTTGTTGCCAAGGGTAAGAGCTCTTTGCAATATAACTGGAGCAAAGTATTCTAAGTAGCAGAAAAGAGTATTTTGGAAATGTGATGGTCTCATATTATGAAGGAAGCAGCAAGAGAGCTGTCTGAGAATACCAGACTGAAGTCTATGACTTGTAGAATAGTGACCATCTCTTGTGTATTTTTTCTGTGAAAACTTGTTTCTTAGCTTTCCAAATTTGAAAATGACTGCACATACCTTTTTTGAGTGTCAATGCCATACTGCCTCCTCCCTGAGTCATCTTGCTGACTGTACTGGGCTAAACTTGAGCAAACACAATTATCAGATAATTCTCTGGAATGAGGAAGAGCCCATGAGCAAATAGAGGTGTGAATGGTAAAACTGCTTCTGCACTTCTTGTTTGTGGAGCAAGGGACTATGAATACCCTGGGGGCTGCTTCTGTTGTCTGATAAAAAGTTTGGATTCATTACCCAACATACAATAAGCCAATCGACACACTAGGTTGAGATATTGTTATTGTTTAGTACCACGTGGTTTTCCACAAGGCTGGCACACCTACGGATTTTCTGCGTCACCCTTTATACAATCTCTTATCAATACCTTTATGTTTTTACAATCCCCCAGCCTCTGACTGCTTACATGATTATAAAGCTAACATGACAGAATCATTCTGCACATCTTCAGAGTGGAAGGATTCCTGGTCGGGCTGGGGTCTCACAGCCTAGAGCGTGATTTTTACTATTATAATGAGAATAGTTGATGATTAAATGGTATTACTTGTAGAAGTTGGAAAGGAACATTTAGAGGTAGTATGCAGTAACTGCTTATTTAAAGCATCTCCATGTAAAGAAAAACTCACCTGACTTGCACACAATTCAGAATTCTGCCTACAATAAATTCCTTCATACAGGACAAAATTAATTATATGGCCTTCCCCACATCAGTAGCATTTACTTTCCCCTGCAATCAGAAATGCAACTAAGGTACATCAAGTTCCTTTGTATTCTATCACCCTCATTAAATACACAAGCTTCAGCAATACGAATGAGAAGACTGTGCTTGTGCAAGTGATTTAGGGCTTGCTAGAAGTACAGCACATGAAAATCTTGTATGTATTTCTCCGAGAATGTAAATTGCAGGGAACGAAATAAAGATTAGTTTTGTCAGCATCAACAAAACCACCTTTAAATCTCTATTGAAAATACAGAACAAAATGCTAGAATACTAGGTTTTACACAATGATAAAAATTAACCAAAAAGATGCCTCTGTACTGTTTTCTTTTCCAGCTGACGGATTATCTCCTCATTCACAAAGTGCACACTACAGCTCAAGCGATCTGGATCTTTACTACACGTAACAGTGAACAAATCATTTTCAGTTTATGTATAGCTATATATATGCAAATCAGTTCAACTAGTGGTAATCTGTAAATAGCTATACAATTTTAACATTTATCTGTAGTGCCCCACTTGATAATTGCAGGGCAGTAGATTCTCAAAATACTGGAATTCTTGATCAGCCTTAAATATTTGGGTTCTCTCTGGTATCTGGGCAGAAGTAGAAACAATTGTTGTTTTTAAAGCAAGACTGACTAGAGCTGCAGATTTTCTTTGGTACACTTAAACCTGGAAGCTAAACCATAAAAGCTACACCCAGCCTAAAACCCTGAGCTAAAGCAGGTTTTAATCAAACTGATTCAAGAACATGATTTTGATTGTTGGATTTTGCAATTCTGCAATTATTCTGGTACACTTACCTGGAAGATGTTGACTTGCGGAAAACGGACTCCACAATCAGTAAGATTGTAAAGTAGGTATGTTTATTCAGCGCTGGGCAGCACAGGGGGTAGTCCTGCCAAAGTTGTGTGCACCTGACGCAGCAACTTGTCTTGGTTTTATGCAGTAAAGTGTTACATATGCATGAAGTTTCACAATACGCCTATACATATTCATAACCTGTCCCGCTCCATATTAAAATTAGTTCCAAGGAGTCATTTCCATAAACTCCTCCCATCTGCGCTTGCGCAGTGTATTCTGGTGGTGGTCATTGGGGGTCATGGGGATGAAGATTGATGACTCTTCCTCGTCACCGCTCGTTGACCTCTTGTCTCTGTGCAGACTCAGTTGCTCCTTGGCTCTTGTCCATCCGCAGGACCAGTTTCTTAAGATAGGCTCACACTCTTATTAGGAGACTGACCTTGGGGCCCAAGGCTTCTTGCTTTAATTAATTTGAGCATCCTAGTTTCATGCTATCACTTTATCTCTACTTGATAAGATTCACCTAGCTTCCTCTCCCAGTTCCCCCCTTTTCTAAAAGTTAGTAAATTCTTTTCTAAAAGGTTAGTGATTTATTGTATTCTCCTAACTCCCTCTCTCAATGTGACAAGGCCCTTTATACATACAGGAAACTAAATGGTGTTTTTGGACTAAGAACGTGCACAAGACAAGCTGCTTAAATTTACCACGAGACTTTACGATCATTAGCATTTGCTAACACTTTTCAACTTCGTGTCTCTAAAGCTATATTCAGTTATCGTAGAAGTATTTCCTAGTACCATCAGTCATTAATCCAAGAACTACACATCTCTAATACATCAATGTAAACGACCTTACAGTGTACCCCTGCCTCCTAGTGCTGGATTAGAATTTGGGAAAGGAATTCAACTGGACAGCTCTGAGAAGCTCAAAGGTTGGAACCTAAAGAAACTTCAGCTTCCTGGGTCTCTGAGTAATTCTAGAGCTTAACCGGTGATAAACATCTACTTTAGATAAGATAATACATGTCAACACTCATCAGGGATCCAAGAAAGCAATATTCTTCTGCCCTAAAGGTTTCAAATCCAATACCTTAATTCCTATATACTTTCTTCCGAAACCAGGATACTATCTTATTTTTTGTAACACCATTTAAACATTTCTTCCATGAGATGGGACTGGAGGTGCAAGTAATCAAGCAATTTTTTAGAAGCTTTTGAGTATTGTTTTCCACCATGGTTTGCATGAGAAGGAACAGGAAAAAAAGGCATAATAGATGGTTATAAGTTAAATTTATAATGCTAGTCACTATGGTGAAAAAATAAGACTGAGATTAAATCCTTTTTCTCAGGGGGAAGAAAAAGCCACAAGCCAGATAAAAAAAAAAAGAAAAAAGAAAAGAAAAAATGATACCAGTCTGATGAGCATTTTATTTTTAACGTAAAAGCAGATCTGAGAACAAGAACTGGTTCCTACCATATTTCCTTTGTATAGTACTAAAATGTAGATGTACTGCACTTGAATCATACATATTACATAAATGCATAGCTTATATAAATACCAAGTAATTAAATATTATAAAATACAGTAATATGTGCATCTATATAGACACATGCATATATGCATAGATATATAAAAATTAAAACAGTACTCATTTTCTGGGCTTTCACCTGAATGTGCAGAGAATTTTAAAAATCCAAAGGAAATCATTTGAAGTTCCAGGAGAACCTGTAGCCAGAGTATTATAAAATTTATCAGGAGTGCAAAGTCACCATTATGAACTTTAAAGCACATCATTCTATAATTTGATTTATTTATTTTAGAAAGTGATAGGACTAACTCCTGAAGGTCTGTCCATTAGTGTTTGTTTTTAAGTAACATACTGAAATAGTTTTTGTTATTGCTACCCAAGAGTACTTGTTTTTTAAATTTGCAATCATCAAAACCATTGATTAGAAATTGCTTTTCTGCAATTTACCTGGACAGCACTGACTATACAGAAAACAAACATCTGACCTGTGTTGGCATTTATCCCACCACTCTCACTGTGACGTGATGTGACAAATACCAGAATCTGTCATCTGTTCCTTCAGTGCAGCTGTCCCATCTGTCTGTCATTTAGCGGCCCTTTGACTGTCTCCTGTAGCTCCATCTCTCTCTTATGCTGGGGAGCCCAGAGCTGGATATGGCACTCCAGATGTGGCTGAGTAATTTTTCCAAGACATCCAGGGAACACGCGTTCTGCCAGCACTGCCCAGCAGAGCCTAGCCAAATTCCAAAACAAAACACAAAATTCTCAAAAATTCCTCTTCCTTGGCTGTTCCTGCTGCAAACAGTTAAGTGCATACACTGATGGAAAGGAATATACCTTTAAATACATTGAATCTGAAATAAAAATGATCACATAAGTCATTCTTAAGGAAAAGTTTCACTTTGACTTGAAGTGAATCATCGTGACTGAACATTTACTTAAGCAAGTGCACCAGTCAGAGAGGCTGCTTTCCTTCAAGCCGCATACCGTCACTGCTGGGTTGGATCTTAGTCCTCAGAACAGTCTTCATGCAGGCAAAGCCTTCACACTGCTGAACCGCAACAGCCACGCAGCTGTCGTGGGCAGTAGCACAGGAGGAACTGAGGTGCAGCTATTTGTCTGTTTCAGAAGCTGGACAACTTATGCAAAATACAATTTAAATGATGTGGCAAACAAAATGAATAAAAACCACCACGCCTCTCTGTTTAAAATGAGTTTTTATTTGAATGCAGCAATGGCTGTCAGAAATAACATTTTGATCATCTAACTTTACAGTGAAAAAACATTGTGTTGTGAGGTTCTCGTTTCTTGCCCTTTTTGTACTTGGATTTTTGGAGTAATGTTCAAATTTAGAATAGATACATTATAAATGAAAATATGGCAATGTTTCCTAGAGGTTATTTTATGTGGCATTGGTTAAAATTAAAAAGTTAAAAATTGAACAATCATTCTTATTTATGCTATAACAAAACCACATAATTATTTTTACCAAAAGCTATCCATAACACCCAACTGTAACGCAGACGTCTTGCACAGGAGAAGGCACAAGTATTTTCTTCATGAACACAACAGGTTTCTTTGAAGAACAGAGATAAAGGCTTTCAATGACATTTTTTTCAGTGCTGGATTTAGGTGAATAACGTGGTTAAGAAATTGAAAATAAGCCCTATTATGCTGTGTCTTTTGAAAACAAGAAGTAGGTTTTGTTCATATTGCTTCAGGGACACACATAAAATATAGACAAACTACAAATAGTAATCCTGTCTCTGTTTGAGAAAAATAATAGTGCAGTGTGTTCTATTTCATGATAATACATGCTTTCGAATGGTTCAGAAATTAATATTCTTTTTTTTTTTTTTTAAATATGAATTTCTAAAGGCCAACAAAACCAACATGTTAGCGTATTTATTTTCAGCTAGCTCTAGGTGACCTAGAGACAATCTGCTGCAACATGGTATTCCTGAGGAATTAGAATAGCATTTGTAAGTAACTATTTCCCTGAGATTTATTAACTTGATATCCATCCAAATGCCAATGATAAAAGAGACGGAACAAATCTGTATCATTATAAACAATACAGAAACTCTCCGTATTTAAATCCTCATGCTGAATTTCCACATGCTGAATGCCTTCACTGACCAAAACAAATAAAAAAAAAAATCTGAATTTTGGTAACTTTTTAAATCAAATAAATCTATAAATTTTATAGGGAAGGTTTTTTCCCTTCCCCCATCAAAGGCTAAATATTTGAGTGAAAATGATTAAGTGGGGAAAGACAACAATCAACCACTTTGGAATTCAGAGGGAGTGGATGGGAAGAAGTAGTGTTTAATAACGTATTCAATAAAAAGATTTTTAAGGAAAAGGACTTTTTTTCCACAAATTTTCCGTTGTATTGAGAAACACACTAAAATCCTCTTCCATGAGAACACAGAATACTACCATAGTGCCACACACATTTCTTTAAGCCTTAAATTTGCTAATATGTTCACGAGCTATGATCATCCTTTGAATCTGAGCAGTTCCCTCATAAATCTGAAAAGAAGAATTGCAACAATGTTAGATGATCATTTTTTAAAAGGTTTAAATTGATCTTTCTACACTTTTAAACCTCCTTAGCATACTAGATTACAGCGTGGATTGGAAAGTTAAATCCAAGAAAAATAGAACTGAAAAATTCCAATGTGACTAAGTAGCTACATTTGGCTAAATAAAATAAATCATACACAAGATACTGAGAGACAGTCTCATATCCTCTCATCTAAATTCAATAATTTTCTCAGGCAAATAGACATAGGGAGCCAAAAACGATCAAGAAAACGTGTTATCTGAGGAAGAAAATACATAGTTTAGGTTTTACAAACTAGGTTTTAAAACAATGGGTGAAGAGAAGATGACTTGTGCTGAGTGTTGTACTTTTGTTGTCTAGCCTTTCAACGTCACATCAAGCATTTGCTTTGATTCATTTACTTCCATTTCTTCTTGCTAACTAGTACTCTCTCCAATACAGTATCCCTTTTTTCCTGTTCTTTAACCTTACATTCTTGCATCGTCTTCTAGAAACATTCTGCATTATCCCCGTTTTACATGGCTTGATGGCAGGAAAGACACAGATGCAAAACACTGTATATATGAAGCTCTAATGCAGTAAGAAGACTCTATGCTCCACAGATATACTGCAACAGGATTTGAGGGTGGAAGTAACACAGCTTAGGGATTCAAGTGTTTCAGTTCCCAGGTCCGCCAGAACTTGGTTTGACGAGTTGCTCAAATTCAGGTAAATTCACTTTCTGCAGTCATAAAATAGGGACAGTATTCTCAAGAACCTTACAAAGCTTTTTGGAAATAGAACCACTATAACCTGCAGTCACATTAGTTTTTTGCTTCAGAGGAAACTTTTCATTCTCAAAGTGAATCATCGGACTGCTGCTGCTTACCCTACAATGATCCAGGTTATAGAGCAGATTTAGTTTGGTGAAAGTAGGTGCTTTTTAGAGCAAACTTAACTGGAAACTCTACTCCCTCTATACACCACATACGGTCCAAATCCTAATGAAGCCAAAATTGTCTAGGCCTATAACAATTTACAGATTTGTTTACAACTTACAAGCCTTTACAATTACACACATAATGGGGACATTCAGTCCAAGTAACCAAACGGGCATGCTGTGAACTTAGCCTCTCCAAACTGGATATAGTGTAGCTGGAGGGCATTCAGTAGCTATTCCTGCAATCTGCTAATCTCCTCCTATTGTACTAAATTACTTGCTGATGAAGACAGCCATGGAACTCAAGTGTAAAGACATCAAAACTCTCAGTCTGCTTAAATAAATGCAAAAGAGGTTTTGGCTTATAAGCAAGGGAAGCAGCTTCAAGCACCACCTTCAACTGAAGGGAAGTAGTAGAACTGTGTAATACTGAGAAATATCAAATATATGGAAGAAAAGAACAAGTGGAAAATGAAGTTTTATACACGAAACCCATGGCCAAAAGCATGTACCATGTGGAATTGGGCCGTAATATAGTAAAGCATAATCAAGAGACATGGGCAAAATTATTCTAAAGACAAAATCCTTCCTTGTATTCTTTTAAGGGAAGAAGGGAAGCAGAAAAACAACAAAAATTAATACTAAATCTTATTAGACTGAACAATTAGAAAAGTCTACCTTGACATGCACCTGTGATGGATCAGTATAATAGAAGATCTGAATAACTAGAATTCTGTAAAATTAATCTTAACTTTTAAATAAGCTTCCAACCCTCACATCTTTCTCTAGAAAAACATAGAACCTGACAGAAAAAATGCCCAAAGTAAAATTGTATTACTCATTCATCTTGCTTGCAGGACTGCAATTAGTACTAAGGACCTTTAGACTCCAAAGTAGTAGCTGTCTTTCCTTAAACAGAGAAAACCAAAATATTGGCTAGGGAGAATCATAGTTTTCATTTTAATGTCAGCTATAAGAGAAATGCTAACTAATAGGATCTTAAGAACGACAACTGTTATAACTAACTAACCTTTCAGATTATGGTTCACATGCATTTCTTGATACCTATTCTGATAAGTTTTACCTAGCCACTATTACTATCAGAAAGAGGTGAAAAGATTACTGGTTCTGCTGAGCATAATTAAAACATTCTTGCTGAATGAAGAACTGCAGCATAATATATCCCAAGACAAGAATTATGACATAACATGGAATAATTTCACAGCAATAATAATGCAGAAAAACCTGGGAATTATGGGTGACTACAGGCTAAACATGAGTAAGTATAGGTTTGGTTTGTTGTTAAAAACAGGCCAATCATTCCAGATTGTGTCATAATTCTGTTAATACAACATATGCAAGACCACGATATAGTCCATGACACTCAATGCTGGTGATATATCAACTGAAATATTCTGCCTGGGTTATGCTACCAAAGTTTCAAACATAAGGTTTAGAGTACAGCCAGAAGCAATGAAGAGACTGGAAACAGAAAAGGAAAAAATAAAACTAAAAAAGTCATTCAGCATGACTGATGAGGAAAGAGGTGAAGAAGCCGCTGTAGTGTTCTCTTCTAGACTAAAATAAGAGAAACGTGAGAAGCTCCTAAACTGTCAGTACCAATCAGTTGTTCTGCATACTGTCTTTGGATCTGAGGAGTAAAAGGAGATAATTTGCAATAACTGTTATTTGAACTAGGTATCAGGCTGAAGGAAAAGCTAAACTATAGGCAGGCACCAGTCTATGATACATATGGAAAATCAGAGAATTTCCAGCACCGAAGGTTTTCAAGAACAGCATCATACATAAACTACACCTACTTATAGAATACCAGAGGAAGTATTGGTACTTTGGGTAGTGTTTTCTACAGTGTTTGATTCCAAAATGAAGAAGATTCCAAATGAAGAAGAGCCTAAGAATTTCAGAGTTACCATATACGGAAAAAAACACACCATTAAATTTATTTGTTACATGTAGGTTAAGCTATTGATCTAGTGCATAGTATGCAAGAATTTGCCCAATTTGAGTTTCCCTTTTTTTAAATTGAAGGATACTTACTGTCATTCTAAAAAATTATGTCATATGTGTATATCAAGATTTGAAATAAGTAGCCATTAGGTATTTCTATATAAAATTTAGGCATTATTGTAGAAATCACATTCTCTTTTACTTACCTGGTAGATTTTAGCATCCCTCATTAGTTTTTCTACAGGATATTCAGTATTAAATCCATTTCCTCCAAAAATCTGCACCGCATCTGTAGCTACTTGGTTTGCAATGTCACCAGCAAATGCCTTTGCAATGGAAGCATAGTAGGTATTTCTGCGGCCAGCATCAACTTCCCATGCAGCTCTTTGGTAAGCCATCCTAGCAAGTTCCACTTTCATTGCCATTTCAGCAAGCATGAATGACACTGCTTGGTGCTATGAATGATGAAATACACTAGATTAACATTGCCTGCTTAAGATTCTGTGACATCCAAAAAGAATATAATCTTTTTTATACACTAATACCTTCAACAACGTAAATTGTACAAGATGAGTTCTACAGAATATGGATCAAGCTGTCATAATTCTGTGTTGAATTAGACTTTTAAGGTTTTCATTCTAAAATTCATTTAGTCACAGGGATTAAGTACTGAATTATGAAGTTGTGTTTCAGTATTTATGACATCTTATTTAGCTAGCTGTTTATTTAAATTTCTTTAAAACTGGTAAATGGCGTGGTTGGTAACATATTCTAAGTTTTTATTAATACTGTGTATCGTTTCATATAGCTCAGAGAAGCTTATACCTTGCGTGAAAATCACTATTTTTTAGTATTGAAGAACTTACGTATGTCTTGAGAGTTTAGAAGAATTCCTGGAGTAACTGCATGGCTAGATTTATTTTGATGTCACTGACCTACGTATTTGAGAACCTAAGCAATGGCAGAGATACAGTAACTCATACCCTAAAAATCAAGGAACAAACCTGAAAATTCACTAGTAGTACATCTACTGTACTGATGTGAAAACATAGCTTATATAAGTGAATATGTATGAATAAAAATGTCATTAACTTACTTCAGCAATCACTTTCCCAAAGGTTTTTCTCTCCAAAGCGTATTTAGTAGCTTCATCGAGTGCTCTTTTTGCTAACCCAACAGCACCAGCTGCTACCTGAATTAAATACAGCACAGAATAAAAACAAAAAAATTCCTATTACATTTTATAAATAAATTATTTTTGATACTTACAGGTGGTCTGGTCTTATCAAAAGCTCCCATTGCGATTTTAAAGCCAGCTCCCTCAGCTATTAATACGTTTTCTTTCGGGACTCTCACATCTTCAAAGACAATACCTCTTGTATCTGAGCAGCGTTGACCCATATTCATTTCCTGAAAAGAGAAATTTACGGAGGTGCCAACTAACTTGATTTTTCCAAGGTACAACACATCATCTTGCTTTAGTTTACTCAAAGCATAAGGTAAGCTTCTCCCCTCCAGCTCCTCCCACACACTTCAATTTCATCTAAGAATTACCATATACGTGACAAATAGTAGTTCTGCATTTACAGACCAGCATGCCCTTTATTTGTCTAAGCTGGGCAGTTTATCTTACGCCTATATAAAATTGATTCTGTAGCTGCAATCACTCACGTGGTCTTTCTCAAGTTCAACTGTTATCATTTGAGGTGGGAAAGGAAAAAGTAAAGAAACTAGTATGCAGGCAGTAGAAAAAAATAACCGTAACAGAAACACATGCACAAAAAAATAAAATGGAGTTTTCAAGTTTTCAGATTCCTTCCCTTTTTTTCCCCTATTTAATTTGCACCAGAACCTCGAGAACCTTCCTTAAGCAGTAGCTAAAATTAAAGCTCACTGTGTAATTATGGTTAAAACCGTCCACCTTATTTTTTATGGCATATTTCTCATCTACTGGCATTGATCAATAAAATGGTTCTCAAAAGATTTTTTTGCAGCTATTCAAAGTCATTTTCCTTTAATCCACTCTGAATAATTCTTTATCTGACTGAGTAAAATTATGTCTTATGAATAGTTTATGTTGTGAAAATGAAAAGATGACAATGTGAAAACGTTCAGTTGTGTAACATGTTTTCTTTAATTGCAATTTGTTGTGATTTGATTTAGAAACAAATAATAACCCCTGGTTTGTCAAGTAAGAGATACTTTCTTTACCTTTCTTCCAATTTGGATGCCAGGGCTATCTGCCTCCACAATGAATCCAGTGAAAGCTTTGCTTGCAGGAACTTTTGGATCTGGATCGGTACGAGCAAGCAAGAAGTACCTAGTGTAAAACAAAGTGGTGGAAACTCAGTTTATCCTCACAATTAACAATGTGTATGTATATCTATATATTTAGTGTCTCTAGCATGTAATAAATCTATCAGAAAATTAACAATCCATTCTTCTTGCCCCTTACAGAAATAAACCGACAGTGTGCAACGGAGAGAAGTGTCACTGCATCTCTTACTGCAACATTCAAGATTTAATAAAATTACTTAATATAAACATGCAAAGATTCTCCACCTTTTCCACTTACTTTAAGTCTTTATGGTATTATCAGTTTCATGAACAGTAAAAAAGTTTCATGAACAGGTAAAAACCTGTCACATCACATATTTAAAAATGAATTCTTAGGAGATACAGTGTTGCACAGAAAATGTTATCACCTGATTTCTAAGATCTTAATGTTATTCTTCTAAGTTGTAAATAAGTATTTCAATTAGAAATTAAACAGCTGTAAATCACATTCATGGTGTTCGGTAATGTCAAAAGATACATGTAGCTGGTACATTCTCTTTGATAGTTCTGCCTTGAACAAGGAAATAAATAATTAGAAAATTCAGCTTTATGAATGAATGCACACAGCTTTTTCACTTAAATTAAGACAATTTATGTGTTGGGGATGAGTATGGTATTATGTGAGACATGATGAAAAGAGGTCTATATTGTCAAGCATGCTCCACAGACACACCACCACAGCAATATCTGGATTCTTTGACTGTTAGAAAATGTCTTCCCTTATGAAAATAAAATGTAACACCACAATCCAAGAGTGTTTCTAGCTTCACTAAAAGTGAGAGATGTTTTGAACAGAATCAATAGCATGTGATCTTGATCACTGCACCTTCAAAGTAAAGTAGCTGGTAATATGGGCTTCCTGAGTATTTTGCAAATTAAATCACACTCCTGCTGTCCTCCCTTGAAGAAAAAGCAAAATTATTTTGTTTGGTAGCATCAAGGTTTAAGAGGTATTCTTGAATGTATAGTTGCCATATCATCACTTAATTTCCTTTTTAAGCTTTGCACAGCCCTGAGAGTCTTATACTTATGCTGATACACTAATCACAGATGCAAAATTGTATTGGGGTGAAACATAATGAAGACTTGGATTTACAACAGAACTTTAAAGAAACACTAATATCTAACTTTGGGGAAAAAAAAAAACAGTATAGAACAGAATAATAGGAAATGTAGGATGAGTCAACTGTTAACACACCAGTTTGCTTTCCCACCATTTGTGATCCACATTTTCTGTCCATTAATAACATATTCATCTCCTTTCTTCTCAGCCTTTGTTTTTATACCAGCCACATCGGAGCCTGCTCCAGGCTCTGTTACGCAGTAAGCCTAGAAAAAAATAAAATATAAAATATTGAGGAAAAAAGTTCTTTCTTTAGGAACCATATTATTGCAGACTATGTGCACCAAAACCACATAGTAAACCCTAAAATATTATACAAAATACCCTACCACCACCAAAACGCAACAACTGTCAAAGCAAATATGGGTTAATTTTCCTAATAAATGCATATTTTAAATAATTTTTAATGATCATAGAATGGTTTGGGCTGGAAGGGACCTTAAGGACCATCTAATTGCAACCCTCCTGCCACAGGCAGGGATGCCACTCACTAGATCAGGTTTTCTTCACCCTTTGAGTGAAGAATTTTATCCTAACCTCTAACCTAAATATCCCCTCTTTTAGTTTAAAACATCACTCCTCATCCTGTATTATCTGAGTGAGCAAAGAGTCTCTCTCCAGCCTTTTTAGAAGAACCCTTTCAGTATTTCAATACACAAGCCACAATGAGGGAGCCTTCTCTTCTCCAGGCTGAACATCCCCAGCTCTCTCAGCCTCTCCTCACAGGAGAGGTGGTCCAGCTCTCTGATCATCTTTGTGGCCCTCCTCTGGACTCTTTCTAACAGGTCCACATTTTTCCTGTTTTGGGGGCCTCAAACCTGTATGCAGTACTCGAGGTGGAGTCTGACAAGGGTAGAGCAGAGGGGGACAATCACCTCGCTCAACCTGCTGCTCACACCTCTTTTGTTGCAGCCCAGGATGTATTTGGCCTTTTGGGCTGCAAGCATGGACTGCTGACTCATGTTGAACCTTTTGTACACCAGATAAACATGATAAACAGAAACATTTTGTAACTCTTAAGTCATCAATTCCTCATACTTCACAAACTGATGTAAAAGCTGAGGATCTTTAAAATTTGCAAATAAGAGTACAGTGTAACATTTTATACCTACTGTGTTCTTCATTTTATGGGGCTTAGTTATTCAGGTTGTAATGCATTGCACATGACTCTTTCTTTCTCTGTAACAAGTACTGCTCATGTCATATCTCTTTTAAACTCCCACACCTCTTCTTAGAATCACAGAAGCTTGTAATTGTTCAAGTAGGAAAAGACCTCTAAGGACATCTGGTCCAGCCTTTAACCTAGTACTGAAGTCCACAGCTAAACCATGCTAAATTCTGTATCTACACATTTCTTGAAGACCTTCTGGGATGGTGACTCAACTACTTCCCTGGGCAGCCTATTCTTATGCCACACAACCTTTTCAGTAAAGAAATTTCTCCTAAGTCCAACCTAAACGTCCCCTGGTGCAACTTGAAGTCATCTTCCCTGTCTTATCACTTGGTGCTTGGGAGAAGTGCCCAATCCCCACCTCACTACAACCTCCTTTAAGGCAATTGTAAAGTACAATAAGGTCTCCCCTGAGCCTTCTCTTCTCCAAGCTAAATGACCCCAGCTAAACAACCTCCTGAAAGGGAAATAAATTTTTTTTTTTTGTAAGTGATTAGGATGGTTTTCCAGGTAATAACTTCTATTTTCTCACTGTTTGCATCAAATTTACTATTCCTTGACTTTGAATAAATGACACAGTGTATTTACAAGCAAAAATAGGCTAAATTTTAAGTAGATACCACTGCTTTCTTCCAAAAAATGACTAATACCGATGAATGTGGGTTAGGAACATTCTACAGTGTATAAGTTATACTTACACACATCATGGGTTCTTCTGTCATTCTTCCCAAGTATTTTTTCTGTTGCTGCTCATTTCCTGCAATGATTACTGGCATTTGCTGAAAGAAAATATTTATACTATTAATCTGCTTTTTTATAACGCACAGACTTCAGTTTAAAGGAGGTAAGAAATGACAGAACTTACCCCTAGGGAATTTGCTTCAATGGCAGTTTGAACCCCTGTGCATCCATAAGCTAACTCTTCCGTAATAAGGCACGCTTCAAAACTGCCAAGGCCAAGACCACCTACAGTTGAAATATTTAATTTACTAAAATGATTTTAAAGTGGGACATACTAGCAATTTACATAAATTAACTATCAAAAACATACTGCCCCGCATACACTTGATTGTGCACTGCGTTTGATCAGACATCCCACACCAACTTTTTAAATAAAGTTTTGTCAGAATGGTAAGAGATGATTGGAAAACTACATTTGACTGCTCCAAGGTTGCACGATTGATATGGGGCACGTTACACAGAATGGCAACAACTGTTTGACTACTTTACATTTAAGAATGTCCTTTAGAGTTCTTAGGAAGCAGAGAAGTGACCACAAAGGCTCCTGAGCTACCATAGCTCCTATGAATACCGAGTTATTCATTTTAGGTTACTAGATTGGTTGGCTGACTATTTCTGACAGAAACCGACTTTGGGAAGTGCTTCGAAATACAGTAACAATACATCATTTATTCAAAATACATTCACCATCCTCTAGGTGTCTCCCTCACCCTGAAGTACTCTTGGTATCCTTGTTAATGCTAACCCTTGACAGACTTCCCCTTCAGTGAATTTGCACTCATCTCTTTTTAACATAGGTACATATTTTAGCATCAATATCATGCAGCAGCTATGAGTTTCACAAATTAACTACACACTGCATAAAATGAAGGGGATATAGAGATTTTAACTGTTCAGCAGATGTGACCAAGGAACGACCTGGCTGGAGAATGGGGTAGGCTGGCTGGGAGCAGGAATGCCAGGGACAGAGCAACTCTGCCACGAGTTTCTCTTGGTACCGTGATGAGAAATGCCACAGCTTTGTCTTGTAAAAGTGCTCAGGGGCCTCCTTTAATTTACTCAGAACCTGCCATCTGCTGACTTCACTGATGCCTTCTAGTTGTATGGAAAGGGATGATGAGCTATCAATCCCTTTTCACACTCTTCATGACACTGACGTTTTAGTTATTTCTCATACAGAAGCTGTTCTGTATCTTTTGCTGTCTTTATCCTTTTTAGGAACCCCTTCCACTTCCATGATAGCCTTTGAAGATGGAAGACTCAGACTACATAATGAATAAAACAGGAAATTAAAAGGTTAAACTTAATTATTCAAATATGCAACTGTTTATTTTATACAGAATCCCTAATTACACATATAAACACCTCCAAATCCTTTTCTTAGTTTTATTTTACAGATTAAAAATATTTACTTACCGCAGCTTTCTGGTATGTGTGAATTTATAAGACCAAGTTCCCAAGCCCGTTTTATGAGTGGAAGAGGATACTGAAATAAATGAGGAAAATCACCTTCTGATTAATCACAGCCAGCATTTTAAATTTCATGCAGGGTAATATAAAAATCTAATTTTCCCCTACTGTATGATAGATTTACCTCTCCAGTTTTATCATATTGTGCAGCAACAGGAATAATTTCCTCCAGAGCAAATTTACGAGCAGTAGCTTGAAACTCTTTCTGTTCATCAGTAAGTTCTATTATAAAAAAGAAAAAAGAAGTCACAAATTCTACATTGGCTTTAATTTTGCCAGTTGTCAGAGTAGGGGAAAAGAAGAGTAATGTCATTCCTCTCAAGACAAAGAAGAGTAGTGTCATTCCTCTCAAGACAATCTAAACCACCACTTCCTGGGCCTCTCTAGTAACCAAAAAAATTCAACTTTCTCTTCATACTGAACTGCAATACAGTGTTTTTTATTTTAAACTAACTCTGCAATTTGTCCTTAGTTGCTGCACTCCTTTCAAAGAATGTGATACCTACCGAAGCTAAAGCCAGCTCCAAGTTTGCCTGTATGGACATTTTGAGCAGGTTTACTAGAATGTGATCTCCATCCAAGCCCTGCAATGGTTTGGAGCATCCGCTGAAGAGAAACAGAACAGGAGATATAAGACATTGATAGCTCAAGTCTCCTAAAGCTACTAACCTGATGGCAGCACAACTTTAAATATAGATTCCCTGTTTAGAAAACAGTATCACATCAGGTACAATACAGTGACTAACATGATCTAGAAGAACTCCTGGCTACCTTCAACTTTGTTCCTGTGGCAAGCTGATGCAAACTGATGGCTTACATCAACATGGGATCCAAGACAGCACTGAGCTTGTGTGAACTGGTGTATCCATTTCTAAGATTGCAAAATCAATTATTTAAAAATAACTAAGCATAATATAGCACGTCTTCTTTAAAGTCCATAAATCCACATGTGAACATGCTCAGAGACATAATAATATATATATTTTGAAATGTACACTAATCAAGCCAGAAGTTATTGCCCACTACTAAGCACTCCACCTATCCAGTGTTTACCTACCGTCAGGATTAGTATGATTCTGAAAACAATCTACGTAATAAACAATAGGTATCAGAATATTTTGACCTAATAATGCACAAGATTCCCTTCTAGCAAGTTGCAGTAATGTATATATACTTAGTGATTACTGGTGTAGTGGTGTCATCGCGGCCTGCATCAGAACTGGCATGGCCAACAGGACTGGGAAAGTGATTGTCCCCTTGTACGTGGCACTGATGAGCCTGCACCTTGAGTACTGTGTTCAGTGGTGGGACCCTCACTCCAAGAAGGACATCAGGGTTCAGGGGCATGTTCAGACAAGAGCAAGGAAGCTGTAAAACACATCTTATGAGGAGTGGCTGTGGGAACTGGGGTTGCTTAGCGTGGAGAAGAGGCTGAGGGGAGACCTCAGCTCTCTCTGCAACTACCTGAAAGGACATTGCAGATGTCAGTCTCTTTCATCGTGTGACCAGTGATTAGGTTAAAAAAAATGTTTGATGAGACCAGTCACTTATTTTGTAGCATTAGAAAATTGAATTAATCATAATAGTACAAAAATATGTCAGAATTTGTATTGGAAACTCTAGAGACAGGAGCGGTATATAGCTGGGTAGGCTATAAGTAGTTAAAAAACAAAGTAGTGGTAGATTACTGCTCTTAAAAATAAGAATGCTACGCAAAGAAGGTTAAAAAAGCAAACACGGGTATCAACAGAGAGAAAAGAGATATTTTTAAAGCATACTGAAAACATCTATAAAGTTGAAAGGTGAAGAAATGCTGGAAGACTAGGTATAGGACAGGGGAAGGTATCACATAATTGAATATTTAACTATTAAGTTTATTCACAGTTCGGGACTGTATTTTCTATTAGGCAATATATTACTCATTTGGAGTTTTCACAAGCCATAGCATTGCAGAATAGTAGCATGATATTTTACTTAAGTTTTATGCAACTGCTACCACTGTTGTAATATAGGAAAACAAACAAACTCAACAAGCATCTAGACGAACCTCAATCATTCAGAATTTTTTATACCTTCCTTTATCTAGTAGAAGCCAAGATGATGATGACATTGAGCAAAAGCTAGGTATTAGAAATCACCGTTTTTTTTTTTTTTTAAAAAAAAGGAGCAGCCCTTGATAGTCATACACAGCTTTTTCACCAAAATGTTTTGTCTCAACTAGAAAAAGTACTGAATTCAAAATAATGCTAAGGGTGACATCCTACATAAAGGGAACAGTGAAATTCATCCCAGAAAACCTATGTCTGTTGGGGTTTTCATACAGAGTGGTATGCCAGATCAGCACGGAAGGTTCTGCAGAAACACCACAGACAGACACAAGGAAAGGACAAGGTGTGATCCATCCCTGGATGTGGCGCAAGCGATCAAGTGACAAAGGACCACAGTTTGTAACCTGTACGAATTTGGGTTGCCACCTATTCCATCTGCTTCCCTCTTTGACTCAGTGGGACAGCTGGATTCAGTGCCAAGGTGCTAGCGATGCTCGCACAGCTCCTATGGCTCTCTGCGGCCAAAACCACGACTGTGAAGGTGCCGTGTCCGGGGGCTGAACTCGGAACACCGATGTACGTGGTCACTGTCTGTCACCTTCCTATGGCTGGAAGCTCTCCGCCTGGTGCCCTGAACACCCGCTGGCCTGGCACACCACGCACCCTGGCCGCAAGCCCAGCCCAGCGGTCACGCCTCAGCACTGACCCAGGGCCCTTCAACTTTTACCTACTTCTGGAAGCGGGGAAGCCAGGAAAAGGCCCCTGCGAAGGCTTAGCAAGGTGCTACCTGAGCCCTGAACCACCTCCACCTCGGAAATGAGGAGGTGCCGGTGGGCCAGCAGCTTTTGATGTATGCAGAAATCCAGGTTTATAAAAGCTCGGCCCTTCAGAGAAACAACCTCCCTGCGCTGCTCAGTAACTTCTTTCCATGTAAGTGGTATTTCAAGTTTAGAGAACTGCAGCACTTCAGAAAACCAATATTTATGTACTGCACGTATAAAAAAACAGCACAAGCAAAAACAAACAAACAAACAACAACAAAAAAAAAACAGTGTAGGCAGCACAGCTAGGAAAGGCACCCTACGAAACACTCTGAACCGTAAGCCCTGACGCTTAGAAGTGGGAAGCAAAACCCATTTTTAAAATTTTTTTGTTTTCTAACGGCCCTGCATGCACAGCACAACAGCAGAGAGACACGAGCAGCGCTCTTGAGATAAACGCTGCCAATTCATGGCCGAGACGGGAAAAAAAACAAACAAAACAAACAAAAAAAACACAACAAAACAGAGCAGGGCGCGGACTTCAGCCCCGCACGGCTCCGTCCTCCGGGGCTCCCGAGCAGCCCCGAGCCCTTCAGACCTCCGAGCCCTCCGCAGCCCCCGGCCCTGCTCCGCGCCCCCTCCCGCCCCCTCCCCCGCTCACCCGGGTGGCTCCGAAGGCAGACATCTTGGCCAGGGCCGCGGAGGCTCCCAGGGGAGGGGGGGGCGGCGCTCCGGGGGCAGCGGGGCCGCGGGCTCGGGGCCGGGCTGAGGCGGGTGACGGGGACAGGGGCGGGGAGGGGGCGGCCGGCCCGCAACGGGGGAGGGAGCCTCTCGTCCCTCCCCTCGGTTAAGGGGGGGGTTATTTCCCTCGCTGCTCGTTACACGCAGTGGGAGGCGCGTTTCGGTACCAAATGGCTGCCTGGATGCAGTCTCCTGCCAGCCGCCTACGGCTTCTTCCTGCTGGCAGAGCAGTCCCGAGGACTGTGTCACCGTGTTTTTGTCCCTCAGGGAGCGACGAAATGAGCTTTGCAAAGAGGTGCCAGGAGCTGGGGCTTTGCAGGGAGTAGTTCTGTGGAAGCGCAGCCACAAGTGCTCCCAGTCCAGAGAATAACTTAAAGCAGCGAACTTTAAGTTATTATATTATATATAGAGCAGCGGTGTTCTTGCAATCATCTGCAGTAAGGTAACTGCAGAGTGCAAAACACGTTCTTTTGAGTAGCATCGCTCCAGTGTCCTAAAGCTGAATAAACGCTGAAATAACACTTCCGAGAGAAATGGCTACTTTGATTTCTCTATTAACGTTTTTTTTTTCCTATTCGAAATTTTAACAGAATTGCCTAAATATAAGGCAGTTTTCTGAAAGCTGGATTTTTGCTAACCTTTTATTTTGCGTAACAGTTTAAAATGTTGAAGGTATTTTTAGCATCGTTATTGCCTTGGTTTGCTCAATTCTTGATTTCTTGGCTGCCAGGTGCGGCTACTGGTTTTGTACTCAGTACAGCAGAAGCACTTCACTAGGAAACTGACCGGTAAGTTATTGTTATTATTATTATTTTTGTCATATATATGAACTGTTTAAAAACAAGCTGATTGTAATCTTGCATAGGCTTCATGCTCCAGGCCTTTACTGAATGAAGGGCATGTAAGCAGCATTGACTTAGTGCACAGACTACTGATTTTTCACTCCAGTATCACTGGATTTTTTTCTGCTGTACTTTAAGGGTAGTTGAATAAAAGGTATAGGCAAAATTTATAGCTGTATGTTATTTAAATATTTCTTGAAGATTTTTGTATCTTTTTCCTGTTTTATATCTTGTTTTCAAGTACTTTATACCTCTCAATTGTATGTCAGGGGGACTTTTAAATATAAGCGCACAAGTCTGTGTTGTGTGTTTTTGTAGGGTTCTGTGCCGTAGCTCACGTTTCCCAAGTATGGTGTGGAAGATTGATTACTGAGCAGTCCCCTTACTAGTATTTTGACGGCAACGTGACAGTAGGGGTGATGTAGGCTGGGTTTTAAGAGACATTTGTATCTATCCTATCCTGAGTTGTAAGACCATAACATTGCATTTAGTAACATCTAGTATATGTAACATTCAAGAACTTAACTGTCTAAATGGGTGTTGACATAAGATGCAACATTAACAGTAATTTTGCAGTCAAACCTCTATAATTATCTTTGGCAGCTGCAGCAAAACATGAAAGAAATCCTACCTTAAGGCACAGGAGTTCAGTTTCCAGAACAGCTGACGGAACTTCTGCCCACACACTGAAGACAGGAATCAACAATGATTGCAGGGATCCTGTCTTCACAGGAGAGGTGCTCCAGCCCTCTAATTGTTTCTGTGAGCCTCCTCTGAACCCGTTCTAGTATTCCCATGCCCTTGTGCTGGGGGCCCCAGAGCTTGTGGTGGTTTTACCTTGCAAGGCAGCTGAACTCCACCGCAACCACTCTCTCACTCCCACACCTCAGAAGAGGAAGGGAAGAATAAAGGAAAAAAAAAAAAAAAACAACTCACGGGTTAAGATAAGGATAATTTAATTAAAGGGAAAACAATTAAGATAAAATTGTTTTTAAGGGAAAATTAATTGAACTAAAGGGAAAAAGAAGAGGGGACAAAAGAAAAAAAGTCCATGTGGAAGCAGAGAGAGAGGAAAGAAATTACTCACAAATTAATCACTTCCCATCTATGATTGATTCTTGATCGTGTCCCTGAAGCAGGGCCTCCATACACGTAGCTGTTGTTCTGAGAACATACATTTTCATAACAAGAGCCTGCTCCCCCCCACTCCTTCCCCTTTCCCACCTTTTATTGCTGAATGTGACATCATATGGGACGGAATATCCCTTTGGTGGGTTTAGGTGCCCTGGTGATGTCCCCTACCCCCAGCCTGCTGGCTTTTGGGGGGATTGGAGGGAGTCCTGGTGCTGTGCCAGTATTTATCAGCAATAGACACAACACTGGTGTGATACCAGTGCTGTTGTAGCTACAGGTGCAGAGCACAGCCCTGTATGGGCTGCTGCAGGGAACGTTGACTCCATCCCAGCCAGACCCAGCACAGAGCTGAACCCAGGGCTCCAGCTGGGGTCTCACGAGAGCAGAGCACAGGGGGAGAATCCCCTCCCTTGACCTGCTGGCCACGCTGCTTTGGATGCAGCCCAAGGTGCAGTTTGCTTTCTGGGCTACAGGTGCACGTTGCCAGCTCATGCTGAGCTTCTCATCCACCAATGCCCCCAGGTCCTTCTCCTCAGGGCTATTTCATTCCTTTTTCCGCCCAGCCTGTGTTTGTGCTTGGGATTGCCCTGGCCCAGGGTTCGAGGACAGAGTATTTATTGATGATACAGTGATTTTTTTTTTTCCATTTTTTTCTCCACTCTCCAAATTTATTCCAGTTTGCATGTGTATTTGCTAGCAAACTTTAAGCTGGACCTGCCAGCAAGTAGCAGGGCCCTTGGGTCTAAGCTGGGGTATCAGGCAGGCAGTGGGGTCTGTGCACTGGTACTCCCGGGGGACCCCTGAAAGTGGTGTGCATTGGGGGTGAGTGTGAATGCTACGTGTGTGCAGCAAGCACCATACTGGACCAGCCAGTGAGCTGGGGACCCGTGGGGTAGGTCAGGGGCTGGGATCTGCAGGAGTTGTGGGTGGACAGATGGGCCGTGCTGATGCTTGGGGACCTGCAAATGTATGCATGTTTTTAAACCCTGAGTGTGTTTGTGTGCGACCCCTCTGCCAGAGAGCCGGAGATATCAGGCTCATTCACCAAAGCAGCACGAGCACTGCTTAAAACGTTAATTCTGCACACCCTCTGAATTAGCTACTCAGCCCACACTGGCTGAGATTAGATGCAGTACAACTAACTCCCTGGGAGGCAGGAAGCCCCTGCAGGGAGCTTGGGAACTGCTTGTCTGTCTCTTTTATTTTATTTTATTTTATTTATTTTATTTATTTTATTTATTTTATTTATTTTATTTATTTTATTTATTTTATTTATTTTATTTATTTTATTTATTTTATTTATTTTATTTTATTTTATTTTATTTTAAATTATTAAAATTATTTATTTTATTTTATTTTTTCTCCCCTGAATGCTGTTGTCACTTGTACAGCCCTTCTCCTTCCTCTGGCTGCCGGCCTGCATAGGAATGCAGGCAAGTCCCTGCACACTCCTGACAACTCCACTTGCTGAGTCTGCCAAACATTTTGTAATGTTCAATCTGCTCATTGACCTGAGGACAAAGGAAAACGTGCAGCACTAGCCTGCACCCCACAGTGGTCTTGGAAGTAACTGTAAATCCCCCATAACCACGGGCAAAGAGACCTCTCCACCAACACGTGCCCTGTGATGCTGACCTCTAAGTCCAGTTTGTGGTTCACAGGCCAGTTATTCTGGTTTGTGGGGTCTTTTCTTAGAGAGACTAGCCAGCCTGAGGAGGAGCCAGCAGGAAGGGGGGGGGTTGATAGCCACCTTGGAGGGAGTATTTGGGGGCATCACCAGTTTGGGGTGATTTGGAGGGAATATTCAGCTGGAGGTGATTTGGGGGGAAATAGCCAGCTTGCATGGTACAATAAGGAGTGATAGCTTGCTGGGGGAAATAGTTGGTGGGGGGACAGCCAACTTCAGGGATTTGAATTTGGGTGGGAATATACAGTTTGGGAGGGCACCCACCCACCTTGGGGGATGGGATTTGGGGGAAATGGCAAGGAAGGGGAAACTGGGGGGGGAAGGGTTAGACTGGGGCGTGTAGAAAGGATTACCTGCTGTGCCCTGCCCTAATGAGTTACCTGTTCTTCTACAAGCTTGATACTGATTGCTTTGTGTCTGCCTAGAGCTGCAAACTAGGGCCTGAGCACTCTCCTGGAATGCACTAGGAGCAGCAATCACCAAAAGTCCTGATTTAAGGAAACTTCAACCTAGGAGATGAGAAAGGCCTCAGGAGACAAAAAGGACTGGAGCCAATCTAATGCCTGCACCTTGCCTGCCAGAAGCCCTGCTGTGCGTGGCAATGAAGGTCAGGATGGTTGTAATGATGTGTTTGGATGTGTTTTGTTGTAAATTATCTAATTAGCTGCTGCAAAATGTAATGGGGGGGCTTTCATTTCTCTAGTGGAGGATGGGGGTCTCATGATCTTGACAAAGCTTTAGTAAAATTGTGTAAATCTGTCCATGGGTCCTGTTTCTTTCGTGGTCATGGAACATCCCAAGTCATTTTTGTGACAGAATTTGGCTCCCCAGGTGGGACCGCACTGACAGTTTGCCTCCAGAGCCTCTGGGGATGGACTGGGCTGTGAACTGGGTAAAAATCACCTGTTTTATGTCTCTAACAGATGTGGTGGTGGTAAGATAAGACTGTAAATTCACAGAAATCTTGTGGAGTGGTTGTGTGTTAAAATTGTAATTCCACATAAATCCTGCAATTTAGAAATTGGACAAGATACAGTGAGTGATTGATGCTCCACTAGCAGAAGTTTTAGAAAATTGGAATAAAATTGGGGGTATCTATAGGTTATCTAAGAAAAAGGTAGTGGAATTTTGTCAGACACCTTGGCCTGCTATGACTGCGTTAGAGACTGCAGACTAAGGGTGGCCAGGAGTTGGCAGTTTTAACATAGATTGCCTAAAGTTGTTGTGATAATTATTTCAGGACCAATTCCCTGCCCTGGTATGTTTGGGCAATTTGGAGAACTGAATTGCCCAAACAAAGTGGTCAATTTAAATAAAATGAGTCATAGGGTGATAGAAAAAAGGCGTCAACTTAGAGTGTTTTGTCTGTGCAAGTTCAAGCAACTGCTGCTAGTGCTGAAGGTGTTTCTGCTGTGCTGCTGTTGCCTCTGGCTTCCTCCTCTCTTGCTGTCTTGTTTTGCACCCCTGGCTGTTCATCCTGCCCTGCCAGCTCTGCTAAAGGAGGTTGTTCTCCCTTTGCCTGCCATCCTCCTTCCACCCTCCCTGGAGGCTGCATTGGCATTGTCTTTGGTGCAGGTGCCTTTTAGTGCTGCGCTGGGTTAGTAACTGCAACAGAGGCAGCAGGAGAAGGAATGGTAAATTGGACAAAGAGGCGGTCAGCAAGGATCAGAGTACACCCCTCTGCTTCCAAATGAGGTTGGAGAAACAGCTGTGAATATTTGGGGAAATAGATCCTGAAACCGGCCCTTGGTTGTCTCATTGTTGGTAGATCAAGCAGCCCCAGATACCAAGAAATATTTTACTAAATATACCCCAGGGTGGCAAGGTAGAACAATAGAAGTAATGAGCATAACCACATTTGTGTATAATGGGAGAGATGAGGATACGAAAAAGCTAGACAAAAGAGGAAGTAGCAGGAGCAAATGGCAAGCCTTCTGGCAGCCTTAATTGGAAGGGATTTTAAGAGGAGGCAAAGAAATAGTAGAAACCAGACAAGCAGATATCAGAGTAGAGGTTGAGCAACATTAGAGGATTGCTGCAGTTATGCCAAGCAATCAGAGCACTGGAGAATGCCCAGGAATCTCAAGGAAGGGGACTTAGAATGCAGGTTAGGGAAGCCTAATAGAGCAGGGGACAATGAGAGGAAGATAAGCAAAGTTATTTTAGATCACAAACCCCAGCACTGGGAAATAAAACAGGAATATACCTCCCAGGTGGATCCCAGGAAACGATAATAGATACAAAAATTGGAAATAAGGTTATTCATATTTACTTGATACCAGGACAACTTATTCCACAGTAACCAATGTCCCAGTGGGCTCAGATGTAACAGGAAATGTAAATGTCATAGGTGCAGAAGGAAAGCAGGGAACTGTTTCAAAGATAGAAGATGTGATGGGCCTGCTATTAGTAGACCAATTCTTTTTGGTATTAGAATCAGCGCCTACAAATTTATTAGGGTGGTACTTATTCTGTAAATTGTGAGCAGAATTGGTATGTGATCACTCAAGGTATAACTGTAAAACTTCCAGTAGAAGATGTTCCAACAATAATGTTTATGTTCTGGCAGAAAATAAACAAAATCCCTGAGGAGCTGAAAGGCATACCAACATCTTCATGGGCATGGAGTTCAATGGGTATGGGGCTACTAGAATCAGCATCCCCAGTTACATTGAAAACTAAAGGAGGAAACTTCCCACTTTAAAGCAATACACTTTCCCACAAGAGGCTAAAGATGGAGTAAGGCTGACGTGTGAAGAGTTGTTGAAGAAGGGAATTTTAACCCCTTGTAAATTTCCTTGTAAAACAGCATTATTGCCAATAAAGAAGCCCAAACGTGCCCCAGAAGGAAAGCTGTTTTTTAGATATGTACAATGATTTTCCAGGCAATGGATAAGAGCCTGTGGGAAAATAGCTGAACCATTTGTGGCCTGCACAAAAGCAGATGACTGAAATGAACTTCAGATTTGGAGAAAGCTTTCATAATCCTGTAGAAAGTTTCGATGTCAGCACCCACACTCAAGATGCCAAATTACAGTAAGCTGTTCCATTTACTTGTGCACGAAAGGAAAGGAATGGCCTCTGGGTCTTGGCTCACACTTTGGTAGGGCGGATGTACCCAGTGGCTTACTGTCAGCCCAGTTGGACCCAGTTTTTAAAGGCATGGCAGGAAGCATAGGAACAATAGCCTCAGCAGCACTGATAGTAGAAAAACGTCAGAAGATTGTGTTAGGACTCTAAACACCCTACACGGTGTTGAATTGATGTTAACTAAATGTGCTTCTTTATCTATATGAGTTTTCAGAGACTCCACAAGTACGAACTGCTGTTGATGACAGTAGATAACATCCTCTTGAGAAGATGCAAATCCTTGAACCTGGCAACCTTGTTACCATTGGTGGATGAAGGGGAACCACATCATGGCTGCATAGAGGTAACCTAGAATCAAGAAAAGATGACCTTTTCTTGATCTGTAAGACCAAGGTGAGCTCTTTCTTGATCTTGACAGACCTTTCAGATCCTTAGAGACCTTACCCTGCCAGCTCCAGACTGGACTCTATCTGTAGATGGATTATCTTACCCCGTTCCTTACCTTCTTTCCAGGTAGTATGGCACCGTGACCCAGAACAGATTACTAACAGCAGAGCGTATTTCTCCTAAACACAATGCTCAAGCAGGTAAGTTAATAACCCTGACATAAATCTGCAGGGAAGCAGAATGGTAAAAAGAGACCATCCATATGTAATAGAAATACGCTTTTGATACCTTCCATGCTGCAGGACAGCTGTGGAAACAGAGGTTTCATGACCTCTAGTGGCGGACAGACAGCAAATGCTCAATAGATTGAGAATTTGTTAGCAGTTATTAACCTTCCACTTCGAAGAGATCAGTGTGATGCATCAGACAACCCACAATAAAGAAAAGACTGATTTATAAAAAGTAGGCACCAATGCAAACACTAGAGCCAAAGCAATAGCAAGACAGCCTTTGGGAAAAAATCAAATATCAGGAGACTCTTACTAATTTGCTAATTTTATATGAACAAATAGCAAAAGAAGAAATAGAAGAATGGAAAAGACTGGGTGCACAGATAGATAAAAGAAGAAGTAAATCAGGTTTACCAATTTTGCCCAAAAGGTACTTGATTACAATGGCAAAAATCCATCACCAACTAAATCATTTTGAACATACAGCATTGGCAAAGACAATTCTGAAAGGACTGGTGTGCCTCAGGAATTTACGTTGCAGCAAAACAGGTGACTAAAATTTGCCCAGTTTCTCAGGTCTACAGTTTGAAGGTGGACAAGGAGGAAAAGACTCTTGGAGACAAACCATGGGCTACTTTCCCGTTCCAAAACCTGCAAGTAGATTATACAATGTTGAAGACACATTATGTGCATGTCAAAGGGATACAAATACATGTTAGTAATTATTGACTAGTCAGGTGTTGCAAATAGATTTTTACACAACTTTGATTTAGCAACAATCTAAGATTTATTAATACTTTTATGGTAAGTCACAATATTAGATTGTATTATTCTTAATAGCACTTAATGTGCATTTAATCATCGGCCAATTTAACACAATAATTCAAAGGAATTTGCTATAATTGAAACTGTGACTTGGCTAACGGTTTGAGAATGGCAAGGTTCATACGAGACTTACTGTAGGGTATTGGGAGGGGGAGGTCTAAAGTCAGTTTTGTGCTTAAAATCTTCCTCCAATTTTGGTAAATTACTCACTCTTCTCCCTCATTGGCCTTTGTCTGCAGGTGAGCCTTGACACTCAAGGCGTAAGCCCTGAGAGACACCCCACCTCAGAAGTGTCCAAGCTTAGGGACACTGAGGGTCACAGCCTGCTGTGATCCCTGGAGAGCTCCATAATTTCTCCACGGGGAATTTCAATGGGTACCTGCTTTAAGACAGTACCCCCTTTGTTCATGGTCATGGCTTTGAGCATGAACTCGGTGCTCTGATATTGATGTGCTGTCTGGTTCAAGGAATGGTCGCATCAAGGCCTGCTGTGGCTCATAAACCCAAGGAAGACTTCCGTCAAGTGCAGGAGAAGAGCATACCTACCACAATAGGATGCCCCAAAGCAATCACCTTTATGGAATGCAGCGGCAGGCAGTATAATAAGGTACTTATTAAAAGATATGGTGACCAGGCTTGGAATTCCAGAAGAGGTTGATTCAAACCAAGGGAGCCATTTCACAGTTCAAGTTTTAAAAAGGTGATATGAAACATTAGGCATCACCTAACACCTGTATACCCCATATCAATCACCATCATCAAGGACAGTGGAATGAATGAATCAGAGCTTGAAAAATACTGTATTTAATACTTGTGCAGTAAAGTACTTAATACTTTAATACTTTATTCTTTTGCATCCCTCACTCCCCTTATTGGCTTCCCTCCCTCCCTTTTCCTCAGGCACCCCCTGAGGGGGCTGAGGGAGTGGCAGTGAGGGCACTGTCTTCAGGGGTGCCAGAGATCTCGGGGTTACCCAGGTTGTGGGAAATGATTGTGGGGGCAGCTCTAAGGCAACAGGGGCCAGTGGGGGTGATTATTGTCCCAGGGGGGGTCTTCTGACAGGAGCTGTCAGTTGTGGGGACACCCAGGAGCCATCCCAATGCCTGAGGCCACTGTATCCTTAGGGGCAGCTGAGGCAGCCGTGTGGGGCTGGTAAACCTGGGCTCTGCTGGAACAGCACTCAGAGTGCAGGCAGAACACGGGAAGTGACAAACATGGGTGCAAACAGTCTTCTTGTGCTCTAAGGACAATTCCTGGCTCGGAAGCACCATTTCAACTTTTTATTTTCTTCTTTTTTTTTTTTTTTTTTTTGTTTCTTTCTTTTCACACCTGCTGGCTCTGGGGCCAGCTTTTTCCCCACGTGGTGCAGTGCACAGGAAGGGTTATCATACTACTTCATCAGTCCCCCTCAGCAGCGCTGGCTGCTGGCTCCTCCTGAGACTGTAGTGCAGGCTCCCCTGAGTCCTTAGATCCCATCCTGGGGTTCCCCATCTCTCACCCTCCCTGAGTCCTCAAAGTCCTGTGTTCACTTGGAACCACCATCATCCTCACGTTGGCCCTCACGATCCTTCAGCTCTTGGATGAGGTAGGGATTGGTTTCCTCCAGCACATCAAGGAACAGGTCCTTGCAGTTGGTGTCCCAGCTGGACATGAAGTCGTAGAGGAGGCGCATTTTCTCCTGCCTGATGCTTTTTGCTTGGATGTGGTTGTACTGCTCATCATTCAGAACACGCATGTAGAGCCGATCCAGAATGCTGTCGACTGATGTCACACGCTGGATCAGCTGCTCTCGGTGTTTCTCCACAAAATGCTGTCCTGGTGCACAGGCTGGAGATGCACAGAAGGGTGAATGGTTGGGTGCTGCTGCCAGCTTGGCAGGAGACAACCCACCAATGTTAATACTGAAGGTCCCGTTACTGCTGTCCCTTGACCCTTAGGGCATAGGTGGCATGGAAAATTAATCCATCTTGTATCTCCCACTTCCACTAAGATTTTGTGCAGGAGAGAGAGATATCCATGACCTCAAAGCAGATCTCATCCTGGTCCTCCTCACCCTAGTCAGAATCTATTTCTAGAGATGTGCTTTATAGGCCACAACTCTGAAGTGGTTTGGGGCTTTGATATAATCCTCTGGGGCTGTCGGGGACACCTTCTGTTGGCAGATAGGACAGAGTTGTGTCCAGGGACACTTCCCTCTTGGAGCTAAAGTGGGACCTCCTGGGAGTCTCCTAGGGGACCATATGGATGAGCAGAGGGACATGATGGAACCCCAGTTCTGCACTGGCAGGAGCTGAGATGCACCAGCTCGGAAGACATCTGCATGTAGAACCCTGAGCTGTGGTTCTTTGGTGTTGTAGTGAATCCTGAAGCACTGATGAAGGGGACACATGAGTCCACAGATTCTTCTGCATTATGGCCTCATGGCCCTTCCCCCTCTGGCAGTCTGGGCTGTATTAGGGTTAAGGAAAGCAGTCATGAACTCACCTTTATGTCTGACCTGGAGAGCAGAGGATGGCTCATGCTCCAAAAGTGAGTGACCTGCATGGGTGAGCAGCAGAAAGGAAGATCTCAGGTTAGGTGGAAAGCCATGGCTGGCATTCTGTGGAAATAGCTTGTGTCCTCATACTGTCCCATTGTCCCTCGCCTGGATGTCATACTAGAATCATAGAGTTATAGAACATCCCGAGATGGAAGGGACCCATAAGGATCATCGAGTCCAACTCCTGTCACCACACAGGTCTACTGCCATTCTCCCCTGAGATGAGGATGTCTGCTGAAGGGAAATCTGCCACCACGACTGAGGAAACGCTCCTTCCACATGTGATGTCTTCTCCCTGGCCCTCCCTGCCAAACCCACACACCCCAAAAGATGAACAAACCTGAGCATGTTGGAGTGGAAGAGGTGGCTTGCTTGATGTCACCTGGAGGAGAGACAGAAGGAGAATGGAGAGTAAGAATTGAAGACAGGAGGATGGGACGCGCATTATTTGATGTCTGAACATCTGCACCTGAGCATGTCTGCACCATGCTCCCTTCCCAGGGCAGGGGACTGAACATTTGGACATCCTCCAAGCCTGTCAGAACCTGTGACATAGACCTGCATCCTGCTCTCCCTACCTGCTCTAAGGAAGGTGTCCCAGAGTGGCTCGCAGTCCCTTTTGCCCTCCTGGTCCGCCTTTGTCAAGGTGAGCTGCATTCCTTCCTCCATGTCCTTGGTGTAGATCTCAGTGAAGAGCTGACGTCTGTCCAATGACAGGTAGGTGAATTTCAGCTTCTAGAAGAGGCAGGGTAGTGTGTCAGGATGATCCATGAGAACACTATTGTTCACCCTGGTTGTGAGGTACGAGGCTCACTTACTTTGGGGTTTATCTCTGCCCTTGAAGAACTGGATACACGATACCACCTGTTAAATCTCAGGATGGTGTTGGGAGGTTTGTGCACCAAGACCGAATGTCCATTTCTCTTCTCATCCTCATCCACTGCCTGCAAAATTGTAGCATAGTGACTTGAGAAGTGGTGACGGGAGTGCCAAGAGGGCAGGGAGACAAAGTGCTAGTCTGATTGCTCTGGTAGAACTCAGCTGAGGAGGAAAAGCTACAAGCAGTTAGAAAGAGCAGGATCCCTCTGATGCCTTGTGGGACCCTCTTCAACAGAGGCCTTTCCTCCAGGTGATTTCACCGAATGAACCCAGTCTTTTCCTGATGCTCTTGCTGCACCAGAGTCACAGAGAAGGTGTTGTTTAGTGTCCCCTGAGATAAACTGTCTCTTCAGGCCACCCTCTGATGGCATGTTGTTGCTGCTGCCCCTCACCTCTCCTTAGATGACAGGCACACTGCCTGGACTCTCTGGGGATTTGTGCCCCAGTGCAAGCAGCTAAAGATTGGGCCTTGCTTCTGACCACATGGCCAAGGCTGTTTTGTGGTCAAGGGAGAGACATCCTCCCAGAAACTGTCTGGTAATGTGTGCCATGGCCAGGGGGAGGAATTGCAGCCTGGAGGCGCCTGTCTCTCTTGACTGCATAGAGGATGTGCACAGGTGACCTGGGTGTGTACCCTGGGAACCACCAAACTTGAATGAACAGAATCAGAGGCACACTCACCTTTTCCAGGCCACGATGGTTGGGGATTAGGTAGAGGTGAAAGGTGATGTCTGCAGCACTTAAGACCTGATAGAGGAGTACGAGGGAATGGACGGGGATGAATGGCAATATGTCAGAAAGCACTATGACACCCATGGGGGAAAAGCTGGGGTCCTGCAGCACAGCATGGAATGGCTTCACCCTTGTAGGCTTCTCCAGGAGTAGGTTCCCATCAACAACATGGGCAATTTGGATCCTGAAAGTGTTTTGCTTCCACTCTGTCAATGGACAAAATATGTTACAGATTGGCTTGCCCCACCAGGGCAGCCAGCCAGCAAGTGGGTGTGTGCTCCTGTAGGGCCCCTCGCTGTCTCACCCACCAAGCCATCATCTTTGCCACAGTACCTCCAAGACACAGGAAGTGTGGGATATAAATGGCCTTTACAGTGCCTGGTGGGGCATGGATGTCGAACACGGGGCCAACCTCCATCCATACAGGGGGGATCCCCGAAGCCAGGTGACGCTCCCAGAAGGAGTACTTGTACTCAATGCTGGTGGCCGTCCTCACCAGGAACTCAAGGTCCGTCTCGACACAGCGGAACAGACCAGCCCGAGGAAAATGAGCTCTGCAGAGTGGTGGAATGAGAGGAGAAAGGAACTGTCAAGTTAAACACCAGGCTGTGGGATCACCCTACCCTTTTCCTTGGAGTGTCCTGCTTTGAGGCTTTCCTCAGCACAACTGCCCGATGTGTAAAGACATGGCAGGGATCTGCCCTGTAAAAGCACCTTTGTCTCTCTGTTGCATGGATGTCTTCCTCTGTTGTAGACTTTCCTGGCCTAGAGATCTTTAATTGGTATGAATTAATCCCTTCCACCTCCCGTAAGAACTGGCCCATACTTGTAACTGTTTGTGCAGGGCAGAATGGAACACACTCAGCCACCAGGTACCTACCTGTATATCTCCTTCTTCCCTCGTTTGTCCCCAATAATCTCTGGCTTCACTTCTTCTGCCCAGTCCTAAACAAGAATCACAGAATCACAGGGTGTTCAAGGTTGGAAGGGACCTCAGGAGGTCATCTAATACTGTTTCCCACAGCATTGTCTTGGAGAAACTGGCTGCTCATAGCTTAAGTGGGTGTACACTTCTCTGGGTAAAAAAATGTCTGGGTGGTTGGGCCCAAAGGGTTGTTGTGAGTGGAGTTAAACCTGATGGGCAGAGGGCCACAAGTGGTGTTCCCCAGGGCTCAGTACCAGGGCCACTTTTGTTTAAGACTTTTATCAATTATCTTGTTGAGGGGATGGAGTGCACCCTCAGTGAGTTTGCCGCTGACACCAAGTGCTGAATCTGCCTGAGGGTAGGAAAGGTTTGCAGAGGGATCTGGATAAGTTAGATCAATTGACTGAGTCCAATCACATGACATTCAACAATGGTAAGCACAGAGTCCTGCACTTGGGCCATAGCAACCCCATACAGTGGTATAGTCTTGGGGAAGAGTGTCTGGAAAGGTGCCCAGAAGAAAAGCTGAAGGAATAAGCAAGAAGGGTGGTTAGGCATTGGAACAGGCTGCCCAGGGAGGTGGTGGAGTTGCTGTCCCTGGAACTATTTAAGAGGTGTGTGGATGTGGCACTTAGGGACATGGTTTAGTGGTGGACATGGTAGTGTTAGGTGGATGGTTGGACTTCCTGATCTTAAAGGTCTTTTACAGCCTAAACAATTCTACAGTCTGGTCCAAAACCCCTGTTCAAGCAGGCCCACCTAGAGCAGGTTGCCCAGCACCATGTCCAGAGAGTTTTTGAAGATCTCCAGGGAAGAAGACTTCACAACCTCTCTTGGGAACCTGTGTCAGCGCTCTCAGGCTTTCCTCATAGAAGTGCTCCTGGCCTTTTGTCATCTCCATGTCCCTATGTGGGACTCTCTCCCATAGTTCCGTGGTACTCTTTCTTGTACTGGGGAAGCTCTGTGCAACAGTACAGCCAGTTGTGTGTCATCTACAAACTTGGTGATGGTATGCTCTGTCCCATTATCCAGATCATTAATGAAGATATTAAACAGGACAGCACCCAGCACAGATCCCTGATGTACACCACTAGTTACTGGACTCCAACTAGACCTTGTGCTACTGGCCACTACCCTCTGGGCCCAGGTGTTCAGAGAGTTTTGAATCCACCTCACTGTTTGCCCACCGTGCCATCCATCAACAGCTTCTTTATGAGGATATCAATAGGGGACAATGTCAGAGCTGTGGATATTGTCTTACTGAAGTCCAGGAAGACAATGTCCATAGCTCTCCCCTCATCCATTAGGCTGGTGGATCAAAGAGCATGTGCTTGTCTTGGCCCTATGGGCTTCCTCCTGGGCGCTTCTTTGGCTCTGACTCAGGGCCTCAGGCTCAGAAAATGCATCAGGCTTTTGTCCCACATGAAATGAGTCAAAGAACTCATTAGGATTGTATCCAGATGCACTGAAGTGACTGGAAATGAATCCCCCTTTTCACTTCCCTTTGCTGGTCAACACCAGAGATGGATGTGTACAAGGGTAGCCTGGGAAACCACAATAGCGTGAGCAGGCAGAGATGTGCAGACCCTGAGCCCAGCTGCTGGATGTCTTCATGCACTCACATGCTGCCCTTGGAGAGGAGCTCCAAGAAGCTCTTGTAGCCAAGGTGAGGACAGGAGTAAGGAGAACCCAGTACTGCCTTACCTCTTCAGCGCGACATGACATGCAGATGGCACCTGAACGTGTGTTGCTGCCCGAACTGGGACTGGTGCTCTTATCAATGTCTCCAAAGAGTGGTAACATGGACACTGCTGCCCCATGGACGCTGCTGCCCTCGTCCGACCAGTCTGTCTTTTTAGAGGGCAAGTCCCCAGCTGTAGCTGTCAAGTAACAAGCAAGTGAGCATCCTTTCTCCCTAAGGCCTCAGGAGCTGTGATGACCTCCCCAACTCCTGAGGTCTTGTAGGAACTTGAGCCTGAATGCTCCAGAGGAGCTGTCCCAGTTCAGAACCCACCTTTACATTTTCCCCTAAACCTCTTGAGATCCTTCCTCTGCCTGCCTTGCGGGTCTATTCATGAAGGTTGAAGCCAAGAGATCCCAGCTGACATTTAAGCCCCATATTTCTTGCTCAGCAGCAGGAGGCCTGAGGAATGGCCTCTTCCCACCCTCCCTGTACTTCCATTTCCCAGTAGATCCCTTGAAAAAGACAGCTTGGGGAACAGCAAACAGAAATGCAGCTGAGCTGTAGAAGACACTTGCCACTTCCTGGAATAGTGACATGCTGTATCATTGCTCAGGACATACTATGAAGGAGGAAACCAAAAGCCAAGAACTGTCTAGATTGTTAGACATTTTAAGTAGCATGACTACATAGAATTTGAATTGATCTAACTGCTGCTTTGGGTAACTCTCCATTCTGCACACAGCTCTTAGGTATTTGGCTGCAGTGTGAATTTAATTTTGTTTTATCAGTTGTGATAATACACTTGCCAGGAATGTTTCTGATTTTCTTATCCTGAATGATACTGGGAAGAGAACTGGAGTGAAGTCAGTGGAACCCTCCCTGCTGTGAGGCATAGCCACATGGGAGCCCCCTTTGTGCTATTCCCTGATTATGTTTGCAAGATACTTTGCTGCCTTTGCATGTACACTTTGAGTCTTGAGTGGCTACTCAAAGTGGAGCTGAGATTGTGGCCCACCTTGCTCCAGCTGAGGTGGTTTTTTCTCTCTCTCCAGCAGTGAGAAGAAAGGTGGACTTGGATCCCTCCACTCCACTGCCCAGGACAGGTCTGGGCTTGGCTGAAGGGAGATACTCGCTGTGTTGCATTTCCTCATGAGGAACATCTAGGTTCAGCCATAATTTCTTTGGCTTTCATAGCCAAAATTTCATAGTTTTGTAGCCTGTCATCTCAGAAGTGGAGAGATTTTTCCCTCCAAGGCTCAGTCTGTAGTGGAGCCAGGTGCCTGCTGTGGATGCACAGGTAAAAGTTGGAAACTCAATGCCAGCTCTGCTTCTGGAAGGGTATATCCTGAGGGGATTTTGGGAGGGTGATACATTAAGAAAATAAGAAGATGATGACACTGAGCAATTCAGAGCTCACTCAGCACTTATCGCCCTGATTACTAAGGCCAGACTGCCCAGAGACCTGGAGGAGAGAGGAGTCAGTGGTGAGGTACAGGAAGCAGGGTGACCTGATTGCCTCGAGGGCTTGGGAAAGGCTGCCTGGAGCAGAGCAAAGGAGAGGCAGCTTTTAAGTAAAAGAAATGCAGCTGAGCAACACAAACAAGTACTTGCTCTGTTATGGAAGAGCAGCACCTTCCAGCACTGTCCAGTGCATAGCTCGAGGATGGGGACCACGGGCCAAGGACTACCTGGATTTTCAGCCACCTTAAAATGCATTAGAGCACTGAATGGGACAGGAGGTGACTTTGGGAGGGTGATGCATTCAGAAAATGAGGGGATGACAATTCTGAACAGTTCAGAGTTCACCCAGCACTTACCACCGTGAAATTTAATGAAAGACTGTGCCCGGGGACCTGAAAGAGAGAGGAGTAAGTGGTGAGGTACAGAATGCAGGGTGACATGATTGCCTTGAGGGCTTGGGAAAGGCTGCTTGGAGCACAGCAAAGGAAAGAGAGCTTCTAAAGAAAATAAATGCAGCCAAGCGATGGGAGGAGGTATTGCTCTGGTGTGGGAGAGCAGCACCTTCCAGCACTGTCCAGTGCATAGCTCAAGGACAGGGACCAAAAGGCAAGGACTGCGTGCATCCTCATCCATCTTGAACTTCATTATTGCACTAAATGGGACAGGAGGGGAGTCTGGGAGAGTGATGCATTCAGAAAAAAAGGGCATGATGGTGATGAGCAGTTCTGAGCTCACTCAGCACTTACCGCCCTGACGTACAGGTTCAGACGGATACTGGGGAGCTGCAAGAGAAAGGAGTAAGTGGTGAGGTACAGAATGCAAGGTGACATGATTACCTTGAGGGATTGGGAAAGGCTGCTTGGAGTGCAGCAAAGGGGAGACAGCTTCTAAGTACAGAAATGGAGCGGAGCAACAGGAGGATGTACTTGCTCTGGTGTGGGAGAGCAGAACCTTCCAGCACTGTCCAGTTCGTAACTCAAGGACAGAGAGCAAAGATCAAGGACTGTCTGGGTCCTCAAACATCTTAAAATGCATTTGAGCCCTGAATGGGACAGGAGGTGGTTTTGCGAGGGTGATGCATTCAGAAAACGAGGGCACGAACATGCAGAGAAGTTCATAGCTCACATTGAAGTTCTGCAGTGTTTTTCTGGGGACCTACAAGAGAGAAGAGTCAGTGGTGAGGTGCAGAAAGCAGAGTGACTTGATTGCATCAAGGGGTTGTGAAGGGCTGCTTGGAGCACAGCAAAGGTTAGACAGCTTCTAAATAAAGAAATGCAGCTGAACAACAGGAGGGGGTACTTGCTCTGGTGTGGGAGAGCAGCACCTTCCAGGACCGTCCAGCACACAGCTCAAGGACAGGGACCACAAGCCAAAGACTGTCTGGATCCCCAGCCATCTTAAAATGCATTATTGCACCAAATGGGACAGGAGGGGACTTTGTGAGGATGATGTATTCAGTATATAAAGGGAAGACAATGCTGAGTAGTTCAGAGCTCACCTTGAGGATAGAAAATGTCTTCCCAGGGATCTGCAAGAGAGAGGAGTCAGTGGTGAGTTCCAGAAAACAGGGTGACTTGATTGCCTCAAGGCCTTGGGAAAGGCTGCTTGGAGCACAGCAAAGGTGAGACAGCTTCTAAGTAAAGAAATGCAGCTGAGCAACAGGAGAGGATACGTGCTCTGGTATGGGAGAGCAGCACCTTACAGCATTATTCAGTGCATGGCTCGAGGATGGGGACCGACGGCCGAGGACTGCCTGGATCCTCAGCCACCTTAAACTGCATTAGAATCATAGAATCATTAAGGTTGGAAAAGACCTTCAAGACCATCTGGTCCAACCATCACCCTACTACCAATGTCACCCACCCAACTAAACCATGTCCCTAAGTGTCAGGTCCAACCTTTCCTTGAATACCCCCAGGGACAGTGACACCACCACTTCCCTGGACATCCCATCCCTATGCCTGACTGCTCTTCCTGAGAAGAAATGTCTCCTAATTTCCAATCTAGACCTCCCCTGATGCAACTTGAGGCCGTTTCCTCTAGTCCTATCACTAGTTATCTGTGAAAAGAGGCTGGACATTCAAGTCCCCACAGCTTCCTTTCAGGTAGTTTGTAGAGAGCAATAACGTCTCTCCTTAGCCTCCTCTGCTCCAGACTAAACAACCCCAGTTCCCTCAGCCACTTCTCATCGGACTTGTGTTCCAGACTCTTCACCAGTTTTGTAGCCCTTCTCTGGACATGTTGCAGGGCCTCGATGTCCTTCTGGTACTGAGGGGCCCAAAGATGAACACAGTACTCGTGATGCGGCCTCACCAGAGCAGAGCACAGGGGGTCGATAATCTCCCTGGCCTTGCTAGCTGCACTATTCCTGATATAAGACAGGATGCTGTTGGCCTTCTTGGCCACCTGAGCACAATGCTGGCTCATGTTCAGGTGAGCATCAGCCAGCACCCCCAGATCTTTTTCCTCTGCACAGCTTTCCAGCCACTCCACCCCAAGCCTGTAGCATTACATGGGGTTGTTGTGGCCAAAGTGCAGGACCCAGCACTTAGCCACATTGAACCTCATCCCATTGGTCTCTGCCCATCAACCCATCCTGTCCAGGTCCCTCTGCAGGGCCTTCCTACCCTCCAGCAGATCAACACTTCCCTCCCATCTTAGTATCATCTGCAACTTCACCGAGGGTGCACTCAATTCCCTCATCCAAATCATCAATGAAGAGGAATAAAGAAGAGAATAAAGAGGATGGGAACCAACACAGACCCCCGGGGGACACCTGTGGGAGAGTGATGCATTCAGAAAATCAGGGGATGATGATGCTGAGCAGTTTAGAGTTCACCCAGCACTTACCATCTGGAACTATATAGACAGACTGTGCCGGCGGACCTGCAGGAGAGAGGAGTCAGTGGTGAGGTACAGAAAGCAGGGTGACCTGAATGCCTTGAGGTCTTGGGAAAGGCTGCTTGGAGCACAGCAAAGGTAAGAGAGCTTCTAAAGAAAATAAATGCAGCCAAGCAATAGGAGGAGGTATTGCTCTGTTATGGAAGAGCAGCACCTTCCAGCACTGTCCAGTGCATAGCTCAAGGACAGGGACCAAAAGGCAAGGACTGCGTGCATCCTCATCCATCTTGAACTTCATTATTACATGAAATAGAACAGAAGGGGAGTCTGGGAGAGTGATGCATTCAGAAAATATGGACATGATGATGAGGAGGAGTTCAGAGTTCCTCCAGCACTTACCGCCCTGATTACTAAGGCCAGACTTTGCCCAGAGACCTGGAGGAGAGAGGAGTCAGTGGTGAGGTACAGAAAGCAGGGTGACCTGATTGCCTCGAGGGCTTGGGAAAGGCTGCCTGGAGCACAGCAAAGGAGAGGCAGCTTTTAAGTAAAAGAAATGCAGCTGAACAACACAAACAAGTACTTGCTCTGTTATGAAAGAGCAGCACCTTCCAGCACTGTCCAGTGCATAGCTCAAGGATGGGGACCACGGGCCAAGGACTACCTGGATCTTCAGCCATCTTAAAATGCATTAGAGCACTGAATGGGACAGGAGGTGACTTTGGGAGGGTGATGCATTCAGAAAATGAGGGGATGACAATTCTGAGCAGTTCAGAGTTCACCCAGCACTTACCACCCTGATTACTAAAGCCAGACTGTGCCCGGGGACCTGCAAGAGAGAGGAGTAAGTGGTGAGGTACAGAATGCAGGGTGACATGATTACCTTGAGGGCTTGGGAAAGGCTGCTTGGAGTGCAGCAAAGGGGAGACAGCTTCTAAGTACAGAAATGGAGCTGAGCAGCAGGAGGATGTACTTGCTGTGGTGTGGGAGAGCAGAACCTTCCAGCACTGTCCAGTTCATAGCTCAAGGACAGGGACCAAAGATCAAGGACTGTCTGGGTCCTCAAACATCTTAAATTGCATTTGAGCCCTGAATGGGACAGGAGGTGGTTTTGGGAGGGTGATGCATTCAGAAAACGAGGGCATGAACATGCAGAGAAGTTCATAGCTCACCTTGAAGTTCTATAGTGTGTTTCTGGGGACCTACAAGAGAGAAGAGTCAGTGGTGAGGTGCAGAAAGCAGAGTGACTTGATTGCCTCAAGGGGTTGTGAAGAGCTGCTTGGAGCACAGCAAAGGTTCGACAGCTTCTAAATAAAGAAATGCAGCTGAGCAACAGGAGGGGGTACTTGCTCTGGTTTGGGAGAGCAGCACCTTCCAGCACTGTTCAGCACACAGCTCAAGGCCAGGGACCACAGGCCAAAGACTGCCTGGATCCCCAGCCATCTTAAAATGCATTATTGCACCAAATGGGACAGGAGGGGACTTTGTGAGGATGATGTATTCAGTAAATAAAGGGAAGACAATGCTGAGTAGTTCAGAGCTCACCTTGAGGATAGAAAATGTCTTCCCAGGGATCTGCAAGAGAGAGGAGTCAGTGGTGAGTTCCAGAAAACAGGGTGACTTGATTGCCTCAAGGCCTTGGGAAAGGCTGCTTGAAGCACAGCAAAGGTGAGACAGCGTCTAAGTAAAGAAATGCAGCTGAGCAACAGGAGAGGATACTTGCTCTGGTATGGGAGAGCAGCACCTTACAGCATCATTCAGTGCATGGCTCAAGGATGGGGACCGATGGCCAAGGACTGCCTGGATCCTCAGCCATCTTAAAATGCTTTACAGTACCAAATGGGACAGGAGGGGACTTTGGAAGGGTAATGCATTCAAAAACCAAGGGAATGATGGTATAGAGCACACACAGCGCTTACCCTTTAATATGATGCTACCCTGTGCCTGGACAGCTGCAGGACAGAGGAGACAGAGAAGTGAAAAAAATTAGGGTTAAAGCACTATATCTGCAGTCCTGGGATTCAGCTGGAAGCATGAGTTTTCCTAATGTGTTCTTAATAGCCTCCTCTACTTTTGTCGTTTGACAGTAACTGATGTGCTGCCACCTCCTATAGAAATGGCTCCTGACCATCCCAAGGACAAGGTGTTTATATGCAACTGTAGTTGGCTCATTATCCTGAAAGGCCCAGCCCCTATCTTGACTTTTTCACAGCTGGGAAGATAGTAAGGGTACATTTCTTACCTGTATATGCTAAAGTGAGAATTGGATTTGTTGCACATAGAACCTTATACAGGCAATATTTCTTTGTGACATCCCACGTTGGCACTAGTTCATAGAGCTTCTGCATTCTCTTGTGGTTGGTTCTTTCTGACATGATGCTGTCAGACTGCTCAGAGGTCAGTACATGTTCATGGAGGAGAGCCATGATGACATTAGCCACATTAGAGGATTGCTGGATCACAATTTTTTTGTAGCGCTCGACAAAATTTGCCCCTTGTAGAGAAGTGGAGAATAAAGTTGGTGCAATTCATACCTCACCAGGGTAGTTCCAGCTATGAAAGAATCTGAATGGTTGATGTGTCAAGTTCCCTCCTTCTTCCCCCAGGGAAGTGCAAGGTCTGATGAAGGTGGGATGGTGGAATTGGGCAGGAACCCCTTGCCCTCCACCCAGGAGGGTGCCCCAGCCCTGTGTAGCCCAGAGCCCCATCCAGTGCATTCTGCCTTTCTGCAGTGGGGCCAATGGGGAGAGGTGGGGTTGTGCAGGGACCCTCCAGCTGCTTCTCTGGGATGAGGCTGGAGCAGAGAGCATGTTGCTTCATCTACAAGTTATTTACACCAACTGCAGACATGTAAGTGCAACCCAGATATTCCAGGGAGACCTGGGTAGAAGGAAGCATTTGCTCTCTATGGGACCAGGTTCTGAGGTGTGTGTCTTGGCACAGCATTTTGGGCTGAAGGCAGTACAGTGCCAAGGGGAACAGGCTTCTGCAGCACTTGCAGTAACAGGTATGGGTCACTTCGACTCAGGGCTACCCCAGTCCCTGCCTGAATCTTATTTCCCCCAACTTACCATCGGTCAGCCTGTGCAGGAGTGCATATGCCAGGGTGCTCCTTCCCATGGCCTTCAGCACTCTGACTGTAACCTTCACACAATAGGGCTGTCCGTAGTGGCTGCACAGCAGCTCGGCGAGGGCTGCTCGTGACAGCCCCATCAGGCTCTCCAGTTCGATGCGCTCATACTGCTCCTCGGGCTGGATTTTACTGAGTTCCCTCTTGAATCTCGGGAAGGCGTATCTCCCTAGCTCTTCAAGGGTTTCCCGCAGGAGATGTGCCATGATTTTCTCCATACTGCCTCTTGATGCCCCAGTTCACCACGGTGCTGCTGCAAAAGAGAGGCAGATGCTTGCGGATGAGTGGCTGTTGCAGGACGCAATCCCCCCCCCTCCCCCTAGAGCAGGAGTTTTTTGCTGCAGGGAGGCAGCAGAAATGTTAAGGACATCTTTCAGCTGGCGCTATGGGGACTGGCAGGTTATTTAGGGATTCTTGGCAGAGTGAGGAAAGACCGTAGAGCTGTGGTTATAATTACAGTTGTTTCAATTCATAACCATTTAAGCAAGCAGTGCAGCTTATTCTTACCTACAATAGCTTATTGTTGCACAGAATTTATGTGCAACAAAGTACGGTATACTTATTACCATAGCTTTCTTACTGTCTAGAATTCTTGCTTTCCATGACTTGTCAGTCACTTCCTGTCTTGTAGCTGTAGAAAGTGAAATAGAAACCTTTTATCCCTGTGGGAGCGCTGGGATGTCCCGGGATAGGGTGGAAACCCGTCTCCCCCCCCCCGTTCCTCACACTGCTCATCCCCTCCCCATCACCTCACATCCCTGCTCCCCTTCCCAGCCTCCCTCCCTCCCTCCCTCTGCCTCAGCCCCTCTGCTGCCTCGGGGACCCCACATACGAACCCCCCACAACCTCGGTGCCTCCCAAGTTCCGCCTGTGCATGCGCAGAAGTGGCGGCACCTTTGGGTGCTTCTCGGGCTGGGTGGGGAGCGGTGTGCAGGGGGGTGCGGCCGTTACCGAGCCCTGAGGGAACGGCACTGGGGGCACGGCGCTGGGTGGGGGAGGCCCATGCGTGGGCATTCACCCACAGACTTTAATCTGGGCTGGACAGCAAGGGGTGGGGGTCTCGGGTAGTGGGTCCATGCTGCTATGCCCTGGAATGCTTGTGTCTGTGGTGTGCATGAGGGACCGGTGTGTGACTGTGTGCATTTGCAGTGCACTGAAAGCTGGAGCAGCTAGTCAGTAGGTGGCCCCTGAAGTAGGTAAAGGGTCTGGGGTCTGGGCAGGGGTTCCAGGTGGACAGAAGAGCCATGATAGGTACTTGAGGGATCCACAAATGCGTGTGTGCTTGAAAACCTGGAGCGTGGAGTGTGCCTGCAGTACTGACCTTCTGTCTTTACCAGCTGGAGAGGAGGCAGGGGGCTCAGCTGTCTCTGTTTCACAGAATCACAGAATGGTAGGGATTGGAAGGGACCTTGAAAGATCAGCTAGTCCAATCCCCCTGCCGGAGCAGGAACACCTAAATCATGTCACACAGGAACACATCCAGGTGGGTTTTGAAAGTCTCCAGAGAAGGAGACTCCACAGCCCCCCTGGGCAGCCTGTTTCAGTGCTCTGTAACCCTCACTGTGAAGAAGTTTCGTCTCATATTTAAGCAGAACGTCCTGTGTTCCAGCTTGCACCCATTGCTCCTTGTCCTATCATTGGATGTCACTGAGAAGAGCCTGGCTGCATCCTCCTGACGCTCGCCCTTTACATATTTATAAACATTAATGAGGTCACCCCTCAGTCTCCTCTTCTCAAAGCTAAAGAGGCCCAGCTCCCTCAGCCTGCTCCACTTCCTTAATCATCCTCATGGCTCTGCACTGGACCCTCTCAAGCATTTCCCTGTCCTTCTCCCTTTCATGTGAGTCCTGTGTGTAAGAGCTGTTGAAGGCAGCCATTTGCTGAGGCAGCCTGTGTGACCAGTCATGCCAGTGCTCTGTATCTGTCTTTGTGTCTCTGGCATATGCTTGGCTTTGCTACCAGCTGAAACTGAAAAGGGGAAAGCATCGACTATGTCCCTTGCCCTGGGTGTTGACCCCGGGTCTACAGGCACCGGGCTGGGCCCCAGTGGCTGGACAGGAGCGGGCTTGGGTTGGAACAGCTGGAAGAGGAGGCCGCACTCCTGACATCCATGCATATCTGGTGTAGTTGTCAGGATCTGGTCAAGACTGTGTGTATGTGATGGGTGCCTGATCATTTGCTAATGTGCCCCCAGTGATAAATTTCCAAGGAACCTTTAGAACACTATTTGGGCACCTAAATGCCCACCTGTGTTAGTGAATTCCTGCTTTAACTGAAATGGCTTGCAATGATTGGTTTAGGCCTAAAAACTGGAATTAGTACTTTGGGTGATAAAAAGAAATGCTTACCAAAGTATTTTCAAAATGTCCTGTTGCTAATAAATCACTTCCAACTATGAAATCGATAAATGATATTGGCCACAGAGTTGGAAGTAACCTGAAAGAATCAGGCTATGGCTGAATTCTATACAAATTGGACTTGTCAAATTTGTGAAGAATTGGGTAGGAAATGCTAATGCGTAGTTACAGAGGATCAGTGTATCTTACATGGTTTTCAAACTTGATGGAGCTGAGCAGTAGAACTGAGTAGTAAAGTGGAAATCTGTGATCTATGGGAGGGGAAAAAAGCATCACACCACTTAACTCTGCAAATAATGTACCTAGTGGAAATCTCTTGTGCCCCTTTCATAGGACAAATCCATACTCTACCATTCTGCCTGTAGATGAGAAGAGGCTGGACAAAGTAACTCATGGTCAGCCAGTATAACGGTCTGTGGCAGGAAAGGTCCATGTGTCCAGCTAGCTCATATGTGACTGTGGAATGTCTTTTTAAGGATCTGGGACCCTTCTAGGGATCCTGAGAGAAGTTGCCTTTCAGAACAGCAAAAACTCAGGGATGGAGGATGAGCCAGGTAGCAATTTCGGAGCTGTCCTGCATGGTTTCACCCTCCACCATCCTGGGTAATTTAAGAGCTAAAGGCAACTGGAGTGGCTGCACTCAGTGGTGAAGTGGTGAAGAGGGGTAACCACAGGGCAAGGGACTGAGAAAACATTCAGAGCTCCCACCTCTACCACAACAGAGACAGAGATATCAGGTTCATTCATCTAAGCAGCAGGAATTTTGCTTTAAAGGTTTCAATCATATTGACCACACTCTAAATTAACTACTCCACCACCACCAGATTGAAATTTGATATTTTTAAGGATGAATAAGGTGGGGTCAATCAACTGAAATGGAGGTAAGCCCCACTCCCATTCAGCTGCTTGGAGGTGGTGTGCTTGGGTTCCTATGATGCATCCAGGAATCTTTCTTTCCCTGTGAGAGATTCTTGAGAATATAATGAAGGAAGAGGTGGGCAGACACTCATAGAATCATAGAATGGTTTGGGTTGGAAGGGATTTGAAAGATCATCTAATTCCAGCCCCTTGCCAGACCGTATCCAACTTGGCCTTAAACATTTCCAGGGATGGGACATCCACTACTTCTCTGGGCAACCTGTTCTAGTGCCTCACCATCCTCAGAGTAAAGAATTCATTCAGAATATCTAATCTAGATCTACCCTTTTTAAGTTTAAAACCATTCCCCTTTGTCCTATCATGACATTATCAGATACAGAGCCCATCCTGAGCTTTATTGTAGGACCTTTTTAGGTACAGAAAAACAGACATGAGGTCTCCCCGGAGCCTTCTCTTCTACAGGCTGAACAACCTCAATTTTCCCAGCCCCCTTTCATAGGAGAGGTACTCCAGCCCCCTGATCATCTTTGTGGCCCTCTTATGCACTCGTTCTAATAGCTCCATGTCCTTCTTGTGCTGGGGACCACAGAGCTGATCAGAGTACTACAGGTGTGGTCTCATGAGAGCAGAGCAGAGGGGGAGAATCACCTTCTTCAACCTGCTGGTCACGCTGCTTTTGATGCAGCCCAGGGTACAGCTGGCTTTCTGGGCTGCAGGCACACGTTGCCAGCTCATGTTGATCTTCTCATCCAGCAACATCCCCAAGTACTTCTTCTCGGGCCTGTTGTCAATCCAGTCTCCACTCAGCCTGTATTTGTGATTAGGATTGCCCTGGCCCAGATGTAGGACTTTGCACCTGGCCTTGTTGAACTTCATGAGGTTTTCACAGGTCCACTTCTAAAGCCTGTCAAGGGCCTTTTGGATGGCATCCCTACCCTCCAGAGTGTCAACCACAGCACACAGCTTGGTGCCATCAGCAAACTTGCTGAGGGTGCACTTGATCCCACTGTCCATGTCACCAACAAAGATGTTAAAGAGTTCTGGTCCCAATACTGACCCCTGAGGAGCAGCAATTGTAACTGATCTCCACTTGGACATTGAGCCATTGACCGTGACTCTTTGAGTGCAGTCATCCAGCCAATTATTTACCCTCTGAGTAGTCTGTCCACCATATCCATGTCTCTCCAGCTTAGAGACTAGGATATCATGGGGGACAGTGTCAAATGCTTTGTACAAGTCCAGAAAGAGTATATCAGTTGCTCTTCCCTTATCCATCAGTGTTGTAAACCTGTCATAGAAGGCCACCAGATTTGTCAGGTATGATCTGCCTTTAGAGAAGTCATTTTGGCTGTCACCAGTCACCTCCATATTTTCCATGTTCCCTAGCATAGTTTCCAGGAGGATCTGCTCCATGATCTTGCCAGGCACAGAGGTGAGACTGACTGGCCTGTAGTTCCCCAGTTTTCCTTTTTTCCCAAGGGGGTTATTTTTCTTCTCTTCTAGTCAGCGGGAACTTCACCAAACTGCCACGACTTCTCATATATGATGGGTAGTAGCTTACCAACTTTGTTTGCCAATTTCCTCAGGACCCATAGATGCACCTAATCAGGACCTATGGACTTGTGCACTTTTAGGTTCCTCAGCTGGTCTCGAACCTGATCTTCTCCTACAGTGGGCAGTTCATCATTCTTCCAGTCCCTACCTTTGCCTCCCTGGGCACAGGCCATGTGGCTGGAGCTCTTGTTGGTGACAATTGAGGCAAAATAGTCATTACCTATAGTTTTATAGTACCAATAGAACTCTTTCTTATTGCCCTTGATGCCCCTGGCCAAATTTAATTCTAAAAGGGCTTCTGTAACTTGATCCCTGGCTGCTCAGGTGATTTCTCTGTATTCTTCCTAGGCTATCTGTCCTTGCTTCCTCTGTAGGCCTCCTATTTCTGCATAAGTTTGGCCAGGAACTCCTTGTTCATCTATGCAGGTGGACTGATTTCCTCTTTATTGGGATGCATTACTCCTGAGCTTGGAGGAGGTTATCCTTGAAGATTAACAAGATTTTCTGGGACTTTCTTCCCTGCAGGGCTTTGTCCAATGGTACTCTACCAAGCAGGTCCCTGCAGAGGCCCAGTTCTGCTCTCCTGAAGCCCAGGATAGCAAGCTTGCTGTGCTCCCTCCTTGCTGCCCTAAGGATCCTGAACTCCACCAATTTATGGTCACTTCAGCCAAGGCTGCCCTTGAGCTTCACATTCCCTACCAGCCCTTCCTTGTTGGTGAGAAGAGGCCCTGCATAGCACCTATCCTATCTCTCAAAAAATTTTCTCCTGCTTCAGTTTCAGGATACAGTTCAACCTGCCAATTTCAGTTAGGAAAGTGCAACTGGCAATGAAGACTGAGGCAAAGAAGTTGTTGAGTACCTCAGTCTTCTCTCAGCCTGTCTGCTCTCTCTGTTTAATGATACTCTCGATGGGTGGATCCTGGACCTGGTTCACCCTCTCCCTGCCCCTTAGAGTCTCAATGGACCCTGTTAATAGCACTCTTGGATGCTCTCTCAGCTAGCTTACAGTGGGATTTTGCCTTGTCACTAAGGGCAGGCAGGTGACTGTTCCTCTGCAGGCCATGGTGTATCATAGTGGAGCAGATCTCCACACTACGACCCATGGAGAAGCCCATGGTGGAACAGGTGGGTCTGTCCTGAAGGAGGCTGTGTCCTATGGAGAGTCCCCTCAGGAGCAGATTCCAGGTCAGAGCTGCAGCCCTTGGAGAGGAGTAGGTGATCATGCAGGAGTAAGTGATCTGGCAGGAGCTGCCAGCTGTTGGCAACCTATGCTGGAGCAGTCTTCTCCTTATGGATGGAACCCATGGTATGGACCCATATTGAAGCAGTTCTGGAACTGCACCCATGGAAGCTCACATCAGATAAGTCCAGGAATGATGGCATTGTGTGGGAGGGACCCCACACTGGTCCGGGGGGCAGAGAGTGACCATGAAGGAGAGCCAGATGATGAAGTGTTCTGGATTGACTTCAACCCCCATTCCCTGCATCATGCAGGGAGAGGAAGCTGAAAAGGGTGGATTGAGGGGGCTGGGGGGGGGGGGGTTGAGGGGGAGGAGGGTTAAGGTGTTGTCCTGGTTTCAGGTTTTAGTTTGCTTTTAGTTTCTCAGTGTTCTAGTCTGTTAGTAATATGCAATAAATCATATTAATCTCCCTACGCTGAGTCTGTTTTGTCTGTGATGGTAATTGCTGATCACCTTCCCTGTCCTTATCTCTACATTTTATTGAGATAACACCTAGCTCTTTTAAATTGTATTTTCTCCCCCTCTTCCTCTGAGGTGAGGTGAGGGGGAGTGAGAAAGTGGTGTGGTAGAACAGGTATCAGGGGTCTCAACTGGCCCCTGCCATGACTGTGCACCAACTCATGCTCCAGAAAGGCTCCCACAGGTCCTTGGTCACACTTCCACATTCCAGATGGGGAATCCAGCTGCCCAAGGAGGGCAGTGGTTCTCTCTGGGTGGGCAACTGAATCAAGCCCTGAATGAAGATGTTAGGCAAAGGAGAAAACATGCCAAAAAATGGGTGTTAAGTAACTTTACAAGTCTTCATTTTCAGAATTTTGAGGGTTGTCTAGTAATTCTCATAAAATGTTTCATAGTCCAAGGACATGGACGCTTTCTCTCCTTCTGTGTAAATATAGATTTATTCAGTCATTTCCAAGAATACATTTCATCCCAATACTTCCAATGGTCAAACAGTGTCTCAAGGATATGTTTATATTGGCATATTAATATTTCATAACTAAATAGATCTGGGAGTTAAGCAAGCTAACCTTTGGTACAGAGAAAACACTGATAAGTTCTCCAGGACGTTTTAGAACTAGTGCAAACACCAATAATAAAAGCTATGGTAAAATGCCCATTTTCTTCATGATGATACCCTAAAGTTCATTACTTTAATTCCTGAAAGTCACTCATTGTTGGGAAAAACAAACAAACATAAATGAGCTGCCGTGTTTCAATTGAAGCCTGTTTTTTTTTTTTTTTTTTTTTTTTTTTTTTCTGTTAAGCAATGACTTTACCAGCTAACACTTTCCTCCTATCATCCTTGTTTATGAGCTGGCCAAATCTTTTTATTATATACAGTGTGACAACACCATGGCTCTCTAAGAGACTATCCTGGTTTCAGTTAGAACAGAATTTTCTTCGTAGTAGCTGGTGGCATGCTGTGTTTTGGCTTGGGATGAGAAGAGTGCTGATAACACCCTGATACTTTAATTGTTGCAGAGCAGTGCTTATACCAAGCCAAGGACATCTCAGCCTTTTGCTCTGTCCTGCCAACAGGCAGGCTAGGGGTGCAGCAAGAGCTGGTAGGGGACAGACCCAGGACAGGTGACCCAAACAAGCCAAAGGGGTATTCCATACCATCTGACGTCATGATAAACAATATATGGGGTGGCTAGCCGGGGGAGGGGGCGGGACTGCTCGGGGTTAGGCTGGGCATCAGTCAGCGGGTGGTGAGCAATTGCATTGTGCATCACTTGTTTGTACATATTACTAGTAGTAGTACTATTATAACCATTGTATTATTATTATTATTGTTATTGTTATTGTTATTGTTATTGTTATTGTTATTGTTATTGTTATTGTTATTGTTATTGTTATTTATTGTTATTATTATTTTCCTGTCTTATTAAACTGTCTTTATCTCAACTCACGGGCTTCACTTTCCATTTCTCTCCCCCGTCCCAGAGAGGGAGGGGGGAGGGTGAGCGAATGGCTGCGTGGCGTTTAGCTGCCGGCTGGGTTAAACCACGACAGAGACAGACCTCAGCTGATACACAGAGGCCCAGGGCATAGCTGTATCATTAGAGTCCTTCCGCACTCAACACCCAGAGGGTGTTGACCATGCCTAGGTCAACGATGGGCAGCTGGAGGGGAGGCCTTTTGGTTTATGCATGATCTTTGCCAAAAATGCAATTTATCTTGGCAAATTTAAGGGGTTAGACTAAATCATACAAACTGAATGATTCATATAAATTTGTTTATTTATCCAAGCCCCCATATGTGGGCCTAGAGACATCATAGTTGTGAACTGCAACTCCCTCAGGCAGAAACTGTCCTGTGCAGAGGGGGATGAACACTTCCCCTGAGAGAGCTCCTGCTCGTTCAGCCCAGGACATCATTGGTTTTGTCCTTTTTTGTCCAATAAAAGCTAAGAACCACCGGAGCCCAGCCAGGCAGTCTCCCACCAGTCACTGTAAGGCTCTCATCCATCCCTGGGGCGGAATTCACTGTGGGTGAATCTAACTCACTGTGGGCGAACCTAACTCAAAGTTCAAAGAACTAAAGAATCTAAATCTACCCTCTTTTAGTTTAAAGCCATTACCCTGTCAGTCTGTGAGGATCCAATGTAAAATGGGGTAGGTAGATTATTCTCATGTCTGCAACTTTTTTTTTTTTTTTTTTTTTTTTGATTACGTGAAAAGACACCACTGGAAATAAGCATCCACTCCCAGCAGAGAGAGGGGACCCAATGTGAGCTCCTGGCAAGCAGGCAGTGCCACAGAGAGACAGCTCTGCCCAGGAGCAGCTCCTCTGCACAGCACAGCAGGGCTGGGGGCACTGCCTGCAGGGGACAAGGGCGTCTGAGAGAAGGGAGGGAGATGTTAAAGGCAGTGTGGAGGGGGGATGCTGAGAACTCACTGTGGGAGAACTCTTCACAACACTTCACAGAGTAAGTATCTGGCAGAAGGGTACAGTAGATGAGTGTCCCCCAGGAGTCTTCTAAATCTGCCATATCCCACGAATGATTGGACATGTCACAGTGTCTGTCCTGGCTTCTCTAATGTGGAATACGGTGGTATTCCCTGGATCAATGATTCCCTGCCAAAGCTGTCAGAGGGACAGGGCATGAGGGTTCCTTCTCACAGGACCGGCTCCAGGCTGTGCAGCCAGGATGCGGGCAGGGGTGGCCAGGGCTGTGGTGCAGAGCAGGGTCCATGCTGTGCCCCAGGGGCTGTGTGCCGGGACAGGGCCTCTGCCACCTGCCAGGCTCAGCACTCAGCCTGCCTGGGGAGCTGCCCAGGGTGCTGCGGGGAGAAGCTGTGGGTGGAAAGAGCCTCCCCTTTCAGGGCAGGACAAGGTTCTGCTGGTTCTCAGAGGTGAACCAGCAGGACCTTGCCCTTGTGGTTTCTTGTGGTATCTGCATGTTTACTCTTTGCATGTTTTGTTTTCCTTTTGCTATCCTATGTGCTGACCTTCAGGGCTGTGCTGAGGATTCCCTCTGCATCTTTAAATAAACAAAATGATCCTGCACGGACTTGCTTGCCTGAGACCCTTCCTTGGAGACCTGTGGTGGAGCTTCAGGGGCATGTGACAGTGTGGAGAGGTGGAGGGGTGAAGAGTCCTGGCACAGCAGCACAGGTGCACCTGTGATTATTCCTTGTTCATGGCCAACACCCTCAGAGATGGTGAATTCACCTGCCTCTGTCCACAACATGCGAGAGAGCTGATGGCAGGCTGGCGTCTTTCTGGAGGGAAGTGAGAGCTGCCAGGAAAGCCCAAGCGCTTGGCAGGGAGAGTGCGTGCCAGGGAGTCAGTAGCACATGGAGCCCATAGAGCATGTCCCAGGTGGAGCCACCCAAAGGTAAGGTGCTAAATCTTGGTGGGAACAGGAAAGGAGAGCTCTGCAACTCCAGGGAACACAGCAGGCAGAGGGAAAGCAGAGCAGGGTACTGTGTGTGTGCAGTGCTGCTGACTGAGGAGCCCCAGGGCCAGTAGTGTGGTGCTGTGCTGGGGAGGGCAGCTGGCCTGGGGGGCTGCAGGCTGTTTGGGGGAGGAGAATCTCATGCAGATGGCAGCAGCAGCAGGGACACTGCCACTGCCCTTCACTTCTCCATTTGTTGCTTTGAGTCCAGCCCAGCAAGCTGGGCTGGGGAGGGGACAGGGAGATGCGGATAGCTGAGGAGGGTCTGGGCTGGGCTGGCCTCCTGGGAGAGACAGGGAGGACCAGCAGAGCGGGGGCTGGGTTGGGTCCTTGTTCTCTGGACACCCTGGCAGATGCTGCCCTAAGGCATGGTCCCAGAGCAGCCTCTCCCAGCACATTCCTAGCACTGAGCTTTTGGCCCAACTCGCACAGGTGGTTTGTTCCTCCACGGAAGGACACAGAATGACTGTCAAAAGGACATGTTTGCCTTGTCCATAATGAGACTGCACTCAGTATGTTAGTGGTGAGATGAACCCAAGTGAGCACAAGAGCCCTAAGTTGTTCCCTAGGGGTGCCATGAAGTGGGACAGACAGTGTCTCAAAGTCACTTCCCTTTGAGGGTAATATCCCCTGGGAAACCACATGATTGAAACAATGCCGGAAATTATGAAATATTCAGCTCTTACAATAATTACAATAACAATCTGCCTCGTTCTCAACTTTTCCCTAAAATGCTCATTCAGTGCTTGATTCAGTTTTCCACACAGAGGAGTCTAATTCTTTCAGGATGCCCTGGAGGAGCTGAAGATCTCACAGAGGAAATGTGAGTCGGGATGTGTGGGAGGCCTTCTGCAGCATGAGCTGGTTGGCAGGCAGAGGACCTGAGTGATTGTGCTGGGCACTCCCTGCACCCAGTGCTCCTGGGTGGGCTGAGAAGAGGCCTCCTGAGCACAACAGCTCCTTGTAACCCTGTGGATGCTGGCTGTGAGGTCACCTGTGTCCCAGCACCTGGCTGGCCAACAGCAGGGAGACAGAGTCTCTGAGGTCATAAAGGCCATTAGAAAGCTGCCCCCAACAGGGTGACACATTTGGGGAGATCAGGGGGAAAGTTGGGAGAATAAAGGTAGGAGATTGTGGAGAGAAGGTGGAAAGAAGATTGGCTTGGCTAAGAGAAAGGAAAGATTTTAAAGAAGTGACAATGGTTCAGGTAAGGCTGATGGTTCTGCAATATTCACTGGGAAAATAAAAAGTACCTGAAGCAGAACACCAAAGCTTACCTCTAAGCCTCTGCACAATCCCTAACTCTGGAAGGCAAGATCTAATCCCTATGACCGAAACTGAACACATAATACTCAAATCCCACATTCCTGCACTCTAGTCACCTAACTGAAGCAGTTTGGCTCCATGAGGCTGGGCAGGGTTTGGGAGATCCTTGAGCAGTCGCTTGGTCTTGGAAGAGGCAGGCGATATGACACGGATCTGGTCAGGCAGTAGGACTCAAGGATGAGATGGGTGGGGATTCTCTGCTGAGGTCATCTGTGCCTCAGGATCTCAGGAGACAGCAGGAGGTCCGTTGTTGCAGGAAGCACGGCCGAAAGCACAACAGACACCAGTAAAGTCAGATCATGCTCCCTTTTATTGCCCCAATAGCCTAACTTTTATAGTGAACTTAACAGGGGCGGACAGTGTTTCACACAAGATTATTAGTCAAAAGCACTCAGACAAACAACTGCAAGAAAACAACCCCTTGTGATTAGCAGTCACATAGACCTTGTCCTTGAAGCCAGCTACTGGTAACAATATTTTTCTGAATTCCTCAATTGGGCGATGTGGGAACACTGTCATGGGAACTTCTCATAGTTGCCCTGGTAGCTTGGTTTGCTCAGCTACAGCAAGCCACGGGATTTTTGCTGTTTCAAGAAATCCCTCAACAATTCCCCCCCTTTTTTTTTTCTTTTTCTTTTTTTTTTTTTTTTGAGTAAACCACGCCCAATATAACATTTTTGCAAGTAACCCTTTAACCACATTTATCACAATACCACATGCAATGATGAGTGACACCACAGCAAACAGAATCCTTAATCCCTCTTTGACTAATCCCAGTAACCATCTATGCATTGTTTCAAACAAATCAGTGAACCATTGATTGAAAGGATTGATACCATATTGAATCTTTCTCATGTGCTCTTTCAGGAAAGTAATGGATTTGTGAATTGACTCATTATGATCAAAAAGGTTTAAACAGTACATTCCCTTAAAGTCCTCACACCCATTCCTTTGAGCCAAAAGCAAGTAGTCAATAGCAGCTTGATCCTGTAAAGCACATGTCGCAGACTATTTTGATCTGGTAACATCTCCTCAAGTATCTCTGTCGTGGCATAGGCTTGCTTCTCGGCCCAGCATACCAATTTTTCTAAGTCGTTACGTGCGGCCGGAGGTGCCACTCCAGGCACTAAAATTGCCAATGCCGCTCTAGCTGCAACCCCACACAATTCAACATTATCATTGCAATCCGGTGCAAGCAATGCCCATTTATGTGTGGTGATCTCACACAACTGTAACAAGCTAGGAGCAAATACAATGAGTTTATCTAAGTAACATGGACATCTGATAGCATTTGCAGGGATACCTTGCCAGGCCCCATCCCCACAAATCAGAAAAACATCAGGAGGTAAGGCCAAAGCTGTACAATTGTTCCAAACACTGTAGTTGTTACCCCTTGTCTCCATGCCATAAGCTCCTAAACCCTGCTTAGCAGTGTCATTGTAATCACGGATGTTATTTGTACTTCTGTACCTGTATGGCCCTTTCCAGGTTCCTGTAGCAGGATTCATCTGATAGCCACGGCTATGTTCACATTTGTAGCCACCTTTCAGGTTGATACAGATTTGATTACAGATACCAGGGTTTTGGCATTCATCAGTACCTCCACAGATTCTCTTTTCTACAAAGTCAAACCCAGCTGGACAGTCACATTCATTTATGTTGCATTCCTTCAGGGGCTCATCACCCCAGTCCTTGCAGTCTCTCTGCTGGTTACACACTTTATTGATATCTATGCATTCTCCACTTCTGCACTTGAATTTGCCAGGTCCAGAGCACTGAATAACATTGTTACAGTTTGCTTCATCAGTGCCATCCAGACAGTCTCTCACACCACTGCACTGCCTACTCCCATGGACACAGTTCCCATCTTCACATCTGAACTGGTCTGGCCTGCAGGTCCGAGTAGGGCAGTTAATTTCATCACTTCCATCCTTGCAATAAGGATCTCTGTCACATCGCCACTTCTTGTAGATACATTCACCTGAGCCGCACTGCACCTCACTCACAGAACACTTCACCGGAGGTGCAGGCTGGCGGCCACACTGCTCCAAAGATTCATCCGAGTGGTTGGAGCAGTCACCTTGACCATTGCAGACAAAGCTTTTGGAAATACATTGCCCACTACTGCATGTGAACTCTGCTGCACTACAAGTCACATTGCCACAATTCTCTTCATCTTCTCCACTGTCACAGTCTTTTTCACCATCACATTTCCAGGACACTGGGATACACTGGGTTGACTGAAGACCACAGCTGATTTCATTTACCTGGCATGTTCTCATATGACACAGCTCAGCACTTTCGTCAGACCCATCTTCACAATCCGGATCCCCATCACACTGCCATCTGTTTGGCACACACTGACCACTGTTGCACACAAAGTCAGATTCAGCACGTCTTCTTCACACAAGCACTCTCATCACTGCCATCTGAGCAGTCTTCACATTTTGCTCTAGCACCGTTGGCAGCAGTGCACAGGCAGGCGAGGGCGAGCAGCAGGCAGAGCGCCCCGCAGCGCAGCAGCACCTGCCACCGCCCCACACCTGTGTCACTTATACTACTCCTATTACCCGTGCTGTTAGTGTCAGTGGCATCCTCCTGGTACCGTTTCTGTCTTTGTTGCCCCTTATTCTCCCTCTTTTCTTTTTGCCACTGACCATTCACCACAAATGGATGAGACACATGATTACTAATTAGGAAAGAGAGTGTAACGTCTGCTATACGGCTGCAGGCAGTGCCAGCTGCAACCTTAGGTTTGTGAACGAGCCTGCCGGTGGTCATTTGGCAGTGTAATCTGCGTCTCTGCACTCCTGCCCCGCAATAAAAGTAAATCATCAGTAGTAATCCATAGAATGTGGCAACCCCACGGAATCTTATCCAGAAACATAGTTATAACACCGATCTGGGGACGAATAGTCTTTTTTGCATTGCAAGATAAACCTTTTATAAAAAGAATGCTAGAGTGAAGCAGCACAGCCGCTGCTGCCGCTGCCTCCATGGTTCCGTCACACAGGCTGCAGGGTCCTGATGTCTGCCCCTCTGCTCTGTGCCGACTCGCCACACGGTGAGGGTCAGCTACCGGTGTCCACTGACGCCTCTGGTCTCCCGTAGCAACTCGATCTCGGATGTCCCGCGTCACACTGCAATTACTTCAATTTCCCGCGTCCCTCCGCGGCTCCTTTGTTCAGGTCGGTGTGTAGAGTGTTTCAACGTCTCTCAGGTGTTCTGGCGTCCGCCAGGTCTGTCCTTGTCTCTCGTAGTTGGCCGTAGACCTGCAGCGTCAGTCAGTGCTCTCTCCGTGCGGTGGTAGGCTTGCCGTGTGCCTCGGGTCTCCCGGCGCCGCTCCGATGTCCCGGCGCCACTCCGATCCCTCTGCCTGTGTGGGTCTCAGCCTGTTCGGGTCTCAGACTGTTCGGGCACCATATGTTGCAGGAAGCACGGCCGAAAGCACGACAGACACCAGTAGAGTCAGATCATGCTCCCTTTTATTGCCCCAATAGCCTAACTTTTATAGTGAACTTAACAGGGGTGATTGTGTCTCACACAAGATTATTGGTCAAAAGCACTCAGACAAACAACTACAAGAAAACAACCCCACTCGCAAGAAAACAACCCCTTTTGATTAGCAGTCACATAGACCTTGTCCTTGAAGCCAGCTACTGGTAACAATATTTTTCTGAATTCCTCAATTGGACGATGTGGGAATACTGTCATGGGAACTTCTCATAGTTGCCCTGGTAGCTTGGTTTGCTCAGCTACAGCAAGCCACGGGATTTTTGCTGTTTCAAGAAATCCCTCAACAGTCCGTCGCTGTGCAGGTGGGTGTCAGGGCCTGATAGGCTACCTTCAGGCACATGGCTGGTGCTTGTGTGTGTATTTCAGCTGTGCAGAAGAAACTAATAAACTACTGACATGCAGGTGGCTTGAAAATTAATTACAAGATGACTCCTGCCCTACTACCTAACAGAGCTGTACATAGCTATCTCCTGCCCATTGACAAGCTTAAGGGCCAGGAGCAGATGCATGGCCTTGGATGATGACTATGACCTTGCTTTCATGTGTTTTTTTTGTTAGTCCACAAAGAGGGTGCCAGGTGGGCATATTCTTATGAGATGCCAATGGTGCCTTAGAAACTCCAAATCCAGTAGTAAGTAAATGGCTTTGCTGAGGACTGTGATGTCACTTCTGGCTCTGGAGCTGAGAGGCCAGCAGCAGGAGCATGGCTAGGCAAAGGACTGGGAGGTCCCATCTTTGTGAAGTAACTGCCAGGTCAACCTTTGCCTCTTGGCTGGTAGATAGGCTTTTAGGTTCACATCTCCCGGTGTCTTTCACAGGCCTGCAGAAGACACCTGGCTGGCAAGGTGCTTTTGTGATGCCCTCTGCCCGAGTACCTGATAGGCTCATGCAGAAGCAGCCTTGGCTGTGGATTGTCAAGTCTCTTTTGCCTCTGTACAGGAGTGGAAAGCAGCAGGAATGTGGCTTGGTCATGTCTATCTGAGGACCTGAAAGGCCAGCAGGAAGGCCACATGGCTTGGAAGATCATGGTGAGGTTCCTTCTGTCTAGTCAGATGACAGGCAACAAAAGGCTGATGGGTTAAGATGCCTGTGTAATGGGTAGTTTCCAAGATGATGGAGCTTTTTTTAGTAGTTGGAAAAAGCATGCAAGAGAAAAACTGGAGAGGGTAGAGACATCAGTGGAGGCACAGAAATACCAAAGACAGAGCAAGGTGGAAAAGCAAAGATGGGTGTTTGCAGCCAAGGGGGAAATGGGGCCAGCTGTGAGACAGCACAGGTCAGCTGTTGGTGGAGGTGGACAAGGGCACTGGCAAGGCAAGACTTAGCCAAGAAAACAAAGGTCTTGTCCCCTTGGCTATGTCAGTTTTCTCTGCCACCAAGTCCTAGGAGGAGACATTGCTCTCTTAGCATTGGGACCTCATCTCCTCTTTGCACCCCCTGAGGGAGGCCAAGAAGTGTCACACCACTGTCTTTCACTTGGTACTGTATACCCCACTGCCCAAAGAAGAGCCTAGAACCCCACATGAGGACAGGAGCTCTCTGCTCAAGGCTGGCAGTAGGGCTGCTCAGGGCTGGCAGCAGTTTCATCAGCCTTTCTGCCTGATGAAACAAAGCCAGGATTTTCTCAGAGTCAGAGTCATTACAGGTAGGCCAAGGCACTGGGCAGGTGCCTTGGCCTACCTGTAATCATGGTCTCCAATTACCTGCTCTAAGGAGTCCATGGGGCCTTGTCAATATTCTGGGTCTGGCTGGGATGGAGTTAACTTTCACTGCAGCAATCCATACTATGCTGGGCTCTACACTTGTAGCTAAAACAGCACTGGTATCACACCAGCATTTTGTCTACATCTGTTCAATACTGGCACAACACCAGGACACCCTCTAAACCCACAGGAGCCAGCAGGCTGGGGATGGATAAGAAGTGGGGAGGGGACGTCACCAAGGCAGTATTTTATTTTATTTTATTTTATTTTATTTTATTTTATTTTATTTTATTTTATTTTATTTTATTTTATTTTATTTTATTTTATTTTATTTTATTTTATTTATTTTTTTCCCCAGCATACTTTCTTCTCCCCCTTTCCCTTTGAGGAGGAGTGAGAAAGCAGTTGTGATAGAACTTGGCTGCCCACCTGTGTAAAGCCAACACATCAAATCATCAGGAACTTCTCCTGACTGCCATGAGTTTTCAAATATTATGGAAAGTGGCATGGCAACTACATCAGCAATCAGATTGAGGCCCTGCTTCAGGAACGTGGTTAAGCATCACTCCTTGGTGGGAAGTAGAGAGTAATTTCATTCCTCTTTCTCTGTGCTTACACACAGACTTTGCTTGTGTGTTTTTGTTGTTGTTGTTGGTTTTTTTTTTTTTTTTTTTTTCTTCCCCCCTTCCTTTTCCCTTTAGTTAAATTATTTTATTTTCCCCTAATAATATTTTTCCCTTAATAATTATTTTTCCTTTAATTAAACTATCATTGCATCTATCCTAAGGGAGGTGATTGTCCCGCTCTACTCTGCGCTGCTGCGGCCTCATCTCTAGTACTGCGTGCAGTTCTGGGCACCACAGTATAAAAAGGACATGAAACTGTTGGAGAGTGTCCAGAGGAGGGCTACGAAGATGGTGAAAGGCCTGGAGGGGAAGACGTACGAGGAACGGCTGAGGGCACTGGGCCTGTTCAGCCTGGAGAAGAGGAGGCTGAGGGGAGACCTCATCACAGTCTACAACTTCCTCGTAAGGGGGTGTCGAGAGGCAGGAGACCTTTTCTCCATTAACACCAGTGACAGGACCCGCGGGAACGGGGTTAAGCTGAGGCAGGGGAAATTTAGGCTTGACATCAGGAGGGGGTTCTTCACAGAGAGGGTGGTTGCACACTGGAACAGGCTCCCCAGGGAAGTGGTCACTGCACCGAGCCTGTCTGAATTTAAGAAGAGATTGGACTGTGCACTTAGTCACATGGTCTGAACTTTTGGGTAGACCTGTGCGGTGTCAAGAGTTGGACTTGATGCTCCTTAAGGGTCCCTTCCAACTCAGGATATTCTATGATTCTATGATCCTTGTGGATGTGATGGAGTTCAGCTGCCTAGCAAGGAAAAACCGTTACAGTCAGTAATGGTTCTCAACTGGACCAATCATTGCTTTGAAGAACTTCAGGGTTTGACTTCTGACTTTGCTTTTCAGAGGGATATCATCTGTTTCCTCTCAGGAGCTGAAGTTTGTTGGACTTTGCAGAAAGTGCACCTTGGGGCTTATTAAGACACAGAAATCCTTGAGTGTCTTTTAAGGAGGTCTGGATAGGTAGGAGAAATCTGATCCTGTATAGACTACCTTGCTTCTCACCTCCCAGCCACACCATTTCTCTCATTGGCCCCTTTAGGACTTGAATCACTTCTGGCATCAGACCTCTCCACTGATATCTGCAGTTGCACCTCATAGCTCTTTTGCCCCAACTCCCTCCTACTTTCCTTAGAGAACAGGCTGCACACAGGTAGAGAAGGATGATTCTTAGTTGCAAGCAAACTAAAGTATGATGAAGCTTAATAATAACCAAACACACTGCTCAAGTGTATGCTAGGTCCAGGCTGTACCCCGTGAAGTTCATCTCCCTCAAGGGATAGTCTTATGAGCATTTGATTTCAGCCAGTAGACATAAAAGGTTACATAAATACACAATTTGGGAGTTGCCTAAAGGCACCATTAGAATACATAAAGCAAGGAGAAGTTTTGAACTCTGTGAAGTTTAAAGCAGCAAAATGATCATAGAATCATAGAGTCATAGACTTATTGAATCAAAGACTCTAAGATCATCTAGTCCAATCCCCCTGCCATGGGCAGGGGCATCTCTAACCACATCAGGTTGCTGAAAGCCCTTTCCAACCTGACTTTGAACACTTTCAATGGCAGGGCATCCATAACTTCTCTGGGAAACCTGTTACAGCGGTGCACTACTCTCATCCTGCAAACTTTCTTCCTTATATCCAATCTAAATCTCAGCACTTTCATTTCAAAAGCATGACCCCTTGTCCTGTCACTACAGACCCTGATATTTCATTTCTGTGCTTTAGTTTGATTAAGAGGTCCTGTCTCAGCAATGCTGGTCTCCTATCTCCCTTGCCTGGTTTCTCCAATGCCTCAGGAAACATGGGCAGTGCACTCAGGATACCCCTTTTGTTCCAGAGATGCTGGCGGGGAGGCCAGATCTTGTACAACATTCAAAGCATTTGTGAAAGGTTCAGACATGTTTAGCTAAAGCCTCAAGTGTAAATCTAAAGAATAACCTGTTGGTACCATTATCTACAGGAAAAGAGAAACTCTGGGAATTGTGCAGAGAAGCGGAAGCAGGTTCTTGTTGATGGTACAAGGTTCCCTGTAGTCAATTTCTCAGTGCCTCCTGGAACTCACAGCTTACTGAGTTCAGAAGTGCCAGCACCTGATGTGATGACAGAAAGCAGATGGAGAAGGCCTTCAGGGAGGCAAAAATGAGGTGCTGACAAACAGGCAGTCTATGGACAAGTGAGGGAGGAATAGGGAAAATATTTTGTGTTGACTACCAGCCTCTGCACTGAAGAAATCCTTTCTTAATGAAAAGAAGAAACAGGAGGCCACCTGCCATGCGATGATAGGCCCATTTACAGAAGGCCTCTGAGTCAGTCTGACTGCAGGGACAAGTCTATTCCCTGCAGAAATGGAATGAATGCAAGCACCTGTGTACAGCCATGATTATCAATGACAGAATGCCCCAAAGCACATTTGTCTGAGATCAATCAGAGATCACTTGTGGAGAGAGACAGGCACTTTATTTCATCTTAATTACCACCAGTAGGATCAGTTTCTTCAGTGCCCCTTTGAGCTCCTGGTTCCTCATACTGTAGATGACAGGGTTCACTGCTGGAGACACCACTGAGTACAGAACTGTCATCACCAGATCCAAGGATGGGAAGGAGATGGAGGGAGGCTTAAGATAAGAAAACATGACAGTGCTGAGAAACAGGGAGACCACGGCCAGGTGAGGGAGGCATGTGGAAAAGGCTTTGTGCCGTCCCTGATCTGAGGGGATCCTCAGCACAGCCCTGAAGATCTGTACATAGGACAGCAAAAGGAAAACAAAACATACAAAGAGTAAACATGCAGAAACTACAATAAGCACAACTTCTGTGAGATAGGCATCTGAACAGGAGAGCTTGAGAATCTGGGGAATTTCACAGAAGAACTGGTTCAGGGCATTGCCATGGCAGAGTGGGAGAGAAAATGTATTGGCAGTGTGCACCATGGCATTGAGAAAGCCACTGCCCCAGGCAGCTGCTGCCATTTTGACACAAGTCCTACCACCTATGAGGGTACCATAATGTAGGGGTTTGCAGATGGCAACGTAGCGATCATAGGCCATGACAGTGAGAAGAAAATACTCTCCTGAAATCAAAAAAACAAGCAGAAAGACCTGGGCTGCACAACCTGAGTAGGAGATAGTCCTGGTGTCCCACAAAGTATTGGCCATGGCTTTCGGGAGAGTGGTGGAGATGGAGCCCAAGTCAAAGAGGGAGAGGTTGAGGAGGAAGAAGTACATGGGAGTATGGAGGCGGTGGTCACAGGCTACGGCTGTAATAATGAGGCCATTGCCCAGGAGGGCAGTCAGGTAGATGACCAGGAAGAGTGCGAAGTGCAAGAGCTGCAGATCCTGCATGTCTGCAAATGCCAGGAGGAGGAACTCAGTGATGGAGCTGCTGTTGGACATTTTCTTCCTGTGGGCCCAGGCAACTGTCCCAAAACGAAAAGACAGGAAAGGGTTAGGACAGACTTCTCTGCAAAAAACAAAGCCATTTCTCATAGACTGTCTCCCCCAACACACTCATCCTTCGTCCTTTTTTGCAAGACCACTGTGCAGTTCCCTACTGGAACTCTACTTTTGGCTGACTGAGAGTGTCATGAAGAGCTCGGCCTCTGCCTGTAGACTCCCAAGGTGTTGGTTTTGTAATTCTGTAGTATCTGAAAACAAGGGGATGGAGGGGCCAGATCTGATATTCAGGATCTCCCAGGTGGAATCCCTCTGAACACAGAAGGGCTTGTCAGCATCTGCACCCCAAATTCTAAGACGCTTGCAGAAATAAGCTTCAGACCTTTGTTTGTTTGTATTTTGGACAGCCCTTTGAGCCCCACCTTGTCCCACCTCCATCACCTCCTCTGGGGAGTTTTCTTTGAAGGCAGAGCTCCTGAGCATCTGTGGGGCACTCAGGCACAACATCTGTGAGTCCTGACAGGCAAAAGATTTGCAATGGTTTTGTGCAGGGTGAGGCAAGCTGGTGTGTCCATTGGTGTTGTTCCCAGCTGCCCCATGCTTGCTCCTTGCTATGGAGAGGTATTACGGTCCTGTGTCCCCCTGAGAAGAAACCAAACACCTCTGAGAGCACAGGCATCAACTGCAGAGTGCCTCACCCTACCTCCAGGTACCTGAGCAAGTTGTCAGCACCCCACTGCTAGCCAAGGAGTTCCTTTCACCATCCCAACAGCCTTTTCCTGCCCATAACATTTCTGTACTTCTCCATCAGATAAAGCAGAGCTGCTATGGGAGGAATTGCAGCCTGGAAGGAGCTCACAGCTTGGAAGGACATCTCAAGGACTTCATCAAATGTCCTAATGAGGGCATATCTGGTGAAGGGAGGGTCAGATCTTTTCCCACCCCCACTAACTGCATTGCCAGAGTCCCACAGTGTAAAGGAAGCCTGGGACACCACTGCACGACATATCAAGAGGTGCCCTTGTTGCCCTGACACAGGATTTTGGTTAAATATTTTGTCTTAGTGCCTGCCCTTCTCTGCTGCCTCGAGCTCTCTCTGCTGGGAGCTGCTTCTCTGTCCCCATGTATGTGCCCTGCCATGGCTCACAGACCCCATGCCCTGTGTTGTGTGCTCAGCTCTGCCCTGCAGACACCTCCAGGGGCAGGGAACAGCCCAGGGGCATTGCCACCTGTTGTGGTTTAGCCCTTCAGGCAACTCAGCACCATACAGCCATTTGCTTACTTCCCCACAGTAAGACAGGAGACAAAATCAGAAAAATAAATCCTAAAACTTGTGGGTCAAGATCAGGGCAGTGTAAGAGGGGAATAAGAATATATATATATTCTTATATATATATATATATATATATATATATATATATATTCTTATATATAAAAGAATATATCTTTTTTATATATATAAAAAGGAAAAAGAACATGTAGAACAAGTGATACACAATGGCACATCACCAACTGATGCCCAGCCAGCTTTGCGTAAGCACTGCTCAGCACAATGTGTTATCAGCCTTCTTCTCATCCTAAATACAAAGCACAGCACCATAACAGCTACTAGGAAGGAAACTAACACTACCCTAGCCAAGACCTGGACGCTATGTTTGCATGCAGCTCACACAATCCCTGATGAAACAGGGAAGGTGACAGTCTTATCTGCAGGCTGTTGGTTGCTGACGTTCCTCACAAACCTCAGGGTGATGCCTTAAGAATCTGAGCCCTTCCTCTAAACCTGACATCTCTCATGTTCCTATCAGCATGAACAAGCAAAATGCTGAAAAGATAGCTGCTGAAAGGCACAGACTTGAGCAGGACATATCTGCCTTGATCATATTCATGAACAGTCCCTTCCAGAGATGTTTGGGCTGTGCTATGGAGCTGTGAGCAGCCTACCCCAGGCAGCAACCTCTGGGCACCAGCAGGACCCTGTCCTGCCTTGCACGGGGAACTCCTTCTACCCACAGCTTCTCCCCTCAGTGCCCTGGGCAGCTCCCTGGGCAGGCTAAGGGCTGAGCCTGACAGGCAGCAGAGGCCCTGTCCCGGGACACAGCCCCTGGGGCACAGCAGGGACCCTGCTCTGCACCACAGCCCTGGCCACCCTTGCCTGCACCCTGCCTGCACAGCCTTCCAGGAGGTACCCTCGTGTCCTGTCCTTTTGACAACTTTGGCAGGTAATCATTGATCCAGGGAACCATCCCTGTCCCCTGCATCAGAGAACTCAGGACAGACACTGTGGCATGTCCTATCAACCGTGGGAAGTGGCAGCTGTAGAAGAACCCTCTAGGATACTGCATCTGCCTTCCCCTCACACAGACACTTACCATGTTAAAGCTGTGAAGATTTCTCCTACAGTGAACTCTCTGCATGCCCACCCCCCCCGCCCTCCACACTGCCTTTAACATCTCCCTTCCTTCTCTCAGCCACCCTTGTCCCCTGCAGACAGTGCCCCCAGCCCTGCTGTGCTGTGCAGAGGAGCTGCTCCTGGGCAGAGCTGTCTCTCTGCAGCACTTGCCAGGAGCTCCCATTGGGCCCAAGATCCCAGCCCAGCTCATCAGCACAGCTCCAGCCCAAATGCTTGCTGTTTCTCCCCCCTCAGGCTCCCTTGAGATGTCCCTGGGCCTCCAGGGGAACTGACTTTGAAACTGAAGCGATTGCTGATGTTCCTTCCCTCCACTAGGGAAGGAAACTCTTTTCCAGCACTGTCATTCCTTGTATCCAAAAAAGTATGAAGTTCAAGAATCACCTTTCTGTGTCACAGTTTTAGGCTGGGACATGCATGCAAGGACAGGAAGGGATCTTGTCTTGCCCAGCTGACAGAAAGGTTTCAGCTGAATCAGCCAAGGCATCTCTTTCTTTGTTTGCAGTCCAGAGTCCAGAAGGGGGCTCAGCTCCCTCCCATGCCTCGCACAAGACATCTGCATGTCAGCTGCTTGTCTCAGCTTCCAGCACATTGAATGGAGATGGAGGCTGGGAGGGAGATGTTCAGATGCAGACATGGCTTTGAACACCTCTGAGGATGGCACTCCAGAAACCTCCTAGACTGCTTCCTCAGGGCTATATTGTATTTCCAGCATATGTGCAGGAAGTTAAAGTTCCCCATGAAAACAAGCGCTGGCGGTTGCATGACTTCTGCCAGATGCTATGGCACAAAGCTGCACCAGAGGAGTTTCAGACTGGACATTAGGAAAAATTCAAACACTGGAACAGGCTTCCTAGTGACCTGGATGATGCCCCAGGCCTGTCAGTGTCCAAGAAGCATTTGGACAATACCCTCATACATAGTCTCTAACTTTTGGTTAGCCCAAAAGAGGTCAGGCAGTTGAACTGGATGACCTCTGAAGGTCCCTTCCAACTGAACTATTCTGTTCTGTTCTGTTCTGTTCTATTCTATTCTATTCTATTCTATTCTATTCTATTCTATTCTATTCTATTCTATTCTACTCTACTCTACTCTACTCTACTCTACTCTACTCTACTCTGTTCTGCTCTGTTCTGCTCTGTTCTGCTCTGTTCTATCCTATCCTATCCTATCCTATCCTATCCTATCCTATCCTATCCTATCCTATCCTATCCTATCCCATCCCTTGCTGAGGGTGCACTCAATCTCATCATCTATGTCATTGAAGAAGACATTGAAAAGCACTGGTCCCAAGACAGTGGGACATAGAACTATATCTGGACATAGAACTATTGACCACCACTCTCTGGGTGTGGCCATCAAGCCAATTCCTTATCCACCAGATGGTCCACCCTTCAAATCCATATCTTTCCAATTACGAGATTAGGATGTCATGTGGGTCTATGTCAAAGGCCGTACAGAAGTCCAAGTAGATGACATTGGTCAGTCTTCTTTTGTCAGCTGATGCAGTTACTCCATCACAGAAGACCACCAGACCAGTCAGGTACTATTTGCCCTTGGTGAAGCCATACTATCTGTCCTGGATCACCTTCTTGTCCTGCATGTGCCTTAACATAGCCCCCAGGAGGATTTGTTTCACGATCTTGCCAGGCACAGAGGTGAAGCTCACTGCTCTGTAGTTCCCCGGGTCTTCCTTTCTACCCTTTTTAAAAATGGGAGTGATGTTGCCTTCAGGGGGCAGTGGCGACCTGGTTCAGGAACGGCACGGCGGCCAACCCCAGGCCGCTCGGTCCATCAGCTCACAGACACCAATGTGGTGGATGGCAAATGGCGTTTATTGTCGAGTCACATGGGCTTATATACCCGAGGCCCATAGCGTCACTTCCGCTTGCTTACATCACAGGCCACACGCTACTGTCCATCAAGGGAGGGGCTCCACCTTTCCGTACAGCACGACATCTTCCGGCTGCCAGACCCTAACTACCCACAGAGTGATGTTTCCCTTTTTCCAATGTACTGGGTCTGGCTGAGGTGGAGTTAACATTCCCTGCAGGAGCCCATACAGGGCTGTGCTCTGCACTTGTAGCTAAAACAGCACTGGTAGCACACCAGTGTTGTGTCTACTGCTGAGCAGTGTTGGCACAACACCAGGACTCCCTCCAACCCCCCCAAAAGCTAGCAGGCTGGGGGTGGGTAAGAGGTGGGGAGGGAACATCACCAGGGCAGCTGACCTAAACTGACCAAGGGGTATTCCATACCACATGATGTCACACTCAGAAATAAAAAGTGGAAAAGAGGATGGAGAGGGGAGGGGCGGGCTCTCATTATGAAAATGTCTTTCCTCCCAAGGGGAAGCTATGCATCTATGCATCAATGCATCACTTGTTGATAGGCAGTACAGAGTAATTTATTTTCTCTCTCAGTGGTTCCATGTGGCATTTTATTTTATTTTATTTTTATTTTTTCAGCCTATGTACTTTATTCCCTTTCTCTTTGAGAAGGAGGAGCGAAAGAGTGGTTGTGGTAGAGCTTGGCTGCTCACCTGAGTAAAACCAACACATCAAGTCACTGGGGACTTCGCTTGACTGCCATGAGTTTTCAAATATGATGGAGAGTGGCTTGGCAACTACATCAGCCAATTCCCTCAGGATGTCAGGATGCATAATATCAGTAAAAATTTATTTTTGCACAGAAGGAAAGTGTTGGTACATCTTGCTGGCACGTGTCTATGAACTATGAAAAAAAAAATCAGGAAAATTTGTAGGTCTTCAAAAATTCTGAAAATGAAAACTTCTTACACAACTATCACAACACTTTTTTTTTTTTTCCCATTCACTTCGACTTTTGCCTAGCGTCTTTATATATGGCTTGATTCAGTTGCTCACACAGAGTAGCCACTGCTTCCAAGATATGCTGTTACTAAACAGCCATCTTTTTGGCATATGTTTCAACCTTTGCTCAACATCTTCAGTCAGGGCTTTATTCAGTTACCCATCCAGAGTGACAGTGCTCTTTTGGGCAGCTAAAGCCCCCCCAGTGGGGTTGGGGAACTTGACCTGGCATGTACAGGCACCTTTCTGCTGGAGCAGGAGGTGGTGCAGAAGCAGGGTATGCCAAGACATCTCAGTTGAGACAACTGATTTCTCTCCTTTGACTAGAAAGAGAAGTCTGAACAACTGAATGAAAGGTGTGGTCTGTTAGAGGAGATCACGCTCATCCCTGCTGGTATTGGAGTCACGTATTAAGTGCCGTGCAGAAAATGAAAAATGAGTAGGTCTAGGTGCTTCAGTCTTCCTGAACACTTTCCTGTAACCCATGTATGCTGGGATTAGTGCAGACTTGGCTATACAAAATCAGGCATCTGATTTGACGCGCTGGGTGGACGAGGGAAAGGCTGTGGATGTGGTCTACCTTGACTTCAGCAAGGCTTTTGACACCGTCTCCCACAGCATTCTCCTCAAGAAACTGGCTGCTCTTGGCTTGGACTGGCGCACGCTTCGTTGGGTTAGAAACTGGCTGGATAGCCGGGCCCAAAGAGTTGTGGTGAATGGAGCCAAGTCCAGTTGGAGGCCAGTCACTAGTGCCGTTCCCCAGGGCTCGGTGCTGGGGCCGGTCCTCTTTAACATCTTCATCAATGATCTGGATGACGGCATTGAGTGCACCCTCAGTAAGTTTGCAGATGACACCAAGCTAGGTGCGTGTGTCGATCTGCTCGAGGGTAGGAAGGCTCTGCAGGAGGATCTGGATAGGCTGCACCGATGGGCTGAGGTCAACTGTATGAAGTTCAACAAGGCCAAGTGCCGGGTCCTGCACCTGGGGCGCAATAACCCCAAGCAGAACTACAGGCTGGGAGAGGAATGGTTGGAGAGCTGCCAGGCAGAGAAGGACCTGGGAGTGATGGTGGACAGTCGGCTGAATATGAGCCAGCAGTGTGCTCAGGTGGCCAAGAAGGCCAACGGCATCCTGGCTTGTATCAGAAACACTGTGACCAGCAGGGCTAGGGAGGTGATCGTCCCCCTGTACTCGGCTCTGGTGAGGCCGCACCTCGAGTACTGTGTTCAGTTTTGGGCCCCTCGCTACAAGAAGGACATCGAGGTGCTGGAGCGGGTCCAAAGAAGGGCGACGAAGCTGGTGAGGGGCCTGGAGAGCAAGTCCTATGAGGAGCGGCTGAAGGAGCTGGGCTTGTTCAGCCTAGAGAAGAGGAGGCTCAGGGGTGACCTTATTGCTCTGTATAAGTACATTAAAGGAGGCTGTAGCGAGGTGGGGGTTGGCCTGTTCTCCCATGTGCCTGGTGACAGGACGAGGGGGAATGGGCTAAAGTTACGCCAGGGGAGTTTTAGGTTAGATGTTAGGAAGAATTTCTTTACTGAAAGGGTTGTGAGGCATTGGAACGGGCTGCCCAGGGAGGTGGTGGAGTCACCATCCCTGGAAGTCTTCAAAAGACGTTTAGATGTAGAGCTTAGGGATATGGTTTAGTGGGGTCTGTTAGTGTTAGGTCAGAGGTTGGACTCGATGATCTTGAGGTCTCTTCCAACCTAGAAAATTCTGTAAATTCTGTGAAATTCAGTTTCTCTCTTTCCTTCCCTGAATCAAGGTAGCTCATGCCTTCAGCATGTGACTTGCTGCATGCCAAGAGTGAATATCCACATAGAGTCCAGGGCAGGGGGTGTTTTAGGTGTCTTGGGATCTGTGCTTGAAATAAACAGATGTTTTCCAATTGTCAGATGTTTTCTAATTTGGAAAGTGGAATTCAGAGGAGGTAGTTTGACTTTCATCTTCTGCAGAGGAATGACTTGTATGCTTTTATTGAACTAGGCCTTTGTTTTTGATTGTTGTTGTCTGGGTTTTGGCTGGGATAGAGTTAATTTACTTTACAGAGGTTCCTGTGATGCAGTGTTTTGGGCTTGTGATGGAAATAGTGGTGATAACATGTCAATGTTTTGTTTGTTGTTGAGCAGTGCTTATACTTAGTAAACGCCTTGATTACTGTGTGCAGTTTTTGGCCCCACAGTAAAAGACTTAAAGTTGTTAGAGAGTGTCCAAAGAAAGGCAACAAAAATGGTAAAGGGTCTAGAGAGGAAGATGTATAAGGAGTAGCTGAAATCACTTGGATTGTTCAGCCTGGAGGAGACTGAGGGGAGACCTCATTGCGGTATACAGCTTCCTCATGAGGAGGAGTGGAGAGGCAGGCACAGATCTTTACTCTCTGGTGACCAGCAATAGGACCTGAGGGAATGGATTGACGCTGTGACAGGGATGGTTCAGGCTGGATATCAGGAAAAGGTTCTTCATCGAGAAGGTGGTCAGCACTGGAAAAGGCTTGCCAGGGAAGTGGTCATCGAGCCTTCCAAAGTTCAAGAAGTGTTTGGACAGTGCTCTTAGACACATGGTCTGATTTTTTGGGTGGTTCTTCGGGGACCCAGGAGCTGGACTCGATGATCCTTAGGGGTCCCTCACGACTTGGATATTCTATGATTCTATGTTAAAAGAAAATCATGCATGGAGACGGCACGTTTTAGGGAGTTTTGCACGTTGAAGAAGCCCTCTGGTGTCAAGTTCCTGAACTGCAGCTACTGAAAGCCCAAACAAGCCTCTGAAGAAGTAAAAGACAGGAGCAAACCTCCAAATTGCTGAGGCAGATGGAAGGCCACACTGAGAACCATGACTGAAGAGACCATAAGAAGAATGACCAGACAAGGCGTTGGGGGCACTGCATATCTCAGCACTGAAATGCACATCCTCCTTCTGCTGCTGCCTCAACATCACACCTCCACCTACTTCACTTCAGCATGAACTCCTGCTCTCCCCAGTATCTCAGCTCTTCTTCCTGCTTTTAACACACTCACTACTATGCAATCACTCTGCTCTCCCTGCACTCCCCTGAGGCTCACAAACCCTGCCCTCTTCCCCTGCAGTAAGAGGTCAGAACTTCAGGAAGTTCATGCATCCTCCAGGCTCATAGACATTTCCTGGGGTCCATCCAAGGGTGAGGTGTTAATGGAGGGGAAGAGAGGAAGGTCAGCTCATGGGGCATGGCTGAGCACAACCAGGCACAGCAGTGGGCATTCCTCTTCTCCTAAGTTGAAGCACACACACAAGATGGAAACACCTCTGTCATCCCTGACTTGTGCTGGAGGGGTCTTCCTTCCTGTCACATTCCCAGGAAAAACATTACCCTCCATCCACAGACACCAACTGCTTTCCATGTCTGAGCTCACACATGCTTGTAAGGACTTCCCAAGCCATCAGCTATGACCTTGTTTCTCACTGCTGTTCCTGGTCCTGTGGCTTTAGAGCAAGGAGTCTCTCCTGAGAAGTGGATCCATCCCCTGCCATTCACTGCAGAGGGAAATCAACAGAGTCTGTGCCACCTGAAGAGATGAAGGGCGACCTCTGCAAAAGCACCCTTCATCAGAGCCTGGTAGATACGTACTTAGAGATAGGGCTTCATGTCTCACATTGCAACCACTCATTTAATTGGCATTGCTCTGAGTGGATACCACAGAGGTAGTCTGCTTCATTGCAGGTGTTTAAATGTAGGTAGATTCATGCTTTTATTCTGTAGGTATTGAGACTTTTAGGGAAATCAGAAAGACACATGAAGGATGATTGAAGGATTCTTGACAGAAGCCTCACCAGGTTTACATCTCAAGAAATGGGATGCCTGAGGGCAAGAGAAGGAAGCTTTGGGCACTGTCGTGGGATTTGGGAAGCTGAAGCATGTTCCCCTCTCCCCAGTACCCTTCCCTCCTCAGTGAGCTGTGTGAGAAACTCTGCCAACAAGTTCTGGACTCACAGGTGTGTCAGGGAGCTTGTGTCACACGGTGCTGTCCTGCCAGCTCAGGGTTGGAGACTCCACTCAAGTCCAAACCATTTCAATTCCCTCTACCCCCAGCTTCCCTCAGACACTGGCTAGTGTGTGACTCGACTGTCCTGGCTCTCCAGGCAGCATGGGCAACACTTTGATGCTTGCACTGGATCTGTTCTCCTTGTTGGGAATGAGAATGCAGCAAGCTCAAGCCAGGAGGTTCAAAAAAAAAACAGCTTCCCATGTGGCCACTTAACAAATACATCCCATAGGTTGTGGGACTTTCTCTTTACTAACAGAGAAGTTGTGAATCCAGATAGCAGAGCTTTCCTTATTTTTCTCCCTCTCTTTTTACCTAGATTCTCAGCATTTATGTACTTCATCTGCTTTGACACTTTGAAATTGTCTTTCAAAAACTGTGCCAGTATGTTTCTTTTTTCTTTCTTTTTTCTTTATTTTTTAACCAAATGATTATTCAGAATCAAAGTGTGTTGTAAATCTTTGGTGAACCTTGCATTTCTCAAACCTTTAACTAACTCACTATTTCTATTGTAAAATTATATTGAAATCATTCTGTTACATTGGCTGATGATTAAATGTTATTTCAGTGCAGTTAAAAATCCTACAGTCTAACCTTGTTATTTACTCTAAATGCATAAAATATGTCTTAAATGTCTGTTGCATTCAAGTTGTGTAAAACTGAATTCCGTGACACCTGCCTAGGAGCTAGACACCCCATTGGGCACAAGCCTGTGGTGCTCCTTTTCCCGACTTTCTCCATCTCTGGAGGTTGAGCAGAGGATGTCACCTAAGCAGTTGCCTTCGGAAGGCCTTGTGGTCCTCTCCTGCTCAGTTAACCCTTCCAATGGGTTAGCGGCTGGCCCCAAGACATCAGGAAACAGCCTTTCCTGCCTCGGTCCTTTACAAAGCGAGCTTCCCCAGCAATGGTGATGGCCTCTGCTCTCACAGGAGGGGCAGCTTGTGACTGTTGCACATGGAAGGCTGCTCCGTTTCAGTGCAACTTTCCACTCCAGAGACCTCAGAGCATCAGACTTTCCTGAAGCCTCATGCTGTGGACCCAGCTGAGCCATAGGTGCTTGGAAAAGACATCATGAGAAAAAACAGGCCAGCCCCTTTGCAGACTGCACCCCGGCACCCAGTGTCCAAGATGGCATCAGGCTCATCTTCTTGGCAGCTTCCCACTGTCACCATTGCACCAACACCCTCTGGATCACTCCAGAACCTGTGGGGAATGCATACTCTTTCCTGGTGGTGGCTGTGGCTCTTCTCAGCTCACCAAGAGCTTGTGTCCATTCCCCAGAGGCTGAAGCAGGCTTTCAGTCCTGGTGGGATCCCTGCTGGGAGCTGCAGCTGTAGCAGAAAACCTCCTGCAGGCTGCTCCAGGCTCCAGTCCTCCTTCCTTGGCCCCCCCCGTCCCTTCCCTGGGATCCTCAAAAACTTGATGTCAGATGTCCTTGTGGCTGTCCCCAAGCCAGCCTTGTCCCCAGGGCCACATCTGGCAGGCTGGCAGGGGACACTTCAGCCGGCCCCCTTCACCCTGCCCCAGGCCATTGGGACTGGGCCTTGCTGGTTGGCAGCACTATGACACACAGGTGCCATGGCCCTGCTGCAGCCCCATCTACCTCTTCTGGGCTCAACGTGGTCCTGAGGAGGAGGAAGGCCCTGGGGGTTGCTGGCCATGGAGAGCAGCTCCATGAAAAGGCATGTTGATCTTTTGGTCTGGCACAAGTTGAATCTGAGTCAAGCATGTGCCCTGAGAGCTGAAGGGGCCACATGTACCCTGGCTACGTTAAGCACAGCAGAGCTAGCTGGTCAAGGAGAGGGCTTGTCCCACTGTCCTGTCTGCTGGTGTGACCCTTACCTTGAGTCATGTGTGCAGCTTGGGGCACCACTAGAGAAGAAGGACATCAAACTTGTCTTGTGGCATTTTTTTTTTTTTTGATTTGGTTGAAACAGAAGTGCTGAGGTAATAACAGGCCAGCTCCTGTTCTGAACACTGTCATCAGAGTTGTTCCAAAAAAAGAAAAAGGAACAGGTTCAGAGGAGGGCCACGAAGATGATCAGAGGGCTGGAGCACCTCTCCTATGAAGAAAGGTTGAGGGAACTGGGCTTGTTTACCTTGGAGAAGAGAAGGCTTTGGGGAGACCTCATTGTGGCCTTTCAGTACTTGAATGGAGCGTATAAACAGGAGGGGGAATGCCTGTTTATCTGTGTTGGTAGTGATAGGACAAAGGGGAATGGTTTTAAACTAAGACGGGAGATTTAGGTTAGATATTAGGAGAAAGTTTTTCACTCAGAGGGTGGTGAGGCACTGTAACAGGTTGCCCAGAGAGGTTGTGGATGTCCCATCCCTGAAGGCATTCAAGGTCAGGCTGGATGTGGCTTTGGGCAGCCTGCTCTAGTGGCTGGCAACCCTGCCCAGAGGAGGAGTGTTGAAACTACATGGTCCTTTTCAACCCAGGTCATTCTATGATTCTATGATTCTACGATTCTATGATTCTATATTAATGACATTGAGAGGGTCTGTTCTCTGCCCTTGTTCTCTGGACACCCTTGGAGATGCTGCATGGAGCAATGGTCACAGAGCAGCCCCTTGCAACCACTGTTCCCAGCATTGGGTTCTCGCCCCAGCTGAAACAAGTGGTTTCTTCTTCTGCAGAGAATGCAGACTACATCCAAAGACTCTGTTTGCCATGTTCACATGAGATTGCACATAGTATCAGTGTCGTGAAATGAGCCCAAGTGCCATAAGCTATTCCCTAGGGGTATCATCAAGTCCTGTGGGACAGAGTGTCTCAAGGTCACTTCACTTTGAGGGTAATATCCACTGAGAAACAGCCTGAATGAATCACAGAAACACAGAATTGTCTAGGTTGGAAGAGACCTCAAGATCATCGAGTCCAACCTCTGACCTTACACTAACAGTCCCCACTAAACCATATCACTATGTTCAACATCTAAATGTCTTTTAAAGACCTCCAGAGATGATGACTCCACCACTTCCCTGGGCAGCCTGTTCCAGTGTCTAGCAACCCTTTCGGTAAAGAAGTTCTTCCTAACATCCACCCTAAAACTCCCCTGGCACAACTTAAGCCCATCAGGCACACGGGAGAATAGACCAACCCCCACCTCACTACAGCCTCCTTTAATATACTTACAAAGAGCGGTAAAATCGCCCCTGAGCCTCCTTTTCTCCAGGCTGAACAAACCTAGCTCCCTCAGCCGCTCCTCGTAGGACTTGTTCTCCAGACCCCTCACAGGCTTTGTCACCCTTCTCTGGACTCTTTCGAGCACCTCGATGTCCTTCTTGTAGTGAGGGGCCCAAAACTGAACACAGTACTCGAGGTGCGGCCTCACCAGAGCCAAGTACAGGGGGACAATCACTTCCCTAGACCTTCTGGCCTCACTGCTTCTTATACAAGCCAGGATGCCGTTGGCCTTCTTGGCCACCTGAGCACACTGCCGGCTCATATGAAACAACGCTAGACGTGATTTCAGCTACTACATAGGCCTTGTGCAAAACATTTGACATTGTCCCACATGACATCTTTGTCTTCAAATTGGAGAGACAGGGGTTTGATGGATAGGCTGCTTGGTGGATAAGAAATTGAATGGATGGTCACACTCAAAGAGTTGTGGTCAGCGGCTCAATTTCCAAGTGGAGAGTACTGATAAATGGTGTTCCTCAGGGTATTGGGACTGGTATTATTTAACATCTTTGTTGGTTAAATGGACAATGGGATTGCGTGTATCCTCAGCAAGTCTGTTGACATCAAGCTGTGTGGTGCTGTTGACTCACTAGAGGGAAGTAATGTCATCTAGAGTGACCTTGACAGGCTTGAGTGGTAGGCCCATACAAACCTCATGAAGTTCAACAAGGCAAAGTGCAAGGTCCGGCATCTGGCTCAGGGCAATCCCAAATATTAGTACTGAGTGGGCAATGAGAGGATTGAGAGCAAACCTCTGGAGGAGAGGATTTGAGGGTACTGCTGGATGAAAAGCTTGACATGAGCCATCAGTGCGCACTTTTATATTCTAGAAAGCAAACCACATCCTGGGCTGCAGAGATGTGCATTCTCTCACTGTTAGGAACACATTCATACAGCCTAAACACGAGACAGAGCAGGTTCGTTCATCTGTAGCAGAGGGTGGAGTCCTCATATTTATGTGTAGATGCAAGAAACACAAGCAGTCAAAATGACACTAAGAAAATATTAATATTAATAATAGCAAAAACAAAGGAAACCCAAGGCTGGAATGGGATGGACTGGGGTTCATTTGTAGACAGGGCAAGGAACTTTATGAGTACTGAAAAACATTGATACCATCAGTTTTCTAAGTGCATCCTTGAGCTCCTTGTTCCTCATACTGTAGATGAGGGGGTTCACTATAGGAGGTACCACTGAGTACAGAACTTCCAGCAAAAGGTTCAGAAATGAGGAAGAGATTGAGGAGGGCATCACGTAGGCAAACATGATGGTGCCACTGAACAGGGAGACAACGGCAAGGTGAGGGAGGCACGTGGAAAAGGCTTTGTGCCGTCCCTGCTCCGAGGGAATCCTCAGCACAACCCTGAAGATCTGCACATAGGACAGAACAATGAAAGCAATACATGCTGTACCTGAACAAAAGCAAAAGATGATGAACTGGACTTCTCTGAGGTAGGCATCTGAGCAGGAGAGCTTGAGGATTTGGGGAATTTCACAGAAGAACTGGTCCAGGGCATTGCCTTGGCAGAGGGGGAGGGAAAAGGTATTGGCAGTGTGCAGAACAGTACTGAGAACACCAGCACCCCAGGCAACTGCTGCCATGGTTACACAAGTTCTGCTAGCCATTACTGTCCCGTAGTGCAGGGGTCTGCAGATGGCAACATAGCGGTCATAGGCCATGAAGGTGAGAAGATAAAACTCTGCTGTGATAAAGGCAACAAACATAAAGACCTGAGTAGCACAACCTGCATAGGAAATGGTCCTGGTGTCCCACAGGGAATTGGCCATGGCTTTGGGGACAGTGGTGGAGATGGAGCCCAGGTCGAGGAAGGCGAGGTTGAGGAGGAAGAAGTACATGGGAGTGTGGAGGTGGTGGCTGCAGGCTATCGTTGTAATGATGAGGCCGTTGCCCAGGAGGGCAGCCAGGTAGATGCCCAGGAAGAGCCCAAAGTGCAGGAGCTGCAGCTCGCGTGTGTCTGCGAATGGCAGGAGGAGGAACTCATTGGGGAAGCTCCTGTTGGACATTTGCTGCATCTGGACATGGTTGGCTATCCATGTAAGAGAAGACAGTGACAAGTTAGGCAGATTTCCCTGAAGAAAACACTCCTCTCACAGAACTCACTGTTCCCTGAGCTGAATGAGTGATGAGTCAGCTCATTCTCTAACCCTCCCGACTGGATAAGAGTGTGCCTGACAGTTTAAAATGGAGCTTGGGCACCTTGTTTCCATGAAGACACCCTCAGGGCAGGGTACCAGCCATCCGTGTCAGAACAGAAGCTGCACCCACCTGAAGAACACCAACCTGCACCCCAGACAAAGAGAGTAGGAAAGCCACACACAGGTGGAGAAATAAGAATACCACAATGCTCCAAACAGCTGACACAGAGAAAGGCAGATGGACATGCAGGGAAGCCTTCACCTTACCAAACTTGCATGCCACCTTTGGAAGTGACACTGCAGGGCAGGTACTCTTAGCCTCATCATTTTGTCACCTTGCAGGACACAGGCTCCTCTCCTCTTCTGGAGGTCCCGCTGAGGAGGATGTGGCTCATACCCTAAAGCCCCTGAGGCAGAGGCTGTGCTGGGTAGCAGAGGAGAGCAGGGGGTTGCTGCAGAGAAAGTGCCTGCACTGCAGGCCTGGCAGGGAGTGCCTGAATACCCCCTCCCTTGGTGTTTCAGGCATCAGCTCCCTCTCCCTCCCTCCCCAGGTCTCTGCTGCCTGGAGCTGTCCCTGCTGGCAGCTGCTTCCCTTCAGGTAGCCTCTGCCTTGGTCTTCCCTGTCAAGGACCTACCCCAGAGATGTCCTGGGAGTGCTGTGGAGCTGTGAGCAGCCTGACCCAGGCATCAGCCTTTGGGAAACAGCAGGACCCTGCCCTGTCTTGCTGGGGGGTTTCCTTCCACCCACAGCTTCTCCCCACAGCACCCTGGGCAGCTCCCTGCTCAGGCTGAGTGCTGAGCCTGGCAGGCAACAGAGGCCCTGCCCCAGCACACAGCCCCTGGGGCACAGCAGGGACCCTGCTTTTCACCACAGCCCTGGACACCCCTGCCTGCATCTTGGCTGCACAGTCTGCATCTGGCCCCATGGGAAGGAACCCTCAAGTCCTGTCCTTTTGACAGCTTTGGCAGGTAATCATTTGTCTAAGGAATACCAACATACTCCACACTAGAGAAGCCAGGACAGACACTGTGACATGTCCAATCATTCGTGGGATATGGCAGGTTTAGAAGACTCCTGGGGGACACTCATCTACTGTACCTTTCTGCCAGATACTTACTCTGTGAAGTGTTGTGAAGAGTTCTCCTGCAGTGAGCTCTCAGCATCCCCCCTACACACTGCCTTTAACACCTCCCTCTCTTCTCTCAGCTGTCCTTGTCCCCTACAGGCAGTGCAGAGGAGCTGGTCCTGGGCAAAGCTGTTTCTCTGCAGTGCTGCCCGCTTGCCAGGAGCTCCCCTTGGGCCCAGGAGCCCAGACGAGCTCATCAGCACAGGGAACTCTTGACAAGTCCCTGGGTCTCCGGAGGAATCAACTTTGAAACACACTGAAGTAAACATTTATGTTGGTTCCCTCCACTGGACAGGGAGCACTGTCTTTCTTCATTTCAGAAGAGGTATGATGTCCAAGAATCACTTTTCCATATCCTGTTTTTAGGCAGGGCACCCAGGCAAGGGCAGGGAGGGATCTCCCTTCCCTCTGCTGAGGGAAGGGTTTCTGCTGAGTCAGCCAAGGCATCTCTTTCACTGTTAGCAATCCAGAGGCTATAAGGGGGCTCAGGTCCCTCCCACGCCCCACACAAACCCTCAGGAGTTGGGAGTACAGAATCACAGAGTCACAGAATTTTAGAGGTTGGAAGGCACCTCAAGAAATCATCAGGTACAGCCCCACTGACAAAGCAGGTTCCCTAGAGCAGGTTGTCCAGGTAGGTGTGTAGACGGGCCTTGAGTATGTCCAAAGAAGGAGACTGAACAACCTCCCTGGGCATTCTGTTCCAGTGCTCTGTCACCCTCACCATGAAGAGCTCTTTCACTTCTTGGTGCGGAACTTCCTATGATCAATTTTTTGACCATTGCACCTTGTCCTAACCCCACAAACCACTGAGAAGAGGTTGTCCAAATCCCACTGTCTCCCACGATTAAGGTATTTGTAAATATTGATAAGATCCCCTCCCAGTCTTCTCCTCTCAAGGCTGAACAGACCCAGGTCTCAATCTTTACTCACAAGGAAGATGCTCCAGGCCCCATATTGTCTTTGCTGCCCTCCACTGGACTCTTTCCAGAAGATTCCCATCTTGTACTGGGGAGCCCAGAACTGTACTCCAGGTGAGGCCTGACCAGGGCAGAATAAAGGGGGAGGATCACCTCCCTTGACCTACTGGTCACACTCGTTTTAATGTATGCCAGGATCCCATTAGCCCACTTGGCCACGAGGGCACAGTGCTGGCTCATGGTCAACCTGTCGTCCACCAGGACCTTCAGGTCCTTCTCCTCAGAGCTGCTCTCCAGCATGTCCCCCCCCAGCCTGCACTGAAACATGTGTTTGTCCCTTCCCAGGTGCAAGACTCAACACTTGCTCTTGTTAAACCTCATTTGGTTTCTTCCTGCCCATCTCTCCAGCCTGTCCAGGTCTTCCTGAATGGCAGCACAGCCTTCTGGCATGTTGGCCACTCCTCTCAGCTTTGTATCATCAGCATACTTGCTGAGGGTGGCACTATTCCCTCATCATGATCATTGATGCGTTCCTCTTGCCTTGGTTCAGGTGGGCACAAACCTGGAAGCAGGATGTCAGCTGCTTATGTCATCTCCCAGCACATTGAATGGAGACAAAAGCCAGGAGGGAGCTATTCAGAAACAGACTCATGGTGACATTGGAGATGCCAGACTGACATTTGATTGACAATCAAGGTGCCAAATTTTTCTGGGTCATAAACAGGTATGATCTCAGGAAACTGCTAAGCAACTGTAGTCATTGCTTAATAACAAAGAAAAAAAAAAAGCTGGATATATCTAACCTCTCAAGACTTTATTTCTCCCAGATCCATTTAGATATGGGATGCCATGTGAAAGAAAGGTGAGGAATCGCTTCCAGGTGCTCTTCTCTCTCTCTGCACTAATGGTACGGGAGTAAGTTAAATTGCTCAACCTGAAGGATATGACTTTCAGACAGCTGAAATATAAACCTGCATGGTAGTACTTTGATTTTTCTAAGCACTTCCTCTTTGTACAACAAGGACTGTCCTGAAGCTTTTGAAGATGACAAGATTTTTCCACGTCTCATAAAAGTAAGGCATTTAGATAAGGACATTTGATAGCAAGAGGAAAGAGCAACTGTTTGGAAACAACTGCATTTCAGTGTAGAATGAGGTCAGATGTGACTGTGTGACAGATCTGTTTCCAATGACCTCGTGGGACCATAATTAATTTTGCCCTTAATTTAGAGTACTAAAGAAGGCAAGCTACACTTGGGCCCCATTTTCCCTCTTTCCTAAAGATACAACGGAAGGTGATAAGGAAGAAACCAGGGCATTACAAAAGCAATACTTGACATTTGCCTGTTTGAAATCAGCTTTGGATTCCCCAGCTGTCGCTAGTCCAAAAAGGGAAGTACTGAAGAGGAGACAGTATAACTTTCAACGTACATATTTGAATCAATGGTTTATCTATGTAATAGAAATTATTTGTGCAGGAAATGAGATTTCCTTTTGAAACACTGGTATGGTGGATGCTTTCAGTTCTTCTGAGTGAATGTGGACTTTCTCAGGAATGGGGTGCAATCACTAACAACCCCTTGTTAGCCCTGTGCTCTTGAGAAAGAATCGTTTGTGGCCGATGGACAAAGTTGGAAAGAAGACAAGAGATTCTCTGAGGACCTTTCCTGATATGTGACATAGAAAAGTCATGGTGTGAGGAAGGTCCAAAGGAATCTCTCTCTCTCTCTCTCTGTTTTATAGGAAGCTTGCAAGCAAGGAAAGAGAGAAGGAAGGACATAGCCATCTGTCCAGACCATGAAATTATTCTACTTGTTTTTGTTGTGTTCATGCTTCAGCGGGATGAATGGGAACTGTGCATGGGAGCAGGCAATGGAACTGTCATTTCTGAATTCATTCTTGTGGGCTTTTCGGGGCTCGACCAAAGGCTACAGCTATTTCTCTTCTTGGTCCTTCTACTCATGTACCTGACTACAGTGATGGGGAATGCAGCCATCATTTTCCTGGTGTGTGTAGATAACCGCCTGCAAACCCCCATGTACTTTTTCATTGGCAATCTGGCATTCCTGGAAACCTGGTTTACGTCCTCCACAAGCACCAAACTATTGGTGATTCTGAGCTCTGGCAGGAGAACAATCTCAGTAGGTGGCTGCTTTGCCCATCCTTTTTTTCTATTTTGCCCTGGGTGCTGCAGAGTTTGTTCTCCTTGTTGTCATGTCCTTTGACCATTACGTTGCCATCTGCCAGCCTCTGTGCTATGCTGCCGTCATGAAGCACTGGATCTGCATCCACCTGGTTGCTGCTGTTTGGGTCATGGGCTTCACGCTCCCAAGTTACCACCTGGTGCTGCTCTCAAAGCTCACGTTCTCACTTTCTGTGGTTCAGAAAGATACAGGTATTTTATTTTTATTTTTTTAATTATTTTATTTTATTTTATTTTATTTTATTTTATTTTATTTTATTTTATTTTATTTTATTTTATTTTATTTTATTTTATTTTATTTTATTTTATTTTATTTTATTTTATTTTATTTTTATTTTTTTTGTGACAACTCTCCCTTATTCTGACTGTCCTGCCCTGATGCCAGCCTTTGGAAAATAGACCTGGTTTTCTTATTGTTTATCATGCTGTCTTCCTTGTCTTTAACTCTGGCATCTTACATGTGTGTCTTCTGTATTCTACAAATACCAGCAGCCTCTGAGAGGAAAAAGCTTTTTCTACATGTTCTTCCCATCTCACCACCTTGTCCACTGCCTATGGAAGCTGCATTGCTCTCTACATACCCTCCTCAGAACATGTTTCTTTGGAGACCAACAGAATTATAGCTTCACTGAACACTGTCCTGTACTCATTCTTAAACCCATTCATCTACAGTCTTAGAAAAAAGGCTGTGATGCTGTCCCTGAAGGAAGCCATGGCCTGTGCAACAGCATAGTTAATCATGATGCATTTCTCAAGAGCAATTTGAGTTCTCTGCTGTTGTATTTTATGTAATACCACCTCCATATTATATGACCTCCACATGCAGATGCCTCCAGAGATTTATGTTCTTGATGGATTGGGTTAGGCTGTGTAATAAGAAGTACATCTGAACACAAAATGAAGGCCCAGGCAAGTGATGGCAGGACAAGTGACTCAGTTCATGCCCTGCTTTGGTTGCTCCCAGGCCCATCACAGGGGAGCCCCCAGCTCATCAATGGCCCATCTCCACTAGCCCAGAAGAGCATAAAGCACAATTGCAGGTGGGAACCCAAATCACAGGCTCCTGCAGAAGCAAGATCTTGTTCTTGCTCCTTCCAGGACTGCTTTGCCCTGGACCATCACCCCAGCGTCCAGGCAGGAAACCCATCAAGATGAGTCAATGTGAGCAGCTCTCTGCATCATCATTTGGACTGAGGGGATTGCTGCCAAGGGCTGTAGGACACATGGTAGTTGTACATGGTGGTGAGTGCAGCAACTACACTAGAACCAGGGGGTCAGAGGGCCCATGTGTCATTGGTGTCAGCAACAGGAGAGAGACAGGAGTGTGTGAACTTAGTAGACTTAAGTGTGTGTGTGTGTGTGTGTGTGTGTGTGTATGTGTGTGTAAGAGTGCAGTGGTCTGTGCCAGCAGCTGGACTGGTGCTGCAGCCATGGTGGCTCATGTTTATGTGCCCTCAGGTGAGGAGAATGGGAGCCAGGGACTTGTCCTGGGCAGGCTGAGTGTATGAGCCCAGCTGCTGGAGGGATCCACCTGGCACACACACACAAAACCACTCCAAAAGTATAATAAGCTGGATCTCCTGTACAGGTCCTTTGACCTTTTTGTTTTGTTTTATTTTATTTTACTTTTTATTTTATTTTATTTTATTTTATTTTATTTTATTTTATTATTTTATTTTATTTTATTTTATTTTATTTTATTTTATTTTATTTTATTTTATTTTATTTTATTATTTTATTTTTTTTTTTAATAGCAAAACTGTTTTCAGAAGGGTTTGGATCATTTTTTTAAAATACTTCTGCTTTGACACCCCACAGAATAATGTCACCAGCGTATTGCAGGTGTTCAGGAGCTTCCCCCTTTTCAGTGCAGTCAGGATCAGTCTGTGACAAATGTTATGACTTTGTTTCCACACCTGGGCAGCTTGAATACTGACCAGCTGTCTTGGAAAGCCCTTCTGTCCAGGGCACTAACCTATGGAATTCTTCCAAGTAGATCCCTGAAGAGGCCAAAGTTTGCTCTCCTGATGTCCAGGGTCACAAACCCAGTTTTTGCCCTGCTTCTTCCTCACAAGATCCTGAGCTCTACCACATTATGGTCACTGCAGCCAGGGCTGCCCCCGACCCTCACATCTTCAACTAGTTCTTCCTCATTTGTTACTACAAGGTCCAGTAGCACACATCTTCTTGTTGGCTTCTCCACCACCTGTGTCATAAAGTTGTCATTAATGCACTGCAGGAACCTCCTGGACTGTTCGTGCCTAGCTGTGTGGTCTTCCCAGCAGATATCAGGGTGGTTGAAATCCCCCATGAGAACCAGGGCTTGTGACTCAGAGGCCACTTTCAGCTGTCTGAAGAAGGCTTCATTTACCTCCTCTTTCTGAATAGGTGGCCTATAACAAACACCCACACCACTGTCAGCCATGGTAGCCTACCCTTTAATCTTTACCCATAAGCTCTCAACTCACTCTTCATCCACCCCTGGGCAGAGCTCCATGCATTCCTGTTGCTCTCTCACATAAAGAGCTACTCTACCACTTCCTGGCTGGTCTTTTCTAAGAAGCACGTAGCCTTCCATGACAGCATTGCAGTCATGCGAGCTATCCCACCATGTCTCTGTGACTGCAATGAAATCATAGCCTTGCGACCACATGCAGATCTCCAGTTCTTCCTGTTTGCTTCCCATAGTATGCTCATTAGTATAAAAGCATTTCAGGGAGCTGAAATGTTTCTCTCTCATGTTGTGTGTGTATGTATGGAAACACTTGAGATATCTTTCATTCAGCTCAGCCCCTTGTGGGGCAGACTGAAGGGCCTCCACAGCATACAGTTTCTCAAAATTGGCATGCAGTCCTATATCTTATCTCTGGTATGCCTGTTTCTGTCCTTTTCTCCCTTCAAATCTAGCAGAAAATGCAAGCCCTGCTGACAGCTCTTGCCAGAGAGCTCGTGTCCCTAACAGGCAGTCCTGGGCTCTTCCTCAGGCAGTGGGATGTGGGGTATGCAGCGCCAAGTGAAAGACAGTGGTGTTACATCTCCTGGCCTTCCTCAGAAAGTGTAAAGAGGGTATAAAACCCCAGTGCTAAAAGGACAACATGTCTACTGATAGGGCTTGGTGGCAGAGAGACCTGCCATAGCCAAAGGGACAAGCCCTTGGTTATCTTGGCGAAATCTAGCCTTGCCAGTGCCCTTGTCCATCTCCAACACCAGCTGTCCTATGCTGTTCACAGACTGTTTCCCTGCAGCCTGCAAAGAGCCATCTTGTTTACCCACCCTACTCTCACCTTGTCATTTCCATACCTTCACTGATACCTGTACCCTTTCCAGCTCTGCCCTGAAACACAAGCTTATGGACTGATAATAGATTCTTTCCAGATGACATCTGACACTACAGCACTACACTATGGTTTAGTGAAGGACTGGTTAGTGTTAGGTCAGAGGTCTCTTCCAATGTAGATGATTCTGTGATTCTGTGATACACTTTCAGTGACATCCTACCACTTATGCCCTGTTTCCAGCACCCAAGCCCCAATTTGAAGCAGGTTTTCGCTTGCATTTTCTTTTCCATGTCAAAGAAAAGTTCCATCATCTCTGAAACCGCCTCTGACAAAAGCATCCACACACATTAGCCTTCCTGTGGTCTGTCAGTTGACCAGGCAGAAAGAATCTCACCACTATCTTACAAGCCATGTGGCCTTCCTGCTGGCCTTTCAGCTCTTCAGATAGACAAAACCAAGTCACATTCCTGCTGTTCTACAGTCATGTACTCAGGCACAACATCATTTCTTTGAAGTGGACTGGCCTAGAAGGGAATTATTTTCTTAACTGTGTGGTTGAGAATGGAACAATAAACCCTAGTAAAGGTAATGTTACCAAACCTCTCACCCCATAGAGCTACGAAATTCCATGTCCATAGGAAGAGCCCCAGTATGGAAAATGGGAATATATAGGTGAAGTAAAATGGTATATAGAAATGACTGGGCAAGAGGGAGAATCCAATGGCAACTACTGGACCAATAATATTATGAAGACTTGGATTCTCTCTCCACGTGGTTCACCTCGCTTTTGCAAGGCACAGTTATAATCTAATAATATAATAATTACAAACAGTGTAATTATTGTAGTTTGTTGCTTTTTAGGATGCCGTAAAAGTACAATTGTCAGTCTAATAATGCAAATATGGGTGAGTCTGCCTGACTAACAAATATCAAGGTTATGAAATGTTGCAAAGAAATTCAGCAAGGAAGAAGGTACGTGTACAATTATTAATAGTAGTTAATGTTCTTATATACATCAGGATTAATGAATTAAAGAAAATTGACACATAATGATTAACCAAATTATAGCATTGCATTTAGTAATCCAGTATGGTATCTCTTGGGGTTTCAAAGAAATGTGGAAAAAGTTAACTTCCCAGCTCCCAAACTTTGCTTGGCTAAGACAACTGTTTACAGCATTTATAACACTGGGACTGTTGATATTGCTTACTTGTTCATTGTTACAATGTAGTTTGTGGTGTAGTTTAGTGGATAACCCTGAACAAGGAAGAATGGAAAAGAAATAGGATTAGACATTAAGTAGAAACTGGCAGATATTTTACTAAATCTCTTGATAGAAATGGTATAATTTAAATGAGGATAGAGAACTTATAGAAAAGTTCTGATCTAGGTGCAAAAGAATTTGCACAGGGTATAGAAAAGGGGGGACTGAAACAAAAAGTATAATCCAAGAAATATGTAACATAGTAAACTGAAGGGTTTGCTGAAATTGCTGAATTGTTGTATCAGACCTTGCAGGGTAAGTCTTGGCTGTAGCCACAAAATTGAGGCTGAAGAAGGAACACAGTTCCCAAAGATGAGCTTAAACAATTAAATTAGCTGAGTTTGTAAAAAAGCAAAACTGCAGAAATGGTAAACAATGACAGAGAATGCACGAAAATGAAAAGGAGAAAAATCCAAGGTGAAGAATACTACAAGCCTTCATCAGAAAGACCCAAAAGTGCGACCACCAGAGGGTACTGTGCATGTGGGACAGTAGGAGGGACAGTATGATAATTATTTCTGAGAAACCATTAACATAAATCCTGACCTTTCTTGAAAATTGCATCAATATATATATCACCATACCACAAATATGCACTCATTGTCTTGCTTAGATGTACATGTTTGGTGGAATTATCCGCCACATACCTAGTACTGTTAATAAAGAATACCTGCTTTCTAATTCTCCAAAACAATTATTTTCACCCTTTCCCTTTGAGGTAGGGGAGTGAGACAGTGGTTGTGGCAGGGCTCAGCTGCCCACTTGAGTAAAATCATCACAGGGCACTGTGACAACCCTTCCAGAAAGGCACGGTACTGCTGCTACCGAGAGGCTGCTGCCTGGGCCAGGCTGCTCACAGCTCCACAGCTCCCCCAGGGCATCTCTGGATGAGATTCTTGAAAGGGAAGACCAAGGCAGTGGTTACATGAAGGGAAGGCACTCTCTATAGTCTTCACGTTCTCTTTCCTATCATGAAGGGCAGTTAGGGGGATGACAATGGAGTTGTCAGACTTGTAGAAGGGACTCACAGGCATTACACTGAAAGGTATCTGTAAGTCTGTGAGGAACCTCTTAATTTCCCTTCACAGCCCTCAGCCTAGAGACAGCACCAACACCACCTTCATTGTTTCTTGTGGGATTGTTGGGCATCCTGCTCAGAACCTGCAAACAGGGAGATGCCTCTGGCCACTGGGCTACTGAGATGCATTCCCAGTGCTCTTCACCAGATACTGTAAGGCAGTACTGACTCCTGCTGAGCTACAGAGGTTCTGCCTAGTTCCTGCATGTTGTTCTGACGCAAAACTGATAGCTCGAGGCAGGAGCATGTCTTATAGGAAGAGCTGTGATTCTTGTTGAGGAGGATTCAGTGAAACATGGTAGAGGTTTTGTTCAGAGAATTATCTCTAGCTTGTCTTTGTCTTTTCCTCCATGGACAGGTAAACACGCCCTGAGGCAGCAAATGTCTAACAGCAGCTTTCCCACAGAGTTCCTCCTGCTGCCATTTGCAGACACACGTGAGCTGCAGCTCCTGCACTTTGGGCTCTTCCTGGGCATCTACCTGGCTGCCCTCCTGGGCAACGGCCTCATCCTCACTGCTGTAGCCTGTGACCACTGTCTCCACACCCCCATGTACTTCTTCCTCCTCAACCTTGCCCTCCTTGACCTGGGCACTATTACCACCACTGTTCCCAAAGCCATGGCCAATTCCCTCTGGAACACCACGGCGATTTCCTACAAAGGTTGTGTTACCCAGTTTTTTTCTTTGCTGTCTTTGTCACAGCAGAGTTTTCTATTCTCACCATCATAGCTTATGACAGGTACATTGCCATCTGCAAACCCCTACACTAGGGGACAATAATGGCCAACAGAATTTGTTTCAACATGGTAGCAGCTGCCTGGGGCAGTGGCTTTCTCAGTGCCATGCTGCACACTGCCAATACCTTTTCCCTCCCCCCCTGCCAAGGCAATGCGCTGGACCAGTTCTTCTGTGAAGTTCCCCAGATCCTCAAGCTCTCCTGCTCAGATGCCTACCTGAGAGAAGTTGGGTTTATTGTGGTTACAGCATATTTACTTCTTGCATGTTTTGTTTTCCTTGTGCTGTCCTATGTGCAGATCTTCAGGGCCATGCTGAGGATCCCCTCCCATCAAGGGCAGCACAAAGTCTTTTCCACGTGCCTCCCTCACCTGGCTGTGGTATCCCTGTTCAGCAGCACTTCCTTTTTTGCCTATCTGAAGCCCCCTTTAATGTCCGTTTCATCCCTGAATCATTTGCTGGCAATGCTGTACTCAGTGGTGCCTCCAGCAGTGAACCCTTTCATCTACAGCATGAGGAACCAGGAACTGAAAGGTGCAGTGTGGAACCTCATGACTGAATGCATTTCAGAAGCAATAAACTGCCTCTCTTCTCCTGCATATCACTCATAATGTAACCATAATAGACCCAGATATTGATTTGTGTGGTTGTTAGTTTGTAAATATTTTTAGTGTTTCTTTGCGCTACTTGTGAAATTATTGTCCAAAAAGAAATACCATATTTTATCCTCCTCTATTTCAGTATCAACATCTTGCATGTGACTTGGTGTAAACAAGGACCCAGGCTCTCTCTGTATTTAAATAAAAAAGGACCCTGAAGGGACATTGTTGCCTGAGATCCTTCCTCGGAGACATGTGGTGGAGCTGCAGGAGCACTTGGCTGTGTGCAGAGGTGGAGAGGAGAAGAGTCCTGGCACAGCAGCACTGCCAGTGAGCCCCAGGGCTTGATCTTGCCAAAGCTGCTCTCCCTTTAACCTCCCACACTCTCCTTCAGAGCCCTTGTGTTGCTGTGAGGAGTGGATAGGCTGGATAGAGTGAATCACCACAGAATGTCCAACAACATTGGAAATGTCCCAAAGATCCTTGTGCATCATTTCCACTTAGGGCTATTCCATGAGTCTCTGACTCTGAAGAAGGCCAGCTATCTGTGTGCACCCTCCATGGCCAAAGAATCACTTGTGTGGGAGGCAGTCAGTGGCAGTGCCCCTCCCGAGCTGGGTCTGCCTTCCCAGCCTGACCAGCACGGCCCTGCAGTGCCCCCATGGCCCCATGCACCACAGCCCCTTCTCTCTGCAGACGGGGCTCTTGCTCCCTATGAGCAAGAAGGGGGCAGGAGACCTGCATGGATGAGCAGGGAGCCAAGGCCCATTTGGAATTATATCTGACAAGGAAAGTCAAGGTCAACAAGAAGGGCTTCTTCAAATACATTAGTAGAAAAGGGAAGACTGGAGAAAATGTTGGCTCACTGCTGAATAGGGCAGTTGTCCTGGTGACAAAGGATATGGAGAAGGCAGAGTTGCTGAGTGCCTTTTTTGCTTCAGTATTTACTGTTAAATAAGTCCTCAAGAATCTCAGACCCTGGAGACAACAGAGGAAGTCCAGAGAAAGGAGTACTTTCCCTTGGTCAAAGAGGATTGGGTTAGAGATTAACTAAGCAAACTTGACATCCTGTCATGAGTTTACATGGCAAGGTTTTAGTAGCAGGGGGCCATAGGGGTGGCTTCTGTGAGAAGAATCGAGAAGCTGCCCCATGTTAGGTAAGGGCCCTGCTATAGACTGACCACAACCTCCATTTTCTGTCCTAATAAACTGTCTTTATCTTAACCCACAGGATTCATTTCTTCTGATTCTCTCCCCCATCCCAAAGAAGGAGAGGGGAGGGTGAGCAAATGGCTGTGTGGTGTTTAGATGCCAGATGCCAACACCACCAATGCACACAACATGGGCAACAAACAGGAGGAGACAGAAGCCATTGTGTGGCAGGCAAACCATGACTATCATTGAAATGTGGTGTGACCACTCCCATGACTGGAGTGCTGCAACGGATGGCTACAAGCTCTTCAGAAGGAACAGACAACTAAGGAGGGAGGTAGCATAGCTCTTAGAGAGTGTTTCAGTGCTGTGGAACTCAGGGTTGGGAATGACAAGGTAGAATGGGAAAATCCCAACACAGGACAAAAAACTCAGCTTACTTGGACTGTGTTACCACAGGGATTCAAGAACAATCCAACCATATTCAGGAACCAGCTAGCCCATGATTTTGAAGCTTGGAAAACGTCTTCAGGAAAAGGTACACTGTTGCAATACATAGACAACTAGATAGCTATTGAAGAAGAAAAAAATGTGTAGAATGGACAACTAGTTTATCAAATTTTCTTGGATTAATTGGATATCAAGTTTCTCAACAGAAAGCCCAGCTGATACAGCAATGAGTCACCTATCTAGGCTACGAATTATCTGGTGGACAGTGAGAACTTGGACCTGAGCAGAAGGAGGCAATTTGCTGAACTCCATTACCCACAATGGTAAAAGAACTTGGGGGAATGACAGGTTGCTGTCAATTTTGGATTTATAACTATGATAGCTAAACCATAAGTAAGCCATTATACGAGTAGATAAAAGAAAGTTCTGTCCAGCTAGTTTGGGTCCCTGAAACCTGTAAGGCCTTTGAGGACCTGTCATGGTTCCGCTCGAGTGGGCAGCCGAGCTCCACCACAGCCGCTCTCTCACTCCCCCTCCTCAAAGAGGAATGGGAAGAAAATATGTGAAAAGGGCTCAAGGATTGAGATAAGGATGAGAAAATCACGCAATAATTATTGTAACGGGCAAAACAGACTCAGCATAAGAAGACAGATAGTAAGATTTATTGCTCATTACTAACAAGCTAGAGAAGTGAGAAACAAAGGAAAGAAACCAAAAGCACCTCCACCCCCATCCACCCTCTTCCACCTCCTCCCCCCAAGCAGCGCAGGGGAACGGGGAAATGGGGGTTATGGTCAGTCTACAGCACTTCTTCTCTGCCGCTCCTTCTCGGTCACTCTCGTCCCCTGTGCTGTGGGGTCCCACCCATGGGATACAGTCCTTGATGAACTGATCCGGCGTGGGCTTTCTACAGGCAGCAGCTCTTCCAGAACTGCTCCAGATATGGGTCCGTACCACGGGGTCTATCCCTCAGGAGAAAACTGCTCCAACCTGGCCCCCCCACAGGCAGCAGCTCCTGCCATGTCACCTACTCCTGCGTGGTCTCCTCTCCATGGGCTACAGGTCCGGCCCGGAATCTGCTCCGGCAGGGGTCTTCCACAGGTGGCAGCCTCCATCGGTGTAGGGCCACCTGCTCCACCGTGGTCTCCTCCACGGGCTGCAGCGTGGAACCCTGCTCCACCGTGGCACTCCATGGGCTGCAGGGGGACATCCTGCTTCACCATGGTCCTCACCACAGGCCGCAGGGGACTTCTGCTCCGGCGCCTGGAGCACCTCTCCCCCTCCTTCTACACTGACCATGGCACCTGCAAGGCTGTTCCTCACTCCCTTCACTCTCCCAGCTGCTGTGTGGCGCAGCGTTTTTTTCCCTGTCTTAAATATGCTCTCACAGAGGCGCAAAACAACATCGCTTATTGGCTCAGATCTGGAAAACAATGGGGCCCTTCCCAAACATGGGGCGGCTTCTAGATCTTTCTCACAGAAACCACCCCTATGGCTCCCTGCTACCAAAACCTTGCCACGTAAACCCACTACAGGACCAAAAAAAGGAACTGATTTGTGCACCAGCACTGGGGATGCTGGATGTGTCTAAACATTTTTGGTTGCTCTCACATGAAAACCAGGGAATGGCACTGAGGGTTCTTACCCAATGTTTATGTCCCTACAAAATAACAGTAATGTATTTCTCCAAACAGCTGAACGAGGTAAGCAAAGGGTTGCCAGGATGTTTGTAGGCAGTGGCCGCAGTTATCCTAAATATTCAAGAAGCCCAAAAGTTCACTTTGGGCAAGAAGATGACTGTTTTAGTATCACACACTGTGTCAACAGTACTAGAACAAAAGGGAAACCATTGGCTTTCCCCTTTGAGACTTATGAAATACCAGTCCATCCTAACATCCCGATGATGTAAAGATCGTATTCACTAATATTGTGAATCCAGCCTCTTTCCTCAGTAACAGAGTCTCCAAATCACCCATTCATGATTGCATCAAGACCGTGACTCCAGCTGACTAGACTTAAAGGATACACCCCTAGAAGATGTGCTGTAAAGGACATCAAACACAGGATACTAACATTGAAAGAGGAAGTAGATTGGCTGATGCAGAGGCCAAAGCGGCAGCAGATCTGAGAGTCAAATTTTGGCACTAGTACCGGGAACAAAACCTGGCATTAACAAAAACATTAGAGAATGAAATAGAACATTATAAGGCCAACAAGTAATTAATTGAAGATGTAAATGGAACAATATTACTTACAGGTTTAGCACAAATGAAGGCTGGGAGAACTGTGATATCCTCCAACCTATTATATTAGATGGTAATTGAAGAACATAACAAAACACATTGGGGAGCTGAAGCATTATATCGGTTTCTAAGTAGAAAATGGGTAGGAGGTAATTTGTATACCATTGTCTGACAGATATAAAAACAGTGTGTCACATGCCTTAAAAATAACCCACAGATGGGAATCAAACCCCAAGCGGGAACAATAGGGAAGATAAATGTTCTTGGGGAACAGTGGCAAATTTATTTTCTGAACTCCCAATAAAAGATGGATTTAGATACCTATTGGTCCTAACACTTTTTCCGGATGGCCAGGCGCATTTCCATGTAGAACTAGCAAAGCTAGAGAAATGTCCAAAGTATTGCTGAATAAAATTATACCAAAATTTTGTGTACCATCAGTAATGTCATCTGACAGGGGACCACACTTCACTGCAGAACTAACCCAACAAGTTGACAAAGTGCTGGGGATTGACTGGCAACTACACACTCTGCATAGGCCACAGGTGAGTGGCCAAGTGGAAAAAATGAACCATTTGATAAAATAATAGATTGGTAAAATCTGTCAAGAAACCAATTATGTATTGGTATCAGGAACTACCCTTGGAACTTAGAACTAGAATTAGGCCTAGGACCAAGGAAAAAATAAGCCCCTTTGAAATATTGTATGGTAGGCCTTACCAAATGCCATACAAAGGAGAAGGTCTAACACAAGTAGGAAACCAATATTTACGACAGCATATTATAGTTTCAAGCAAGCAACTGGAATAAATTAATAAGAACGTTTTAGGCACTAGAGCAAGGGGATTAGATCACCCCATTCACCCTTCTAAACCTGGAGACTAGATTTATGTAAAGAATTTTTCAGGTGAGCCACTTGAAGAAAAGTGGGATGGACCATTCCAGATACTCCTCACCACCTTCGTTGCAATCAAGATTGGAAAGCGACCTGCCTGGATTTATTACAGATGGGTGAAAAGGGCTCCTGATGGACAGTAGACCTCAGAAGAGACTTGACCTCTGAAACTACAATTACACAGATGCTGAAATGTTTCAAGTAATAACTATTAGTGTTATAAATATTGGAGCTACATGGAATCTTAATATATAGTATATGTTAACATGGAATATCTCCCTGATTTTAAACAAGACCAATTGTTGGATATGTACAAAAATACCTGAACATAGAGGGAAGGCAATTTATTTGATTGGAATACCAATACCTAAAGAGGAATTTACACCAGTTGTGAATGGGCCTGGCTAGGAGATACAGATAGGAATCAAAAACTGGAAATTACTAGTCCTGAAATTGGCACTCTCTATTGTACATGTGTTCAAAGATGTAATCCCCCAAAGGGTACAGGAAAGGTAGACTGTGATAGGAATACATATGTAGGGAGCCACACTACTTGTAATCAGACTTTAGGTATCGGAACCTCTTTAAACCCTAATGTTACTACTGCCTGGCTGGTACCAGAAGGGCATGGGTAGTACTGGTTGAGTAATGACATAACCTATGAAATGGTACCTGAAAACTGGAGAGGAACCTACACCTTAGGCACAGTAGTCCGCAATATGTCAATACATACCTCCCTCCACTCTCAAGGAAGATGGCTTAGATTGCCCCTCATACACATTCAAAGGATGAACCCTTTAATAGAGAGACAACATGCTTTTCATAGCTTTGTCAGGTGGTTTCTTCCTTGGTTAGGGGTGAGCAAATTAGAACAAATAATAGTAAACATTTTGGCTGTAATACAAGGCATTGAAAACAAAGCTTTAGATGCCATCCAGGCAATCCAAATAGAAGTGTCCAGTTTCTCAGAAGTAGTATTGCAAAACAGAATGGCACTAGACCTTTTATTAGTCTCCCAAGGAGGTGTATGTACAGTAATAAATACTAGCTGCTATGCATATCAAAGTGGAAGAGCTGCCACAGATTTACAGGAGATTTGGGAACAAGCCAAAATATTGCATAAAGTCACTAAAGATGATACCTCATGGGATTTCCAAGAATTATCAAGCAAACTGACCTCTTGGTTACTCAACTTCTTTTGGCTTAAGAAATTGTTTGTAGGAATACTGATCTTGCTTTTACTAGTATTCTTAACTAGTGTTTTAGCACACTCTGCCTTTTGGTGCTGTAAGAAAGGACTAGATTATTATAAAACCTGGAAGTGTAACTGAATCAAGCACCAAGTAGAAATGTGTAAGTATTTTATGAAAACTTTGAATCAACTAGGAATGTTATAAGCTAAAGAATTTGAAGCAGACTCAGCCAGGTCTGGATCACTGGGCTGGACCAGGCAGACGTACTTCACGAAGGGGGAAATGAATCACTCTCCAGCTTCCTTTCTGCATGCTGGGTGTCCACTCTCTTCTCTGAGACTACGGAGTCACAGCTTCCCTGTGAACACCTGGCTTTAGTTCTTTCCCTGTGGCTGAGCCCACAGTGGGAGATCTCTCACTTTTGGAGGGGCTCCAGTCAATGCCAATGCCAGGTTCTGCTGTCCTTGGAGGTACCCTGGTCTCTGCAGGCAGCTCCAGACTCCCCTCCTGAAGGATATCATGTATGGGTCAGATGTGGGAAGAGCCCTACCTATGTAATGCAGTGACCATTCTCTACCTCCACTGTCAGCAGACATCTATGGGTGAGTCTTAAATCTAGCCCTAGGTCTCTGACAGGTCACAATGCAACAATGAGCCATTCCCTTCTGAACCCAAGGAGAAACAGATCCTTCTGGGGAACAATTCTTTGGGCCTATTCTTGGCACTGGTTTGGGAAGGAAATCCCAGGCTTTGATGATGATCCCATTTTATCACAGAGATCTGCAATGACTCACTGTACAGCCTCCATATGAGACAGAGCAGTTTCATTCATTCATACCAGTGGAAGGAATACAAATTTTTATGTAAGAATGCAAGAAAAAAAGCAGTCAAAATAAAACCAAGAATTAAAAAATCAATAAAAACAATGGTAAGAAACAATCAAGAACCCAGAATGGGATGCACTGGCATTCATTTGTGGAGAGTGAAGGGTAACTTACGAGCAGTGAAAATCATCTCTAAAACCAGTTTCCTAACAACATCCTTGAGCTCCTTGTTCTTCATACTGTAGATGAGGGGGTTCACTGCTGGAGGCACTACTGAGTATAGAACTGCCAGCAAAAGGTCAATGGATGGAGAAGAGACAGAGGAGGGCTTCAGGTAAGTAAACATGACAGTACTAAGAAACAGGGAAACAACGGCCAAGTGAGGAAGGCATGTGGAAAAAGTTTTGTGCCGGCCCTGCTTTGAGGGGATCCTCAGCACAGCCCTGAAGATCTGCACATAGGACAGAACAATGAAAATAAAATACCCAATACCTGAACAAAAGCAAAATATGATGAACCCAAGTTCCCTGAGATAGGCATCTGAGCAGGAGAGCTTGAGGATCTGGGGAAGTTCACAGAAGAACTGGTCCAGTGCATTACCTTGGCAGAGGGGGAGGGAAAAGGTATTGGCAGTGTGCAGCACAGCACTGAGAACACCAGCACCCCAGGCAACTGCTGCCATGGTAATGCAAGTTCTGTTGGCCATTATGGTCCCGTAGTGCAGGGGTTTGCAGATGGCAACATAGCGGTCATAGGCCATGACAGTGAGAAGATAAAACTCTGCTGTTACAAAGGCAACAAACATAAAGACCTGAGTAGCACAACCTGCATAAGAAATGGCCCTGGTGTCGCAAAGGGAGTTGGCCATGGCTTTGGGAACAGTGGTGGTAATAGTGCCCAGGTCAAGGAGGGAGAGGTTGAGGAGGAAGAAGTACATGGGGGTGTGGAGACAGTGGTCACAGGCTACAGCAGTGAGGATGAGGCCGTTGCCCAGGAGGGCAGCCAGGTAGATGCCCAGGAAGAGCCCAAAGTGCAGGAGCTGCAGCTCACGTGTGTCTGCGAATGGCAGGAGGAGGAACTCAGTGGGGAAGCTGCTGTTGGACATTTGCTGCCTCAGGGCATGTAGATCTGCTCTAGGAGAAGAAAAAATGACAAGTTAGGCAGACTTCTCTGAGCAAAACCAACTCCTCCCTCACAGAAATTACAAATCCCTGTGCTGAATGAAGAATGAGTCATCTAATTCAACAACCCTCCCAACTGAATGACAGTGTGCACGACAGTTTAAAATGGCATTTGGGCATTTTTTCACCAGCAGTCCAGTTCAAAACAGAAACTTACACTGATCTGCACCCTAGACAAAGAGAGGAGAACCACACATGGGTGGAGAAATAAGAAAGAACACCACAATGTTCCAACCAATGCTTTCAGAGGGAAAGGCAGATGAGCATGCAGGGAAGCCTTTACTTTATGAAGCTTGCATGCCACCTACAGAAGTGACACCGCAGGGTGCTCTTAGCCTCTTTGTTGTGTATCCTATTTCAGGACACAGGCTCCTCTTCTATTCTGGAGGTTCCAGCTGAGGAGGAGGTGGCTTATGCCCTAAAGCCCCTGAGGTCAGAGGCTGCACAACAGCTGCACTGCCCTGCAGCCAAAGACTTACCCTGTTCCAGGCTGTGAATATTTCTCCCTCTGTGAGCTCTCAGCATCCCCCCCTTCACACTGCCTTTAACATCTCCCTCCCTTCTCTCAGCCACCCTTGTCCCCTGCAGGCAGTGCCCCCAGACCTGATGCGTTGTGCAGAGGAGCTGCTCCTGGGCAGAGCTGTCTCTCTGCAGTGCTGCCCGCTTGCCAGGAGCTCCTGTTGGGCCCAGGAGCCCAGCCCAGCTCAGCAGCACAGGGACCTCTTGACAAGTCCCTGGACCTCCAGGGGATTTGTCTTTGAAACAGACTGAAGCAGTCACTGATTTTTCTTTCCTCAACTAGGGAGACACCGCTCTGCCAGTGGTGTCTTTTTCCTTCATTCAAAAGAAGAGTTTGGCATGGCAATCATCTATTCTTGTCCCGTTATGAGACTGGACACCCACAAAGTGACAGGCAGGGTGCAACTCCTCTTTTCCAAGCACTTGTTTATATGCACGGGAAGGAAATGTTTTCACAGGAAATGAAACCCTCTGCCGACACCAGTGGCACAACCAGTTGGTGGCCTGCAGAATCTGTCCTCCTCTTTTCTCTCCTTCACCTTCCCCAGCAGGACCTAGGAAGACACCACCTGCTCCTCCACACTCTTGGTTTTGGTGCCCAGAGGCAGGTGGCCATGCTGGTTGATTTCTATGTTGCCTGGCAATATCCATGGCCCTTTTGAAGCAGGACACCCAGAGAGGAGCAGGCAGGGATCACACCTATGCGGGCTGAGGGAAGTGATTCTTCTGAGTCAATTGAGGCATCTGTTTCTGAGCTTGCAGGGCTGGGCTGATAGGGGGCCAATCTCCTTCCATGCCTGACACAAACTCATGGGAGTTGGCAGTCCTCTTGCCTCGGTGGAGATGATGCTACCCAGGGCATCTCAGACGGTTATGATGCCTTTGTGCCAGTGACTGAATCCCACCAGTGCGGTGACCTAAGGTCTAGCCTTTCTCTAGCCAGTAGATGAACAAATATCAAGTGCATCACACAGGGGTCTCCACTCATGTACCTTCTTTCTCCAGCCCTGCTACTTCTTTTCTCCCCCATTATACGTCCATCCATATCATCATGGATCTAGCCAATGATGTTCACAGCTTGCCAGTATCACAAGCAGCCTACAAGCAAGGACTTTTTCAACACTACCTCTTCCTTCCTCAGATTGGCTTCACCACCATGGGCTGTGAGTAGCTGCAGAGACACCAAACACGGCAAAGCCCCCTCCTGCTCAGACTGCGCAACCCAGTCCTGTTTCTCTGGCCTTAGGGAGAGCAGGACTTGCTCTTTTCATGGGCACCTCTTTACATTGCCAACTGCCATCCACTCCAGCATGTCTCTGCTCTGAAGCAGTCTTTGTACACCTGACCTCTTGGTCACTTGCTTACAGGTTTTCCTCCTGCAAGTCTGCTCTCAGCCTGGTGCCACAGCTGAGCTGCTGCAACCCCAATATGCACTGATGTCCTCAGTCTGGTGCAGAAAGCAGATGGAACCTCATGTGCCATCACTTCATGTAACTGAAGGGAACAGCACAGCTGAGGCATGTTGGACAGCTCATGTGGCTGGGATTCAGTGATGGGTGGATACCAGATCATCAACAGACACAGAGCAGAAAGGTCATGATGGGAATGTCCTTACTGATGGGGCCAGGGACCCAAACCTAGTGAGCTGTGTGGAGAGGCTGAGGAAACTGGGCCTCTTTAGTGTGCTGCAGGGAAGCCACTGGGCAGGATAAAAACAGGCTGCCCCCAAGTGGAAAGCTGGTGAGACCCAAATCTTCTTCAAGGGCAAATGGTCTGGCAGAGGCAACATCTGCAAACCATCTCCTGGGAACTTCACTCTGGTGTCCTGGCTTTGGCTGGGATAGAGTTAATTATTTTATTATTATTATTATTTTATTTTTTTGGTAGGAGGTCAAGTAATTCCTTGTCTTGGATTTTTGATGAAAATAGTGGTGATAATGCACAAGTGCTTTGGTTGAAGAAGAGCAGTGCTTACACAGAGTCAAAGACTTTTCTGCTTCTCTGGTTGCCCTGACAGCAAGGAGGTTGGGGATACACAAGATTTTGGGAGTGAGCAGAACAAGGACAGCTGACTCATGGACGGTCTGGAGATGAGACAGACATCAAAGCCACCATTACACAAGTGGAGACAAGGCATTTGATGACTTCCATGAACACAGCAGTCAGGATGCCATACCGCTTGAGATTGCAAGGAGGACCTAAACTTTATGTTCAGAGGAGTGTGATTCTTCTGTAGGTGTCCTTACCTTGTCTCCTGATCCATGTAGATCTTTGGGCTGTGAAGAGAATCTAAACACCCTTTGGGGCTTGGTTAGTCTCATGTTACATTTTGAAATGTAAGGCAGATGAAGGAGCTCTGAGCTTCAAGGCTCTCTGATGCAGTTAGGTGTTCAAGTATTGGGAACGTGGACATTGGTGTTGTGTCCCTGTACACCACATAAAAGTGTTGCCTTCCTTTGTGGTTTTGTGCAAATCTGGGATCTGTCCGGGTCCTTTGGCTAAATAATAAACAACCTTCCTGTTACACCTGCACCTCTTCCCCACAAAATGGAAAATAATATGTGGATCAGGAAGAATTTAGGAGTAACACTTTCTAGAAGTGTAACCTTTACAGGTCAACAAAGAATTGGCAGTAAGAGAAAAAGAGTCTAAATACAGCCAGTTGCTAAATAAGGAGAACCTATAGGTAGTTTATCAGTTAGGAATCACTGTTGGGAAGGAAATTAAAGAGCTTTACTTCACCATCATCAAGAAGAAGGAGTAATTCCTTTATAACCTAGTATATTTCCTGTTATTAGCAACTCTGCCTCTAATTCCAAAAACATTCTGGAGAACTTCCTTTTTTTGCCTTGACTCCAAAGCTTAACAAGCTCAAATCTTGAAAGGACGACCACAAACCTCTGCAAGTCAAATCTCTCCAAACTTCTCATTCGTGCTCTTTTAGCCCATGATAGCTTTTACTATCATTTCACCATGCTGCCCAATCTTGTGTACTTCACCTATAAAAAGTCAGCCTAATGACTTGAAAAGCCTTACCTACAGAAGTCTTCTCTATGTGCAGATTCCACTTGTATCACCTCATGTTATGTACAGCTCCATCCTCCTTCTGGAGAGATCAGTTTTCACGGGCAGTTTTCCTGGTTTTGTTTTCCTTTCCTGCCTATTCACCTTCAAAACCTTTTGGGATGTACCCATGACAAATATTGTCTGAAGCAACACTGTTATCTCCCATGATTTCAGCTGCTTCCAAATGCGGTTTTAGATATTTCCCTCTTAGAGAAGACATTGTACAAAACTGCTCCATATCACAGAATTTCTAGGTTGGAAGAGACCTCAAGATCATCGAGTCCAACCTCTAACCTAACACTAACAGTCCCCACTAAACCATATCCCTAAGCTCTACATCTAAACGTCTTTTGAAGACTTCCAGGGATGGTGACTCCACCACCTCCCTGGGCAGCCCGTTCCAATGCCTCACAACCCTTTCAGTAAAGAAGCTCTTCCTAACATCTAACCTAAAACTCCCCTGGCACAACTTTAGCCCATTCCCCCTCGTCCTGTCACCAGGCACGTGGGAGAACAGGCCAACCCCCACCTCTCTACAGCCTCCTTTAAGGTATCTGTAGAGAGCGATAAGGTCGCCCCTGAGCCTCCTCTTCTCCAGGCTGAACAAGCCCAGCTCCCTCAGCCGCTCCTCGTAGGACTTGTTCTCCAGGCCCCTCACCAGCTTCGTCGCCCTTCTTTGGACCCGCTCAAGCACCTCGATGTCCTTCTTGTAGCGAGGGGCCCAAAACTGAACACAGTACTCGAGGTGCGGCCTCACCAGAGCCGAGTACAGGGGGACGATCACCTCCCTAGCCCTGCTGGTCACAGTGTTTCTGATACAAGCCAGGATGCCGTTGGCCTTCTTGGCCACCTGAGCACACTGCTGGCTCATATTCAGCCGACTGTCCACCATCACTCCCAGGTCCTTCTCTGCCTGGCAGCTCTCCAACCACTCATCTCCCAGCCTGTAGCTCTGCTTGGGGTTATTGCGCCCCAGGTGCAGGACCCGGCACTTGGCCTTGTTAAACTTCATGCAGTTGACCTCAGCCCATCGGTGCAGCCTATCCAGATCCTCCTGCAGAGCCTTCCTACCCTTGAGCAGATCGACACACGCACCTAACTTGGTGTCATCTGCAAACTTACTGAGGGTGCACTCAATGCCCTCGTCCAGATCATTGATGAAGATGTTGAAGAGGACCGGCCCCAGCACCGAGCCCTGGGGGACGCCACTAGTGACTGGCCTCCAACTGGACTTGACTCCATTTACCACGACTCTTTGGGCCCGGCTATCCAGCCAGTTTCTAACCCAACGAAGCGTGCGCCAGTCCAAGCCAAGAGCAGCCAGTTTCTTGAGGAGAATGCTGTGGGAGACGGTGTCAAAAGCCTTGCTGAAGTCAAGGTAGACCACATCCACAGCCTTTCCCTCATCCACCCAGCGCGTCACTTTGTCATAGAAGAAGATCAGGTTCGTCAAGCAGGACCTGCCTTCCATAAACCCATGCTGACTGGGCCTGATCGCCTGCTTGCCCTTCAAGTGCTGCGTGATGACTCCCAAGAGGATCTGCTCCATGAGCTTCACTGGCACTGAGGTCAAACTGACAGGCCTGTAGTTCCCCGGGTCAGCCCTCCGGCCCTTCTTGTAGATGGGCGTCACATTCGCTAGCCGCCAGTCAGCTGGGACCTCCCCCGATAGCCAGGACTGCTGATAAATGATGGATAGTGGTTTGGCCAGCACCTCTGCCAGTTCTCTCAGTACCCTTGGGTGGATCCCATCTGGCCCCATCGACTTGTGCACATCCAAGTGCCATAGCAGGTCACCAACCAGTTCTTCATGGATGGTGAGGGCCACATCCTGCTCCCCATCCCCTTCCACCAGCTCAGGGTACTGGGTATCCAGAGAACAACCGGTATTGCCGCTAAAGACTGAGGCAAAGAAGGCATTGAGTACCTCCACCTTTTCCTCATCTCTTGTAACTAAGTTTCCCCCCGCATCCAGTAAAGGATGGAGATTCTCCTTAGTCCTCCTTTTTGTGTTGATGTATTTATAAAAGCGTTTTTTGTTATCTTTAACGGAAGTAGCCAGATTGAGCTCCAGATGAGCTTTGGCCTTCCTAATTTTGTCCCTGCACAGCCTCGCTACATCCTTATAGTCCTCCCTAGTGGCCTGTCCACTTTTCCAAAGATTATAAACCCTCTTTTTTCTCCTAAGCTCAAGCCACCGTTCTCTGTTGAGCCAGGCTGGTCTTCTTCCCCGCTGGCTCATCTTTGGGCACATGGGAACAGACCGCTCCTGCGCCATTAGGATTTCCCTCTTGAAGAGCGCCCAGCCTTCCTGGACCCCTCTGCCCTTCAGAACCGCCTCCCAAGGGATTCCACCAACTAGTGTCCTGAGCAGCCCAAAGTCAGCTCTCCGAAATTCCAATACAGTGGTTTTACTGGTTCCCTTCCTGGCCTCGCCAAGAATAGTGAACTCTACCATTTCGTGGTCACTCTGCCCAAGACAGCTCCCGACAATCACATCCTCCACCAGTCCTTCTCTGTTTGTGAAGAGAAGGTCTAGCGGGGCACCATATGTAGAAACACACTTCAATTCTGAATATTTTTGAGGTTAAGAAGGAAATCATAAACCCTCTGAGATAGTTTTCCAAATACCATTTAAAAACGTCAAAGCAGATTAAGTACATAAATACTGAGAGCCTAGGTATAAAAAGAGGGTGAACAACAGGTGAGGCTGTATTGTCTTGATTCACAACTGCTCTGTTAGTCAAAGAAAGTCCCACAGCCTCTGGGACATATTTGTTAAGTGGCCACATGCGAAGCTGGTTTTTCTGGACCTCCTGGTTTGAGCATGTTGCATTCACATTCCCTGCAAGGAGAAAAGTTCCAGTTCAAGCATCAAAGTGTTGCCCATGCTGCCTGGAGAGCCAGGACAGTCGAGTCACACACTAGCCAGTGTCTGAGGGAAGCTGGGGGTAGAGGGAATTGAAATGGTTTGGACTTGAGTGGAGGCTCCAACCCTGAGCTGGCAGGACAGCACCGTGTGACACAAGCTCCCTGACACACCTGTGAGTCCAGAACTTGTTGGCAGAGTTTCTCACACAGCTCACTGAGGAGGGAAGGGTACTGGGGAGAGGGGAACATGCTTCAGCTTCCCAAATCCCACGACAGTGCCCAAAGCTTCCTTCTCTTGCCCTCAGGCATCCCATTTCTTGAGATGTAAACCTGGTGAGGCTTCTGTCAAGAATCCTTCAATCATCCTTCATGTGTCTTTCTGATTTCCCTAAAAGTCTCAATACCTACAGAATAAAAGCATGAATCTACCTACATTTAAACACCTGCAATGAAGCAGACTACCTCTGTGGTATCCACTCAGAGCAATGCCAATTAAATGAGTGGTTGCAATGTGAGACATGAAGCCCTGTCTCTAAGTACGTATCTACCAGGCTCTGATGAAGGGTGCTTTTGCAGAGGTCGCCCTTCATCTCTTCAGGTGGCACAAACTCTGTTGATTTCCCTCTGCAGTGAATGGCAGGGGATGGATCCACTTCTCAGGAGAGACTCCTTGCTCTATAGCCACAGGCCTATGGTAAGGTCATAAAGGTCTTACTGGCACTTGTCTCAGCATCTGTTGTGATCTCTTGTGTGTTTTTCTGTTACCACCTTCTCTGTGATCAGATAAACCCACCAAAATGTCACAAAAACTTGTCAGAAAGGCCATGGTGTAGAAAAGCAATCTCACCAGGACCTCTCGTGGGAACCAGGAAGATTGTAATGAGCACCAGGAAGAGATGGGAAGCTAAAAGTCTCTTGTGCAGAGGTCCCTGAGAGGGTGTGATTTGCAGTGTGTAGAGCTGGGATACAGGGTCAGGGGATAGCAGTGAGAAACATGAAGATGCGTGACAGTCTGGGAAGTCCTTACAAGCATGTATGGGCTCTGGCATGGAAAGCAGTTGGTGTCTGTGGATGGAGGGTAATGTTTTTCCTGTGAATGTGGGAGAAAGGAAGACCCCTGCAACACAAGTTAAGGATTACAGAGATGTTTCTATCTTGTGTGTGTGCTTCAGCCTAGGAGAAGAGGAATGCCCATTGCTGTGTCTAGCTGTGCTCAGCCATGCCCCATGAGCTGGCCTGGCTCTCTTCCCCTCCATTAACACTCCACACTTGGATGGACCCTAGGAAATGTCCATGAGCCTGGAGGATGCATGAACTTCCTGAAATCCTGGCCTGTTACTGCAGGGGAAGAGGGCAGGGTTTGTGAGCCTCAGGGGAGTGCAGGGAGAGCAGAGTGATTGTGTAGCAGTGAGTGTTTTAAAAACAAGTAGAGCTGAGATACTGGGGAGAGCAGGGGTTCATGCTGAAGTGAAATAGGTGGAGGTGTGATGTTGAGGCAGCAGCAGAAGGAGGATGTGCATTTCAGTGCTGAGATGTGCAGTGACCCCAAGGAGAGGCACCTTGTCTAGTCATTCTTCTTATTCTTCAGTCATGGTTCTCAGTGTGGTCTACCAACAGCCTCAGAAACTTGAAGGTTTGCTCCTGTCTTTTACTTCTTTGGAGGCTTGTTTGGTCTTTCAGTAGCTACATTTCAGGAACTTGACACCAGAGGGCTTCTTCAACGTGCAAAACTCCCTAAAACGTGCCAAGTCTCCATGCATGATTCCCTTTATCTTCAATTATTTGATTAGAGAGATTTCAGGTATGTAGTCAAAGGGAGAAGATTTCAATAAGAATGAAAAATAAGAAGGGATTTCTTGTGTTCCAAATTTTATTTTATTTTCTGCTCACAGATTTAAGTGGTATCAACAATCTCCAATCCATGTTGACATGGGCATCTCTGAGTGGAGTCTGAATACATATGGATATCCAGACCCCTGAAGTCAAACACTCTGTGGGCAGTCTTCATCACTGTCCTCCATCTTGGGGTCCCTCAAGGCTCCATTTTAGGGCCGGTACTTTTCAATATTTTTATAAACGATCTGGATGCAGGAATAGAAGGCATTTTGAGCAAGTTTGCTGATGACACCAAACTTGGAGGAATTGTGGACTCTGTTGAGGGTGGAAAGGCCTTGCAGAGGGATCTGGATAGGTTGGAGAGCTGGGCGATCACCAACCACATGAAGTTCAATAAGAGCAAGTGCTGGGTCCTGCACCTGGGACGGGGAAACCCTGGCTGCACGTACAGACTGGGCGATGAGACGCTGGAGAGCAGCCTAGAAGAGAGGGATCTGGGGGTCGTGGTAGACAGCAAGTTGAATATGAGCCGGCAGTGTGCCCTGGCAGCCAGGAGGGCCAACCGTGTCCTGGGGTGCATCAAGCACGGCATCGCTAGTAGGTCAAGGGAGGTGATTGTCCCGCTCTACTCTGCGCTGGTGCGGCCCCACCTCGAGTACTGTGTGCAGTTCTGGGCACCACAGTATAAAAAGGACATGAAACTGTTGGAGAGTGTCCAGAGGAGGGCTACGAAGATGGTGAAAGGCCTGGAGGGGAAGACGTACGAGGAACGGCTGAGGGCACTGGGCCTGTTCAGCCTGGAGAAGAGGAGGCTGAGGGGAGACCTCATCGCAGTCTACAACTTCCTTGTAAGGGGGTGTCGAGAGGCAGGAGACCTTTTCTCCATTAACACCAGTGACAGGACCCGCGGGAACGAGGTTAAGCTGAGGCAGGGGAAATTTAGGCTTGACATCAGGAGGGGGTTCTTCACAGAGAGGGTGGTTGCACACTGGAACAGGCTCCCCAGGGAAGTGGTCACTGCACCGAGCCTGTCTGAATTTAAGAAGAGATTGGACTGTGCACTTAGTCACATGGTCTGAACTTTTGGGTAGACCTGTGCGGTGTCAAGAGTTGGACTTGATGATCCTTAATGGTCCCTTCCAACTCAGGATATTCTATGATTCTATGATTCTATGATCTCTCCCATTTCTCTCTTCACCTACCTATACTTTCAGCCACCAGGTAGAACTCAGAGTTTTCTCCACTGAATTCTGTAGCTGGACAGTTCAGCCCTGTTTGCCTCAGTTCACACTTGCTTTACATAGAGAACACGAAGGCAGTTTCTTAACTCGCAGCTCACTCTGGTGTCCTTGTTGGGGCTGGATAGTGCAAATTGTCTTCATAGAAGCTGGTATGGTGCTGTGTTTTGGATTTAGGATTAGATTAGATTAGATTTAGCATTATTGCTGATAACACACTGATGTCTTAGTTGTTGCTGATGGGTACTTCCACTGAGTCAAGGACTTTTCTGCTTTTTCTGCTGTTCTTTCCAGTGAGAAGGCTGTGGTTGGAGGCTGGGCAGCTGGAGAGGAGGACATTCTGCTAAGGTGTGATCTTTGCCAAGGATGACATTCCTCCTGCATTATTTTTAAGGTTACGCTACATACTCCAAACCTAGATGATTCATATTTCTGTGGATGTCATTGTTGCCTTGAGATACCACAACTGTGAGCTGCAACTGTCTTGGGCAGAAAGTGTCTTGTGCACAGAGAGATCATCACTTGTACAACTTGTACTGCCCAGGGTGTCATTGGTCTGCTTTGCTGATGGCTTCTGTTTTGTCCAATGTAAGCTAAAGACCACTTGGGATTTTTCTGCAGTTACAATCCTGCTGAAACAGTTTTAGTCATCATCTGTGTCGTGGTTTGACCCGGCCGGCAGCTAAACACCACGCAGCCGTTCGCTCACCCTCCCCCCTCCCTCTCTGGGACGGGGGAGAGAAATGGAAAGTGAAGCCCGTGAGTTGAGATAAAGACAGTTTAATAAGACAGGGAAATAATAATAACAAAATAATAATAACAATAATAACAATAATGATACAATGGTGATAATACGAAAGTAATAATAGTATGTGCAAACAAGTGATGCACAATGCAATTGCTCACCACCCGCTGACCGATGCCCAGCCTAACCCCGAGCAGTCCGGCCCCCTCCCCCCGGCTAGCCACCCCTATATATTGTTTAGCATGACGTCAGATGGTATGGAATACCCCTTTGGCTAGTTTGGGTCACCTGTCCTGGGTCTGTCCCCTCCCAGCTCTTACTGCACCCCCAGCCTGCCCGTTGGCAGGACAGAGCAAAAGGCTGAGATGTCCTTGGCTTAGTATAAGCACTGCTCTGCAACAATTAAAGCATCGGGGTGTTATCAGCACTCTTCTCATCCTAAGCCAAAACACAGCATTCCGCCAGCTACTAGGAAGAAAATTAATTCTGTGCTAACTGAAACCAGGACATCTATCCACCCCTTATTCCATACCATTTATGTCATGCTCAGGTTACACTCTTTTCCATACATTCTAATTAGTCACCTATAGTAATCATGGTAGTGATAACATACAGTATAATATACTATTTAACATGGTACAATTCAGTTCATGGGCTATTCTCACCCAGTATTAAATCTCCTTGAGGTACACACCGGACCTCTCCGTTCTTTTGCATCACCCACCAAGTGTATCCAGGTCCCTGAGCGAAAACAATTCCACGAATAGGTTTGCCTTTTCCTGAGGCAGGAGTAGCCCAGACTGTTTTACCCAGCATATTTTTTACATGCACTACAGGAACTTTATCCCCATCTACAGTACGTAACAGGTTTGATTGGGCAGGTCCAGCTCGGTTGGTAGATCCCCTAGTATTGACTAACCAGGTGGCCTTTGCCAAATGCATATCCCAGTTTTTGAACGTCCCAGCACCCATTGCTTTCAAGGTAGTCTTTAACAGGCCATTGTATCGTTCAACTTTCCCGGAGGCTGGTGCATGATAGGGGATGTGATACACCCATTCAATACCATGTTCTTTGGCCCAAGTGTCTATAAGGTTGTTTCGGAAGTGAGTCCCATTGTCTGATTCTATTCTTTCTGGGGTGCCATGTCGCCATAGGACTTGCTTTTCAAGGCCCAGGATGGTGTTCCGGGCGGTAGCATGAGGCACAGGATATGTTTCCAGCCATCCGGTAGTTGCTTCCACCATTGTAAGTACGTGGCGCTTGCCATTGCGAGTTTGAGGGAGTGTGATGTAATCAATCTGCCAGGCCTCTCCATATTTATATTTCAGCCATCGTCCTCCATACCAAAGAGGCTTTGACCGTTTGGCTTGCTTGATTGCAGCACATGTTTCACAGTCATGAATAACCTGTGCTATAGCGTCCATGGTCAAGTCCACCCCTCGATCACGAGCCCATCTGTATGTTGCGTCTCTACCTTGATGGCCTGAGGTGTCATGGGCCCATCGGGCTATAAATAATTCACCTTTATGCTGCCAATCCAGGTCCACCTGAGCTACTTCAATCTTAGCAGCCTGATCCACCTGCTGGTTGTTTTGATGTTCTTCAGTAGCCCGATTCTTGGGCACATGAGCATCTACGTGGCGTACTTTCACAGCCAGGTTCTCTACCCGAGCAGCAATATCTTGCCACAATGCAGCAGCCCAGATGGGTTTGCCCCTGCGCTGCCAGTTGTTTTGCTTCCATTGCTGTAACCATCCCCACAGGGCATTTGCTACCATCCATGAATCGGTGTAGAGATAGAGAACTGGCCATTTTTCTCGTTCAGCAATGTCTAAAGCCAGCTGAATGGCTTTCACTTCTGCAAACTGACTCGATTCACCTTCTCCCTCAGCAGCTTCTGCAACTCGTCGCGTAGGACTCCAGACAGCAGCCTTCCATCTCCGATGCTTCCCCACAATACGACAGGACCCATCAGTGAACAGGGCATATTTCTTTTCATTCTCTGGCAACTGGTTGTACAGTGGGGCTTCTTCAGCACGACCCACCTCCTCCTCTGATGATATCCCAAAGTATTTGCCTTCTGGCCAGTCCATGATCACTTCCAATATTCCTGGGTGACTGGGGTTTCCTATTCGAGCCCGCTGAGTAATCAGTGCAACCCACTTGCTCCATGTAGCATCAGTTGCATGATGCGTAGAGGGGACCCTTCCCTTGAACATCCAGCCTAGTACCGGCAATCAGGGTGCTAGGAGGAGCTGCGCTTCAGTACCGATCACCTCCGAAGCAGATCGAACTCCTTCATATGCTGCCAATATCTCCTTTTCAGTTGGAGTATAGCGGGCCTCAGATCCTCTGTATCCCCGACTCCAAAACCCCAGAGGCCGACCTCGAATTTCCCCAGGTTCTTTCTGCCAGAGACTCCAGGTGGGGCCGTTCTCCCCGGCTGCAGTGTAGAGCACATTCTTTACATCTGGTCCTGTTCGAACTGGACCAAGGGCTACTGCATGGACTATTTCCTGCTTGATTTGTTCAAAGGCTTGTCGTTGTTCAGGGCCCCATTCAAACTCATTCTTCTTAGGGGTTACTTGGTAGAGTGGGTTTACAATCAGACTGTAATTTGGGATGTGCATTCTCCAAAACCCCACAACACCTAGGAAAGTCTGTGTTTCTTTTTTGTTAGTTGGTGGAGACATAGCTGTTATTTTGTTGATCACATCCATTGGGATTTGACGACGTCCATCTTGCCATTTTATTCCTAAAAACTGGATCTCTCGTGCAGGTCCTTTGACTTTATTTTGTTTTATGGCAAAACCGGCTTTCAGAAGGATTTGGACTATTTTCTTCCCTTTCTCGAAAACTTCCTCTGCTGTGTCACCCCACACAATAATGTCATCGATGTACTGCAGGTGTTCGGGAGCTTCCCCCTGCTCTAGCGCAGACTGGATCAGCCCATGGCAAATGGTAGGGCTATGTTTCCACCCCTGGGGCAGCCTATTCCAAGTATATTGGACTCCCCTCCAAGTGAAGGCAAATTGTGGCCTGCACTCTGCTGCTAGAGGGATGGAGAAAAATGCATTAGCGATATCAATTGTGGCGTACCACTTGGCTGCCTTCGATTCAAGTTCATACTGAAGTTCCAGCATGTCCGGCACTGCAGCACTCAGTGGTGGCGTGACTTCGTTCAGGCCGCGATAGTCCACTGTTAGTCTCCACTCGCCATTAGACTTTCGCACTGGCCATATGGGACTATTGAAAGGTGAATGAGTCTTGCTGATCACTCCTTGGCTCTCCAATTGACGAATTAGCTTATGGATGGGAATCAGGGAGTCTCGGTTGGTGCGATATTGCCGCCGGTGCACAGTTGTGGTAGCGATTGGCACTTGCTGTTCTTCGACCCTCAGCAACCCCACAACAGAGGGGTCCTCTGAGAGACCAGGCAAGGCAGATAATTGTTTAATGCCCTCTGTCTCTAAGGCAGCTATACCAAAAGCCCACCGGAACCCTTTTGGGTCCTTGCAATATCCTCTTCTAAGATAGTCTATGCCAAGGATACATGGAGCATCCGGGCCAGTCACAATGCGGTGCTTTTCCCACTCATTCCCAGTCAGACTCACTTCAGCCTCCAATACAGTCAACTGCTGAGATCCCCCTGTCACTCCACAAATATAGATGGGCTCTGGTCCTTTATAGCTCGATGGCATTATAGTACATTGTGCACCGGTGTCTACTAAAGCCTTATACTTCTGTGCGCGTGATGTGCCAGGCCATCGAATCCACACAGTCCAATAAACTCGATTGTCCCTTTCCTCCCCCTGGCTGGAGGCAGGGCCCCCCTAATCCTGGTCAGAATCTTCCTCGTTTCTGTGTTTGAAGGACTGTCTGCTGGAAGTTGGAGCAGCAAACTTTTCGGAGAATCCCTTTTTCCTGATTGTTTTCTTTTGCAACTCACGTACCCGTGCCTCTAGGGTCGCGGTAGATTTTCCATCCCATTTTCTCATGTCCTCTCCATGGTCTCGTAAGTAAAACCACAGGGTGGCACGGGGTGAGTACCCACCATATCGTCTTCCTTGTGTTGGTGAACACCTACCCCTGACAGCTGAGACACTGCTTTGTACAGGTACAGAGGAGAATAATCTCTCTTCAAGTTGGTGAAACTTTTCAGAAAGTGTTTTCTCCCAGGTGTTCTCTTTCGGTCGTTGGACACTGGTTGGGTCAGGTGGGGAGGAAGATAGATTCTCTTTAAGTTGGTGGACCTCTTCAGAAAGTTTCTCCACAGCTGAGACGCAGGCCTGTAAGGAAGAGGAGAGACTTTCTTCGTACTGCCGGAGTTGTTTAGCCGCTTCATCCACTGTGGGTTCCTCATCCTCTTTCCAGGCCATTATTGCCAATGAGCTGGCATATGATGATGGTGCACTCCGTACAAACTTCCGCCACATGGGTCGTGTACACTTGACTTCATCTGGATCTTTGGATGTTTGTCTCTGGTCTGGATCCTCATAAATCACTTCCCGTATGGCTAATTCCCTCAGGTACTGGATTCCCTTCTCCATAGTGGTCCACTTGCCTGGTACACATAAAAGTTCTTCCTTGAAGGGATACCTTTCCCTCACAGCTGAGAGGAGACGCCTCCAGAGGCTGGTGGATTGTGCTCCATCTGCAATTGCTTTGTCAATGCCGGCGTCTCGAGCAAGGGATCCCAGCCGCTTGGCTTCCCTGCCGTCTAATTCCACACAATTGGCTCCAGAGTCCCAGCACCGGAGCAGCCAGGTGACAAGCTGCTCACCTATACAGCGACCAAAATCTTTTCGCACATCTCGTAGCTCACGTTCGTTTAGGCTTCGGGTAGTTACTGTTGCTTTTTCGGCATCCTCATCTTCCTCCTCCTGAATCCTTGATGGCCCAGCATCGTCGTCATCTTCGTCATCTCTATACCTAGTTTTGGCAGAAGCCTTGCCTGGATTGGCAGAAGACTCTCTGCGTTCTAAACGACCTGAATCTCTATACCATTTTTTCACCTTCTCTACAGGGGCAGCTTGCACTGCTACTGCTCGTTTCTCTGACTTTGTTACAGGGTCTGCCACAGGGGTTGGAATACCCTCTGCAGGGGCAGCTTGCACTGCTACAGCTCGTTTCTCTGACCCCATTACAGGGGTTGGAATACCCTCTGCAGGGGCAGCTTGCACTGCTACAGCTCGTTTCTCTGACCCCATTACAGGGGTTGGAATACCCTCTGCAAGGTCAACTTGCACTGCTACAGCTCGTTTCTCTGACCCCGTTACAGGGGTTGGAATACCCTCTGCAGGGTCAACTTGCACTGCTACAGATTGTTTCTCTGACACGGCCACAGGAGCTGGAGCGGCTGCAGAAGCTGGAGCGGTTGCAGGAACTGGAGCTGTAGCGGCTACAGGAGCTGGAGCTGGAGCTGGAGCAGTTGCAGGAGCTGGGACTGGAGCAGCAGTAGGAGCTGGAGCTGGAGCGGCTTCAGGAGCTGGAGCTGGAGTGGCTGCAGGAGCTGGAGCTGGGGTGGCTGCAGGAGCTGGGACTGGAGCGGCTGCAGGAGCTGGAGCTGGAGCGGCTGCAGGAGCTGGGACTGGAGCGGCTGCAGGAGCTGGAGCTGGAGCGGCTGCAGGAGCTGGGACTGGAGCGGCTGCAGGAGCTGGGACTGGAGCGGCTGCAGGAACCGGATCTGGAGTGGCTGCAGGAGCTGGGACTGGAGCAGCTGCAGGAACCGGATCTGGAGCGGCTGCAGAGTCCACCGTAGGGGTCACAGTGGCCGTTGGATCTGTCACAGGGCTTGGAGTGGCCGCAGGGTCTGTCACTAAGTTGATAGCAGTATCAATGGCAGCTCGATAGGCATGAGCCAGGCCCCAGCACGTTACAATGATTTGTGTTACTTTGGAACTGCCAGAATCATGACACCTTTTTTTCAAGCATTCTGCCAGTTTTTGAGGATTTTGCCATTGTTCAGGGGTGAATTTCCAACACACTGGGGGTGCCAACTGCTCTAGATGCCTGCCCATATCCACCCATACTCCCTGCCACTCACAACTATCCTGCCTCCGGGCAAATCTCCGGATGAGCTTCCCAAGTAGTTGTTTAACTATAAGCAGAATCTGAAGTGCATTCATGAGGCAGAACAACAAGACTATGGTATTCTGAGTATCCCAATAATATTCAATATCTTGGAGAGCTATTTTGACAAGCTCAGGGGATAAGAGGGTGGTGAAGGAAGAAGGCAGAGTGATCCAGGAGGATACAGGGGTGGTGAAGGAGAAAGGGAGAGTAATCAAGTAAGGAAAAATATCTTCCCCTTTCCCCTCCACAGATTGACTCTCTAACGGAGAAAAACAATAGGTATAATTGCTAATAGTTCCCAAGATACTGTTTCCAAAGTACAGAGTCCACGATGTTACTGAGTATAAATACCAAGTTAGAGTCATGACCAGATATCTTATCGTCTCATAAGCCATTGCTATAACACTCAGTACCATAATGATCTGAAACCAGGGCCCGGAGAGGATAAACAACACGACAGAGAGCAAATACGGAAAATAATGTACTATAATACTCAATTTGGAAAACAGGCGCAGCAGAGTTGAGATTAAAGCAATCAGCATCATGACAAGTGACTATTAAGCAGGTCTAATCCTTACACCAATTTTAGTTTAACACACTCTGATCAGATCTGTCGTTATCTCAACCTTTCGTGCCCCACGTTGGGCGCCAAAAAGGACTGTCGTGGTTTGACCCGGCCGGCAGCTAAACACCACGCAGCCGTTCGCTCACCCTCCCCCCTCCCTCTCTGGGACGGGGGAGAGAAATGGAAAGTGAAGCCCGTGAGTTGAGATAAAGACAGTTTAATAAGACAGGGAAATAATAATAACAAAATAATAATAACAATAATAACAATAATGATACAATGGTGATAATACGAAAGTAATAATAGTATGTGCAAACAAGTGATGCACAATGCAATTGCTCACCACTCGCTGACCGATGCCCAGCCTAACCCCGAGCAGTCCGGCCCCCTCCCCCCGGCTAGCCACCCCTATATATTGTTTAGCATGACGTCAGATGGTATGGAATACCCCTTTGGCTAGTTTGGGTCACCTGTCCTGGGTCTGTCCCCTCCCAGCTCTTACTGCACCCCCAGCCTGCCCGTTGGCAGGACAGAGCAAAAGGCTGAGATGTCCTTGGCTTAGTATAAGCACTGCTCTGCAACAATTAAAGCATCGGGGTGTTATCAGCACTCTTCTCATCCTAAGCCAAAACACAGCATTCCGCCAGCTACTAGGAAGAAAATTAATTCTGTGCTAACTGAAACCAGGACAATCTGGATGCAAGAGTGGAATGCATCCTTAGCAAGTTTGAAGATGGCACTGAACTGGGAGGTTCTGCTAACTTCCTGAAGGGATGAGAGGACTTGCAGATTGATCAAGATAGAGCGGAGCATTGGGTGATCGGCAATGGCATGAAGTTCAACCAAAGACAATGACAAAGACAACCAGAGAGACAATGTCAGATTCTGCACCTAGAATGAAGTAATGATGGACACAGGTCCAGCACAGTCTGGGAGACAGGTGACTAGAGAACAGCTCAGCAGAAAGGGATCTGGGGGCACTGGATGATAGCAGGCTCATTATCAGCCAGCAGGGTGCCTTGGTAGCAGAGAAGGCAAACCACATCTTGGGATGCATTAAACACAGCACAGTCAAATGGTCAAAAGAGGTGAATCTTCTTCTATATTTAGCATTGGTCTGGCCTCCCCTTGTTTACTGTATACAGTTCTGGGCTCCACAACAGAAAAATGATGTGGACTTGAAAGCACTGGTGTCCTACGGGAGTTCGCTCCACCTTCATGACCTTTCAAAGATAGTGAAGCTTATTGCCCTCTCCGAATGCTTGGATGCAGACCCTCCGGCAATGAGCTTTTCTGCCTTCCAGGGCTACTATGAGATCGCCTCTAACAGCCCCCTGAAAAGGCATGAATATGTCCCTCTGAGGTCTGCCATCTGCTGTCTTCTGTCTGTTTCCTTACTCCTTTTGGTACCTACAAATCCAGCCTTTCAGGATCGTGACTGCCAAGGCTGAAACTGATCTTCACCTCCCTTCCCTTTGAGGGTAATATCCCCTAGGAAATGAACTGCATAAAACAATGCCATGTCATGACACCACAGAGAGATCTTCTATTTAGAATTCTCAAAATTCTTCTAAAATATACATTAAGGTCTTGTTAATGACCACATAGAGGTGGCCATTTCCTACAGGATTCTCTGGAGGAGGTCAAGATTCCACAGGGAAATGTGAGTCCAGACATGTGGGAGGCCTTCTAAAGCTTGAGCTAGTTAGGGAGAGTACGTGAGGGATGGTGCAGGGCATCCCCTGCACCCAGTGCTCCTGAGGATACTGAGAAGAGGCCTCCAGAGGCCTCCACCTGGCTGGCATGGTACTTGTGTGATGCCCTCTTCTCAAGTACCTGATAGGCCCATAGAGAGGTGGGCTTGGCTTCCCATAGAAAGGCGGCAGGGAGATCTCTGATGGCATTGCATGGGTGTCCTCCCTGAAATGAGGACACAGAAGGTGATTCTTGGACCTCATACTTTTTCTGATATGAGGAACAACTGTGCTAGAAATGAGTTTTCTTACTGAGTAGAGGGTGGGAGCAAGAGTGGCTGATTCAGCCTGTTTCAAAGTTGATTCCTCTGGATGCCCAGGGGAAGATCTCCCTGTGCTGATGAGTTGGGCCGGGCTCCTGGGCCCAATGGGAGCTCCTGGCAAGCGGGCAGCACTGCAGAGAGACAGCTCTGCCCAGGAGCAGCTCCTCTGCACAACGCATCAGGTCTGGGGGCACTGCCTGCAGGGGACAAGGGTGGCTGAGAGAAGGGAGGGAGATGTTAAAGGCAGCATGGAGGGGGGATGCTGAGAGCTCATAGTGGGAGAAATCTTCAGAGCCCTGAACAGGGTAAGTCTGTGGCTGCAGGGCAACACAGCTGTTGTTCCTGTTGCCATCTCCAGATTTGCTGGCAAATCCCACAGCCTATGGGATCTTTCAGGAAGACTCTCAGAGTTTCTTTGGATAAGAGGAGAATGACAAACTCCAGGGCAGGGATTACCTGCCAAAGCTGTCAGAGGGAAAGGAGATGAAGGTTCCTTCTCACAGGGCTGGCTGCAGGCTTTGCAGGCAGGGTGCAGGCAGGGGTGGCCAGGGCTGTGGTGCAGAGCAGGGTCCCTGCTGTGCCCCAGGGGCTGTGTGCTGGGACAGGGCCTCTGCTACCTGCCAGGCTCAGCACTCAGCCTGCACAGGGAGCTGCCCAGGGTGCTGCGGGGAGAAGCTGCAGGTTGAGAGAACCCCCCCAGCAGAGCAGGGCAGAGCAGGGCAGGGCAGGGTCCTGCTGCCCAGAGGCTGCTGCCTGGGACAGGGTGCTCAGAGCTTCACAGCGCACCAAAGAAAAGTCAGCAGGAAGTTTTCATGAGTAAGGTGAGAGTAAAAGATCCTTGAAGAGAATTGTTCATTGTTTTGAGTTTTCTTATGCAAATATGCCTGAAAACTGCCCTGGGACAGGAGGTGTATGCAGGGCAAAGATGAGCACAGAGCAAGTGGGATGTGGTCTGTGAGCAATGGCAGGAAGGAGTTGTGGTGACAGGGAAGCAGCTGCCAGCAGGGATGGCTCCACGCAGCAGAGACCTTGGCAGGGAGGCAGAGACTCCTTTGCCTGAAACGCCAATGGAGGGGGATTCAGGCACTCCCTGCCAGGCCTGCAGTGCAGGCACCTTCTCTGCAGCAACCTCCTGCTCTCCTCTGCCACCCACCACAGACTCTGTCCTAAGGGGCTTTAGGGCATGAGGCACCTCTTCCTCAGCTGGTTCTCCAGAATTGGAGAGGAGCCTGTGTCCTACAAGTTGACAGAAACGTGAGGCTAAAAGTACCTGCCCTGCAATGACACTTCCATAGGTGGCATGTAAGCTCGATAAGGTAAAGGCTTCCCTGCATGCCCATCTGCCTTTCTCTCTGTCAGCTAGTTAGAGCATTGTGGTATTCTTTCTTATTTCTCCACCTGTGTGTGGTTTTCCTACTTTCTTTGTCTGGGGTGCAGGTGCGCGTAAGCTTCTGTTCTCACGCAGACTGCTGGTGCCCTGCCCTGAGGGTGTCTTCTTGGGAACAAGGTGCCCAAGCTCCATTTGAAAAAGTCAGACACTGTCATTTGGTTGGGACGGTTGGAGAATGAGCTCATTACTCCTTCATGTCAGGGAATGGTGAGTTCTGTGAGAGAAAGAGTTCATTTTTCTCAGGGAAATCTGCCTAACTTGTCATTGTCTTTTCCTCCATGGAGAGCCAAGCATGCCCTGAGGCAGCAAATGTACAACAGGAGCTTCCCGACAGAGTTCCTCCTCCTGCCATTCGCAGACACACGCGAGCTGCAGCTCCTGCACTTCGGGCTCTTCCTGGGCATCTACCTGGCTGCCCTCCTGGGCAACGGCCTCATCCTCACAGCCGTAGCCTGCAACCACCACCTCCACACCCCCATGTACTTCTTCCTCCTCAACCTTGCCCTCCTTGACCTGGGCACTATTACCACCACTGTTCCCAAAGCCATGGCCAATTCCCTGTGGGACACCAGGGCCATTTCTTACTTGGAATGTACTGCTCAGGTCTTTTTCTTTTTCTTTTTCATCTCAGCAGAGTTTTATCTTCTCACCATCATGGCTTATGACCGCTACATTGCCATCTGCAAACCCTTGCACTACAGGACAATAATGACCAACAGAACTTGTGTAAACATGGCAGTGGTTACATGGGGCAGCACTTTTCTCTATGCAGTACTGCACACTGCCAATACCTTTTCCCTTCCCCTCTGCCAAGGCAATGCCCTGGACCAGTTCTTCTGTGAAATTCCCCAGATCCTCAAGCTCTCCTGCTCAGATGTCTACCTCAGAGAAGTTGGGCTTCTTGTATTTAGTATCTGTTTAGCATTTGGGTGTTTTGTTTTCCTTGTGCTGTCCTATGTGCAGATCTTCAGAGTTGTGTTGAGGATACCTTCTGAGCAGGGCCGGCACAAAGCCTTTTCCATGTGCCTCCCTCACCTGTCTGTTGTTTCCCTGTTCATAAGTACTGGCACATTTTCTTATATGAAACCCCCCTCCATGTCCTCTTCATCCCTGAATCATTTGCTGGCAGTTCTGTACTCTGTGTTGCCTCCAGCAGTGAACCCCCTCATCTACAGCATGAGGAACCAGGAGCTGAAGGATGCAGTGTGGAAAGTAATGACTGGAGCTTTTCCAGAAAGAATAAACTGCTTATCTTGCTAATGTATTTCAGAACAGACACTTTTTTTTTTTTTCTTTTTAAAGTATTGTTATTATTTCTTTGATTTACTTCTCATAGCTTTTTCCACAGAAAAAAAAAATAAGTCATTGTACTTCTCCTTCCTTCTTTGTATGTACCTGTCTCGTGTGACTCCAGTCTTTGTATGGGAAAGGCTTTCTGTGTATTTAAATAAAAAAGGATCCTGCAATGTCTTGCTTGTCTGAGATACTTTCTCTGAGACCTATGGTGGAGCTGCAGGGACACTTGGCTGTGTGCAGAGGTGTTGGGGGAAAGAATCCTGGCACAGCAGCACTACCAGTGAGCCCCAGGGCTTGGTCTTCCTTATCTACTCTCTTTCACCTCCCATGCTCTCCTTCAGAGCTCTTGTGTTGCTGTGACATCTGATTGTTCTTGTCCCTTGCTCACCGTGCTGCTGTGGGGCAGTCCTGTGTCCACAGGTAGGGACAGGCCAGGGGCACTTCTGTAACAGAGCTGGCTCCACACCAGCATCTCCAGCTTAAAAGGGGATCTGCTGAGGGCTCAGCTCTTCTCCCAAAGTTGCTGTCATGGATATTGCAAAGGAATAGTCTCAAATGAGGCTCCTTGCTTTGCTTGTTTCTTTGTGGACTCAGGCAAATGAGATCAGAGTCCCAGGATAAACTTTTAGGTGGAGAGAGTTGATTCTAGTGTTGCCTGTTGGTGCCCAGCACCCATAAAGATGGTGACTTCACTGGCCTGTATCCACAGCATGTATCAGGGCTGATAGCAGGCAACCATCTTTCTGGAGGGTAGCAGGAGTTGTCAGGAGAGACCAGGGGATGGTCTCTGGGTAGTGTGTGCCAGGGAGTCAATAGAGTTAGGAGCCCGCAGAGCCTGAGTGTGTCCAAGGTTATAAAGTGACCCAGAAATAAAGTGGAAACAGGGAAAGGACAGCTCTGCAACTCCAGGTAACATAGCAGGTATAGGAAAATCTGTCTGTTGAATTAGTTGTTATACCTCTGGTGAAATTTTATACACTGAATACAGTGAACCACCCCATCTCTCAACATTGGAAATTGGTATGACTCAATGATCCTTGTGGGTCCCTTCCATCTCAGGCTATTCCATGAGCCTCTGACTCTGAAGGAGGCCGGCTATCTCTGTGTACCCTCCATGGCCAAAGAACCACTTGTGTGGGAGGCAGTCAGTGGCAGTGCCCCCCACCAGATGACTCTGCCTTCCCAGCCTGACCAGCATGGACCTGCTGAGTGCCCCCATGGCTCTGCACAGCACAACCCCCTCACTGGGCTGGGAAGAGGCCTCATGAGCACAACAGCTCCTTGTAGCCCTGTGGATGCTGGCTGTGAGGTCACTTCCGTCTCAGCCCCTGGCTGGCCAACAGCAGGGAAGCAGAGCTTCTGAGGTCATAAAGGCCATCAGAAAGCTGCCCCAGACAGGCTGACACATTTCGGAAGGACAGTGGAAAGCTAGGTGAATAGAGGTGGGAGATTTGGTGGAGATTAAAGGGGTCTGGCTAACAGAAAGGGAAGGTTCTGAAGAGGAGAGGGGTATACCTCCCAAGGGGGACCAGGAGATGTCACACCATTGTCTTTCACTTGGCACTGCATAACCCACATCCCACTGCCTATAGAAGAGCCTGGAGCCCCACATGAGGGACAGGAGCTATCTGTCCAGAGCTGACAGCAGGGCTTGTATTTTCTGCTTGATGAAACAAACACAAGATTTTCTCAACCTCAGAGCCACCTTTACCTTGGCTTACCTGTAATCATAGCCTCCAATTACCTGTTCTAAGGAGTCCTTGGGGCTTGGTCAGTAATGGACGTCAGTGGGACCAATCAGTGCTTTGAAGCACTGAAGTCTTTAGGGTTTGGCTTCTAACTTTGTCTTTCTGAGAGATTTCATCAGTCTTCTCTCAGGAGATTAAGTTGATGAACTTGGCACCTTGGGGCTTATTAGGACACAGAAAGCCATGAGTGTCTCTTAAGGAGGTCTGGACAGGCAGGAGAAGCCTGACCCTCTATGGACATCTTTGCTTCTCACCTCCCAGGTTCACACCATTTCTATCATTGGCCCCTTAGGACTTGCGTCACTGCTCCTGACATCAGACTTCTCCACTGAAGTCTGCAGTTGCACCCTGTAGTTCCTTTGTCCCAACTCCCTCCTGCTTTCCTTAGAGAACAGGCTGCACACAGGTAGAGAAGGATAATTCTTAATTGCAAGCAAACTAAAAGTATGATAAAGCTCAATAATCAATAAAGCTTGTTCCTTAAGTGTATGTTAGGTCCAGGCTTTATCCAAAGCTCACAGTCCACAAGGGAGAGTCTTACATCACTTTTTTCAGTCAGTAGACATGACAGTTTATCTAAACACTCAGTTAAAAAGCTCCATAAAGACAGTATTGGAATACATAAAGCAACATGAATCTTTGAACTCCCTGAAGCTTAAAACAGCAACTTGATCATAGCATGATAGTCAGAGAATCTTGCAATCAAATATTGATACAATCTAGAAATTATTTGGTCTGGAACAGGGCTCTAGGATCATCTCATCCAATCCCTCTGCCACGTGCAGGGACATCTCTCACTACATCAGGTTGATGAAAGGTCTTTCCAACCTGACTTCTAATACTTCCAACAATTGGGCATCCACAACTTCTCTGGGAACCTCTTCCAGTGTCACAATACTCTCATCCTAAAATCTTTCTTTTTCATGTCCAGTCTAAATCTACACCCTATCAGTTCAAAAGCATGACCCCTTTTCCTGTTACTACAGGCCCTGATTAAAAATCAAATCAAATCAAATCAAATCAAATCAAATCAAATCAAATCTCATTCTTTTAAGCCCCCTTGAAGTATTGAAAGGTAGCAATAAGGTCTCTCTGGAGCCTTCTCTTCTCCAGGTTGATCAACCCCACCACTTTCAGCCTTTCTTTGTAGCAGAGCTCTGATCACTGCCCTCCACTGTAGCCACTCGAATAGGTCTATGTCTCTCTTGCACTGGGTGCCCCAGAACTGGATGCAGTACTGTAGGTGGGATCCCGGAAGAGTAGAGTAGAGGGAGCAATCACCTCCCTTGACCTGCTGTTCTCTCTTTTTTCCATGAAGCCCAGGATATTATTGGCTTTCTCAGTTACAAGCGCACCCTGCCAGCTCAAATCCAGTTCTTCAAACACCAGTAATCCCAAGCTGTTCTCTGTAAGGCTGCTTTCAATCCATTCATCCCCAAATCTATATTGATATTTAGATTTTCATTGATCCGGGGGCAGCACCTTACACTTCTTCTTGTTGAACCTCAAGAAGTTTGACTTTGTTATACCTCTCAAGTCTGCCCAGGCCTTTTTGGATGACATCTCCTCCCACTAGCATACCAAGTTTACCACTCAGCTTGGTGTCATCAGCAAACTACCTTAGGGTGTACTCAATATCACTCTCCATTTTGTTAATGAAGATATTAACAGTGTAGGTCCCAGCACAGACTTCTGAGGGATATCACTCCTTACACATTCCCTGTTTGTCATTAGTTCATTGGATGTAACTCTTCGGACATGGCCATCTAGACAATTATTTTCTCCACCTACCAGTCATTCCAGCAAACCCATATTCCTCTAGTTTAGTTACTGAAATGTTGCAGGAGACCATACCAAAGCCCTACAGAAGTCCAGGTAGATGACATTGGTAGCTCTTCCCTTGTCTGATGAGGAATATCAACGAATAGAACATAATCTAGTAGATCCTTTTTATGTATAAATATATATATGCTTCCTTGCAAAGAACCTGGGTTGATCAGTGGCAGCTGGCAGCATCCTTTCTCAACACAGAGGACAATTCAAACACAGGGCTGCTTTAGCCCACCAGATATCACAAGTTTAGGACTGTCTGCTTCTCAAGTTTCAACAAACACAGCCCATGCAGATCTTTGCTGGATGAACACCGATGGGGATATTTCTCTGAAGGTTTCTGGAGAGATAAAAAATTTCTGAGGCCTGTAGCTCACCAGCTGATATTTTCTCCAGAGGATACATCCAGGTGGGAGGCACGAAGAAAAAAAGGAACTTCTCTCCATCCCCACCTTGGTAAATGGTCCAGGTGTAACATGTACAAACAAGTTTGCAAAGTACTGAGCTGATGCAACCCATGGTGGGGGTCCAGCTCTGGAGGAGAGATACCATGCAGATGAGAGTCTGTGAATAAAAATAGATGGTATAGCCTGGACTTTATTTCCTGTGTCCATTTATGATGTCTTGGGTTATCTGAAGCCTTTTCATGGATCAGAAAAGCATGGCATAGGCCTTCAGGGTGACTGCCGCCTTCAGGAAATGGCAGCAGGAGGTAGAAAAGACACGGACTGTGACAGCTGATGTTCACTTCCTTACTAGCTACTGACTAAAGAGCAGCCTCTGCCTTGAATGTCAACACCAAATTGAGAAGTTCACCTATCAGGTTTGGATATGGACCTACATTTCAGTGTGACATGGTGTGGTGTAATTGCCTGAAGTAACTAGGAAAATAAAACTAACATTTGCATTTTTAAGGAAAAGGTACAGCATTGAAGAGGCTTTCAGGGTAGGGCATAACTGCATTATCTGAGCATTCCCTAGGCTCCCAACCTTAGATGCTATCGCTCTGGGGAAACTTGGTGTGCTAGCTCTAAGGAACAGCACGGAGCGTAGAGTGGAGTGGAGACACCACGGCTAGGCTCTGTAATCAGGTGGGGCCTCAATTGTTCTTGTGCACAAAGCTGCACTTTTTGCCACCCTGAGCCAAAGACGTGTCATGTTTTGACAAATGCTGTACCCTAGTGTACTTTTTCCTCATTATAATACCAAAACACACCTCCATCCCAAAAGCTACCCGCCTCCAAGGTGTGACCACCCCTCACTGAGCATGCGCTCTGAATTTCTCGGAGCCTATTACTTTAAACAGAGACGGGAAAACTTTACACCAATCCTAACTAAGATATGCTTGACTAGAGCCACTCAAGCTCCACCTAAAAGATAGAAAATAATATAAATTGGCCCAAGAGAGAGGGGATGTTAGGGAAGATACCACCGTCAGGGGAGATACCATCCCGAGGACATACAACATCCTTAGGACCTCCTGACTCCTGGGATCAGTCGACGGGCTGAGCCTCTCTTCCCCCCCCATTGGGACGCCTTTGGGTGAGATCTGAATACTTGCTTATAAATCTCTATAGAGTCTTTGATCCTTTTAACACGTTTATTTCTAGGCTGCGCACCTGTAACACCTGTAACACCTGTAACACATCTGTAACACCTATAACACTTATAACACCTGTGTATTTCATGCATACTAGCTTGCTTTTGCAGACAGTCCCTGTCACCGGCAATCCAAAAGAACCTGATTATCTGTTGCTGTAATAAACCATACTTGATTACATTGTGATAGCTCTCATTAATTCAACTAGGGTGAGGGTGGTTATCCGTGATAGTTCAGTGTTCTGAATCTAACCAGACCCCCAGACGGTTAATGCATTTTTGGTGAATGTCTGAATGAACCCCCAGACGGTTAATGCATTTTTGGTGAATGTCTGAACGGACCCCCAGATGGTTAATACGTTTTTGGTGAATGTCTGAACAGTCCCCCAGACTGTTAATGTGTTGATCGTGAATGTCTGACGGGACCCCTAGACGGTTAACGTGTTTTTGGTGAATGTCCGACTGGTTCAGTACTCTGAATCCAACCGGGCCCGTAACGGTTAATCAGCTACACCCCCTAACGCGACACATGGACCCCGTTCATCTGCTTTTCAATGTGAGGCTCCCAAGATAGATTGGGATGCATATCTCTTGTCCTTAGCAGCAGCAGCAAGAAAAAAAAAAAGTCCACTGTGCCTCTCTGTCTTGCCTTTCCAGCTAGGGCAGAGGCAGAGAAATGCTTCTCCTGCAATAGAAGTTGAACAGTGCTGGGAGGAGTCATGGACACTTGCTGCCCTTGGCTAACAGAAGAGGCCCCCCTGTGCACCTCCCATGCTGGAAAGAGGAATCCTGCTTGGAAGGACGTGTGAATTTCTCTGCTCCCTTCAGACTCTAACAAGACAGACCCCGCTGTCTCAGAAGAGCTGAGGCTTTTTACTCCCCATCTCCAGTTGTGCTCCTCTGGGTGCATCTCAAGTCTTCTCTCCTTGCCTTACATGTTCTTGGACTGAGATAGGGACACCCACTGCCTTGCTCCAGACCCATCATCCCTGAAGGATCGGGCTGTCTATCTCAACCATCCTTTCCAACTACAAAGGTTTTGTCCAGTATACTGGGCCTGGCTGATTTCAGTTCATTTGGAGTTCATTTGGATGGAATTCATTTACTCTGAACTATCCAGTGCCAGGAAAGCTGGCTATTCTTCAAAGTTCATAGAATCAGAGACTCACACAATGTTAGGGATTGGAAGGGACCTTGAAAAATCATCTAGTGAAGTCCCCTCCACCAAGTCTGATCACCTCCTCCAAGCTCAGGAGCGATGCGTCCAAGCAAAGAGGAAGTCAGGCGAAAAGGCCAGAAAGCCTGCATGGCTGAACAAGGAGATGCTGGTCAAACTCAAACACAAAAAGGAAGCCAAAAGGAGCCTACAGAGAGTGGAAGCAAGGGCAAGTAACCTGGGAGGAATACAGAGACATTGAAGCATGCATCCGCATGCCTCATTAGAATGGTGAACCACCAACTGTAGATCAGGTTCAAGAGCATCTAAGGAATCTGAAGGGGCACAAATCCATAGAATCAGGTGAGATGAATCTCAGAGTCCTGTGGGAACCGGCAGATTAATTTGCAAAGCCATTATTCATCATAGTTGATAAGTCATAAATGGCTGGTGAAGTTGCTACTGACTGGAAAAGGTAAAACATAACCCCCACTTTTAAAAAGGGAAAAAAATGCATGCCCAAGGAACTACAGGCCAGCCAGTCCCACCTCAGTGCCTAGCAAGATCATGGAACAGATCCTCCTGGAAACTCTCCTAAGGTGCATGAAAAACAAAGAGGTGAATAGCAACAGCCAACATGGCTTCATTAAGGACAGATAGTTCCTGACATATCTGGTGGCCTTCTGGATTGGGATTACAGTGCTTGTGTGTAAAGAAAGAGCAATGTACTTCATATGTTGGAATTATGCAAAGCATTTGACACATCCCACGTGACATCCTTGTCTCTAAATTGGAGAGACAAGGATCTGACAGATGGACCACTCTGTGGATATGAGGAATTGTCTGGAACCTCAAAGAGTTGTGGTCAGTGGCTCAGTGTCCAAGTGGAGATCAGTAGTGAGTGGTGTTCTTCAGGGGCTAGTATTGGGACCAATACTGTTTAACATCTTTGTTGGTGACATTGACAGTGGGATCAAATGTAGCCTCAGCAAGTTTGCCAATGACGCCAAGATGTGTGTTGAGGTTGACACACTGGAGGGAAGGGATGTCTCCAGAGGGGCACTGACAAGCTGGAGAGCTGGGCCTGTGAGAACCTCATGAAGTTCAACAAGACCGAGTGCATAGTCCCACACATGGGCTGTAACAATGGTGTGCATAAATACAACCTGGATGGAGAATAGACTGAGAGCAGCTGTGTGGAGAGGGTCCTGGGGGTGTTGGTAGTTGAAAAAGGTCAACATGAGATGGCAATATGCACTTGCAGCCCTGAATGCAAAATTCCAGGCTGCATCAAGAGAACTACAAATAATGGGTCAGAGGAGGTGATTCTCACTCTTTGTTCTGCTCCTGTGAGACCCCACTTAATGTACTGTGTTCAGCTCTGGGGCTTCAGAAGAAGAACATGGACCTGTTGGAGCAAATCCAGAGGAGGGCCACAAAAATGGTCAGAGGAGCACCCATCCTATGAAAAGAGGCTGGGGAGAATTGGAAAATTGAGAAGAGAAGGCTCTGGCAGATCTTAAAGCAACCTTCCAGTAGCTAAAAGGGGCCTACAAAAAAGCTGGAGAGAAATTTATCAGGGAATATTGTGACAGAACAAAGAGTAATGGCTTTTAACTGAAAAAGGATAGATTTAGGTTAGGTATTCAAAAGAAATTCTTTACTCTGAGGGTGGTGAGTCACTGGAACAGGTTGTCCAGAGAAGTTATGGGATGGTGCCCCATCGCTGGAAGTGTTCAAAGCCAGGTGGGACGGGGCTTTGAGCAACCTGATTTAGAGGAAGGTGTCCCTGACATAGCCAGGACAGCTCACCGAAACGGATCAAACAGATGTTCCAGACCATCCAGCACTCCCTGCAGCCTACCACCCCACTATCAAAAGCAACTCCCAGGCTGCAGCAGAGGAGGCTGCTGGGGAAAAGCTGGAGGGTAGTGGGAACCCAATAGCAGAAGCAGGAAGAGCAGTTTGAACACCATGTCCTGCCCAAAGGTCCAAGCCTTCTCCCCACTCAGCTCCTGCAGGAGAGGTTTCTGTGCCCATGGGTGCTGAGCAGGCATCCTTGGGCTCAATGGGGCTCAATGGGGGCCCAAGGCAGCAGAAGGTGCCCCCCATTATGGGGTTTCACACAGAGCCACTTTGGTTGGAAACTGCCTGTGGCTGTCAGGATGGAAATGTCTCTGTCAGAAGGAATAGTGTCCAGGGACAAGGGGTTCTGGCAACCCCATAGCCAGACCCTGATCCTGCTGGCCCCAAGATGTGCCCCTTCCCCACCAGTGCATCTCCACCAGCTTCAGGGAGACACCCCAACACTAGAAGCAAAGGTTCTAGGGAAAACCCCCAGAGGGTTTTAATATGAAGAAATGACTCACAGCATAAAAAGAGGGGAATACCAAGAGAGGGAATACCCATGTGTGTCTGCTGACTGATGGAAAAGGAAGACCATTCCCTGGCACTCACGGCTCTCCCAGTGGCACTGAGCTCTCCTCTCTCCGAGTTGCACCCAGCTGCTCGGCAGGGATGGGCTTTGCTAGTCTGGGGCTCTGGGTCACTTGTGCACTGGGCTCTGGTGACACATCCTGGATGTCCTCATGAAAACATGCCAGAGACACCTCTTCAGCATCGTCATAGCCCATGGTCCCCAGGTAAGGAGATGAGATATATCCCTCAGCTCCAGGGTCCCCAGCACTTCTCCAGGAGTGCAGGCTTCCCCCTGTAAGCATCAAGGCAGACTGTTGTGGTTGGGCCTGTGGGGTGCCCCTCAGGGCTGTACATCACCTTCCTCCTCCTTGCCAGCCCTGAGACATTTGGCCCATTCTCCCAGCTCCCAGGAAACCTCCCAGGGAAGGTTCTCCATGTTGAGAGGTCAGGCTCTCATTATGCCATGGACTCATCTGGCCCCGGAATTGGCACCTAGGAAGCACCTGCTCTACATTGCCCTCTCACCTGCGGCTGCATCCCCAGGCCCATCTCCTTCCACTGGTGCCCCAGGAACTTCCCAATCCCCCTGCCCAGGGACAGGATCCTCCCCAGGGTCAGAAACCTCCCCAGCATCATCATAGACATCTGCTGGATCGCTTTCGGTCAGGACAGGGACATCTGAAAGGAGAGGAGAGGTGGTGGCAGTGAGAAGAGATGTCCTGCAGAGCAGAGGATGGGAGGGTGTGTGGGGACCCAGGGCTGACATGCTGCTGGTGTCAGGGCCAAAGCACAGCCTTCATCCTTGCAGCTCTGATGAATGTATCACTTGGTGACACTGCTGTCTGTCTGCAGGGAGGAGAGATGGAGTGCTTCCTCCTCCTCCCCCTCCAGTTCCTGGGGCTGACCCTCATCTTTCTCATGTTGACTGGGGTGGAGCTGCAGCTGGGTCAGGGACCCTTCTGAAAATGAGCCTGCAGAGAGCTGCAGTGAGTGGTATGGGGTGAACCCTGCTGCCCCGGATAGTGGTCAGCACTGCTGGGGATTGGCACCCACAGAGCTAGGGCTGTGTGGGGAGGAGAACCTATTTTTCCCTGGGACCAGCCCCTTCTCAGAGGGGTTCCCAGAGCTGCCCTGGGACAGACCCTTTGCTCAGACCTTGGCTGTCCCAGTGGTGCAGGGCTAGTCAGAGAGGGGCTGTCCCCTCTGGGATGGGCAGAGCTGGTGGGGAGGAAGCTCCTCTGTGGGGGCCAGCACCTGGATGCTCTCCCACAGTCCCCATGGCCCAAACATTTCAGGGACCATGGGTAGGAGCTGTAGGGGACAGTCGTGGTCTGAGGCAGTGAGAAGGGGCCCTGCAGATGTGCCCCTTTGGGGACCCACACCCACCTGAGAGACTGAACCTCGCCTGCTTCTCCCACGCCAGGCTGTAAGCGATCTCCTCGTACACGGCCTCAGGGAAGGGCTCCCCAGCTCTTTTGGAGCCTAGGAACAGAGGCAGGGCTGGTCTGGGCATGGGCAGAGAGGACCCCACGGGGCTTCCCCTGACTCATTCCCTGGGCCAGCACAGGGCTGTCCCCACAGCACAGCCCCACTGTGTTGTGTTGACACTGTGGCCACATCCCCAGGGAGGGCAGAATCCCCATGGGATGGTCTGGAGCAGTGTCAGCCTCACACCATCCCTTTGGAGACAGCCCTTGTTTCCCTTTGGTCCCTGGGTCACGTCCCAGTGCAGACCCTGCACCAGTTCCCTAATTTCTCCTCCCCATGGAGCTGATCCATCTCTGCCCCACACATCAATAGCACAGCCTATGTCCTCTGGGAGGTGGCTGACACCACGGTGATGGACCCCGCTGCCCCATGCTCCTCCTGGCAGAGCCACCCAGAGCACTGCCAGCAGTGCATCCTCCCCTTCTCACCCAGCCCAGCTCTCACATTTCTCTTCTCATCCCAGAACTGATGCCTCAGGGTCTGGGCTCTCTCCACCCCTTGATGTTGGTGCCCCATGGTCTGTCAGTCAGTGGGGCAGCACATGGGGCAGGAGGCAGCACATGGCTCTGTTTCTGTGCCCCAGGACACCAACATCCCCAGCACCCCCAGCCCTGCCAGGAGGCATCTCCCCCCCAGGACCACTGGGGAAGGACCCACCTCTACGCTGAGCCCTGGCACTTTGCAACTGCCCAGCCAGGAGGGCCAGGAGCAGGCAGAGGAGGGCCCCCAGGATGATGCAGATGACAACAGGCACAGAGAGGCTCTCACTGCTGGTGGTCAGATGGCCCCGTGGGGGATCTGCATGGGCAGGAACATGGCAGGGGCAGCATCAGACAAGGGGGAGGTTGGGGGTGGGACACAGCACTCCTGACCACACAAGGCAGCAGGGGCTGGGAGGGACAGGGCTGGGTGATAGAGCAGCTCCCACACTGCTGGGTACATCACAGACTTCTCCCAGCTCCCTCAATTTCCTGGGAGTCTCACAGCCCAGCAAGGAGCCCCTTCCTCTGTCTGTGGGTCACAGCGTGGACATGGACAGACCCAGCCCCAGGAGAAGGACAGCTTACCTGCTTGTGGGGGGAGTATTGCTGTCCTGGGTGCAGCTGCAGGGGAGCAGAAGGAGAGCTGGGCTGAGAGGCTGGGGGTGTGGCACCAGGCAGCCTCTCTGGCAAATGACCCCAGCATGTGCCACCTGAATTGTCCCTCCTGTGGGGCTGGGCAGGGTGGAAGGGACAGGGCCCAGCACCACTGCTCTGGGCTGCTCACAGGACAGTGCAGGCAGCCCAGGGGATGTGCTGGCACATCCAGCCCCACAGAGGCTGCTCCCCACCCACCACCAGCCTCCCACTCTGCAGGGACAACCTTGCTTGGGCCAGCACTGGGGCCATGCCAGGATCCAGCAGGGCAGATGCCCAAGCCAGCTCCTTGCCAAGCCCACAGCCATGTCTCCCAGCCCCACTGCTCACCTGAGCAATGCACAGCCGCATCTGTCTTATGCTGGCAGGCACCGCTGTCCCCTGGCTGGGCCCAGCAGTCCTGCAGAGACAGCTCCGTCCCCCTGCACTCCATCAGCCACATGGGGCCCGTCCCCTCTCCAGCAGCAGCCTGGCCCAGGGCATAGACTGCGGGGCCACAGCCCAGCTGCCTGCACGCCACCTCGGCATCCCGCATGTCCCAGGCATTGTCACACAGTGTCCCCCAGGTGCCGCGGTGCCAGATCTCCACTCTGCCCGAGCAGCCGTCCTTGCCTCCCACGGCGCGGATCTTCTCCCTGTCTGGGGAGGCAACAATGTCCCATGGCACCAGGACAGCTGGGACAACCCTGCCAGGTGAGGGGGGCACGTGCAGGGGCAGCTCCCTACCTGTGCAGCTGGTGGAGTTGGGGCATGCAGCCACCTGTGGCCTTTCTGTCCATGTCCCAAAGGAAAGAGAAAGTGAGCTGAAAAGGGCTGCTCTGGGGGTCGTGCAAGAGAGAGAGCAGAGCTGACCTCTGTGCATTCCCATGCTCCCTGGGTCAGGGCAGCAGCAGGTCCCCATACATTCCTCCCACATGGCACTGCAGGAGGGACCCAAGTGCTCGGCCCTACAGGGTCCCTGGTTCACAGAGCAGCAGGAGACTGTCCCTGGAGGGGGGACTCCTGAAAGCCCTGCATGGTCTCCCCTGAGACCTTGCCTGGAGTTGCCTCTTCATCCCCCAGAGGCAGATGGCAGCCCAGCTGTTGAGTGCTGCTGGTGGACATGGGTGGCTCTGAGAACTGAAGTCACCTTTGTGCCACCAGCAGCAACAGGGTCTAATGCAGGAAAGTCAAAGCCCCTCCTGGTTCCTTCTCTGCATTTGACCACACCCAGTGGGGAGCTCATCTGCCTTGATGGCTCAGATTTACCATTGCAGGTTATGTGGGCCTCTTCTCGGCGGTCATCACACGACTGCAGATGCCAGGGAGCAGAGGGACACTGCCAGAAGGAGCTGTTGCTCTTCCCACACTCCACGTGATCCAGCCACGAGGTTCTAGTCAGCTTGGCATACCTTGAGGTTGTTTTCAGGTACCCTCTGTCCCCTCAGCTGAGTTGCTTGCACACCAGTGACGCAGTCTCATCAGTCATCGAGTTGGAGCAAACACTGCCCCATATTCCGTTGTAGAAAACCTGCAGGCGCCCGGAGCAGCCATCACTGTTCTCCAGCCTCAGGGCCATGAACTCTGAAAGGAGAAATGGCCCCAGGAGGAGCAGGCTGGTCCGGGGCTGGGGGAACAGAGGCTTGTCTGCACCCTGGGCCCTCAGGTAGGTGGAGGCACAGCCAGCAAATCCCTGTTGCACCCGGGAACAGAGAGGTCTCTGAGGTGCACCCTGCCCTCCCTGCTCACCGTCAGGGTGGATGTGCTCCCCGGAACCCCAGGGTCTGGGTGCAGGTGTCCCCAGAATGAGCTCAGGTGGCAGGGCCTCCAATGCAGCCAGGGACAGCTTCGGCCATGCCCAGCTCTACCCTCACCCTGGCCTCCCCATCCCTGCTCCCAGCCCCACTCCCAGCACAGACCTGAACAGATGACTCCTGCGTCCTCCTTGTGCCTGCAGTCGTGCTGCCCCCAGGCCTCGGCAGGGCAGTCCCAGAGAGCAGCTTCGGACCCAGAGCAGTTGACACCATCCAGCCAGATCTGCCCGGAGCCCTCCCCAAACCGAGCAGAGCCAGCTGCCTCCAGGGCCCCTCCGCAGCCCAGCTGGCGGCAAACGACGACAGCGTCGGCCAGGTCCCAGGTGTCGTCGCAGACGGTGCCCCAGCGCCCCTGGTAGTAGATCTCCACTCTCCCGGCACAGCGCCCGGCTCCATCCGCCAGCTGGACCCGCCGGCTTCCTGCAGCGGGGAGAACCCCGATGCTCAGGGGCTGGCTGCCCTCCCAGCCCCACACCTGGGGGATGTGCAGCACCACTCACCCTGGCACACAACCCCCACGTCCTCCATGATCCCTTCTGTTGGCATGCTCTGAGGCAGGGAGGTGTTGCAGAGGCTCAGGTCAGCCTCGTGCCCTGCACACCGCACCCCACGCAGCCCCACAGGTCCTTGTCCTCGCTCGGCCCTCACGGGGGTGTAGGCTGCCTCTGCCTCTCCGCACTGCAGCTGCCGGCACACCACGCTGGCCTCCTGCATGTCCCACTGCTCATCCAGGACTCTGCCCCACGTCCCGTGCTGGAAGACCTCCACGCGCCCGTCGCACCGGCTCCCTCCGCCCACCAACCGTACAGACATGTGGTGAGCTGGGCCTGGTGAGAGCAGAAATTCAGCCCGGTGCTGCCTTGATGTCCCCAAATTTGTGTGGCCATGTCACACACCAGGGGCAAATGGACTTTGCAGCACGGCCCAGCACTCACCTGAGCAAATGACAGCAGCAGCATTCTCCTGGGAGCACGGCGAGGCCCCCAGGGCAGTCACCGGGCACTGCCCCAGGTGGGCTTCAGTCCCGTCACAGTGGAACGAGTCTCTCCAGACGGGGCCGGTTCCTCTCCCAAAATGCCCTCCTCCAGGAATGGACTCAGCAAAGCCACAGCCGAGGTGCCGACACAGAACGTGGGCGTCTGAGAAGTCCCAGCGGGAGGCACAGAGGGTCCCCCACGTCCCCAGCACCTCCACCTCCACCCTGACCTCACACGCTGTGCTGCCATTCACCAGCCTGAACCCTGTGTACTCAAGGAGAAAGGAGGGTGAGAGAGGCCACATTTGTGCTCTTGCTCCCACAGGAGCTGCAGGAGAGGCCAAAGGGACAGCGTGCCTTTCTCCTCCTGCAGCACTCTATTTTTAGGGCCGCAGACCACCACCTCACCCCACCTGTCCCCCACCCAGCACAGCCCAGTGCCCACCCTGCTCTCATGCCCCCACCACAGCCCCCGTGGGCACCATCCCACCCCAAGTCCTTACGCGTGCAGGTGACATGAGTGCCATTGCTGTGGGTGCAGGCCTTGTCCTTGGGAGTCTCCGTGGGACAGAAGGAGAGGACGGATTCATTCCCCACACACTGCAGCTCTCTGTCCCAGACAGGACCGGCCCCTTCTCCCAGCTGAGCTGCTCCATGGACAGACAGGGCTGTGCCACACTGCAGCTCCCTGCACACCACCTCGGCAGCTTTGGCACCAAAGTGGGAGTGACAGACAGCTTTCCACTGGTCCCTGTCGTAGACCTCCACACTTCCTGAGCAGGGGCTGTCCCCTCCGACCAGCCGCACAAATCCTGGAGCAACCAAGGAGACCTGTGAGTTCCCAGAGCCCTCTGGCACTTCCGTGCCCACCTCTCACCTCATCCCTAAGGCAGCCACATGCAGAGCCCCACGGCCAGCCCAGCAGCTCTCAGTGGGTACTGATGGCACAAAGAGGTGAGGGCCCCTCTGCTGCTCCTCAGAAATCACCCCAGCCCCCATGGGCTGCCCTCTCTCCCAGCCCCCAGCCATAGGCACCACTCAGACAAACTTCTGCTGCCCCTGGGCTGCCCGACCCTGGCCCCAGTACTGCAGCACCTTGAGGACATGGGCCCAGGAAAAAAGACCCAGGCCTGGGGCTGCTGCAGCCTGCTCTGGGCTCAGTCTAGGCTGAGGAACCCCTTGGATCTGACAGAAAAAAACGTGTTCCGAGGGGGTCCTGGCTTCAACTGAGGGACTCATGTTTGCTAGGTCATGTCCCAAAGGTCCCCAGCGCTCTCACAGCCATCCTTGAAGCTGTGGGTGGCCATGGCCATGTGAGTCACACTCATATGGCTCTGCTGTCGGGACCTGGTCTTGGTCCCTGCCAGACAGGTCCTGGGTGAGCAGGAGAAAGGTGTGAACTAGCAGCCACTCCAGTACAGGGTGAGGGGATTCATCTCCCAGCTCCAGGCACAGGCCCAAGCTGTGCTTACCCACCTTGGGGGCCATTCAGTTTGCAGGTACTCAACGTGGGCTTCCACTGGGATTTCCTACTAATAGGGGACAGCAGCAATCACAGTCCCTGCTTGACAGCAGAACTAGCAATGCTGACCTGTGCTCTGGTGTCCACCTGTTGCTTTCTTAGGGCACAGACTGGTCCCTTACAACTGTCCTGGACCCAGAGGTAAGGGAAGGGGGGTCAACCCTTACCTGAACACATCACTCCAGCGTTCTCACTGGGTAAGCAGTAAACTTCTTCTGGCCCTTCATGTGTGCAGTCTGACAGGGCAAACTCGGTGCCATTACAGTCAACAACATCCATCCAAATAGGGCCAGACCCTGGCCCAAAGTATCCATACTGAGGAGCTTCAAGAGCAACTCCACAGCCCAGCTGTCTACAAACCACTGCAGCATCAGCCATGTCCCAGGAGTAACTACACACAGTCCCCCACTGGTCCTGCAGTTTCACCTCCACTCTCCCAGCACAGCGCCTGCCGCCATCTGCCAGCCTCACCTCTGCAGCCCCTTCAAACACACACAGGGAAGGGTCAGGAGAGCTTCGAGCCCCACACTGTGGGTCTGTGAGTACCCCCTGCCCAGGCAGAGTAACAAGGGTGGGAGTCTTGTCCCCATGGATTGTCCCAGGGGTAGTGGAGTGTCCCTCCTCTCCCCATGGGCTATGCTGGGATGACGATACACAGCTCCAGGACTCCTGGGACATTTTCTGCCCCACAGCCCTCAGCACCTACTCCTACCCCTGTGGGCCCCTGCCCCTGCCCACCCGTACACCACCCCCTGCCCTTCACAGGGCTCCTTCTCCTCCCCAGCCCAGAACCTCCTGAACAGTCCCATCTCCCTAGGCCCTCACCTCCCTCTGTCTATCACCTGCCCCAGACACCTCCCAGACCAGGGAGTCCTGAGGTCCCTTTCAACCCCTACAATTCTATGAGACCCACCACCAGCCCCAGGACTTCCTGTGTGCACAGGGGATGCTGAGCTCACCACAAAGATCCCTCCCATGGCCCTTCCTCATCCTTGCTGTCAGCTTAGCCCATGTGCTAGTCCAGAGCCCCCAGGAAGGAAACCTGTCTGTCACCTCTGTGTGCAGATGCCTCAGTCCCCTTCTCTCTATGTGGAACAACCTGCTCTCTTGTGAATCCACAGATTCCAGGGGAAGGAGCAGCACACAACCCCTCCAGGACACCCCAGGCATTAGCTGTGCCATGGAGATTACTGAGCTTCCACTGTCACTGTCTGGGCCTCCTCCAGATCCAGTGACACAACACTGGGGAACAAGGGGCCCCAAAAGAGTACCCAAGGACAAGATGGTTAAAATTGTAGCCAGACATGGGCTGCAATAATCACAAGAGTTTTGCAAATGGATTATCTTCTCCCACTCAGACAGGTACAGGTTAAAGCACATGGCTGAGATACCAAGAACCTTCTGCTTCTCATTTCACTAGCACCTGGAAAGCAACCCCACTCCCAAAGGGATCTCAATGACTCCACTGCTGCCCATTGGTCCCAGGCTGTGGGACAAGGGAGCTGGCACTTACCTCTGCACAGCTGCACCCAGAGGAACAGCCACAGCACCCAAGGGGACAGGAGTCCCTCTGTCCCCATCCTGAGGCTCCTGCCCTGACAACACGGCCCTGCTGCTGGAGTTCCTAGGGACCCATGAGGCAATGGAGATGATGGGAGGGCACTATATCTGTGCAGATGCAGTCCCAGCTGCAAGAGGAGCCAATCAAAGCAGTAGGCACCTTTTTAGACGTTATCAACACTTATCTCCTCTCCGACACAGCCCAGCTCTCCAATGAACTTCTCCAGTGCTCTTCATGACCATATATGAGGGACGGCTTCGCTGCGTGTCTCACGTCACTGCAGTGGGAGATCATTGTGGGGTAGGGCTGGGTGTGGGGGGAGGTGGATCTGACACCCCTTGCAGCACACTGTGAGGATCACGAGCACGGAGCATCTCCTAAGCTGGGTGCATCCAAGTGCCCAAGGTGCAATATCCTGGCCATCTTTGCACAATGGTATACATGGGTCTGGTCCTGCAGCAGGGTTGTATCAGTCTGGGAAGGGACCAGCTCCTGCCCCTGCTACAGCCCCTGCTGTGCTGGCAGCAGCAGCTGGGAAAGGCCCTTAGGCAGGGCCAGAGCCCCATGCCGGGAGTGTTGGCTGTTATCTCCTTCCCCAGGGAGCCTCCTGTGGGGTCCCGGCAGCAGCCAGAGCTGGTCCAGGGCCTGCCCTGGCAGCAGAGCTGCAGCCCAGAGCCTCAGGCGTCTCCCTGGCTCTCAGCGTGTCACACAGACGCCGTTATTCCCCACGGCCTCTGGTGAGCTGGAGCCTGCCTGCCACTGCAGGTGCACAAACCGCAGCCCACGTGACATGGCGCCCGGGCAGGAAGACGGTGGTTTCCTCCTGGCCCTGTGCCCAGGCATGGCCCTGCAGTGCCTCCCAGACTCCTGCACCCTGATTGTGCCAGGCAGGGCTGCAGGGGCTGCTCCTTCAGCCTCACAGTCACAGGCTAGGCTCCTATCCCCCTGACGCGCCTCTGACTGCACGTCTGCTCTGCACGGAGCCGCATGACCACAGGGGGCCATTGTTGACGTGACCTACACACCCTGCACCCAGTGCTCCTGGGTGGGCTGGGAAGAGGCCTCCTGAGTGCACCACCTCCTTGTGGCTCTGTGGATGCTGGCTGTGAGGTCACTTCTGTCCCACCAGCTGGCTGGCCAACAGCAGGGAGGCTAAGGCTCTGAGGTCCTAAAGGCCTTCAGAAGCTGCCTCCAACAGGGTGACAGATATAGGGAGGTCAGGGGAAAGCTGGGTGAATAAAGGTGGGAGATTTGGGGGAGAACAGAGGGGCTTGGCTAACAAAAGGGAAAGATTCTGAAGTGAGAGGTTCAAGTTATGAGGACATACGGCTCAAGGAGGAGATAGGTGGGGATGCTCTGCTGAGGTCAGCTGTGCCTCAGGATCTCAGGAGGCAACAGGAGGCCCATGGCTGTGCAGGTGGGTGTCGGGGAACTTCTGCCTGAGGGCCTGACAGGCCATCTTCAGGCACATGGCTGCTGTATGTATTTGTCGTTTTAGCTGGGCAGAAGGAACTGATAATGCACTGACATGAAGATAGCGTGATTATTTATTTTGAGGTTATTCCTGCTCTAGTAGCAAATGGAAGTTGCAGAACACTCTTTTAGAATCATAGAATCATAGAATATCCCGAGTTGGAAGGGACCCACAAGGATCATTGAGTCCAATTCCTGGCACCACATAGGTCAACCCAAAAATTCAGACCATGTGACTAGGTGCACAGTCCAAATGCTTCTTAAACTCTGACAGAGAAGCTGAAACGCCATAGTCTTGTAGCATGAAAACAACTTTACTTTTATCTGGTGCAGGCTGGGAGCCAAGGAGGGTACCATGTTTGTATGTTCTTATAAGGTGTTTATTGTGCTTAAGAAACTCTGAATCCAGTAAGAAGCAATTGGCTTTGGTGGGGACTGTGAGCTCACTTCTGGCTCTGGAGCTGAGAGGGCAGCAGCAGGAGTATGGCTGGGCAAGGGACTGGGAGGTCCCATCTTTCTGGAGTAGCTGCCAGGTCAACCCTTGCCTCCTGGCTGCCAGATGGGCTTTTAGGCTCACATCTCCTCCCAGTGTCTGTCACAGGCCAGCAGAAGGCACCTGGCTGGCATGGTGTTTGCGTTATGCCCTCTGCCCAAGTACCTGAAAGGCCCATGCAGAATTGGGCTTGGCTGTGGATTGTTAAGTCTCTTCTGCCTGAGTACATGGCTGCAAAAGAGAGCAGCAAGCACGTGTCTTGGTTGTGTCTGTCTGAAGAGTTGAAAGGCCAGCAGCGGACACATGGCTTGGAAGATCAAGGTGAAGTTCCTTCCCTTTAGTCAAATGACAGGAAACAAGAAGGATAATTTAGCATGCCTTTATGAAGGGTCGTTTAAAAGATGATGGAGCTTTTCTTGATAGTTGGAAACAACATGTGAGAGAAAAACTAGGGAGGGTAGAGATATCAATGAATCTATGGAAATGCCAAGCTTAGTGTAAGGTAGGAAAGCAGATAGGTGCTTGCATCCTGAAGGGAAAAGGGAACAGGTGTGGGACATCATAGGACAGCCAGAGGTGGAGATGGCCAAAGGCACTGGAAAAGCTACATTTATCCATGAAAACCAAGGCCTTTGTTCCCTTGGCTCTTTCAGGTCTCCCTGCCACCAATACCTAGGAGGAGACATTTTGTCCTCTTAGCAATGGGACCTTACCTCCCCTTTGCACCTCTTGATGGAGGTCAGGAGGTGTCACACCAGTGTCTTTCACTTCGCACTGCATATCCCACATCCCACTGCCTGAGGAAGAGCCTGGAGCCCCATGCGAGGACAGGAGCTCCCTATGTCCAGTGCTGGTGGAAAATCTTGGCCTTTCTGCTTGATGAAAAAAAAAAAAAACAAACAGTATTTTCTCAGCCTCAGAGCCACCTGCACAGGGCCTTGGCCTACCTGTAATCATGGCCTTCAACTACTTGCTCTAAAGAGTCCTTGGGACTTTGTCAGTATTGGCCCTCAGCAGGACCAGTCAGTGCTTTGAAGATCTTTGGGGTTTGGCTTCTGACTTTGGTTTTCTGAGATTTCATCAGTATCCTCTCAGGAGATGAAGTTCACGGACCTGGCAGCACCTACCCCTTGGGACTTACTAGAACACAGAAAGACCTGAGTTTCTCTGAAGGAGGTCTGGATAGGCAAAAGTCTGATCCTGTAGAACAACCTTGCTCTTCACCTTCCCACCTTGCACCATTTCTATCATAGATCCCCTAGGACTTGCATCACTTCTCATGACATCAGACTTCTCCACTGAAGTCTGCAGTTGCACCCTGTAGTTCCTTTGTCCCAACTTCCTCCTGCTTTCCTTAGAGAACAGGCCGCACACAGGTAGAGAAGAATGATTCTCAACTGTGAACAAACTAAAATAAATATGAGAAAGCTTAATAATCAATGAAACACACTGCTCAGTTGTATGCTAGCTCTATTTTTTTTCTAATGAGACTCACCTCCCACAAGGGATATACTTATCAGCATTGTATTTCGGCAGTAGACATGAAAGGTTATGTAAAAACATAGATCAGGAGTTGCCTAGAGTCAGAGTGAGAATACATAAAGCAAATGGAAGCTTTGTTCTCCCTGAGGCTTAAAGCAGCAGCTAGATCATAACATTATAGAGTCATTGAATCATTGAATCAAAGACTGATAGAGTCTTGGATTGATTTGGGTTGGAACAAGACTCTAAATCATGTACTCCAGTCCCCCTGCAATGATCAGGGAAATCTCTCACTACATCAGGTTACTGAATGCCCCTGTTAACCCGATTTTCAACATTTCCGATGATGAAACATTCACAGCTTCTCCTGGAAACCTGTTCCAGACTGCCCTGGTTTCAGTTAGGACGGAGTTAATTTTCTTCCTATTAGCTGGTAGAATGCTATGTTTTGGTTAAGGACTTTAAGGACTGTCCTTAAATTTTTGAAAATGGCAAGATTTTTCCACCTCTCAGAAACGTAAGGCATTTAGGTGAGGATATTTGATAGCAAGAGAGAAGACCAACTGTTTGGAAACAACTGCATTTCAGTGCAGAATAAGGTCAGATGAGATTGTGTGACAGATCCGTTTCCATTGATCTGGTGGGACCATAATGAATTTTAGCCTTAATTTACAGGACTGAAATTATTGTACTTGGTTTTGCAATGTTCCTACCTCAGCAGGATGAATGGAAATTGCGCATGAGAGTAGTCAATGGAACTGTCATTCCTGAATTCATCCTCACAGGCTTCATCCTCATAGGCCGTTGTCTATGGAAGCTGCATTGCTCTCTACGCACCCTCCTCAGGACATGTTTCTTTGGAGACCAACAGCATTGTAGCTTTGCTTAACACTGTCCTGTACCCATTCTTAAACCCATTCATCTACAGTCTTAGAAACAAGGCCATGATGCTGGCCCTAAAGGAAGCCATGGCCCGTGCAACAGCACAGCTTTTTCCCTAATCGTGATGCATTTCTGAAGAGTCATTTGAGTTCTCTGCTGTCATATCTTATGTAATACCACCACCATACATATGTGACCTCCACATGCAGATGCCTCCAGGGGGTTTATGTTCTTGCTTGATTGTGTTAGGATGTGTGAAAAGAAGCACATCTGGACACAAAACGAAGGCCCAAGGAAATGATGGTAGGATGAATAATTGAGTTCATGCCCTGCTTTGGCTGCTTCCAGGCCCATCACAGGAGAGCCCTCAGCTCATCAAGGACCCATCTCCATGAGCCCAGAAGAGCACAAAGCACAATGGCAGGTGGGAACACAAGTCACTAGCTCCTGTGGAACCAAGATCTTGTCCCAGCTCCTTCCACAACTGCCTTGGGAGGGCTGTCACCCCAGTGTCCAGGCGGAAACCCATCCAGATGCATCATTGGCAGCAGCTCTGCATCAGCATTTGGACTAATGGGATTGCTGCCAAGGGCTGTAGGTCATCTAATGATCATACACAGGGGTAAGTGCAGCAGCTGGACTAGAACCAGGACATCAGAGTGCCCATGTGTCATTGTAGTCAGCAACAGGAGAGATGGGAGTGTGTGGACTTATTGTGTGTGTGCCTGTGTCATTGTGAGTGTGTGTTAGATTGGGGCGGTGTGTGCCAGCAGCTACAGTGGGGCTGCGCCCAAAGGGGCTCATATGTCTAACTGTCTTCAACTGGGCAGACTGGGAGCCAGGAACTTTTTCTGGGCAGGCTGAGTATCTGATCCCAGCTGCTGGAGGGATCTACCTTGCACATACGCACATGCACATGCATTTGCGCACAAAAGCACTTTACATTTCCCAATAATGGGCCTCCATCTTGCTCTGCCAGACAGGGGATCAGGATAATGCTGCTTCTGCTGTTTGTGTTTGTGTGAATGCTGAGTGTGCCTGCCTGCATTCACCTGTGTCCTGTGTCATTGTGGACTGCACTCTGCTGCTAAAGGGATTGAGAAAAACACATTCGTGATATCAGTCGTGGCATAACTCTTGTTTGGCTTTGATTCTAGTTCATATTGGAGTTCTACCACGTCCAACGCTGCAGCACTCAGTAGTGGCATGATTTCATTCAGGCCACCATAGTCCACTGTTAGTCTCCACTTTTCGTCAACCATTCACACTGACCATATGGGACCATTAAAGTGTGAGCAAGTCTTGCTGATCCCTTCTTGTCTCTCCAGTCAATAAACCAGTTCATGAATGTGAATCAGGGAGTCTCAGTTAGTGTAATATTGCTCCCTGTGCACCACTGGGGTAGTGATCAATATCTGCTGCTCTTTGACCCTCAGCAACCCCACAACAGAAGGGTCCTCCAAGAGACCGGGAAAGGTAAACAGCTGTTTAATGTCATCATCTTAATGTAGCTCTGCTTCAGACTCCAATACAGTTAACTGTCAGGATTCGCCTGTCACTCCAGAGATAAAAATTAGTTCTGCTCCTTTATAGCTGGATGTCATTACAGTACACTGTGCGCTGGTGTGCGCAAGAGCCTTATACTTCTGTGGGTCTGATGTGTTAGGCCATCGAACTCACACAATCCAATAAACTCAGTTGTTCCTCCACGTGATTGGAGGCAGAGCACCTCTAGTTCTGGTCAGAGTATTCATGGAAATTGGAGCAGCAATTTTCCTGGAAGGATCCCCCTCCCCTACCCTCCCCTTTTACAATTGTTTTTTCTTGTAACTTACATACCCATGCCTCTAGTGTTGAAGTAGATTTCCCATCACATTTTCTCATGTCCCCTCCATGGTCACATGGGTAAAACCACAGAGTGGTATGTTGTGTGGACCCACCATATCCCCTTTCTTGTGCAGAGGCATGCTTACTCCTAACAGCTGAGGTACTGGTTCATACACATAGAGGGAGGAAGGTATATGCTCTTTGAGTTGGTGGACCATAGTGCAGAAGACACAGGCCCATAGTGCAGAAGAAATGCCTGCCATGACCATGCTGCATCTAAGGGCATCTACTTTCCATTAGGGCTATCTGCAAAAAAGTCTTAGAAAAACAGACCATAGAAATGAAGGGATGAAAGATAAGGACTCCTGATGACTCTTGAACGGGAGACATTTGTTGCCATTTTTTCACTACTACATATACTTTTCCTGTAGCCCCATGCGCTGTCCACATGCCCCAATTTGTCATACAATTGGTTAGAGACCCTCAGCCACGTGCCTTGAGCCAGCCAGCAATTGGCCACTGCCAAGCTCTTCTATAACACTGTAGCCAAATTACTTTATCTCGACCTTGCTCAAGTTTTTTTTCTACTGCTTGTTTCCTCATTATCTCTAATTCAGGGATGTGTGAAACAGCACAAAGCCACCTGCAAATTCTTTTCCCACATAGAAAGATAAATACTGTAAGGGAGTTCATGAGAGTTCTGGGAGATGGGGCAAGTTTCTATCTCCCTGAAGCTCATACAGCAACTGGGCAGAATAGAATCAAAGAATCATTAGAGTGGGAGAGACCTCCAAGGTCATCTGGTCCAACCATGCCCCTACTACCAATGTCACCCACTAAATCATGTCCCTAAGCGCCAGGTCCAAACTCTCCTTAAAAATCCCCAGGGACAGTGACAACACCTCTTCCATGGGCAACCCATTCCAATGCCTGACTACTCTTGCTGAGAAGAAATGTCTTCTAATTTCCAAACTAAACCTCCCTGGAGCAACATGAGGCCATTCCCTCTAATCCTATCAGTAGCTATCTGTGAGAAGAGGCTGACCCCCAGCTCCCCACAACTTCCTTTTGGTAGCTGGAGAGAGCTCAGGTCTCCCATGAGCCTCCTCTTCTGAGCCTCCTCTCCTCATTAGAATTGTGTTGCAGACCATTCACCAGCTTCGTAGCCCTTCTCTGGATATGTTTCAGGGCCTCAATGTCCTTGTAGTGAGGGGCCCAAAACGGAACACAGTACTCAAGGTGCAGCCTCATCAGAGCTGAGTACAAGGGGATGATCACCTCCATGGTCCTGCTGGCTGCACTATTCCTGATACAAGGCAGGATGCCATTGGCCTTCTTGGCCACCTGGGCAGACTGCTGGCTCATGGTCAGGTGAGCACCAATCAGCACTCCCAGATCTTTTTCCTCTGCACAGCTTTCCAGACACTCTGCCACAAGCCTGTAGCGTTGTATGAGGATGCACTTAGCCAAGTTGAACCTCATCCCATTGGCCTCTGCCCATTGATCCATCCTGTCCAGGTCACTCTGAGGGGCCTTCATAACCTCTGGCAGATTAACACTTCTCTCCAGCTTGGTGTTGTCTACAAACTTACTGAGGGTGCACTCAATTCCCTCATCCAAATCATCAGTAAAGATATCAAATAGGATGGGCCCCAACACCAACCCCTGGGGAATACCACCGGTGACGGGTCACCAGCTGGATTTCACTCTGTTCACCACCACCCTCTGGGCCCAGCCGTCCAGCCAGTTTTTAACCCTGCAAAAAGTGTACCTGTCCAAGCTAGGGGGCTGCCAGCTTCTCCAGGAGAATGCTGTGGGAGACTGTGTTAAAGGCCTTACTGAAGTGTAGGTAAACTATGTCAACAGCCTATCCCTCATCCACCAGGTGGGTCACTCGTTCATAGAAGGAAATGAGGTTGGGTCAGGCAGGTTCATGCCTTTCATGAGCCCATGTTGGCTGGACCTGATTCCCTGGTTGTCCTGCACATGCTGTGTGATTGCCTTCAAGATGGCCTCTTCCCTCACCTTTCCTGGCACCGAAGTCAGGCTGGCAGGCCTGGAGTACCCCAGGTGTCTGTGATCCTGTAGCTGAAGACAATTGTCTCCTACAGAGAACACCAGTTCTGGGAGAAAGAAACAAATGAACAAACAAAATGCCAATAAACACAGACTCTCCTCAATGACTACTGTATTAAACCAAAAGAAAACAACCCCCCAAAAAATTGTAGAAGCTGAAAAGTGTGTGGACATATTTTCTTAGATTTTAATTTTTCATTCTCTTGTTTCATTTTAATTGATACTAATTGACATCAATTGACACCTACGGGCCTAGAGCTTGAAAAAAAAAGATGGATAGAAGTCTTGCAAAAGGCCTGGTACCACCACAACTTTTCCTGCTCAGGACTACCCGTGACACCCCTCAGTCTCTGCACAGAGCAAGTCACACTGAGGTCTTGACCTCTCTTCATTGGTTTGGATTGTTAGGGGATCCCGTTGTTTCCCCTAGCAAGAATGGGTCTTCCCAGGCATCCAAAATTCATTCAGAGTTGACTTTTATTTAACACAGCAAGAATTTAATGGTAGCCATATATCAGCTTGAGTTGGGTGCTTCCAAGGAGGGACTGTGCTCAAAGCTTTCCCTGGGTTCTCCTACCCACAAAAGCTTAATTTCCTCTGCTAGAGTCCAATCAGTTAACACATACATGTTATGTTCCTTCAGATTGGTCGTTCTCTGTTGCAGGGTAGGATGTGTCTTGGTTTCAGTTAGAACAGAATTAATTTTCTTCCTAGTAGCTGGTGGAATTCTGTGTTTTGGCTTAGGATGAGAAGAGTGCTGATAACACCCCGATGTTTTAATTGTTGCAGAGCAATGCTTATACCAAGCCAAGGACATCTCAGCCTTTTGCTCTGTCCTGCCAACAGGCAGAGCTGGGAGGGGACAGACCAAGGACAGGTGACCCAAGCTAGCCAAAGGGGTATTCCATACCATCTGACATCATGCTAAACAATATATAGGGGTGGCTAGCCGGGGGAGGGGGCGGGACTGCTCGGGGTTAGGCTGGGCATCGGTCAGCGGGTGGTGAGCAATTGCATTGTGCATCACTTGTTTGTACATACTATTATTACTTACCTATTATCACCATTGTATTATTATTATTATTATTATTATTATTAATATTAATATTAATATTATTATTATTATTTTCCTGTCTTATTAAACTGTCTTTATCTCAACTCATGGGCTTCACTTTCCATTTCTCTCCCCCGTCCCAGAGAGGGAGGGGGGAGGATGAGCGAACGGCTGCGTGGTGTTTAGCTGCCGGCCGGGTTAAACCACGACAGATGGCTGACGTTATGTCCCAGGGCAGGCTCCCATCTGGCACCTCCATGGTCAGCACATCCCCCGTCCCCCATCGGTGCCACCCAGAGCCCCACACAATGCTGCTCAGTCACCACTACATGCCACATGCCATGTTCAGGTGAGGCAGAGCTCCTGCTATGGCCTGAGGCTTCACTACATTTCCTCCACTAATGTCAGATAATAGGTAGCCCAGTCTCTTACACTTCAGTGGCTTCTCTCCCTTTCAGTGAGCTTTTGGGATTTAAAATCTGGATGCAGTATTCTGGATTATGCCCTGCCTCCATCTCATGGCCAGAGACCTGCTCACACAACCCAGGATGCTGCTGGCCTCCCTTGCAGCCAGGGCACAGTGCAGCCCCCTGCACAGCCCCCTGCCCACCAAGACCTTTCCCATTGGGCTGCTTCCCACCAGGCAGCCCCCAGCCTGTGTCTTTGCTGAGGCTAGTCCCCTGCAGGGGCAGAAACTGGCATTTGTCCTGTGTGATTTCATGAAATTCCTGTCCATTCCTGCTCTTCTCTTCCTTGATCCCTCTTCTGAAGCACAGAGGATTGAAGACCTGTGGAGTGAGAAGTGAAAACTAAGGCAAAGAAGGCACTGAGTGCCTCCAGCCCCATCAGGGTCTGCTGTTCTGCAGTCACACTCCTCCTTTCAGCAGCAGCCCTGCTTTTGTCTTGTCCAGCCTTGAGCTCTAATGCCGTCACTAAAGCTTGGATTTTTACTCTTGACTTTTCTTGCAGCTACAAGTTCCAGGTGAGCACTGCCTTTCCCCCAGTCATAACAGCATAACAAAGGAATCATCCATTAATTCATTCTTTATGTCCTTCCTTGCAGTCACCTCCTGAAACAGAGGCTTCATGGTCCCTGTCTGGGCTCTGTCCCTACACCAGCCTGTCCCTTCTACCCCACACATGGTCCCGTTGTTCAGGCACAACACGGGGAAGAGTATGTTCAGGGTGGGCAGTGGTCCCCCAGTATGATCCCCAGAGCAGCCCTTGGCTTTCCCCTTCCCCATGCGCCTGGTGCCTGCCATGCCTGCCATGACCATGTCCCACAGGGGGTTCCACAGACATCCCTGAGGTCTGAAGGGGTCTGGACCAGGGAAGAGGTTGGAGAGAGCTTGTCATTTCCCCAACACAGGCAGGGAGCTTAAGGTGAGGATGGGGGTGGGCTGGCAGCAAACCTCAGCCATAAATCAGAGTGAGCAGCCAGTACTAGGAACAGCCATCCTCAGAGTCTGGGGATAATGAGTGTCCTGGGCCATCTTCACATGCTAATCATTCCACCAATGGCCCAGACTGGCTGCCTGCCTCCTGTACTTGCATGTTACTCCTGTCCACGAGCCCTGGCTCTGCACCACAAATCCGCTGCTGTGAGTCCTCACCTGGCATGGCCACACAACTCAGACAACATCCGAGTTTTCCTCTGCCAGGCAACTTCCAGCCCAGCCCAGCCCCTCCCCAGCTTTTCCAAACCCTGTCCAGCCCCCCCCTGTCTCCAACCAGACCAGCAGCACACTCTGGGCTGGCTCCACCGAAGTGCCCACCGTGGGGTGCTGCAGAGCTCTGAGTGCTCAAGCGCAGCCACAGACCCTCTGAAGGGCACAGCAGCTCTAAGCTCAAGTGCTCGGAGATCCTTATCAAGAGATCCTTATCCCTGACTGTCTGAATCCCTTCTGTGCCAGCCCCTCTCCCCAGCACAGGACTCCTGCACCTGGAGCTCTTTGGGCTGCTGCTGTCCCAGTGACAGAGCAGCCTGCCTTGAGCTGATGCATGCAGAAGAAATGTTTCCTTGCTCGTTTATTGCTCCCTGTAGCATGTCCTTGCCTTCAAAAAGGCTTTCCCTAGGGGATTGTGTTCATGCTGGCCTCACCTGCCACTCCTGTCCCCTCCCTGTGCTCCCTGCAGGGCCCAGAGCTGGTGATGCTCTGCAGAGTGAGGGGCCTGGTTTAAAATTGTTTCTGTTATAAATCGCTCAGTCCCAAAATAGGATTATAATCAAAGTTTGCAATTTATTAAAAGAATAGAGGTAAGCAAACAGCACTGGGTGCGTCAGGAGTCTCTGCTCCACCTAGACGCACACCAGTTACATCAAGTAGCTGATTTTTATGCTCCTAGGATGATACATATTCATTACTACTTCTAAAAAAAAAAAACGGGTTATTATAATTAGCTTCCAGGATCCAGTCCCTCCTACTGGAGCATGCGCATCAGTCTCCGCTGGTCCCCCGGGGGTCTCTGGGGGTCTTTCATGCTGAAGGCTCGTAGCCTTCTGCTCAGTTTTTGTTTTCTTGTCCTTCCCCTTTGTGCTCCTTGGCAGCATGTCAAAAGCTTACACAGCATTCCCTGCAAGTTTTGTCTTCTAGCCATCCTTCAGCTTCTTTCTTCTCCTTAATCTCCTGGCCAGATACCAGGGGCTTGCACAGTGTCCCATTCAGAAGCCATAACAGTTACTAGTTGTTAGCAGTTGTTCTGAAACCCCCAGACATCAGAGACTTCAAAGAAAGAACATACAAATACAAATAGCTCTCTATTGACACTTCACGAATTGTTAAAACATTCCTCACAGGCCATTCACAGAGACACTCCAGTCACATCTATAGCAATGCTAAATCAACCACAAAGAAGGCAAGAAGGCTGTAACTGTTAGGAATAAGAGTTCAGAATCAGTAACAAAAGCAAATAGGCTCATGGATTTGAGGAATATTTCTGAAGATTTGATAAATTGACTATAATGAGGAGGAGACTGGGACACGGGGAGGAAAGGGAAGAAATTACATCTGTGGAAGAATTAAATTGCCAGTGCAGGACCCAGAGACAGACAGAACTGCTCTCTATTGACATGAATTGGATGAACATATCTCACAGTTTCCTTTTGTTTTATCATTAATGGCCCGAGCAAAAAGTTGTTTTCCATTTTTTATTTTTTATTTTTTTAATTTTTTAATAAGCCCCTGTTTAAGCACTGAAAAGCTTCAATGAGGTCACTCCAGACCCTTCTATTCTTCAGGCTGAACAGCCCCAGCTCTCTCAGCCTTTCTTCACAGGAGATGTGCTGCAGCCCTCTGATCAATTTTGTGGACCTCTGGACACACTCTAATAGATAAACATCCTTCTTGTGCTGGGGACCCTGCACTCCAAATGAGGCCTTACAAGGGCAACCAGAGGGGCACAATCACCTCCCTTGACCTGCAGGCTACCCCTCTGCTGATGCAGCCCAGGGTGCAGTTGGCCTTCCGGGCTGCAAGTGCACACTGCTGGCTTATGTCATACCTTCTGTCCACCAGAACCCCCAAGTCCTTCCCTGCAGGGCTTCTCTCAATGAGTTCTCCCCGTCTGTACTCATGTCTGGGATTGCCCTGACCCAGGTGCAGCACCTTGCACTTGGACTTGTTGAACCTCATTATGTTAACATTGGGCCCACTTCCCAAGCTTGTCTAGGTCCTTTTGGATGGCATCCCTTCCTTCTGTTGTATCAACTGCAACACTCAGCTTGGTGTCATCTGCAAACTTGCTGAGAGCGCACTTGATCCCACTATCTATGTCACTGATAAAAATACTAAACTGTACTGGTTCCAAGACAGACCCCTGAGGGGCACCACTTGTCACTGGCCTACTCATGGACGTAGAGCCATTGAGAGCAATTCCACAGAGCAATGTTCTCCACCTGAATATAATGCAGTTTCCTCCAGATAAAATAATTTCTTCAGCCTGTTCCTGACCTCAGCTGTAGAAGAAGAGACCAACCTCCAGGCCCCAGCACTGAGGAAATCTTCCTTTATTACGGAGATTCGACAGAGCTTTACCATAGGACCAGATATATGTACATGGGCCTCTGGGTACGACAGAGTGTGTTCAGACCTCTGCAGAAGTAGAGTGCATGCAGAAATCCTGGACAAACAAGATCATCACAGCCAAAATATCAAAGACCAGGAGTTTCCTGAGATCAATTGGAAATCCCTTGTGAAGGACTTTGGCAGATTATGGCTTCTGAAGTACTGCTTACTGAGTCAGCTTCTTCAGTGCATCCTTGAGATCCTGGTTCCTCATGCTGTAGATGAGGGGGTTCACTGCTGGAGGCACCACCGAGTACAGAACTGTCACGACTACGTCCAGGGATGGGGAGGAGATGGAGGGGGGCTTCAGGTAGGTAAACATGCCAGTGCTGGAAAAGATGGAGACAACAGCCAGGTGAGGGAGGCATGTGGAAAAGGCTTTGTGCCGGCCCTGCTGTGAGGGGATCCTGAGCACTGCTCTGATTATCTGTGTGTATGAGAAAAGAATGAAAACAAAACAGCTGAGTACTAAACAGACACTAACCACAAGAAGCCCAGCTTCTCTGAGGTAGGCATCTGAGCAGGAGAGCTTGAGGATCTGGGAAATTTCACAGAAGAACTGGCCCAGGGCATTGCTTTGGCAGAGGGGGAGGGAAAAGGTATTGGCAGTATGCAGGACAGTGTTGAGAAAACCACTGCCCCAAGCAGCTGCTGCCATCTGGGCACAAGCTCTGCTGTCCATGAATGTCCAATAGTGCAGAGGTTTACAGATGGCAATGTAGCGGTCATAAGCCATGATAGTGAGAAGGGAATATTCTGCTCCAAGCATGAAGAAGAGAAAAAAGACCTGGGTAGCACATCCCGATGAGGAGATGATCTTGGTGTCCCAGAGGGAATTGGCCATGGCTTTGGGGACAGTGGTGGTAATAGTGCCCAGGTCGAGGAGGGCGAGGTTGAGGAGGAAGAAGTACATGGGGGTGTGGAGGCGGTGGTCGCAGGCTATGGCTGTGAGGATGAGACCGTTGCCCAGGAGGGCAGCCAGGTAGATGCCCAGGAAGAGCCCGAAGTGCAGGAGCTGCAGCTCGCGTGTGTCTGCAAATGGCAGGAGGAGGAACTCTGTGGGGAAGCTGCTGTTGGACATTTTCTTCCTGTGGTTGTCTGTCCATGGAGGAAAACACACAAACCGTCAGGACAGGGTCTCTGAGCAGAATCAACTCTTTTTCTCACAGATTCCTTACACACTCAGTTCCATTTTCCCCTGCTCAGGATGGCATACTTACAGCTCCCTGGCTGGTGCTCTGTTCTGTTTTGTTTGAGTGAACTGTGAGGCTCTCAGCCCTTTGCAGGACAGTGGGACAGGGCACATGGCAGGAGAGGCAGACCTTCCTTCTTCTGGGGCTCTGGCTACCCAGGAGGCAGCTCCTGCCCAGGACCCCCCAGCCCAGAGGGCAGAGGCTCTGCTGGGTGGGAGAGGAGAGCTGAGGGGGGTTGCTCAGGGATGGATCCTGCACTGCAGGGGATGGCAGGAGGTGCCTGTCTATCCTCTGCAGCAGGGTTTCCCTTTGCAGTTCCCTTTCTCCCTGCCCATTTCTGCTGCCTGCAGGAGTCCCTTCCAGGAGCTCCTTTTCTGTCCCCATGTCTGTGCCCTTCCAGTGCTCACACACCCCATCCCATCTGCTGTCTGCTCAGCTCTGTCCTGCATCTTTACAGTGTGTGCAGGTGCTGAAGGGCAGGCCACACAAGCCCTGATGAAACTGGGAAGGTGATGCTGCTGCATTATGAACGACTGAGGATGCTGAAAGCACTTTCTGAGGTTCCTCATAAAAGTTGAGGTGACAGAAACTCCAAATCTTCTGTACTCCGTAAAGCTCTGTTTCCATTCCTATCCTGATGAACCAAAGAAACCTGAAAGCACAGTGTCAGGAAAGCCCAGACCACATCAGGCAACCACAGACTGGACCTTCTGTCTGAAAAGTCCCTCTGATATGGCCTGGGGGTGCTGTGGAGCTGTGAGCATCCTGCCTCAGGCATCAGCAGGACCCTGCCCTGCCCTGCCCTGCCCTGCCAGGAGGCTCCTTCCATCCTGTCCTGGTTTCAGTTAGAACAGAATTAATTTTCTTCCTAGTAGCTGGTGGAATGCTGTGTTTTGGCTTAGGATGAGAAGAGTGCTGATAACACCCTGATGCTTTAATTGTTGCAGAGCAGTGCTTATACTAAGCCAAGGACATCTCAGCCTTTTGCTCTGTCCTGCCAACGGGCAGGCTGGGGGTGCAGTAAGAGCTGGGAGGGGACAGACCCAGGACAGGTGACCCAAACTAGCCAAAGGGGTATTCCATACCATCTGACGTCATGCTAAACAATAGATAGGGGTGGCTAGCCGGGGGGAGGGGGCCGGACTGCTCGGGGTTAGGCTGGGCATCGGTCAGCGAGTGGTGAGCAATTGCATTGTGCATCACTTGTTTGTACATATTATTATTAGTAGTACTATTATCATCATTGTATTATTATTATTATTATTTTATTATTATTGTTATTATTATTTTCCTGTCTTATTAAACTGTCTTTATCTCAACTCACGGGCTTCACTTTCCATTTCTCTCCCCGATCCTAGAGAGGGAGGGGGAGGGTGAGCGAACGGCTGCATGGTGTTTAGCTGCCGGCTGGGTTAAACCACGACACATCCACAGCTTCTCCCCGCAGCACCCTGGGCAGCTCCCCAGGCAGGCTGAGTGCTGAGCCTGGCAGGCAGCAGAGGTTCTGCCCAGGTACACAGCCCCTGGGGCACAGCAGGGACCCTGCTCTGCACCACAGCCCTGGCCACCCCTGCATGCACCCTGCCTGCACAGCCTGCAGCCAGCCTGGTGATTAGGAAGCCTCATGTCCTGTCCTTCTGACAGCTTTGGCAGGTAATCAGTATTCCAGGGAATATCTATCCCTGTTCTCTGTACTAGAGAAGCCAGCACAGCTCCTGTGACATGTCTTATAAGCCATGGGAACTGGCAGCTATAGAAGAACCCAGTAGGTTACTGCATTTCCTGCCCTCACTCAGACACTTACCATGTTACAGCTGTGAAGATTTCTCCCGCAGTGAGCTCTCAGCATCCCCCTTCCACTCTGCCTTTAACATCTCCCTCCCTTCTCTCAGCCACCCTTATCCTCTGCAGGCTGTGCCCCCAGCCCTGCTGCTGTGCTGTGCAGAGGAGCTGCTCCTGGGCAGAGCTGTCTCTCTGCAGTGCTGCCCGCTTGCCAGGAGCTCCCGTTGGGCCCAGGAACCTGGCCCAGCTCAGCAGCACAGCTCCAGCCCAAAGCGTCCTGTGTCTACCCCTTCAGCCTCCCTGGAGATGTCCCTGGACCTCCAGGGGAATTGACTTTGGAAGTGAAGCAATCCCTGATGTTCCTTCCCTCCACTGGACAAGGGAACTCATTTCCAGCACTGTTGTTATGCATTATCAGATGAACAATATGGGGAATGACACAGAATCACCTTTCCATGTCCTGGTTTCAGGCAGGTCATCCATGCAAGGACCCGGAGAGATTTTTCTTTCTTCTGGTGAGGAAAGGGTTTCAGCTTAGTCAACCAAGACATCTCATTCTTTGTAGTCCAGAAGCTAGAAGGGGGTTCAGCTCCCTCCCATGCCTTACACAAGCCCACAGGATTCCTCTTGCCTGGGCACAAACCAGGCATCTGCATGTAATCTGCTTGCCTCAGCTCCCAGCACATTGAATGGAGACAGAGGCCAGGAGGGAGCTGATTTGCCAGAGGTTGTCAGAGACATATGCAAGTATCTATATGGTCTGATGGATTAATTGTGGGAGTCAGGGAGCATCTGGGGGCATCATTTTTAAGTGCAGGGAGATTTTCTTGGGCTAACAGAAATGAGAGCAGATGCCTGCATTTAGCACCACTGAATCTTTTTAGTGTCCATTAGTATTCTCTGAGCAACCTACACTGCTTTCACTTGACGATATGGAGTCATGTAGCACAGGGAGAGCTAACTTTCTGTGTTTACAGTATCTCTATTACTGACCATAATGGCAGTGGCCTCATGTGCATCTCCACATTGCCTAAGCCAATTCAGAGAAGGTTCTTGATTTTGTTATAGCCAAATACTGGGCCTGTAGCGCTACATCAGATGTCAAGACTCTCACACAAAACTACCTGTGGCTGGAAGGGCCAGCACTGGTCCTGGAAAGGAAAGCCATCCCCATCCAGAGCAAATGCATGGCAGAAAACCAAGGCAGCAATTGCAGACAGCTTGCGCCCTCCCTCCACTTTTACTCAGCCTCTTGATGTCATTGAACAAGCCAACAGTTTTCACAGAGTGCCTGTCAGCAGCACCTGGTTGTTCCTGGAGATCAGCTTCTCCTCTGCCAGAGGCCTTCAGGGGCTGCAGAGACACACCTGGCAGCAAATCTGTTTCCTGCCAGGCCTGCCCAGGGCATCCCAGCTCTGATTCTCTCTGTCCTTGGGGACAGCAGGGTTTGCTCTCTCTGTTGGCATCCCATTTCAACCGTACGTTCACATCTGCTGTCCACTCCAGCATATCTCTGGCTTCAAACAAAGTCCTTACACACTTGGAGTTTTGGAAATTTGTTACCAGTCTTCCCAAAGGAGAAGAAACAGGCTTGACATCAGAGCTGAGGGAAATAAGGAAGGAGATAGAGGACTCATGTGCCAGACCTCAAAGCAGCATTTCTGGGCCTGTTCAGGAGGCTGTTAGTGGAGATCTCATTGTCAGTAGCCCTGAAAGGCAGAAAAGCTCATTGCCATAAAACATTCCTCTGCAAAAGTTGCATGCAGGTTTCAAGAAGGTCCACGAGATGAGCTGGGGAGCTAAAGCTTGCTTAGTATTACTTTGGTTGAGGAGTCTTTTCCAGAGCATGTCCTCTTGGATCTCATTGCTTGGAGTATTGATAAGAAGGTGACTGAAAGTGAGGGTAGACCATAACTGACCACCCGCAATATTTCCTAGGATGAAATGACCACATCTCTGTGTGAAAGGAGAGAAGTGGGTCTCTTTTACCTGGATTCAATACAATCCCCCACAGTATTCCCTTTTCCAATAATAACAGTGTTGGAGGGATAGGCCAATTGAAACTCCATGATGTCCAACAAGGACAAAACCCCATTTCTGCTTCTGAGGTGGACAACTGCTCTACCGTGACACAGGCTAGGGACTGTATAGATTTATAGAATAGAATTTAAACAGATCAAAAAAATTTGAACCAAATGGAACAGAATAGTTCAGTTTGAAGGGACCTTCAAAGGGTATCCAGTACAAGTGACCAATCTCTAGAGGGATAAACCGGAAGTCAGAGACTGTATATGAGAGCATTGTCTAAATGCCTCTCTGACACTGACAGGCCTGAGGCATCAACCAGGTCTCTAGGAAGCCTGTTCCTGTGTTTGACCACCCTCACAGAAGTGAAAGGTTTCCCAATCTCCAGTGTGAACCTCTCCTTGTGTAGCTTTGTTGTCATTCCCACACATCCTGTCAGTTACCAGGGAGAAAAAAGATCGTCACCTCCCTCTCCACTTCCCTTCTCAGGAAGTAGTCAGGACCAATGAGGTTGCCCTTCAGCCTTCTTTTCTCCAGACTAGACAACCCAAGTGTCCTCAGGCTGTCCTCACAGGACATGCCTTCCAGCCCACTGACCTGCTTTGTTGTCCTCCTCTGGATGCTTTCAACTCCACATCTTTCTGCCATTGTGCAGACCAGAAATGCATACATGATTTGAGGGGAGGCTGCACCAATGCTCAATATAGCTGAAAACTCACCTCTTTTGACCATCTGTCAGTGCTGTGTTTAATGCATTCCAAGATGGTTTTTGCCTTCTTGTCTGCCAGGGCACCCTGCTGGCTGATGTTGAGCCTGCTGTCAATGAGCACCCCCAGAGCCCTTTCTGCTGAGCTGCTCTCTAGCCACTTGTCTCCCAGTCTGTGCTGGACCTGTGTCCAGCATTACTCTGTAATTCATCTGAGGTGATCAGCTCTAGGCAGTCACTTTCTCCAGAGCAGTGGCAGATCACAGCCTACAAGGGTTTCCTGAGCCAGGACAGTTCCAGGGGAGTGCAGAGACCTGCCTAGAGCTTGCAGCTCTCACCAGAGTGGCTGACAAAGCATGGGCATTGATGGCGACAACCTCCCACCCTCATGAGTGCCAATGACCAGGAGCATGGCCAACAATGTGGGGAAACGGAGCGGGTCTGTCTGGTGCTGTTGTTGGTGCAGCCATTGGCCCAGGAGGTGCAGGGAGGGCACCCAGTGAGGGAGGGCCATCCAGAAAAGGGTGGGAGGCACCAGGTACACCTGCACCCCACACCCAGGCCTGCACAGCCTGAGGGCATGCACCCCACTGATCCTCAAGGCAGAACTGTAGCCACTCATCTCCGGGCAGAGGCTGCAGCTCCAGCTGGGCCACCAGCACCATCTGCCCCAGCGGTGGTTGATGTCTGCATCCAGACAGAGCTGCCGAGGAGTGAGGCTGCCGTGCAGACTTCAGGCTGCTGGAAGTACCCAAGCCTTTCCCCTGGGGCAGGGGCAGGCAGCAGAACTGCCTGACAAAGGTGTGCCCAGAAGGAGGACCTCCTGCAGCAGGGGGCCAAGCTGCAGGAGGCAGGGAGAAGGCTGCATAGCAGCAAGGAGGCTGAGGAGGAGTTGGAAGGCTGGATCCTGCAGTCTGCAGGGCACCCACAGCCCACAGCCAAACAACCCAAAAATCCCTCACTGCACTCACAGAGGGGAGGGGGGCCAGTATCGCCAGAGGATGGAAGGTGGCTCTCCTGGTTTCAGTTAGAACAGAATTAATTTTCTTCCTAGTAGCTGGTGGAATGCTGTGTTTTGGCTTAGGATGAGAAGAGTGCTGATAACACCCCGATGCTTTAATTGTTGCAGAGCAGTGCTTATACTAAGCCAAGGACATCTCAGCCTTTTGCTCTGTCCTGCCAACGGGCAGGCTGGGGGTGCAGTAAGAGCTGGGAGGGGACAGACCCAGGACAGGTGACCCAAACTAGCCAAAGGGGTATTCCATACCATCTGACGTCATGCTAAACAATATATAGGGGTGGCTAGCCGGGGGAAGGGGGCCGGACTGCTCGGGGTTAGGCTGGGCATCGGTCAGCGAGTGGTGAGCAATTGCATTGTGCATCACTTGTTTGTACATACTATTATTACTTTCGTATTATCACCATTGTATCATTATTATTATTATTGTTATTATTATTTTTGTTATTATTATTTTCCTGTCTTATTAAACTGTCTTTATCTCAACTCACAGGCTTCACTTTCCATTTCTCTCCCCCGTCCCAGAGAGGGAGGGGGGAGGGTGAGCGAACGGCTGCGTGGTGTTTAGCTGCCGGCCGGGTTAAACCACAACAGTGGCAATGACAAGGCAAGAAGAGTCTTCCGCCAAAGCCTGAGGTGCCCTTACAGAACGCATCACAACTCTATTGGTGGAAAAGGAAAGACCTGTGGCAGGAGGTTGGAGCTGGGTTAGACACACCAGTCTGTTCCCCACATAATGGTTGGGGCAATCCCAAGCACAAACACAGGCTGGAAAGAATAGATTGAGAGTAGCCCTGATGAAAAGGACCTGAGGGTGCTGGTTGAAGAGAAGCTCAACATGAGTCAGGAATGTCCACTTGCAGCCCCAAAAGCCTACAGTATCCTGGGCTGCATCAAAAGCAGAGTGACCAGCAGGTTGAGGGATGTGATTCTTCCTCTCTTCTCTGCTCTTGTGAGACCCCACCTGGAGTTCTGCATCCAGCTCCAGGGCCCCAGCACAACAAACACATAAGATTTCGGACATAGGCCTCAGAGAGTGGGACCAGAGCAGAGCTACAGCAATAACCAGTGGAGTGGAACATCTTTCCTGTGAAGGCAGGCTGAGCCAGTTGGGTTTGTTGAGACCAGAGAAGAGAAGACACCGAGGGGAACCTTCTTCTTGCCTTCCAGTACTTAAAGGGAACTTACAAGTAACATGGGGAGAGACTTTTTCCAACTCCAACCAATTTGTGATTCAGTCATTCTGGAATGTCTTGCAATGTCTCTGAGAACCTTTCTGTAATATCATTGCACCAGCTGTACTCCAGGTTCCCAAGGGCAGAGACTCATTTTGAGAATGACACCACTCACTGTGTAACCTTGAGGAGCAGGGATTACAATCAGCAGTGAGGCCTCAAAACACAGCATTGTCATGCACTCTAACTCCACAGTCTAGCCCTTTCTTCCCTGAGTCAGAAGGGACCTCTGGAGGTGTTCACTACCATCATCTTCTCTGAGCAGTGATAGCTTTACAGGTAGATCAGGTTAGTCAGTGCGTTCTGCAACTGGGTATTGAAATCTCTGAGCCCATGACCCAGTGCTGATCCACAGTAGCTGTTTCGCCAGTACAGACGCTGATGCCAGCAGGAAGATGGAGCTGGTCAAATTTCAAAGATCAGCTCCCCTTGGGTAGTGCGCAATGGCCATCCCCACACTCCCCACATGTGGTCTCCAAGCTCTTGGCACTGCTGTGCAAAACAAACAGTCTGTGGTTCTGTACCAGACAGAGGTACTTCATGACGGGGGAAATGAATCACTCCCCAGCTTCCCTCTCCTCTGCCTGCTGGGTGCCCACTCTCTTCTCTGAGATTGCGGAGTCACAGGTTCCCTGAAATACCTGGCTTTAGTTCTTTCACTGTGGCTGAGCTCACAGTGGGAGATCTCTCACTTTCAGAGGGGCTGCAGTCACTGCCCACACCAGACTCCCATGTCCCTGGAGGTATCCTGGGCTCTGCAGGCAGCTCCAGATTCCCCTCCTGAAGGACATCATCTATGGGTCACATGTGGGAATGGGCATGGCTATGTAATGCAGTTACCATCCTCTGCCTCTGCTGTCAGCAGACACCGATGGGTGAGTCTTAAATCTAGCCCTTGGTCTCTGACAGGTCACAATGCAAAAATGAGCCATTCCCTCCTGAACTGAAGCAGGAGCAGATCCTTGTGGGGAGCAATTCTTTGGGCCTATTCTTGACAGTTTTTTTTTGTGGAAGGAAGTCCCAGCCTTCAGGCATTCCACTGGGGTAATTCTGTTTTATTACTGAGATGTCATGAGAGAGTCTTCACTGACTCACAGTGTTAAATGCACATCTATATGGCCTGCTAATGGGACAGAACAAGTTTATGCGTTCACAGCAGTAGGGGGAATCCAAATATTTATGTACAAATGCAAGGAACAGAAGCAGTAATAATGACCCACCCCCCCAAAAAAATAATAATTAATAATAATAATAATGAGTATGAAGACAACACAAGCTTGGAAGAGGATGTACTTGTATTCATTATTGGAGAGGAAGAGATCTTTATAAGTACTGTAAAACATTCCCCAAATCTGTCTCCTAACTGCACACTTGAGCTCCTTGTTTTGCATGCTGTAGATGAGGGGGTTCAGAGCTGGGGGCACCATGGAGTACAAAACTGCCAGCAAAAGGTTGAGGAATGGAGAAGAGATGGAGGGGGGCTTCAGGTAGGTAAACATGTCAGTGCTGGAAAAGATGGAGACAACAGCCAGGTGAGGGAGGCATGTGGAAAAGGCTTTGTGCCGGCCCTGCTGCGAGGGGATCCTGAGCACTGCTCTGATATACTGCATGTATGAGAAAAGAATGAAAACAAAACAGCTGAGTACTAAACAGACACTAACCACAAGAAGCCCAGCTTCTCTGAGGTAGGCATCTGAACAGGAGAGCTTGAGGATCTGGGAAATTTCACAGAAGAATTGGCCCAGGGCATTGCCTTGGCAGAGGGGCAGTGAAAATGTACTGGCCGTGTGCAGCACAGCATAGAGAAAAGTACTGCCCCAGGCAGCTGCTATCACATTGACACAAGTTCTGTTGGCCATTATTGTCCCATAGTGCAGGGGTCTGCAGATGGCAATGTAGCGGTCATAGGCCATGATGGTGAGAAGACTTCTCTGCTGTGACAAAGAAAATAAAAAAAAAAGACTTGGGTAGCACAGCCTGCATAGGAAATGGTTGTGGTATCCCACAGGGAATTGGCCATAGCTTTGGGAACAGTGGTGGTAATAGTGCCAAGGTCAAGGAGGGCGAGGTTGAGGAGGAAGAAGTACATGGGGGTGTGGAGTCGGTGGTCACAGGCTATAGCTGTGAGGATGAGGCCGTTGCCCAGGAGGGCAGCCAGGTAGATGCCCAGGAAGAGCCCAAAGTGCAGGAGCTGCAGCTCGTGTGTGTCTGCCAATGGCGGGAGGAGGAACTTGGTGGGGAAGCTCCTGTTGGACATTTGCTGTCTCAGGTCATGGTTGGCTATCCATGGAGGAAAAAGACAGAGGCAAGTTAGAGAGACATTCTGAGCATAATTCACACCCTCTCCCACAGAAATTACCCTTCCATGAGTTGAATGAGGAATGAGTCAACTCATTCTCCAACCCTCCCAACTGGATGACAGCGTGTCTGACAGTTTAAAATGAAGCTTGGGCTCCTTGTTCCCAAAAAGATGTCCTCAGGGCAGGGCCCAGCAATCCATGTCAGAACAGAAGTTTACACCCACCTGCACTCCTGACAAAGAGATTAAGAGACCACCACACAGGAGGACAAATAAGAAACAATACCACAATGCTCCAACCTGCTGACACAGAGAAAGGCAGATGGGCATGTAGGGAAGCCTTCAGTTTACAAAGCTTGCATGCCACATTTGGAAGTGACACTGCAGGGCAGGTACTCTTAGCCTCATCATTGTGTATCACCTTGCAAGACACAGGCTTCTCTCTTCTTCTGGAGGTCCAGCTGAGGAGGAGGGGGCTCATGCCCTAAAGCCCCTGAGGGCAGAGGCTGTGCTGGGTGGCAGAGGAGAGCAGGGGGTTGATGCAGAGAAGGGGCCTGCATTGTAGGCCTGACAGGGAGTATCTGAATCCTCCCTCCCTTGGCATTTCAGGCAGCAGCTCCCTCTCCCTCCCTGCCCACCAGGTCAGGGAGCTGTCTCCTTGAGCTGTCTCTGCTGGCAGCTGCTTCTTTATCCCCACATCTCCTCCCTGCCATTGTTCACAGACCCCATCCCACCTGCTGTGTGCTCAGCTCTGTCTTGCAGACACCACCTGTCCCTGTATATCTCCAATATTCAACAGGAATATCTCCATGTGTTCAGTGGTTATGGAGTAGCTCGTACCTAGCTAGAGCTAAGAAGAACTGTTACAAACATCCATCTTGCTTTCCCACCTTGCTCACCCCTTGACATTTCCATGCTTTCACTGATTTCTGTACCCTCTCCAGCTGTGCCCTGAAACACCATGTCATGAAAGGATAACAGATTCCCTCCAGGTCACCTCTGACAATTTTCCACATCCCTTCCACTATCTTATCTTCTCTTTCAAGCCTTATCTCCAGCACCCAAGCTTTCCTTTGAGGCAGGTTTTCTCTCACATGCTGTTTCCCATGACCAATGAAAGTTCCAACACTTCAAAAACCATTCTTTACACAGGAATCCTCACCCACCGGCTTTTCTGTGGCTTGTCGGCTGACCAGACAAAAGGAACCTCACCATGATCTTCCAGGCCATGTGGCCTTCCTGCTGGCCTTTCAATTCCTCGGAAAGACACAACCAAGCCACATGCCTATCTCTCTTCAGTCATATACTCAGGCACAAGACACTTAAAAACCCAAAACCAAGGCCAGTTCTGCATGGGCCTTTCAGGTACTTGGGCAGAGGGCATAACACAAACACCATGCCAGCCAGATGCCTTCTGCTGGCCTGTGAGAGATGCTGGGAAATGTGAGCCTAAAAGCCCATCTGGCAGCCAGGAGGCAAGGGTTGACCTGGCAGCTACTCCAGAAAGATGGGACCTCCCAGTGCCTTGCCCAGCCATACTCCTGCTGCTGGCCTCTCAGCTCCAGAGGCAGAAGTGAGCTCACAGTCCCCACCAAAGCCAATTGCTTCTGACCGGATTGAGAGTTTCTAAGGCACAATTGACACCCTATAGGAACATCCAAAACTGGCACCCTCCTTGACGCCCAGCACCTAATGCAAGAAAAGTAAGGTCGTTTTCATCCTCCAAGGCCATAAATCTCCTGATAGCCTTTCAGCTTCTCTGACAGACAGCAGACTACTATGTGCAAGCTCTGTTAGGTACTAGGTTAGAAACGACTTTGAAATAAATAGTGACACTAGCTGCATGTCTGCAGCTCCTTAGTTCCTTATGACAACTTAATTGCCACATGCATACACCAGCCATGTGCCTGAAGGTGGCACATCAGGCCCTCAGGCAGAAGTTCCCCGACACCCACCTGCACAGCCATGGGCCTCCTGCTGCCTCCTGAGATCCCGAGGCACAGCTGACCTCAGCAGAGAATCCCCACCAATCTCCTCCTTGAGCCCTATGGCCTGACCAGATCCATGTCACCTCCTCCAAGACCAAGCAATTGCTGCAGGACCTCTCAAGCCCCTCCTAGCCTCATGGGGTGAAACCACTTCAATTTTGTGATAAGAGTGCAAGAACAAGGTATGTGAGGATCAGGTGTTCAGGTTAGGGTTTAGGGATTAGATTTGCCTTCCAGGATAGGGGTTGAGCAGCATTTTAGAGGGATGCTTGTGAGTTCTGCTTTGAGTAGACAGTCAGTGTTTATGGTATGAGTTAGATCTCTGTTAGGGTTTCATTATGTTATTTGTTACGGGACGAGAGTTGGTGCTAAGGATGGCAATTTAATGTTAGTGATTAAGGGGTAGGGATTGGTAAAAGCAATAGGTTAAGATTAATGGTAACAGCTGCCATGTTTGGGGGATTAAGATAAAGGTAGGATTTGAGGTAGGTTATTAGAGCAGTGGATTCCTTCCATGGTGAAGCATAGTAATTAGGGTAGCACAAGGTTTTAACGTTCCTGGTTAGAAATATTGCCAGGACATAACATGAATATTTTCCCAGTGAGTATTGCGGCAGCATCAGCCTTACCAGAACCCCTTTTACCACTTCAAAATCTTTCCTTTATATTAGCCAAGCAAATCTTCTCTCCCCCAAATCTCCCACCTTTATTCTCCCAGATTTCCCCTGGCATCCTGAAATGTTTCACCCCGTTGGGGGTAGCTTTCTGATGGCCTTTTATGACCTCAGAGGCTCTGCCTCCTTGATGTTGGCCAGCCAGTTGGCGGGACACAAGTGACCTCACAGCTAGCATCCACAGGGCTACAAGGAGCTGTTGTGCTCAGAAGGTCTCTTCCCAGCTCACCCAGGAGCAGTGGGTGCAGGGGATGCCCTGCACAATCTCTCAGGTACTCTGCCTGCCAACCAGCTCATGCTTCAGAAGGCCTCCCACACATCAAGACTCACGTTTCCCGATGCTGCCTTTAGCAAGTCCAGGTCATACTGAAAGAAATGACCACCTCGTTAACTGGGAGTGCCACACGGCTGACACGAGCAAGTCCAGGAGGTTCATGAAGAACCTAGACGATAACTTCTTGGTGCAGGTGCTAACGGAGCCAACTAGGAAAGGTGCCCTCCTAAACCTGTTGCTAGAAAACAGAGAGGGTCTGGTGGGAGATGTGGTGATTGGTGGCCGCCTCGGTCATAGCGACCATGAAGTGGTTGCGTTCAAAATTTACGGTGACAGAAGGAAAAGTGCCACCAAAACCTCATCCCTAGATATGGGGAAAGCGGACTTCAGGCTGCTCAGGGAACTAGTCAGCAAGGTCCCCTGGGAAACTGCTCTTGAAGGCCTCGATGTCCACCAGTGCTGGTCATTCTTTAAGCGATGCCTCCTAGAAGCACAAGATCAGGCAATTCCTAAATATTGCAAGTCAGGCAGGCGGGGCAGGAGGCCGGCGTGGCTGACCAGGAACATTCTGATGGAGATTAGGCAGAAACAGAGAGTGTTTCGCTACTGGAAGGAGGGCCGGGTGTCATGGAAAGAATACAGGGATGCTGTTCGTGTTTGTAAGGAGAAAATTCGTGTGGCTAAAGCACACCTAGAGTTGAAGCTGGCTGTGTCTGTGAGAGAAAATAAAAAGTTTTTTTTTAGATATGTGAATGGAAAAAGGAGAACTAAAGAATACATAGGGCCGCTCCTTGATAGGGAAGGTCTCCTCACAGACAATGACATAGGCAAAGCAGAGACGCTTAACGCCTTCTTTGCCTCTGTCTTCAATGCCGATGATGGGCTTCGGGACCCAGGGTGCCCTGAGCTGGAGGACCGGGACGGTGGGGATGACAAACTCCCAACCGACCCTGAACGTGTGCGGGATTTGCTACTCCACCTGGATCCCTACATGTCCATGGGTCCGGATGGGATTCATCCCCGGGTGCTGAAAGAGCTGGCGGACGTCATCGTGGAACCTCTCTCAATTATTTTTCAACGATCCTGGGAATCTGGAGAGGTCCCGGTAGACTGGAAGCTGGCAAATGTTGTGCCGATTTTCAAGAAGGGTCAGAAAGAAGACCCTAGCAATTACAGGCCTGTCAGTCTCACGTCAGTGCCTGGTAAAATCATGGAGAAGATGGTTCTCGAACTTATTGAGGCGCACCTGGGGGACAAAGCAGTCATTGGTCCCAGCCAGCATGGGTTTGTGAAGGGTAGGTCCTGCCTAACTAACCTGATTTCCTTTTATGATAAGATCACCCGTATGGTGGACCAAGGGAAACCAGCTGATGTGATTTTTTTGGACTTCAGCAAGGCTTTTGACACGGTTTCCCATAGGATCCTACTGGACAAAATGTCCACCATACAGCTAAATAAAAACATCATACGATGGGTGAGCAATTGGCTAACGGGCAGGGCCCAAAGGGTTATGGTGAATGGGGCTGCGTCAGGCTGGCAGGCGGTCACCAGTGGGGTCCCTCAAGGCTCCATTTTAGGGCCGGTACTTTTCAATATTTTTATAAATGATCTGGATGTAGGAATAGAAGGTATTTTGAGCAAGTTTGCTGATGACACCAAACTTGGAGGAGTTGTGGACTCTGTTGAGGGTGGAAAGGCCTTGCAGAGGGATCTGGATAGGTTGGAGAGCTGGGCGATCACCAGCCGCATGAAGTTCAGTAAGAGCAAGTGCCGGGTCCTGCACCTGGGACGGGGAAACCCTGGCTGCACGTACAGACTGGGCGATGAGACGCTGGAGAGCAGCCTAGAAGAGAGGGATCTGGGGGTCGTGGTAGACAGCAAGTTGAATATGAGCCGGCAGTGTGCCCTGGCAGCCAGGAGGGCCAACCGTGTCCTGGGGTGCATCAAGCACGGCATCGCTAGTAGGTCAAGGGAGGTGATTGTCCCGCTCTACTCTGCGCTGGTGAGGCCTCACCTCGAGTACTGTGTGCAGTTCTGGGCACCACAGTATAAAAAGGACATGAAACTGTTGGAGAGTGTCCAGAGGAGGGCTACGAAGATGGTGAAAGGCCTGGAGGGGAAGACGTACGAGGAACGGCTGAGGGCACTGGGCCTGTTCAGCCTGGAGAAGAGGAGGCTGAGGGGAGACCTCATCGTAGTCTACAACTTCCTCTTAAGGGGGTGTCGAGAGGCAGGAGACCTTTTCTCCATTAACACCAGCGACAGGACCTGCGGGAACGGGGTTAAGCTGAGGCAGGGGAAATTTAGGCTTGACATCAGGAGGGGGTTCTTCACAGAGAGGGTGGTTGCACACTGGAACAGGCTCCCCAGGGCAGTGGTCACTGCACCGAGCCTGTCTGAATTTAAGAAGAGATTGGACTGTGCACTTAGTCACATGGTCTGAACTTTTGGGTAGACCTGTGCGGTGTCAAGAGTTGGACTTGATGATCCTTAAGGGTCCCTTCCAACTCAGGATATTCTATGATTCTATGATTCTCTTCGTGGAAAAGTGAATCAAGAACTGTATATATAGTTTAGGAAAAAGTCGAGAACTCTTCAGTGAAGGAGTTGGTGTGAAAGTCATAGAATCATAGAATCATAGAATGGCCATGTGTTGAAAAGGACCTTAAAGATCATCTAGTTTCAGCACCCATGCTCTGGGCAGAGTTGCCAGCCACTAGAGCAGCCTGCCCAGAGCCGCATCCAGCCTGGCCTTGAATGCCTCCAGAGATGGGACATCCACAGCCTCCCTGGGCAACCTGTTCCAGTGCCTCACCACCCTCTGAGTGAAAAAATTTTTCTTACTTTCTAACCTAAATCTCCCCTGCCTTAGTTTAAGGCATTCCCCCTTGTCCTATCACTATCAACACATGTAAACAGGCGTTCCCCCTCCTGTTTATATGCACCCTTTATGTACTGGAAGGCTGCAATGAGGTCTCCCCAGAGCTTTCTCTTCTCCAAGCTAAACAAGCCCAGTTTCCTCAACTTTCTGCATCAGAGAGGTACTCCAGCACTCTGATCATCTTTGTGGCCCTCCTCTGGATGCCTTCCAAGAGCTCCACATCCTTCTTGTGCTGGGGGCCCCAGGCCTGCACACAGTATTCCAGGTGGGGTCTGACAAGAGCAGAGTAGAGGGGGACAATCACCTCCCTCTCCCTGCTGGACTCCTCCTTTTTTTTTAATGCAGCCCAGGACATAGTTGGCCTTCTGGGCTGCAAGCATGCACTTCCGGCTCATGTCCATCTTCTCATCCATCAGGACCCCCATGTCCTTCTTCACAGGACTGCACTCAACTTCTTCTTCTCCAAGTCTATATGAATACCTGGGATTGCCCCAGCCCAAGTGCAACACCTTGTACTTGGCCTTTTTGAACCTCATTAGGTTCTCATGGGCCCACTTCTCCAGCCTGTCCAGGTCCCTCTGGATGGCATCCCTTCCTTCCACTGTTTTGACTGCACCACTCAGCTTGGTGTCATCTGCAAACTTGTTGAGGGTGCACTCAATTCCGTCATCTATGTCATTGATAAAGATGTTGAAAAACACTGGGCCCAAGACTGGCTCCTGAAGGACACCACTTGTGACTGCATGTCATGATGACTAGCATTGCTTTATTCAGCTGGTTTTCCAGAGGGCCATACCTCCAATGGGAAGTTATCTTGAGACTCTGTCTGTCCCACTGGACATGATGGCACCCTTAGGTAACAGCTTGTGGCACTTGGGCTCATTCAGGTTCGTCTCACCACACCCACACCATGTGTACTCTCATATGGACAAGGCAAACATGGACTCCTGATGTAGTCATTTGGTGTCCATAGCTGGAGGAAGAAACCATCTGTGTGAGCTGGGGTGAGAGCCCAGTGCTGGCAATGGTGGTTGTGAGGGGCTGCTCTGGGACCATTGTCCTGGGGCAGGATCTGCCAGGGTGTCCAGGGTGTTTCCCAAGGGCGCAGCCCAACCCCTGCTCTGCTGGTCCTCCCTGTCTCTGCCATGAGGACAACACAGCCCAGACCCTCCCTAGCGCTCCAAAATTCCCTGACCTCTTCACAGCCCAGGCTGGGCTCGCCCCACAGCAGCAAATGAAGTAGGGGAGCTGTGGTGCTTGGGGCTGTGGGGGCACTCTGCAGGGCTGTGCTGGTCAGGCTGGGAAGGCAGAGCCAGCTGGTGGGGGGCACTGCCTCTGGCTGCCTCCCACACAAGTGGTTTTTGGCCATAAAAGGTGCGCACAGATAGATGGCCTTCTTCAGAATCAGAGACTTATGGACTGGCCCGATCAGGAAAGGAACTACACGAATCATGAAGTTCACTTTTTTTTTTTTTTCCCAGGAGATGTTTTTGGACTGATTCACGAAATGCAGTCTATGAAATTTCACCAATTGGATAACTAATAATTAACCGACCCCTTTCGTATTGCCTGATGTTGCAGAGCTCTGCTTTGTCTATGGAACTCAATAATCTTCTTTCTTTCTGGACCGCATTATCATCAGTAAAAATAAAAGGAAAAGAAAATGAAAACAATATCTTGGTCTGTAATGAGTTATATTATCAGTGATATGCAGAAGACAAGCACTTTATTGCTTGTGAAAAATGCTCAGACATCACTTTCCACACTGCATCCTTGAGATCCTGGTTCCTCATGCTGTAGATGAGCGGGTTCACTGCTGGAGGCACCACCGAGTACAGAACTGCCAGGAAAAGATTCAGGGATGGGGAAGACATAGAGGGAGGCTTCAGGTAGGTAAATGTGCCAGTGCTGATGAACATGGAGACTACAGCCAGGTGAGGGAGGCACGTGGAAAAGGCTTTGTGTCGGCCCTGCTCTGAGGCAATCCTCAGCACAGCCCTGAAAATCTGCACATAGGAGTAAAGAATGAAAAGGAAACACACAAAAAGTGAACAAGCAGTAAAAACAACAAAACCAGTTTTCCGGATAGAGGCATCTGAGCAGGAGAGCTTGAGGATCTGGGGAATTTCACAGAAGAACTGGTCCACAGCATTGCCTTGGCAGAGGGGGAGGGAAAAGGTATTGGCAGTGTGCAGCACAGCATGGAGAAACCCACTACCCCAGGCAGCTGCTGCCATGTTGACACAAGTTTTGCCACTTATGATGGTCCCATAGTGCAGGGGTTTGCAGATGGCAATGTAGCGGTCATAGGCCATGATGGTGAGAAGATAAAACTCTGCTGGAATAAAGACAGCAAACATAAAGACTTGGACAGCACATCCCGATGAGGAGATGGTCTTGGTGTCCCAGAGGGAATTGGCCATGGCTTTGGGGACAGTCGTAGAGATGCAGCCAAGGTCAAGGAGTGCAAGGTTGAGGAGGAAGAAGTACATGGGAGTATGGAGGTGGTGGTCGTAAGCTACGGCTGTAAGGATGAGGCCATTGCCCAGGAGGGCAGCCAGGTAGATGCCCAGGAAGAGCCCGAAGTGCAGGAGCTGCAGCTTGCGTGTGTCTGCAAATGCCAACAGGAGGAACTCTGTGGGGAAGCTGCTGTTGGACATTTGCTGCCTCAGGGCATGGTTGAGTGTCCATGGAGGAAAAGACAGTGACATGTTAGAGAGACTTTTCTGAGCAAAACCTAAACCATACTTCACAGAAAACATCTTCACTGAGACTACATCTTCACTGTATCTTCATCTGGAGAAGACTTGCTCCTGCCTAGGGCTCTGTATTTCTCTGCCTCAGGGTGCCACAGACACCATTCAGATGCTCTTTGGGCTCAGCAGGAGTCAGTACTGCCCTTCAGTATATGGTAAAGAACAGCAGAGATAGATCTCAGGCTCCCACTGACCAGAGGAATCTTCCTATCTGCAGGTGCTGAGAAGGACATCCAACAATCCCACAAGAAACAATGAAGGTGGTACTGGTGTTTTCTGTCAGCTAAAGGTTGTGGGGTGAAATTGTGATGTTCCTCAAAGACTTAAAAATCCATTTCACTGTAATGCTCTGTGAGGTTCAGTCCCTTCTACAATCCTGACAATACCATTATCATCCCCCTGACTGTCCTCCAAAGCAGGAAGTTGAAAGCAGAGACCTCAGAGACTGCCTTCCCTTCAGGTACAGCAGGTGTTGGTCTTCCCTTTCAAGAATCTCTCCCAAAGATGGCCAGCAGGACCTTACCCTGATGGGGGATCCCTCCTCCCACAGCTTCTCCCCTCAGCACCCTGGGCAGCTCCCTGGGCAGCAGAGGCCGTGCACTGGCACACAGCCCCTGAAGCAAAGCAGGGACCCTGCTCTGCACCACAGCCCTGGCCACCGCTGCCTGCACCCTGCCTGCAAAGCCTGCAGCCAGCCCTGTGAGAAGGAACCCTCATCTCCTTTCCCTCTGACAGCTTTGGCAGGTAATCCCTGCCCTGGAGTTTGTCATTCTCCTCTTATCCAAAGAAACTCTGAGAGTCTTCCTGAAAGATCCCATAGGCTGTGGGATTTGCCAGCAATTCTGGAGATGGCACCAGGAACAACAGCTGCACTACCCTGCAGCCAGAGACTTACCCTGTTCAGGGCTCTGAAGATTTCTCCCACTATGAGCTCTCAGTGTCCCCCCTCCACACTGCCTTTAACATCTCCCTCCCTTCTCTCAGACGCCCTTGTCCCCTGCAGGCAGTGCCCCCAGCCCTGCTGCTGTGCTGTGCAGACGAGCTGCTCCTGGGCAGAGCTGTCTCTCTGCAGTGCTGCCCGCTTGCCAGGAGCTCCCGTTGGGCCCAGGAGCCTAACCCAGCTCATCAGCACAGGGAGATCTTCCCCTGGGCCTCCAGGGGAATCGACTCTGAAACTTACTGATGCAATCACTGATGGTCCTTCTGTCAGCTAGAGAGAGGCACCTACTTACAGTGTTATCTTTTCTCCTAGTTCAAAGGGTGAGGTCTTTATGGTAATCATTGTTTTGAATTTGATTCATGGTAACCCCCACAAATTGCCAGGCATTTGCATCCCATCTCTTCCAAGCATTGGTTGATATGCAAGTGGAAGGAAACGTTTTCACAGCAACTGAAATCATTTTCACAGCAACTGAAATCATCCTGTCTATACCAACTGCATCATTTATTTTCTTTCCCACTTCTTTTCTTAATATATTTTCCTTATCTCAACTCACTAGGCCTAAGACATATATATATGTATTTGCAGTTCTCTCCTTCATCCTCCTCACAGGAGGCGGGGAGGTGAATGAACTCTTGTGGTGCTTATCTGCCTGCCAGGTCCAGACACACCACAGGGAAACTCAACAAGCAGAAAACCCCTTGAATAAGTGTAAGCAGCGTTCAGTAATAACCAAAATGTTGGTGTGTTATCACTTCTCTTTCCATCACAAATCTAAATAATAGCATCATAAGAACATCTGTGAAGTAAATTAACTCTATTCCAGCCAAAACACACACACCAACAACCTAAAACAATGGTAGGCATAATTCAATATAAAATACATGACATTCCTCTGCAGAGCATGATGGTAATTCTGCCTCTACTGATGTCCACTTCAAAGTGGAAAGCTTTCAACCTATGGAAATTACATTTGTTTATCTTTCTTATTCCAAAGCAGATCCCAAGACCCGCAAAATTCCCCCTGATGCCAGAAGGGATGAGCGTGATCTTTTCCACAACTTTCACTCAGTTGCCCAGACTTCTCTTTCTAGTCAAAGGAGAGAAATCAGATGTCCCACCTGAGATGTCTTGGACTACCCCACTTCTGCACTATCTTTGTCATTCAGAAAGGTTCCTGTAGGTGCAAGGTCATATTCGCCAGTCTTATTGAAGGGCTTCAGCTGCCCCAAGAGGGCAGAGTCTCTCTCTGGGTGGGCAACTGAATCAAGTATGCCAAATGTATGCCAAAAAGTTGGCTGTTCAGTAACAGCACATCTGGGAAGCAGTAGCCTTTTCTGTTTAGATAACTGAATCAACCCCTACATGAAGATGTTAGGCAAAAGTGGAACCATATGGAATAACATGGAATAAGAAAGGACATCGTTGTGATTGATGTGTAAGAAGTCTTCATCTTCACGGTTTTGAAGGTTGTCTACAAAATCATTCTCATGACTTCTTTCATAGGCTGTGGAGATGTAGTAGAAGATGATGACACTTTCCCTCTATGCAAAAGTGCATTTCCTCCCAATACTTTGAATGGAGAAACTGTTCCAATAGCATGTTTGTATTGGCATATTTCACACCTACATTTCATATCTAAATGGATCTAGGAGCAATAAAGTCTTGTGAGGTTGTATGGATCCTGCCTTTACTGCTTTGCTCTGAAGCAATGGCTAGCAGTTTCCTCCTATCATCCCTGTTTATGAAACAGACAAATTTTATGGGATATCTAATAGCATAACACCATAGCTTTTCAAAAACCAGACCCCAGATCCTACACAGAGGCCCGGTGCTTCTTGAAGTGGATCACTGCTTGTGTCACTACATCTGTGAGCTGCAACTGCCTCAGGCAGAAAGCGTCCTCTGCAGAGGGAGATCGTCACTTCCACTGCTCATATGGCCCGGAATATCATTGGACTGCTTTGCTGGTGGCTCCTGTTTTGTCCAATGTAAGCTAAGGCTCACCTCGGAGTTTTCTGCAGAGTTACTATCCATCTGCAACATTTTTAGCCATGATTTGAGCACAGGAAATGAAATGAATCTTCAGCAAGTTTGCAGATGCACTGAACTGAGACATGCTACTGACTTCCTGGAGGGATGAGAAGCCTTGAAGAGAGGTCTAGATAGATTGGAGCGTTAGGTGATCAGCAATGACGTGAATCACAGAATGGTTTAGGTTGGAAGGGACCCCTAAAGATAATCCAGTCCAATCCCTCTGCCAAGCAGGATCACCTAGCCAATGTCAGATGCTGCACTTCAGATGAACTAATGCTGGACACAGGTCCTGCACAGACTGGGAGACAAGTGGCTAGAGAGCCATGCCCATTCCCACATGTGACCCATAGATGATGTCCTTCAGGAGGGGAATCTGGAGCTGCCTGCAGAGCCCAGGATACCTCCAGGGACATGGGAGTCTGGTGTGGGCAGTGACTGCAGCCCCTCTGAAAGTGAGAGATCTCCCACTGTGAGCTCAGCCACAGTGAAAGAACTAAAGCCAGGTATTTCAGGGAACCTGTGACTCCGCAATCTCAGAGAAGAGAGTGGGCACCCAGCAGGCAGAGGAGAGGGAAGCTGGGGAGTGATTCATTTCCCCCGTCATGAAGTACCTCTGTCTGGTACAGAACCACAGACTGTTTGTTTTGCACAGCAGTGCCAAGAGCTTGGAGACCACATGTGGGGAGTGTGGGGATGGCCATTGCGCACTACCCAAGGGGAGCTGATCTTTGAAATTTGACCAGCTCCATCTTCCTGCTGGCATCAGCGTCTGTACTGGCGAAACAGCTACTGTGGATCAGCACTGGGTCATGGGCTCAGAGATTTCAATACCCAGTTGCAGAACGCACTGACTAACCTGATCTACCTGTAAAGCTATCACTGCTCAGAGAAGATGATGGTAGTGAACACCTCCAGAGGTCCCTTCTGACTCAGGGAAGAAAGGGCTAGACTGTGGAGTTAGAGTGCATGACAATGCTGTGTTTTGAGGCCTCACTGCTGATTGTAATCCCTGCTCCTCAAGGTTACACAGTGAGTGGTGTCATTCTCAAAATGAGTCTCTGCCCTTGGGAACCTGGAGTACAGCTGGTGCAATGATATTACAGAAAGGTTCTCAGAGACATTGCAAGACATTCCAGAATGACTGAATCACAAATTGGTTGGAGTTGGAAAAAGTCTCTCCCCATGTTACTTGTAAGTTCCCTTTAAGTACTGGAAGGCAAGAAGAAGGTTCCCCTCGGTGTCTTCTCTTCTCTGGTCTCAACAAACCCAACTGGCTCAGCCTGCCTTCACAGGAAAGATGTTCCACTCCACTGGTTATTGCTGTAGCTCTGCTCTGGTCCCACTCTCTGAGGCCTATGTCCGAAATCTTATGTGTTTGTTGTGCTGGGGCCCTGGAGCTGGATGCAGAACTCCAGGTGGGGTCTCACAAGAGCAGAGAAGAGAGGAAGAATCACATCCCTCAACCTGCTGGTCACTCTGCTTTTGATGCAGCCCAGGATACTGTAGGCTTTTGGGGCTGCAAGTGGACATTCCTGACTCATGTTGAGCTTCTCTTCAACCAGCACCCTCAGGTCCTTTTCATCAGGGCTACTCTCAATCTATTCTTTCCAGCCTGTGTTTGTGCTTGGGATTGCCCCAACCATTATGTGGGGAACAGACTGGTGTGTCTAACCCAGCTCCAACCTCCTGCCACAGGTCTTTCCTTTTCCACCAATAGAGTTGTGATGCGTTCTGTAAGGGCACCTCAGGCTTTGGCGGAAGACTCTTCTTGCCTTGTCATTGCCACTGTTGTGGTTTAACCCGGCCGGCAGCTAAACACCACGCAGCCGTTCGCTCACCCTCCCCCCTCCCTCTCTGGGACGGGGGAGAGAAATGGAAAGTGAAGCCTGTGAGTTGAGATAAAGACAGTTTAATAAGACAGGAAAATAATAATAACAAAAATAATAATAACAATAATAATAATAATGATACAATGGTGATAATACGAAAGTAATAATAGTATGTACAAACAAGTGATGCACAATGCAATTGCTCACCACTCGCTGACCGATGCCCAGCCTAACCCCGAGCAGTCCGGCCCCCTTCCCCCGGCTAGCCACCCCTATATATTGTTTAGCATGACGTCAGATGGTATGGAATACCCCTTTGGCTAGTTTGGGTCACCTGTCCTGGGTCTGTCCCCTCCCAGCTCTTACTGCACCCCCAGCCTGCCCGTTGGCAGGACAGAGCAAAAGGCTGAGATGTCCTTGGCTTAGTATAAGCACTGCTCTGCAACAATTAAAGCATCGGGGTGTTATCAGCACTCTTCTCATCCTAAGCCAAAACACAGCATTCCACCAGCTACTAGGAAGAAAATTAATTCTGTTCTAACTGAAACCAGGAGAGCCACCTTCCATCCTCTGGCGATATTGGCCCCCCTCCCCTCTGTGAGTGCAGTGAGGGATTTTTGGGTTGTTTGGCTGTGGGCTGTGGGTGCCCTGCAGACTGCAGGATCCAGCCTTCCAACTCCTCCTCAGCCTCCTTGCTGCTATGCAGCCTTCTCCCTGCCTCCTGCAGCTTGGCCCCCTGCTGCAGGAGGTCCTCCTTCTGGGCACACCTTTGTCAGGCAGTTCTGCTGCCTGCCCCTGCCCCAGGGGAAAGGCTTGGGTACTTCCAGCAGCCTGAAGTCTGCACGGCAGCCTCACTCCTCGGCAGCTCTGTCTGGATGCAGACATCAACCACCGCTGGGGCAGATGGTGCTGGTGGCCCAGCTGGAGCTGCAGCCTCTGCCCGGAGATGAGTGGCTACAGTTCTGCCTTGAGGATCAGTGGGGTGCATGCCCTCAGGCTGTGCAGGCCTGGGTGTGGGGTGCAGGTGTACCTGGTGCCTCCCACCCTTTTCTGGATGGCCCTCCCTCACTGGGTGCCCTCCCTGCACCTCCTGGGCCAATGGCTGCACCAACAACAGCACCAGACAGACCCGCTCCGTTTCCCCACATTGTTGGCCATGCTCCTGGTCATTGGCACTCATGAGGGTGGGAGGTTGTCGCCATCAATGCCCATGCTTTGTCAGCCACTCTGGTGAGAGCTGCAAGCTCTAGGCAGGTCTCTGCACTCCCCTGGAACTGTCCTGGCTCAGGAAACCCTTGTAGGCTGTGATCTGCCACTGCTCTGGAGAAAGTGACTGCCTAGAGCTGATCACCTCAGATGAATTACAGAGTAATGCTGGACACAGGTCCAGCACAGACTGGGAGACAAGTGGCTAGAGAGCAGCTCAGCAGAAAGGGCTCTGGGGGTGCTCATTGACAGCAGGCTCAACATCAGCCAGCAGGGTGCCCTGGCAGACAAGAAGGCAAAAACCATCTTGGAATGCATTAAACACAGCACCGACAGATGGTCAAAAGAGGTGAGTTTTCAGCTATATTGAGCATTGGTGCAGCCTCCCCTCAAATCATGTATGCATTTCTGGTCTGCACAATGGCAGAAAGATGTGGAGTTGAAAGCATCCAGAGGAGGACAACAAAGCAGGTCAGTGGGCTGGAAGGCATGTCCTGTGAGGACAGCCTGAGGACACTTGGGTTGTCTAGTCTGGAGAAAAGAAGGCTGAAGGGCAACCTCATTGGTCCTGACTACTTCCTGAGAAGGGAAGTGGAGAGGGAGGTGATGATCTTTTTTCTCCCTGGTAACTGACAGGATGTGTAGGAATGGCACATAGGGGAGCATCAGACTAGACATTGGGAAAGATTTCGGTATTGTGAGGGTGGTCAGCTACTGGAGGAGGCTTCCTAGAGACCTGGTTGATGCCCCAGGCCTGTCAGTGTTCAACAGGCATTTGGACATTGCCCTCAGACATTGTCTCTAACTTTTGGTTAGCCCTCAGGAGGTCTGGCAGCTGAACTGTATGACTTTTGAAGGTCCCTTCCAACTGAACTATTCTGTTCCATTTGATTGAATTTGTTGCTATCCATTTAGATTCTATTTTATAAAGCTCTACTGTCCCTAACCTGTGTCATGGTACTGCAGTTGTCCACTTCAGAGGCACAACTTGGGATCTGCCCTTGCTGAATATCAGGGAGTTTCAATTGGTCTCTCCTGCCTAAAAGTGGAAGATGACAAGGGGATTATTTGATGAATCTTCTCCCAGTAGGAGAAATGACATTGCTGGAAGTAAGAGTCTCCCCTGAGCTGAGAGAAGGAACATCAGGGATTGCTTCAGCCTGATTCAAAATCAGTTCCCCTGGAGTTCCCTCGTGTCAAGAGCTCCCTGTGCTGATGAGCTGGGCCGTGTTCCTGGGCCCAAGGGGAGCTCCTGGCAAGTGGGCAGCACTGCAGAGAGACAGCTCTGCCCAGGAGCAGATCCTCTACACAGTGCAGCAGGGCTGGGGGCACTGCCTGCAGGGGACAAGGATGGCTGAGAAAAGGGAGGGAGAGGTTAAAAACAGTGTGGAGGGGGGATGCTGAGAGCTCACAGTGGGAGAAATCTTCACAGCTCTAACATGGAGCTCTAACATGGTAAGTGTCTGTGAGAGAGCAGGCAGATGCAGAATCCTAGAGGGTTCTTCTATAGCTGCCACTTCCCAAGGCTGATAGGACATGTCACAGGAGCTGTGCTGGCTTCTCTACTGTGGAGGACAGGGATGTTCCCAGGATCAATGATTACCTAGCTAAGCTGTTGGAGGGACAGGACATGAGGGTTCCTTCTCACAGAGTTGGCTGCAGCCTGTGTTGAACATAGTAAGATTTGGTCTCAAAGGTACCTAAAACATCACCTAGTTCCAACAGCCCTGCAGTAGGCAGGGGTACATTGCATCAGACCAGGTTGATCAAACCCCATTTAACCTGGCCTTCATGAATTCCAGGAATGGGGCACCCACAACTTCTCTGGTCAACCAGTTACAGTACCTCACCGCCCTCAGAGAAATCAATTTCTTCTTAATATCCAGTCTAAAACGAATCTCTTTTATTTTAAAAGCTACCGCTGTCTTGAATGGAAATGCAGGACAGGGAGACCCACTGGGCACAGTTGTTTGTGCTGCTGCTAAGGACAAGAGATATGCATCTCAGTCTGTCTCAGGAGCCTCACACTGAAATGTAGGTGCACAGAGTTCACGTGCAAGCCTGATACATGAACTCCTCATTTGGGTGGAGATAGTCAAGGAAGAGGAACACTCTTTTGTAAGCACCCAGGAAAGAAGTGCACAGCATCTGTCCCAGTCCATGTCTTTTCTACCTCATGCAGCTACTGAAATGGGGGACAGTCACCTTAAAGGTCTATGTCATGCTTTTCTGATCCATGCAGAATTTTCAGATACCCAAAGAAATGACCCCAGAAACCAATGTTTGGGTTATCTTATTTATTTTTATTCACAGGCTCTCATCTGCATGGTATCTCTCCTCCAGCTGGACCACTTCCTTCACATCTAATTCCTTTGCTCCCAGTGGGCTGCATCATCTCAGTACTTTGGCAACTTGGTTGGCCATGTTGCACCTGGGCTATTGCTCATGGTGGGGGTTAAGAGAATTTCCTTTCCTCTTCTTGTCTCACATCTGGCTTTCTCATCTGGAAGAAATCTCAGCTGATGAGCTATAGACTTCAGAACAATTTTGTGTCTTTGTGAAACTCCAGAGAAATATCCTCATCATTCAAAGTGTTCATGAAGCAAGGATCTGTGTGGGTTGTGTTTGCTGAAAGTTGAGAAGCAGACAGTCCTGGAATTGTGATCATTGGTGGGCTAAAGCAGCCCTGTGTTTCAATTCTCTTCTGTGCTGAGGAAGGATGCTGCCAGCTGACACTGAGCAAACCAGAACCTTGGTAAGGAAGCCTCTGAGACATGGGTAGAGAAAGGAGTAAAAGTTTTATTTATTCACCCCTGAATTTTGATAGAGGGAACTTGATTTGATTGAAATACTCATTAAAGATGCTGTTTATATTTTTTGTGTGTGAAGGTATTGTTTGATATGTTACAAGAAAGATGCATGATATTGTTCAATATACAAGAAAAACATGGTAATATATATATGGTAATATACATAGGCTAAATGTAATAATATATTTATCATGTATAGTTCTTTAAGTTATAGGATGTTCTAAGGAAAGTAGGAGGGATTTGGGACAAGGGAACTACAAGGGGCAACTGCAGACTTGAGTGGAGAAGTCTGATGTCAGGAGAAGTGATGCAAGTCCTAGGGGATAAATGAGAGAAATGGTGTGATCTGGGGAGGTGAGGAGCAAGGTTGTCTCTACAGGGTCAAACTTCTCCTACCTGTCCAGACCTCCTTAAGAGACTTCTAGGCCTTTCTGTGTCTTAATAAGCCCCAAAGTGTAGTTGATGCTCAGTCTATCAACTTCAACTACTGAGAGCAGACTGATGAAATCTCTCAGAAATTCAAAGTCAGAAACCAAACCCCAGAGTTCTTCAAAGCATTGATTGGTCACAATGAGGGCCATTTCTGAAAAAGCCCCATGGACACCTTAGAGCACTGTGGTGGCAATTGGAGGCCATGATCAGAGGTAGGCCAAGGCCCTGTGCAGGTGGCTCTGAGGCTGAGAAAATGCTGGCATCCTTCACACAGGCATCCACACCCATCAGCTTTCATGGGACCTGTCAGACGACCAGACACAAGGAACCTCACCATGATCTTCCAGGCTATGTGACCTTCCTGATGGACTTTCAGCTCCTCAGATAGACACAACCAAGTCACATGACTGTCTCTCTCCAGTCATGTACTCAGGCACAAGACATTTGACAACCCACTGCCAAGGCTGCTTCTGAATGGGCCTTTCAGGTACTTGGGCAGAGGGCATCACACAAGCACCAGGTGCCTTCTGCTGGCCTGTGAGAGATGCTGGGAGATGTGTGCTTAGAAGTCCATCTGGCAGCCCAGAGGTGAGGGTTGACCTGGCAGCTACTTCAGAAAGATAGGACCTCCCAGTCCCTTGCCCAGCCATGCTCCTGATGCTGGCCTCTCAGCTCCAGAGGCAGAAGCGAGCTCACAGTCCCCACCAAAACCAATTGCTTCCTGCTGGAGTCAGAGTTTCTAAGGCACAATTGACACCCTATAAGAACATCCAAACCCGGCACCCTCCTTGACGCCTGGTGCCTAGCAAGATAAAGGCAAGGTCGTTTTCATCTTCCAAGGCCATGCACCTCCTGATGGCCTTTCAGCTTCTCTGATGGACAGAAGACCCCTGTGTGCAAGCTCTGTTAGGTACTAGGTCAGGACTGACCTTGAAATAAATATTTACACTAGCTTCACGTCAGCATCTCCTCAGTTACTTATGACAGCTAAAATGATAAAAGTATACTCTGGCCATGTTGTTGAAGGTGGCACATGATATCCTCAGTCAGAAGTGCCCTGATACCCACCTGCATGGCCATGGGCCTCCTGCTGCCTCTAGAGATCCCTAGGCACAGCTGACCTGAGCAGTTCATCCCCACCAGTCTCTGGTTAGGGTTTTATTATGTGCTTTGTTATGGGACAAGGGTTGGTGTTAAGGCTGGCAATTTAATGCTAGTGATTAAGGGCTAGGGATGAGTGTGATCAATTGGATAAGACTAATGGTAACAGGTGATGTGTTTGGGGGTTTAAGATAAAGGTAGGATTTGAAGTTGGGGATTAGAGCAGTGGATTCTTTCCATGGTGAAGCATAGTAATTAGGATAGCACTAGGTTTTAATGTTCCTGGTTAGAAGTATTACGAGAGCATAACATTAATATTTTCCTAGTGAGTATTGCGGCAGCATCAGCCTTACCTGAACCATTGTCACTTCTTCAAAATTTTTCCTTTCTATTAGCCAAGCCAATCTTCTCTCCCTCAAATCTCCTAGCTTTATTCTCCCAGATTTCCCCTGACCTCCCTAAATGTGTCACCCTTTTGGGGGCAGCTTTCTGATGGCCTTTTATGACCTCAGAGGCTCTTCCTTCCTGCTTGGCCAGCCAGGTTCTGGGACAGAAGTGACCTCACAGCTAGCATCCACAGGGCTACAAGGAGCTGTTGTACTCAGGAAGCCTCTTCCCAGCTCACCCAGGAACACCTGGTGCAGGGGATGCCCTGCACAATCTCTCAGGTACTCTGCCTGCCAACCAGCTCATGCTTCAGAAGGCCTCCCACATGTCCAGACTCACGTTTCCCGATGCTGCCTTTAGCAAGTCCAGGTCATACTGAAAGAAATGACCACCTCTTCGTGGAAAAGTGAATTAAGAACTGTACATATAGTTTAGGAAAAAGTCGAGAACTCTTCAGTGAAGGAGTTGGTGTGAAAGTCATAGAATCATGGAATCATAGGATCATAGAATCATAGAATCATAGAATCATAGAATCATAGAATGGCCATGTGTTGAAAAGGACCTTAAAGATCATCTAGTTTCAGCACCCATGCTCTGGGCAGGGTTGCCAGCCACTAGAGCAGCCTGCCCAGAGCCGCATCCAGCCTGGCCTTGAATGCCTTCAGGGATGGGGCATCCACAACCTCCCTGGGCAACCTGTTCCAGTGCCTCACCACCCTCTGAGTGAAAAAAATGTTCTTACTTTCTAACCTAAATCTCCCCTGCCTTAGTTTAAGGCATTCCCCCTTGTCCTATCACTATCAACACATGTAAACAGGCGTTCCCCCTCCTGTTTATATGCACCCTTTATGTACTGGAAGGCTGCAATGAGGTCTCCCCAGAGCTTTCTCTTCTCCAAGCTAAACAAGCCCAGTTTCCTCAACTTTCTGCATCAGAGAGGTACTCCAGCACTCTGATCATCTTTGTGGCCCTCCTCTGGACGCCTTCCAAGAGCTCCACATCCTTCTTGTGCTGGGGGTCCCAGGCCTGCATACAGTATTCCAGGTGGGGTCTGACAAGAGCAGAGTAGAGGGGGACAATCACCTCCCTCTCCCTGCTGGACTCCCATTTGCTGGCCCCACAGCAGCAAATGAAGTAGGGGAGGTCAGTGGTCGTGTCTCTGATGCTGCAATTAACTCTTCCTCCTTTCCCCCCTGCCTCCAACCCTTTTCTCTCCCCCAGGCATCCTGCAACCCCCAGGCCAGTGCCACTCCCCAGCACAGTACACCCAAACTCTGCTGACCCTGGGGCTCCTCAGGCAGCACCACTGCACAAACACAGCACCCTGCTCTTCTCCCAGGACACCCCATGTCCCCCTGTCCAATGTGCCCACAGCCCCGAAGCTCGTGGTGCTGCTTTGCAGAGTGAGAGTGCTGTGGTGTGTGGGGCCGTGGGGGCACTCTGCAGGGCTGTGCTGGTTAGGCTGGGAAGGCAGAGCCAGCTGGTGGGGGGCACTGCCACTGACTGCCTCCCACACAAGTGATTCTTTAGCCATGGAGGGTGCACACAGATAGCTGACCTCCTTCAGAGTCAGAGACTCATGGAATACATGTAGCCCGAGCTGGGAGGGGCTCACAAGGATCATCAAGTCCAACTCATTTCCAATGTCAGGAGAGATTTTGCGGTGATTCACGTGATCCAGTCTATGAAATTTCACCAGAGATGTAACAACCAATTCAGCAGACTGTTTTCCCTGCGCCTGCTGTGTTTCCTGGAGTTGCAGAGCTCTCCTTCACCTGCTCGCACCCAGATTTAGCACCTTGTCTCTGGGTCACTTGGCCTTGGACATGGTCATACTCTATGAGCTCATAGAGTATGGCTCATTAGGCCTGCTGACTCCCTGGCACATATTGTCCCTGCCAGTCCACTGGATTCTCCTGGCAGCTCCTGCATCCCTCCAGAAAGATGACTGCCTGCCTTCAGCCCTATTGCATGCTCTGGATCCATTCTAGAGAAGTCACCATCTCTGTGGGTGCCAGGCACCAGAAGACAATTCCAGAATCAGCCCTTCTTGCCTAAAAGCTCATCCCGGGTGATCAGCTGATCTCATGCCCTGAGCGCATAGAGAAACAAGCAAAGCAAGGAGCCTCCTTTGAGTCCATTCCTTTGCAATATCCATGAGAGCAGCTTTGGGAGAAGAGCTGAGCCTTCAGGCACTGCCCCAAGCAGATCCCCATTTATGCTGGAGGTGCTGGTACAGAGCCAGCTATGTTAGAGAAGTGCCCCTGGCCTGTCCCTGCCTGTGGACACAGGACTGCCCCACAGCAGCACAGTGAGCACGCAACAAGAACAATCAGTCCTCACAGCAACACAAGGGCTCTGAAGGAGAGCATGGGAGATGAAAAGGAGAGCAGCTTCCACCAAACCAATCCCTGGGATTTCCTGGCAGCGCAGCTGTGCCAGGACTCTTCTTCCCTCCACCTCTGCGCACAGCCAAGTGCCCCTGCAGCTCCACCACAGGTCTCTGAGGAAGGATCCATTTATTTAAATATATCTCAAACACACTTTAAATACACGTTGTTTCCACCAGTTCTCAGAGTCACTCAAGACAGGTGGATGTTTACATGGAAGAAAATGAACAAATCATTTCATTTTGGACAATATTACCACAAGATATAAAAAGCAAAATGAGGAAAAAAATACATCTCACCTGGAATGAGTTTTATTTTGAGTGATATGAGAAGGAAGATAGACAGCTTATCGCTTCTGAAAAACAGTCATGAGGTTCCACACTGCATCCTTAAGCTCCTGGTTCCTCATGCTGTAGATGAGGGGGTTGACTGCTGGAGGTACCACCAAGTACAAAACAGCAAGCAAAAGATTCAGGGACTGGGAACAGGACATGGAGGGGGACTTCAGGAAGGCAAAAAAGGCAGTGCTGAGAAACATGGAGACCACAGCCAGGTGAGGGAGGCACGTGGAAAAGGCTTTGTGCTGGTCCTGCTCTGAGGCAATCCTCAGGACAGCCCTGAAGATCAGCACATAGGACAGCACAAGGAAAACAAAACACCCAAATGCTAAAACAGCACTAACCACAAGAAGCCCACCCTCTCTGAGGTAAGTATCTGAACAGGAGAGCTTGAGGATCTGGGGAATTTCACAGAAGAACTGGTCCAGGGCATTGCCTTGGCAGAATGAAAGGGAAAAGGTATTGGCAGTGTGCAGCACAGCATAGAGAAAAGTACTGCCCCAGACAGCTGCTGCCATGTTGACACAAGTTCTGCTGTCCATTATTGTTCTGTAGTGCAGGGATTTGCAGATGGCAATGTAGCGGTCATAGGCCATGATGGTGAGAATATAAAATTCTGCTGAGAAGAAAAAGACTAACAGAAAGGCTTGGGTAGCACAACCTGCATAGGAAATGGTCGTTTTGTCCCAGAGGGAATTGGCCATGGCTTTGGGGACAGTGGTAGAGATGGAACACAGGTCAGTGAGGGCGAGGTTGAGGAGGAAGAAGTACATGGGGGTGTGGAGGCGGTGGTCGCAGGCTATGGTAGTGAGGATGAGGCCGTTGCCCAGGAAGGCAGCCAGGTAGATGCCCAGGAAGAGTGCGAAGTGCAGGAGCTGCAGCTTGCGTGTGTCTGTGAATGGCAGGAGAAACTCAGTGGGGAAGCTGCTGTTAATCATTTGATGCCACGGGGACCTGTCCATGGAGGAAAAGAGTGACAAGTTAGGGAAACCCCCCTACTTCTCTCAGAGAAATCACCATTCTCTTAGATTGCATTTCAGCTATGGTAATGACACTGCAGGGCAGGTACTCTTAGCCTCCTTGTTGTGTATCACAGTGCAGTGCACAGGCTTCTCTCCTCTCTTGGAGGTCCAGCTGAAGAGGAGGTGGCCCAGGAGGTGACCTGCCCAGGTCTGTGCTGCCTGCAGCTGTCCCTGTTGGCAGCTGCTTCCCTGTCCCCACAGGTCCTCCCTGCCATTGCTCATAGACTCCATCCCATCCACTGTGTGCTCAGCTCTGTGCTGCAGACACCTCCTCTCCCAGGACACTTTTCAGGGACAATTCCCCATGTTCAGTGGCTAATGAGCAGCTCTGACCTAACAGGAGGTAAATAGAACTGGTGGTTCAGGGCCTTCATAATAATGTAGAAATAAATTTGCATCTCCTACTGCCACCCAGCAAAGCAAAAGTAGAAATTTCAAAGGAAAGAATGCTTCTCCTCAAGAATCCCTTCCTCTGACCTCTTAGTTGAGGAGTCCTCTCTGAAGGTGTCCTGTGGAGCTCTGAGCAGCCTGCCGCAGGAAGCAGCCTACCGCAAGCAGCAGGACCTTGCCCTGTCCTGCCCTTGTTGGGGGCTCCTTCCACCCACCGCTTCTCCCCGCAGCACCCTGGGCAGCTCCCTGAGCAGGCTGAGTGCTGAGCTTGGCAGGCGGCAGAGGCCCTGCCCCAGCACACAGCTCCTGAAGCACTGTAGGGACCCTGCTCTGCACCACAGCCCTGGGCACCCCTGCCTGCACCCTGGCTACACAGCCTACAGCTGGCCCTGCCAGAATGAAGTCTCATGTCCTGTCCCTCTGTTATTTATGGCACATAATCCATGCTCTGGAGCTTCTCACTCTCCTCCAAAGAAACTCTGACACTCCTCCTGAAAGCTCCCACAGGCTGTGGGATTTGCCAGAAAATCTGGAGATGGCACCAGGAACAACAGCTGTGCTGCCCTGCAGCCAGACACTTACCCTATTCAGGGCTGTGAAGATTTTTCCTGCAGTGAGCTCTCAGCATCCCCCCTCCACACTGCTTTTAACATCTCCCTCTCTTTTCTCAGCTGCCCTTGTCCCCTGCAGGCAGTGCCCCCAGCCCTGCTGTGCTGTGCAGAGGAGCTGCTCCTGGGCAGAGCTGTCTCTCTGCAGCACTGCCCGCTTGCCAGGAGCTCCCCTTGGGCCCAGGAGCGGAGCCCAGCTCAGCAGCACAGGGAGCTCTTGACAAGTCCCTGGGCCTCCAGGGGAATCAACTTTGAAACACTCCGAAGTAAACATTCATGCTGATTCCCTCCATTGGATAGGGGACAATGCCCTTTTTCATTTCAGAAGAGGTATGATGTCCAAGAATCACTTTTTCCATATCCTGGTTTTAGTCAGAACACCCAGCCTTCCCTCTCCTGAAGGAAGAGTTTTAGCTGGGTCAGTCAAGGCATCTCCTTCTTTATTTGCATTCCAGATGCTAGAAGGGGGCTTAGTTGCCTCTCCCATGCCTCACACAAGCCCACAGGATTTGGGATTCCTCTTGCCTTGTTTTAAATGTGCACTAATTAGGAATCTGCATGTCAGCTGCTTGTCTCAGCTCCCAGCATATTGAATGAAGACAGAGGCCAGGAGGAAGCTGTTCAGATGCAGACACCAGGTGACAATGGAGGTGCCAGAGAGACATTAGAGTGATATTTGAAGTGCCAAATCCCTCTGGGCCATAAACCCTCTGGGCCATAAACAGAGATTTTATTGATGTATGTTAAATATAATATAGTTGTAGCCATTTCTCAATAGCAAATAAATAAAAAGCAAGCTATGACTTGGTTGCAATAACTGAAACATAGTGGGACTGTGCTGATCACTGGAGTGCTACAATGAATGGCTATAGACTCTTCAGAAGGGACAGGCAGCATGGAAAGTGTGGTGGTGTGGTTTTTTATATTAGAGAGTGTTTTGATGTTGTGGAACTCGAGTCTGGGAATGATAATGTTGAGTACATATGGGTTAGGGTCAGTGGGAAGGCCAACAAGGCAGGCATCATGCTGGGGGTCTCTTATAGATCACCAAACCAAGATGAGGAGATGGATGAGGTGTTCTACAAGCAGCTGGCAGAAGTTGCACAATCACCAGCACTTTTTCTCATGGGGGACTTCAACTTCCCAGACATATCCTGGAAATGCAATGCAGGTCAGAGGAAGCAGTCCAGGAAGTTCCTGAATAGTGTCGAGGATAGCTTCCTGACCCGTTTGGTTAGTGAGCCTACCAGGGGAGGTGCCCTGCTAGACCTGGTGTTCAAGAACAGAGAAGAACTGGTGGGAGATGTGGTGGTCAGGAGCTGGCTTGAGCAGAGTGACCACGAAAAGGTAGAGTTCTCTATTCTTGGTGAAGTCAGGAGGGGGATCAGTAAAACTGCTGTCTTGGACTTCCGGAGGGCAGACCTTGAGCTCTTCAGGACACTGGTTGGCAGAGTCCTTTGAGAGACAGTCCTGAAGAGCAGAGGAGTCCAGGAAGGCTGAGCACTCTTCAAGAAGGAAATCTTAAAGGCTCAGGAGCAGACTGTCCCCACATGCCCAAAGATGAGCCAGCATGGAAGAAGACTGGCCTGGCTGACCAGAGAATTGAGGCTAGAGGTTAGGAAGAAAAAGAGGGTTTAGGATATTTGAAAAAAGGGCAGGCCTCTCAGGAGGGCTATAAAGATGTCATGAGGCTGTGCAGAGACAAAATTAGAAAAGCCAAAGCTCATCTGGAGCTCACTCTGGCTACTGCTGTTAAAGATAACAGAAAATGTTTTTATAAATACAGAAACACAAAAAGGAGGACTAAGGAGTATCTCCATCCTTTACTGGATACGGGAGGAAACTTAGGGACAAGAGATGAGGAAAAGACTGAGGTGCTTAATGTCTTCTTTGCTTCAGACTTTAGCAGCAAGACCAGTTGTTCTCTAGATACCCATCCCCCTGATCTGGTGGAAGGGATGGGGAGCAGAATGTGGCCCTCACTATCCATGAGGACATGGTTGGAGACCTGCTACGGCACTTGGATGTACACAAGTCAGTGGGGTCAGATGGAATCCACCCGAGGGTACTGAGAGAACTGGTGGAAGAGTTGACCAAGCCGCTTTCTATCGTTTATCAACAGTCCTGGCTATCAGGGGAGGTGCCAGTCAACTGGCGACTAGCAAATGTAATGCCCATCTACAATGAGGGTTGGAGTGTGGACTCAGGAAAAGATGGGCCTGTTAGTTTGACTTCAGTACCAGGGAAGCTCATGGAACAGGTTATCTTGAGAGTCATCACGCGGCACTTGGAGGACAACCAGGCGATCAGGCCCAGTCAGCATGGGTTTATGGAAGGCAGGTCCTGCTTGACGCACCTGATCTTCTTCTATAACAAAGTGACACACTTAGTGGATGACAGAAATGCTGTGGATGTGGTCTACCTTGACTTCAGCAAGGCTTTTGACACAGCATTCTCCTCAAGAAACTGGCTGCTCATGGCTTAGACTAGTGTATACTTCATTGGATTAAAAACTGACTGGGTAGCTGAGCCCAAAGAGTTGTGGTGAATGGAGGACTCTTCTAGTGACCAGCAGTTGGAGGCCGGTCACTAGTGGAGTCCCCCAGGGCTCAGGACTAGGGCCAGTTCTCTTTAGTATCTTTATCAATGATTTGGATGAGGGGATCGAGTGAACCCTCAGTAAGTTTGCAGATGACACCAAGCTATGCGCATGTGTCGATCTGCTCGAGGGTAGGAAGGCTCTGCAGGAGGATCTGGATAGGCTGGACCAATGAGCTGAGGCCAACTGTATGACATTCAACAAGGCCAAGTGCCGAGTCCTGCACCTGGGGCGCAATAACCACAAGCAGAGCTACAGGCTGGGAGATGAGTGGTTGGAAAGCTGCCAGGCAGAGAAGGACCTGGGAGTATTGGCGGATAGTCAGCTGAATATGAGGCAGCAGTGTGCTCAGGTGGCCAGGAAGGCCAACAGCATCCTGGCTGGTATCAGAAGCTGTGTGGCCAGCAGGGCTAGGGAAGTGATCGTCCCCCTGTACTCGGCTCTGGTGAGGCCGCACCTCGAGTACTGTGTTCAGTTTTGGGCCCTTTCCTACAAGAAGGACATTGAGGTGCTCAAGTGAATCCAGAGAAGGGCGACGAAGCTGGTGAGGGGCCTGGAGAACAAGTCCTACGAGGAGCGGCTGAGGGAGCTGGGATTGTTCAGTCTGGAGAAGAAGAGGCTCAGGGGCGACCATATCTCTCTCTATAGGTACCTGAAAGGAGGCTGTAGAAAGGTGGACATTGGTCTATTCTTCCGCATGTCCTTTTATAGAACAAGGGGAAATAGGCTAAAGATGTGCCAGAGGAGATTTAGGTTGGATATTGGAAAAACTTCTTTACAAGGAAGGCAGGAGGAGCCTGGCCAGGAGAGATGTGAGATTTGGGGGAGGAAAGAGGAGCTTGGCCAGCAGAAGCTAACTATTTTGAAGAGGTAAGAATATTCAGGAAATGTTGATCCTACCATAAAGCTGACTTAAAGCAGCCATGTGAGGCCCTTACCCTATTTTAACCTGTTACATTAATACCTAAATCTACATGCCACTCCACACCCTGACAGAAATCCACCACTCTAATTTTTTATCACAATATCCCTTGAAGCCAATATTAGTCCATAATCTCTTTCAATTACCTTTCCTCTATTGCTCACCCTGATCCCTGCACTTCACTATAGCATTAAAATGCTCAATTTAACCCTGGTCTTCTTGCAGACCTAAAAAAACCCTCAAGCAAAGAGCTTGCCCATACCCTAACCACAGACCTGACACCACAAGCAGAACACCAAACCCTCCCACTAAACAGCTGCTTGATCTCTCAACCAGCAAGGTTTGCCACAGTCTCTAATGCCATACATGAACAACTATCATCCAAAGCCTGTCTTCCTGTGCATTAACCTTCTCACCTTTAACCCTTTTCCTAACCCTTAACTTTAGGTTCTTGTTCCCTTGGGGCAGAGCAGAAACTGTGAGATTGCTGTGCAGTCACATGGCGTTCAAAATGAATGTGAGGGGCCATGGATTTGATCAGCTTGTAGGCCACAAGGAGGAGATGGGTGGGAATGTTCTGATGAGCTCAGTTCTGCCTCAGGACCTCCCGAACCAGCAGGAGGAATTGGCCTGTGAAAGGGACTGTGAGGTCATTTCCATCTGAAGTAGTTGACAGCTCACACTCCTACCTGGGATCTGTACTTTTCAGCTGACATCTGCCAGTGGTCCTGGTAGGCCAGCAGAAGGTACCTGGTTGGCATGCTGACTGGGGGATACGCTCTGCCTACATACCCAGGAGGACCCAGTCAGAAAGAAGGCGCAGATATGGGTTGTTCTGTCCCTTCTACTTGAGTCCATGACCGGACAGCAGGAGTCACAAGGCTTGGGTGTGTCTACACAAGAAGCTGAGAGGCCAGTAGCAGGCCCCTGGCTTGGAAGATGCTGGTGAGGTGACTTGTGTCTGGTTGGCTGACAGGCTGAAGAAGGCCAATGGGTAGGGAAGCCTACTTCAGGACTGGTTTCCACCCAGATGGAACTTTCTTTGGTAGTAAGAAAGAGTAGGAGAGAAAAACCTGCCAGAAAATGCACCTTGGAAGGTTGGCACTGGCCATGAAGAGGAAGAAATGTCCCTCAAAGGGTTGTGCTGTGGTGCTAGAGGTCACCCAAAGAATGTCTTTGATCAGACACTTTGATCAGCTTTGTGTTTGAAGGAACAGCTGGTGAGGGTTGACGAGACATTGGTGAAACCACGGAAATGCCAGGATGAGAGAAAGGTGGGAAACAGAGATGGGTGTCTGCAGCCTTCCAGGAAATAGGGCAAAGTGTGGGGCAGCATAGGAAAGTCTAGAGAGGCCAAAGAGGTGGGTGCTGTCAAGAAGGGAAGGCCCCAGCAGCCCTGACTTTTTTGTCCCCTTGGATAGAGCTTCTAAGGAGATGAAATATAGTCATTGCAAGGGGGCTCATTGCTTTCTTGAGACCCTGTGCAGAGGCAGGAAGGAGTCATACCACTGTTCTTCTTATGGCATCACACTGCCCACCACACCCCACAAACCCCCAGCAGGAGCCCAGAGCCAGACATGGGAAAGCAGGAAATTCCCTTCCAGTGGCTGGAGTCAGGGCCTGGCCCTTTTACTTCAGCACAACAAACACAGATTTTTCTCAGCACAGTGCTTTGCCTATCTGTAATCATGGCCTCCAATTATCTGTCCTAACAAGTCCCTGAGGAGAATCTCTTGGTAACAGCCCTCAGTGGAGCCCATTAATACTCCAAGTCACTTCAACTTTTCCTTCTGACTTTACTTGCTCAAGCAATTGCATCATTCTCCTCTCAGTACCTGATGTTCACAGACTAGGCACCAAAATCCACCATGGAATTCATTAAAATGCAGAAGCACCTAAAAAAAACATATGTCTTCCATAGTGTTATTCATGTCCTCAAGACTTGAACAGCTAATTGGAGAGCTTTCATGGTGTAGTTAAGGAGGAAGATTTCAAAAAGCACCTAATAAATATCTCTTCTAATTTTAAAAGATGAATTTTGTTGCATTTCAGTTTTGAGCATCTTTATTCAATTGATAGTAATCCAGGGCTTATCCTATGGAGACATCCATAGGGAGGAAAAGCAGACACTTGAGGTTTGACAGTGCATGAGCAACCTTGCTCCTCAGCACCCCAACCCTGACATTTCTCTCACTGGCCACCTGGCATTTGCATCATTTTTCCTTACATCACACTTCTGCATTGAAGTCTGCAACTGGATGTTACAGCCCCTTTGCACCAGCTCCCACCTGGTTTCCTTAGTTGAAGCTTAGTTCAGCTTCATTGCCCTTCTCTGGACTCGCTTGAGCACCTCAATGTCCTTCTTGTAGCGAGGGGCCCAAAACTGAACACAGTACTTGAGGTGCAGCCTCACCAGAGCCGAGTACAGGGGTTCAATCATTTCCCTAGCCCTGCTGGCCACACTGCTTCTTATACAAGCCAGGATGTTGATGGCTTTCTTGGCCACCTGAGCACACTGCTGGCTCATATTCAGCTGACTATCCACCAATACTCCCAGGTCCTTCTCTACCAGGCATCTTTCCAACCACTCATCTCCCAGCCTGTAGCGCTGCTTGGGGTTGTTGTGCTCCAGGTGCAGGACCCGGCACTTGGCCTTGTTGAACTTCATACTGCTCACCTCACCCCATTGGTCCAGCCTATCCAGATCCTCCTGCAGAGCCTTCCTACCCTCGAGCAGATTGACACATGCACCTAACGTGGTGTCACCTTCAAACTTAATGAGGGTCCACTTGATCCCCTCATCCAGATCTTCAATAAAGATACTAAAGAGAACTTGCAGTAATACTCAGCCCTGGGGGACTCCACTAGTGACTGGCCTCCAACTAGATTTAACTCCATTCACCATGACTCCTTGGGCCTGGCTATCCAGCCAGTTTTTAACCCAGAGAAGCATATGCCAGTTCAAGCCAAGTGTAGCTTGTTCCTTCATAAGAATGCTGTGGGAAACAGTGTCAAAAGCCTTATTGAAATCAAGGTAGACCCCATCCACAGCCTTTCCCTAATTTGCTAAGTACGTCACTTTGCCTTTCTGTTAGTGACCTAAAGAACCTTGCCATTCTCAAACCTTTAAGTCACTGTTTCTATTGTTGCAGATTCTCTTGGAATCTTCTGTTACATTGGTTGATGATTAAAACACAGGATTGTCACCCATTCTGACAGTAGAGTCCAACACCTTCTTCCTGAGTCAGAAGGGACCTCTGGAGGTGTCCATTACCATCATTTTCTCTGAGTAGTGATAGCTCTACAGGTAGATCAGGTTAGTCAGTGCTTTCTGCAACTGGGTTTTGAAAATCTGTGTGCCCATGATCCAGTGCTGATCTACTGTCTTGATGGCTGTTTCCCCAGTATAGACACTGATGTCAGCAGAACAATGGAGATGGTCAAATTTCAAAGATCATCTCCCTTTGGGTAGTGGGGAATGGCCATTCCCATGCTCCCCACAAGTGTTTGCCAAGCTGTTGGTGTTGCTGTGCAGAGCAAATGGGCTGTGGTGCTGTGGGATGAATCTGCATGGCCATGCTGGTCAGGGTGGGAAGCAGACTCAGCCAGGTCCGGATCACTGGGCTGGACCAGACAGAGGTACTCCGTGAAGGGGGAAATGAATCACTGACCAGCTTCCCTCCTCTCTGCCTGCTGGGTGCTCACTCTCTTCTCTGAGACTGCAGAGTCACAGGTTCCCAGTGAATACCTGGCTTTAGTTCAATCCCTGTGGCTGAGCTCACAGTGGGAGATCTCTCACTTTCTGAAGGGCTGCAGTCACAGGCTCTGCTTTCTGCTGTCCCTGGAGGTACTTTGGTCTCTGCAGGCAGCTCCAGATTCCCCTCCTCAAGTTCATCACCTACGGGTCACATGTGGGAACGGCCCTGGCTATGTAATGCAGTGACCATTCGCTGCCTCTGCTGTCAGCAGACACCCATGGGTGAGTCTTAAATCTAGCCCTTGGTCTCTGACAGGTCACAATGCAAAAATGAGCCATTATCTCCAGAACTGAAACAGGAACAGATCCTTGTGGGGAGCAATCCTTTGGGCCTATTCTTGGCAGTGGTTTGGGAAGGAAAGCCCAGCCTTCAGGCATTCCACTGGGGTAATTCTGTTTTATTACAGAGATGTCATGAGAGAGTCTTCACTGACTCACAGTGTTAGATGCACATTTATACAGCCTCCATATGAGACAGAATAGGTTCATTCATTTATAGCGGGTGGTGGAGTGGAAGGCGGGATGGGAGAAATGCAAACACATGTAGGAATGCAAGGCGCACAAGAACTCATAGTGATGATGATGATGATGATGATGATGATGATGATGATGATGATGATGATGATAACAATAAGAAGAATAAGAATAAGAAAAACCAAAACACAGTCCTGGAAGGGGATGTACTGGGGTTCATTACTGAAGAGTGAAGGGGTCTTTATGAGTACTGAAAAAAATCCACATCATCATTTTCCAAACTGCATCCTTCAGTTCCTGGTTCCTCATGCTGTAGATGAGGGGGTTCACTGCTGGAGGCACCACCGAGTACAGAACTGCCAGCAAAAGATTTTGGGATGAGGAAAAGATGGAGGGAGGCTTCAGGTAGGCAAACGTGACAGTAATAAGAAACAGGGAGACGACGGCCAGGTGAGGGAGGCACATGGAAAAGGCTTTGTGCCTGCCCTGCTCCGAGGGGATCCTCAGCACTGCTCTGAAGATCTGCACATAGGACAGCACAAGGAAAACAAAACACACAAAAAATAAACAGGTACATACCACAAGAAGCTGAACTTCTCTTAGGTAGGTGTCTGAGCAGGAGAGCTTGAGGATCTGGGGAATTTCACAGAAGAACTGGTCCAGGGCATTGCCTTGGCAGAATGAAAGGGAAAAGGTATTAGCAGTATGCAGGACAGCATTGAGAAAGCCACTGCCCCAGACAGCTGCTATCATGTTGACACAAGTTCTGCTGTCCATTATTGTCCTGTAGTGCAGGGGTTTGCAGATAGCAATGTAGCGGTCATAGGCCATGATGATGAGAAGAGAAAACTCTGCTGTGACAAAGGCAACGAAGAAAAAGACCTGGGTGGAACAACCTGCATAGGAAATGATCGTGGTGTCCCAGAGGTAGTTGGCCATGGCTTTGGGAACAGTGGTAGAGATGGAGCCCAGGTCGAGGAGGGCGAGGTTGAGGAGGAAGAAGTACATGGGGGTGTGGAGGCGGTGGTTGCAGGCTACAGCTGTGAGGATGAGGCCATTGCCCAGGAGGGCAGCCAGGTAGATGCCCAGGAAGAGCCCAAAGTGCAGGAGCTGCAGCTGGCGTGTGTCTGCGAATGGTAGGAGGAGGAACTCTGTGGGGAAGCTGCTGTTGGACATTTGCTGTCTCTGGGACAAAAAAAAAAAAACAAACAACAAAACAAAACAAACAAACAAACAACAAAAAAAAACAGAGTCTAGTTACCAAAACTTCTCTGAACAAACTCCCCTGCTTCTTTCACAGAAATCACCATTCTCTCAGCTTGCATTTCAGCTATGGAAGTGACACTGCAGGGCAGGTACTCTTAGCCTCATCGTGGTGTATCACCTTGCAAGACACAGGCTCCTCTCTTCTTCTGGAGGTCCAGTTGAAGAGGAGGTGGCTCATGCCCTAAAGCCCCTGAGGACAGAGGCTGTGCTGGGTGGCAGAGGAGAGCAGGGGGTTAATGCAGAGAAGGGGCCTGCACTGCAGGCCTGGTAGGGAGTGCCTGAAAACCACCTCCCTTGGTGTTTCAGGCAGCAGCTAGCTTCCTCTCGCTCCCTGCCCAGGTCTCTGCTACCTAGAGCTGTCCCTGCTGGCATCTCCTTCCCTGTCCCCACATCTCCTCCCTGCCATTGCTCACAGACCCCGTCCCACCCACTGTGTCCTCAGCTCTGCCTGCAGACACCTGCTGTCCCAGGACGATTTTCAGGGACAACTGCTTGTGTTTACTGGGAGTTTTTCTATTGTAAAAAGAGGTAACAAGAACTGGGGTCTCAGTGCCTTCATAGTAATGTAGAAATAAATTCCCATTTCCCGAGGCCACCCAACAAAGCAAGAGGAGAAATATCAAAGCATACAATGCTTCTCTTCAAGAATACCTTGCTCTGATTTTTCTCTCATGGAGTCTACTCTGAAGTGCCCTGGGAGTGCTGTGGTGCCATGAGCAGGCTGCCCCAGGCAGCAGCCTCCAGCCAGCAGTAGGATCCTGTCCTGCCGGGGGGCTCCTTCCACCCACAGCTTCTCCTCACAGCACCCTTGGCAGGCTGAGTGCTGAGCCTGACAGGCAGCAGAGGCCCTGCCTCAACGCACAACCCTGGGGCACAGCAGGGACCCTGCTCTGCACCACAGTCCTGGCCACTCCTGCCTGCACCCCGGCTGCACAGCCTGCAGCCAGCCCTTCAAGAAGGAACCCTCATGTCCTGTCCCTCTGACAGCTGTGTCAGGGAATCCCTGCTTTGGACCTTATTATTCTCATCTAATTCAAAGAAGCTCTGAGAGTCCTCCTGAAAGCTCCACAGGCTGTAGGATTTGCCTGCAAATCTGGAGATGGCACCAGGAACAACAGCTATGCTGCCCTGCAGCCACAGACTTACCCTGTTCAGGTCTGTGAAGATTTCTCCTGCAGTGAGCTCTCAGCATCCCCCCTCCACACTGCCTTTAACATCTCCCTCCCTTCTCTCAGCCACCCTTGTCCCCTGCAGGCAGTGCCCCCAGCCCTGCTGTGCTGTGCAGAGGAGCTGCTCCTGGGCAGAGCTGTCTCTCTGCAGTGCTGCCCGCTTGCCAGGAGCTCCCTTTGGGCCCAGGAGCCTGGCCCAGCTCAGCAGCACAGGGAGCTCTTGAGAAGTCCCCGGGGCTCCAGGGGAATCCAGCCTGAAACAGACTGAAACATCCACTAATATTTTTTCCCTCCACTGAGGAAGGAAACTCTTTTCCAGCACTATCGTACCTCATATCTGAAAAAGTATTTGTTCCATGAGTGACCTTTCTCTGCAGAGCTGCTCTCAATGATTTCTTCTCCCAGTCTGTACTCATGGCTGAGGTTGCCCTGGTCCAGGTGCAGAATCTTGCATTTGGACTTGTTGAACATCATTATGTTAACATTGGGCCCACTTCTCAAGCTTGTCCAGGTCCCTTTGAATGGCTTCTCTTCCTTCTGTTCAATCAACTACACTCTCAGCTTGATGTCATCTGCAAACTTGCTGATGACATCAATCCCACTGTCCATTTCATTGATAAAGATTTTCAATAGTCCCAGTCCCTGGAGAGACCCCTGTGGTAAACCTCTCTTCACTTGCCTCCAACTTGGAGATGGAGCCATTGACCACCACTCTCTTGGTGTGACCTTCAAGCCAATTCCTTACCCACTGAGTGGTCCAACCCTCAAGCAATTCAAGAGACTACTAGAGCATGTTGAGGGTAAGTTTCTGGTCCAGACATTTGGACCAGGATGGATTCTCCAATTTGGAGACTAGGATGTCATGTGGGACCATGTCAAATGCCTTACAGAAGTCCATGTAGATGGCATCGGTCAGTCTTCTTTTGTCAACTGATGCAGTCAGTTCATTGTAGAAAACCAGCAGATTGGTCAGGCACGATTTGCCTTTACTGAAGCCATTCTGGCTGTCTCGGATCATGTCTTTGTTTCTCTTTTTCTTACAGTTGCCTTGATATTGCTTCCAGGAGGATATTTCCCAAGATCTTGTCAGGCAAAGAGGTGGGGCTCATCAGTCTGTAGTTCCCCGTGTCTTTTTTCTACCCTTTTTAAAAATGGGAATAATGTTTCCCTTTTCCCAGTCACCTGACTGCCAGACCTTTTTAAATATGATGGAAAGAATCTTGGCAACTGCATCAGCCAGTTCCTTCAGGACCCTTGGATGCAAGTCATTAGGCCCCATAGACTTGTATGTCTTTACTTTCATCAGGTGGTCTCAAACCTGCTCTTCACTTACAGTGGATGAGACTTGACTCCCTCAGCCTCCATTTACAGGTTCAAGGAAAAGAAAGACTTGGGAAGCCTGACTGGCAGTGAAGACCAAGGCAAAGATATTGTTGAGTACATTAACCTTCTCCATATCTGCTATTACCAGTTCACCCATCTCATCCGTCAGAAGGGACACACTCTCCATCGCCTTTCTTTTCTGGCCAATGTACCTCTAGAATCCCTTCCTGTCATTCTTTGCATCCCTTGCCAAGCTCAGTTCTATCTGTGCCTTGGCTGTCCTGATCCCATCCCTGTATATCCGGACTGCATCCCTGTACTCTTCCCTGACCACATGTCTCCATTTCCACTGCCTGTGCATTTCCTTCTTGTGCCTCAGTTTGACCATCAGGTCCTTGCTGAGCTGCCCCAGTTGTCTTCCCTCCCTGCCCACTTTCTTATGCAGGAGGATGGATAATTTCTATGCTCTAAGGAGAACATTCTTAAAGAGTTGTCAGCTCTGTTCAGCTTCTTTGTCCCTAAGTATTCCAGTATCCCTGGACAGTATTCCAGGGGATCTCATCCACAAGGTCTTTAAGTAGCTTGAGGTTGGCTCTTCAGAAGTTCAGGGTCCTGACTTTGTTCTTCACCAGGCCCACATTCCTTGAGATCACACACTCAACGAGGACATTGTCACTGCAGCCCAGACTGCCTCCAATCTTAACCTCTTTAATGAGTTTGTCAGCACTAGTGAGCACCGGTGCCAGTAACACTTCTCTAGTTGCTCTGTATACCTGGACTGGGAACTTATCCTCAATGCTCTCTGTGTCTCCTGATTTGCTTACAGCATGTTTTGTAGCTTTTCCATCAGACAACCGAGTAGTTGAATTCCCCCATCAGGATGAGAGCATGCAAGCATGACACTTCTTGTAGTTGAAGCATGAAAGCCTCATCAACAAGCTCTTCTTGATCAGGCAACCTGGAGAAGACCCCAATCACAAGGTGTCCTTTATTGGTGCGGTCTTTAACTTTTGCCTACAAGCTCTCAACCTGTCCATGGCTGTTTCTCAGAGGCATCTTTTTGCAATCAATCCTTTCCCTAACATACAGGGCAACACTCCCTCCCCTTCTTCCCTGTCTATCTCTTCTGAAGAGCTTGTAACCCTCAGTGCTCCCAGTTGTGTGAACCGTCCCACCACGTTTCCATGAGAGCAGTTAGGTCATATTTGTCTAATTGCACCATGGTTTCCTTCAGCAACCATGCGATGGTGGAGCTGATTCAGTGGGGAGGGTAGTATAGCTCACAAATAGCAAGCTCAAAATCTTGGCCGTCGGGAGAGCCGTCTTTGGCCTCCTCACCTATCTGCATGGAAGAATCCTGTGAGTTTAGGAAAGCTATAACCTACCTGTAATTGAACTTGGGCAAGGATTTCAAAGGCAGTAAGAAGGGCTTCTAAAAGTATATAGGTGGCAAAAGGAAGGCTCCAGGAAATGTGGACCCACTGCTGAATGAGGCCCAATACTAGTTGAAATGAGACAGGGAAAAAGTTGAGGTACTGAATTCATTCTTCACCTCAGTCATTACTGGCAAGACTGACCTTCAGGAATCCCAGGTCACAGAGAACGGAGGAAGGTCTGGGGCATGGGAATTTGGAGGGAGTGGATCAGGTCAGGGCATACTTGACAAAATGGGATATATACAAGTCTATGGACTGCCTGAAAAATCTGGTGATATCTGACAAATCTGCTGGACTTCTACAACAGGGTTACAGAACTGGCGAATAGAGGAAGGACTGACATCATCTACCTGGAACTGTGGAAATCATTTGATGCTGTCCCCCATGATATCCTTGTCTCTAAATTGGACACTGATTTGACCAGTGGACCACTCAGTGGGTAAGGCATTGGCTGGATAGTTGCATTCAAAGACTTGCAGTCAATGGCTCAATGTCCAAGTGGAGATCAGTAACGAGTGGTGTTCCTCACAGGTCAGTATTGGACTGGTACTGTTTAACATCTTTGTTGGTGACATGGCCAGTGAGATCAAATGCACCTTCAGCAAGTTTGTTCATGACAGCAAGCTATGTTGAGAAGTCAAAATTCTGGAGGGAAGGGAAGCCATCCAGAAGGACTTTGACAGACTTGAGAGGTGGACCTGTGTGAACCTCATGAAATTCAGCCAGGCCAAGTGCAAGGTCCTGAATCTGGACTGGGGCAATCCCAAACATATTTACAGGCTGGGTAGAGAATGGATCGAAAGTAGCCCTGAGGAGAAGGACATGGGCGTGCTGGTGGATGAGAAGCTCAACATGAGCCAGGAATGTGTGCCTGCAGCACAGAAAAACAACATTATCCTGGGCTACATCAAGCCCAGGATGCATGGCCAGCAGGCGAAGGAAGGTGATTCTCCCCCTCTGCTCTGCTTTTGTGAGAACTCACTTGGGGTCCTGCATTCATCTCTGGGGTCCCCAGAACAAGAAGGACATGGAAGTATTAGAATGAGTGCAGAGGAGGGACACAAAGATGATTAAGGGTCTCAAGAACCTCTTCTATTGGAGAGGAGAGCTGGGAGGGAGTTGGGGTTGTTCAGCCTGGAGGAGAGAGGGCTCCAGGGCGACTGTATAGCAGCCCTCCAATACCTAAAGGAAGCCTACAAAAAAGCTGGGAAGGGACTCCTTGTCAGGGAGTATAGTGATAGGAGAAGGAGTAATGGTTTTAACCTAAAAAAGGGTAGGATTCAATTAGATTTAAGGAGGAAATGTTTTGCTCTGAGGAGAGAGGAACACTGGAACAGATTGCCCAGAGAAGTTGTGGATGCCTCATCCCTGGAATTGGTCAAGACCAGGTTGGAGAACATTGAGAACCTTTTGAGAACATTGCACAGGTGTAGTGGGAGATGCTAAGCCCTATGAAATGGCATCAGTATGACCCCGTGTCACAGCCCATCTTCTGAAGAATGAGCATGAAGCTACTGCACAGCCTCTCTGTATGTGTAGAGTTCGCCAAGGGCATACAGCACAGTGACAGTGTTGTTTCCTCCAACCTGCCCTCTCCAATTCTCATGCCTGGAGAGAAAGAGCAGGGGACAGGCTGAGGTGAGAACAGGCTTTGTCTCAGTGGTTACTGGCTCTGTCACTTGGCCACTGAAGAAGGTGAAGAGGAAGGACTCTACAACTACCTGGAAGGAAGTTGTGGGGTGCTGAGGGTCAGCCTCTTCGCGCAGATAACCAGCAGTAGGACAAGGGGGAATTGCCTCAAGTTGCACCAGGGGAGGCTCAGGTTGGAAACGAGGAGCAATGTTTTTCCCAGAAAGAGTGGTCAGGCATGGGAATGGCTTGCCAGGGAGATGTTGGAGTCACCGTCCCTGGGGGTGTTTAACAAAAGCTTAGACATAATACTTAAGGCCGTAGTTTAGTGGGTGATATTGTTGATAGGAGAATGGTTGGGCCAGATGATGTTGGAGGTTTTTTCCAACCTTAATGATTCTATGATTGTAAGCAGAAGAATTCCTCCCAGTGATCTTGTCTCAGGGGCAGATGGCCATGGGTGTCAACAGAAATGCTGAATGCTGGCCTTGGAGATTAGTGCCACATGGACAAAGCTACAAATTCCCTTCTCAAATCTCAGGCCATCCACCAACAGGAACCTCCCCAGAAGTGGGGGGCTCTCTGTGAAGAAGCCTCAAGGTTCCTCACAGTGCACTCAACCAACGCAGTGCAGATTGCTATCTAGGTAGCTGTAACTATACCATCCATGAGAAGGGGAGAATGAAAGTGGGTGTGCAAAGGGTCTGTGAGAAATGAAGTGGGTTTTGCTCAAAAACCCTGTCCTAATTGTCTATGTCTTTTCCAATATGGACAGGCAACTATGTTCTGAGACAGCAAATGTCCAACAGCAGCTTCCCCACAGAATTCCTCCTCCTGCCATTCTCAGACACACGCCAGCTGCAGCTCCTGCACTTCGGACTCTTCCTGGGCATCTACCTGGCTGCCCTCCTGGGCAACAGCCTCATCCTCACAGCCGTAGCCTGCAACCACCACTGCCACACCCCCATGTACTTCTTCCTCCTCAACCTCTCTCTCATTGACCTGGGCACTATTACCACCACTGTTCCCAAAGCCATGACCAATTCCCTCTAGAACAAAAGGGCCACTTCCTATGCAGGTTGTGCTACCCACATTTTTATGTTTGCTGTCTTTCTCACAGCAGAGTTTTCTCTCCTTTCCATCATGGCTTATGACCGCTACGTTGCCATCTGCAAACCCCTGCACTACGGGACAATAATGGCCAGCAGAACTTGTGTCAACATGGCAGCAGCTGCCTGGGGCAGTGATGTTCTCAATGCTGTGCTGCACACTGCCAGTACATTTTCCTTTCATTCTGCCAAGGCAATGCCCTGGACCAGTTCTTCTGTGAAATTCCCCAGATCCTCAAGCTCTCCTACACTGATGTCTACCTCCAGGAAATTGGGCTTCTTGTGTTTAGTGCTGTTTTAGCACCTGAAGCCCCCCTCCATCTCTTTGCCATCTCTCGACCTTTTGCTTGCAGTTCTGTACTCAGTTGTGCCTCCAGCAGTGAACCCCCTCATCTACAGCATGAAGAACAAGGAGCTCAAGGTTGCAGTTAGGAAACAAATATGTGGGATATTTTTCAATACTCATAAAGATCCCTTCACCCTCCAATAATGAATCCTAGTACATCCCCTTCCAGGCTTATGCTTATAACTTCCCTTCCCTTCCCTTCCCTTCCCTTCCCTTCCCTTCCCTTCCCTTCCCTTCCCTTCCCTTCCCTTCCCTTCCCTTCCCTTCCCTTCCCTTCCCTTCCCTTCCCTTCCCTTCCCTTCCCTTCCCTTCCCTTCCCTTCCCTTCCCTTCCCTTCCCTTCCCTTCCCTTCCCTTCCCTTCCCATTTTCTTTCCTTTTTTATTGTCATTATGACTGTTTGTGTTCATTACATTCCTACATAAATATTTTAATTCGCCCCATTGCTATGAATGAATGAAACTGTTCTGTATCATATGGAGGCTGTATAAATGTGCAACAACGCTTTAAGTGAGTCAGTGAAGACTTTCTCACAGCATCTGTGTAATAAAATGTAATCACACAAGTTCAATGCAAGGCCCGGCACACCACAGCCCCTCGCTTTGCAGAGCAGCACCGCCAGCTCAACAGCTGTGGGCAGCATGGGCAGGGGCTGCAGGAATGTCTGCTCAGGCCAGCCCAGATGTTCTGGGCTGGGGCAAGGCTGTGTGGGACATGGGATGTCCCGGGAGCAGAGCAGGGTGCTGGGTGTGTGCAGTGGTGGTGCCTGAGGAGCTCCAGGGCCAAGTTGGGGGGGGGGGGGGGGGGGAGTGTCAAGGCATCTTCTGCAGCAAGGACACTGCCACTGACATCATCTGCTTCATGGGCTGGGCTGGGAAGAGGTCTCCTGAGCACAACAGCTCCTTGTAGCCCTGTGGATGCTGGCTGTGAGGTCACTTCTGTCCAAGCACCTGGCTGGCCAACAGCAGAGAGGCAGAGCCTCCGAGGTCATAAAGGCTTTCAGGAAGCTGCCCCCAACAGGGTGATGTATTTTGTGAGGACAGGGGAAAGCTGGGAGAATGAAGGTGGGAAATCTGGTGGAGACGACAGGGGCTTGGCTAACAGAAAGAAAAGATCTGGAAGAGGTGAGAGGGGTTCAGGCAAGGCTGTGAGCTGCAACACTTACTAGGAAAACATCCAGGTCAAGCCCTGGCAATATTTCTAAGCAGTAACTGTAAGCCCTACCCCTACATCTAAATGCTATCCCTCTCTCTGCAAGGAATCTACTACTCTTACCCCTAACCTCAAACCTCACCTGGCATGGGTTAGCCAAGTCCCAAACCCATAAGGCCTTACCATACACTCTTAGCTCATTTCTCACCCTATTCCTCAGCCTTTCATCCTTAGCACTGAATTCCATGACATGATTCCTCAACAGAGCCCTGAAGAAAATCCCAACAAATAACATAGTCTCTACACTACACACAAACTAGAAGCCAAAGAAGTAAACACAGGCCTCCCTCTGATACTCTGCCCAACCACTAACCCTGGAAGGCAAGATCTAATCCCTAAAGCCTAAGCTGAACACCTAATCCCCAAATCCTGCATTCCTGTGGTCTAGTCACCTAATTGAAGCAGTTTGACCTCATGAGGCTGGGTAGAGCTTGAGAGGTCCTACAGCAACCCCTTGGTCTTGGAGGAGGCAGGTGAGATGATATGGATGTGGTCAGGTCACAAGACTCAAGGAAGCGATGGGTGGGGATGTTCTGTTGAGATCAGCTGTGATTCAGGGTCTGAAGAGGCAGCAGGAGGCCCATGGCTGTACAGGTGTGTGTTGGAGCACATTCTCAAAGCTTGTTTGACTATTACTTGAATTCTACAGGCTGGAAATACTGCACTGAGCACTTTGGGAATCTTTCCAGCCCAGAGCAGGGTTAGCACATGCCCTGGCTATTGGGGGAGGTCCCAGCTGACTGGCGGCTAGCAAATGTGATGCCCATCTACAAGAAGAGCCGGAGGGCAGACCCAGGGAACTACAGGCTGGTCAGTTTGACCTCATTACCAGGGAAGCTCATGGAGCAGATCCTCTTGGGAGTCATCATGCAGCACTTGCAGGGCAAACAGGAGATCAGGCCCAGTCAGCATGGGTTTATGAAAGGCAGGTCCTGCTTGATGACCCTGATCTCCTTCTATGACAAAGTGACGCGCTGGGTGGACGAGGGAAAGGCTGTGGATGTGGTCTACCTTGACTTCAGCAAGACTTTTGACACCGTCTCCCACAGCATTTTCCTCAAGAAACTGGCTGAGGGGGATGAGAGGGAATGGGCTAAAGTTGCACCAGGGGAGTTTTAGGTTAGAAGTTAGGAAGAACTTCTTTACTGAAAGGATTGTTAGACACTGGAACAGGCTGCCCAGGGAGGTGGTGGAGCCACCATCCCTGGAAGTCTTTAAAAGACGTTTAGATGTAGAGCTTAGGGATATGGTTTAGTGGGGACTGTTAGTGTTAGGTTAGAGGTTGGACTCGATGATCTTGAGGTCTCTTCCCACCTAGAAATTCTGTGAATGTGTGATTCTGTGAAATGCACAGGTGTGCAGAGGTGGCCTGTGGTAGTGCAGTCCCTGTTGCTCTGGGATGTGTGTGGGTGTGTTGGGTTTGGTACAAACACCTGGGCTGGTTTCTAACCTCCCACCTAAGCACAAGTGAAGAATAGCTCAACCCCCGCCAAAACCCTCCTTGTTTTATCTCAAACATGGAGGGCAGAGACAAAAAAACTCAGAGCATTTCTCCCAGGGTTTACCTCTGCTAGAAGGCCTTTATGTGCCTTGCCCTTGCCATCTCATGGGTCTGCTGCTGCTTGTCTGGGCTCTGTTTTTACTTTGCGGGTGGGAGGTTGTATTGGACTTACATGGAAAGGGTTTTGTAGCAGGGGGCAGCTGCAGGGCTGGTGTCTGTGAGGAGATTCCAGAAGCTGCCCCTTCTTAGAGAAGAGCCACTTCCAGCTGGCTCCAAAGGGGACATGCTGCTGGCCAAACTCAGCCAATGAGTAATGCTGTTTGTACATCTGTGAGAGCTTTTTAAAGAAAGGGGTTGAAAATGACATGAGGGAATAGCTGGGAGAGAAGATTGAGAAACTGTGAGAGAAAACAACCCTGCAGACACCAAGGTCAGTGAAGAAAGAGGGTGAGGTGGTGCTCCAGGTGCTGGAGAAGTTCTCCATGAGACCTGTGGTGCACCATGTTGGAGCAGATCTCCACACTGCAGCTGATGGAAGGCCCCATGTGGGAGCAGGTGGATGTGGCTTGAAGGAGGCTGCAGCCCTTGGAGTGCCCCTGCAAGAGAAGACTCTGTCAGAACTGTGGAGAGGAGCCCAGCTCTAGACAGACCCTCATGATAGGGACTTTCTTCTGAGGAGAAACTTATATCAGCCATTTGACAGATGCTGCACAGGCAAGGACATGACTCAGGATGGCATCTCCCTTCAAGAAGGAATTTCCTTTGGGATTCCCTCAAAGGATAGAATTCCTGTCTGTGTCACAGCTTGAGTCACTGCACTGTGAATGCTGACCGAGGTCCCACCTTGACATATGCAACCTCATGCTTCCCCGCAGCCACCCCTCCAGTATTCCTGAACTACCATTGACAATGCAGACTCAAGCAAACAGAGACACAAGGGAATGCAAGAATGCCAGTGCTGTACAAACTCAACAACAATGATACATGCTAGCAAGTAACTGGAACATGAGCTGAGAACCAGCTCATCACAAGCACCAGCTTCATGCTTACTTGGTTTGAAAGGACTGAGCACAGGGCATCACAAAAAGCATAATAGAAGGAGCTACATCTTCTCAGTGTGGACTCAGTAGCAGCAGCCCTGCAGAATGACAACCCATCAGTCTGCTCATGGCTTGGACATGTTTACAGTTTACTGGCTGAAGAACTGTCTGGATGGCCATGCTTTAAGAGTCTGAGTGAAGAGAGATCAATCCAGTTGGTGGATGGTCATGGGTGGCATTCCCCAGGCCTCTGTACTGGGTCCAGCTTTGTTACTATTTTGATGGATGATCTGACTGAGAGGATCAAGTACACCCTTAGTACATTTGCAGATGATAACAAGTTAGTTGGGACAGTTGGTCTTCTTGAAGACGGAAAGCTTTTCAGAGGCATCTGGAAAGGCTAGATTGATGGACTGAGTGCAATCACATGACATTCAACAATGATTAAGTGCCTGCTCCTGCACTGGGATCATATCAATCCCATGCAGCATAGGTTTGGGGAAGAGTGGCTGGACAGATGCCAACAGAAAAGCACCTGGGGATGTTGGTCAACAGCCAGCTGAGCATGATCAGCCACCCCCTGTCATGGGCAGGGACTCTGACATCTTCCAATAGATCATCTGTGCTTATGAGGTCACTGTCAGCTGAAGATCTGATAGGCCACGAGCAGGCCCATAGCAGGTGATTGTTCCTGCAATGCCAGTGGTGCCTGAGTAGCTGACAGGCCGAGGGCAAACATGGCCTGTGCTAGATGCTGGGAGGACCCTGGTGCCTGAGGCACGTGGCTTATGTAGGTATGAGGGGAGGTCATTGGTGATCAAGTAGCTGATAGGTCAGCGCAAGGCCCATGCATTGTACCTGTGAGACCACTGGTGCCTGAGGAGCTGTCAGACCAAGAATTGTGTAGGTGTTTGTGAGGTCATTGCTGTCTGAATGTAGGCCAGGAACAGGCCAATGGCAAGTGAAGATGTTATGGCATCACCTGGAGCTGGGTTGAACCGAATTTTGAAATATCCTGCTCTGGAAATAATTGAAGATCAGTGAGACCAACTTCAGCCATCAGAATAAAATTAAATTATATGCATCTAAAAATCTATAAAAGATTAATATCAAAAATAGAAAAAATATATGTTTATACTGATAAATTTACATATATTAAACACTATATGTATGATATTATTAAAAACTCATAACATAATATTTAATACAATACAATATATATTATTTAAATAAAATAAAAATAAATAATAATTATATATTATATATTATATATTATGTATTATGTATTATGTATTATGTATTATATATTATATATTATATATTATATATTACATATTATATATTACATATTACATATTATATGTTATATATGTTGTATATTATATATAACATATATATATAAAACATATTATATAATTATAAAATTATAAAATATATAACATATTATATATTGCATTATATATCATACTATATATATAATACTCTATATAAAACTATATTATAATATATAATAATATGTGTATATAATATGCAATATAATATAATGTATATAATATTATATTATATATTATTATATATTTTATTATTAAATATATACTATATAATATATAGTATATAAATATAGTATATAATATATACTATATATATATTATATATTATATTCTATATAATATAAAGTATATAGTATATAGTATATCATATATAACATAGCACAACATAACAATAAATATCACAGAATCACAGAATTTCTAGGTTGGAAGAGACCTCAAGATCATCGAGTCCAACCTCTAACCTAACACTAACAGTCCCCACTAAACCATATCCCTAAGCTCTACATCTAAACGTCTTTTGAAGACTTCCAGGGATGGTGACTCCACCACCTCCCTGGGCAGCCTGTTCCAGTGTCTAACAACCCTTTCAGTAAAAAAGTTCTTCCTAACATCTAACCTAAATCTCCCCTGGTGCAACTTAAGCCCATTCCCCCTCATCCTGTCACCAGGCACGTGGGAGAACAGGCCAACCCCCACCTCTCTACAGCCTCCTTTAAGGTATCTGTAGAGAGCGATAAGGTCGCCCCTGAGCCTCCTCTTCTCCAGGCTGAACAAGCCCAGCTCCCTCAGCCGCTCCTCATAGGACTTGTTCTCCAGGCCCCTCACCAGCTTCGTCGCCCTTCTCTGGACCCGCTCAAGCACCTCGATGTCCTTCTTGTAGCGAGGGGCCCAAAACTGAACACAGTACTCGAGGTGTGGCCTCACCAGAGCCGAGTACAGGGGGACGATCACCTCCCTAGCCCTGCTGGTCACAGTGTTTCTGATACAAGCCAGGATGCCATTGGCCTTCTTGGCCACCTGAGCACACTGCTGCCTCATATTCAGCCGACTGTCCACCATCACTCCCAGGTCCTTCTCTGCCTGGCAGCTCTCCAACCACTCCTGTCCCAGCCTGTAGCTCTGCTTGGGGTTATTGCGCCCCAGGTGCAGGACCCGGCACTTGGCCTTGTTAAACTTCATGCAGTTGACCTCAGCCCATCGGTGCAGCCTATCCAGATCCTCCTGCAGAGCCTTCCTACCCTCGAGCAGATCGACACACGTACCTAACTTGTTGTCATCTGCAAACTTACTGAGGGTGCACTCAATGCCCTCGTCCAGATCATTGATGAAGATGTTGAAGAGGACCGGCCCCAGCACCGAGCCTTGGGGGATGCCACTAGTGACTGGCCTCCAACTGGACTTGACTCCATTTACCACAACTCTTTGGGCCCGGCTGTATTATATTACAATATGATATGATATGATATTGATATAATATATTAGTAAAATATATATTTTTATATGTATTTATTATATGTATTTATTTATAATTATAATTATATATATATACATATATATACATATATATGAAACTGTACATCTGAGAGCATTGTCCCAACACTTCTTGGACTCTGCCAGGCTTGGAGCTGTGGGGAGGCTGGGAGGCACCGCAGGGCCATGCCTGGGCACGGGGCCAGGAGGAAACCACCGTCTTCCTGCCCGGGCGCCATGTCACGTGGGCTGCGGTTTGTGCACCTGCAGTGGCAGGCAGGCTCCAGCTCCCGACCCGCCGCGGGGAATAACGGCCCCTGGGTGACACGCTGAGAGCCAGGGAGACGCCTGAAGCTCTGGGCTGCAGCTCTGCTGCCAGGGCAGGCCCTGGACCAGCTCTGGCTGCTGCCGGGACCCCACAGGAGGCTCCTTGGGGAGGGATGGGACAGCCAGCACCCCCATCATGGGGCTCTGGCCCTGCCCAAGGGCCTTTCCCAGCTGCTGCTGCCAGCACAGCAGGGGCTGTAGCAGGGGCAGGGGCTGGTCCCTTCCCAGCCTGACACAGCCCCGCTGCAGGACCAGTCCTCTGGATCCCATGGCACAAGGACGGCCGGACAATCGCACCTTGGGCTCTTGGATGCTACAGCTTAGGAGATGTTCTGTGTTCCCACAACAGGCTGCAAGGGGTGTCAGAGCCATCTGCCCCCACACCCAGCCCTACCCCACAATGATGTCCCACCGCAGTGACGTGAGACCCGCAGCGGAGCCGTCCCTCATATATGGTCATGAAGAGCGCTGGAGAAGTTCATTGGAGAGCTGGGCTGCGTCGGAGGGGAGATAAGTGCCGATATCGTCTAAAAAGGTGCTTGCTGCTTTGATTGGCTCCTCCTGCAGCTGGGACAGCATCTGCACAGATATATTGCCCTCCCATCATCTCCATTTCACTGTGGGTACCCAGGAGCTCCAGCAGCAGGGTCGTGCTGTCAGGGCAGAAGCCTCAGGATGGGGACAGAGGGACTCCTGTCCCCTTGGGTGCTGTGGCTGTTCCTCTGGGTGCAGCCATGCAGAGGTAAGTGCCAGCTTCTGTGTTCCACAGCCTTGGGACAGTGGGTGGCAGTGGGGTCATTGGGATCTCTCTGGGAGTGGGGTTGTTTTCAGGCACCACTGATATGAGAGGCAGAAGGTGCTCAGTCTCTCAGCTCTGTTCTATAATCTGTGCCTGTCTGGGTGGGAGGGGGTAATCCATTTCCAGAGCTCACATGTTTTTGGCAGCCCGCACCTGACTTCATTTCTAGACACTTTGTCCTCGGCTACCCTTTTGTGACCCCTTGTTCCCCAACACTGTGTCTCTGGGTCTGGAGAAGACCCAGACAGTGAGTCGCCCTCAGTGAGCTCCAGGGCACAGCCAATGTCTTGGGTGCCCCAGAGGGGTTGTGTGCTGTTCCCTGCCCTTGGGATCTGGGGAAACACGGACTCCAGGAGGGCAGGTTTTGTGCCATTAACAGAAGGGGACTGGGGCATCTGCACCGAGAGGTGTTCTTTTTGGGGGCCCTGGTCAAGCACAGGGGCCAGTCTGACAGCAGGGATGGGGAAGGAATGTGGGCTGTTGGTATCCTTGTGGTCAACCCAGACAGTGTGTTTGGGAGTTGCCTGTGGCAGACAATGGGCAATGGAAGCTGCTCAGGGGCATGGGTCTGTTTGGGGGACACTGGGATGGGGAGGAGTGGGAGCCCCATGCAGGGCTGAGGGCTGTGTGGGGGTGGGCATGGGTGGGGGCAGGGGTCCGCTGGGGTGGGAGGAGGTGGTGAGGGCTGTGGGGCAGCAACTCCTACCTGTCGTGGTTCCGCTCGAGTGGGCAGCCTAGCTCCACCACAGCCACTCTCTCACTCCCCCTCCTCAAAGAGGAATGGGGAGAAAATACGTGAAAAGGACTCAAGGGTTGAGATAAGGATGAGAAAATCACGCAATAATTATTGTAACGGGCAAAACCGACTCAGCATAAGAAGAGAGTAAGATTTATTGCTCATTGCTAACAAGCAAGAGAAGTGAGAAACAAAGGAAAGAAACCAAAAGCACCTTCCCCCCTCCGGCAGGGGTCTTCCACAGGCAGCAGCCTCCATCAGTGCAGGGCCACCTGCTCCACCGTGGTCTCCTCCACGGGCTGCAGCGTGGAACCCTGCTCCACCGTGGTACTCCATGGGCTGCAGGGGGACATCCTGCTTCACCATGGTCCTCACCACAGGCCACAGGGGACTTCTGCTCCGGCGCCTGGAGCACCTCTCCCCCTCCTTCTTTGCTGACCTTGGCACCTGCAAGGCTGTTTCTCATTCCCTTGACTCTCCCAGCTGCTGTGTGGCGCAGCGTTTTTTTTTCCTGTCTTAAATATGTTCTCACAGAGGTGCAAAACAACATCGCTTATTGGCTCAGCTCTGGAAAACAATGGGGCCCTTCCCAAACATGGGGCAGCTTCTAGATCTTTCTCACAGAAATCATCCCTATGGCTCCCTGCTACCAAAACCTTGCCACGTAAACCCACTACAATGGCCCAGGAGGGCTAGAGCTTGGTACCCCCAGCCCAGCATAGCCCATGGGGAGAGGAGGAACCCCCCGCTGCCCCTGAGACAGCCTACGGGGACAGGGATCCCACCCTGGGAACTGGGAGTCTGCCTGGGGAGCGGGTCCTCACGGACACACAATGTGGGGCTCAAAACTCTCCTGACCCTTCCTGTGTTGGTGTTTGAAGGGGCTGCGGAGGTGAGGTTGGCGGATGGCGGCAGTCGCTGTGCTGGGAGAGTGGAGGTGAAACATCAGGGCCAGTGGGGGACTGTGTGCCATGGACACTGGGACATGTCTGATGCTGCAGTGGTTTGTAGACAGCTGGGCTGTGGGACTGCTCTCAAAGCTCATCGGAATGCACACTTCGGGCCGGGATCTGGGCGCATTTGGATGAATAATTTTCACTGTCGTGGCACCGAGTCTGCCCTGTCTGACTGCACACATGCAGGATGGGGTAAAGCATACTGCTATCACAGCTGGGATGCTGGAGTGACATGCTCAGGTAAGGACTGAACTTCTTCCCTACCTCTGGGATGAGGACACTTCTAAGGGACCTGGCTGTGACCTCAGGAAGCAACAAGTGGACACCAGAACATGGCTCTGTGTGTCAAGTTGCACTCTGAGCTGGGTCTATCACTGCTGGTGTCCCTTGTCCCTGGGGAAAGCCCAGTGGGAGCACACCCAGCCTGGCCGTGAAGCTGGAGTAGCCAAGCCTAGGAAGGTGCCTGGGGCTGGGAGAGGAAAGCCCTCACCCTTCCAACTGTGCTGCCTGGTTCCCATCTTTCTCTTCCATTCACCCAGGCCCTGTCTGGCAGGCTGGTCCCTATGCCAGGGGAATCTAGAGCAGCTCCCCCAGCCACCAGCAGCCTCAGGGATGGGCATGCAATGGCCCAGGACTTTTGGGTTGTACCCCCAGCAGAGACAAGAGAACCTTGGCCAAAGCAGAGGGGCTGCTCAGAGGGCAGGAGCACTGGGCTTGCACAGAGGAGCAGGGTGGCAAGTGGCACCTTGTTCCTGTCCCGGGGTCACCCCATGAGAGCCCTGGAGACATGGCCCCTCCAGGCCTTGCTGCCCACTGCCTGACCTCTCCTGCCTAACCCATGCCCCAGGGGCTGTGCCAGCACCTCCTGGCTCTCCTCTCTGCCTGCCCTCACACCAGGACCTTGTGTCAGCCCAGGGCTGCTCTCTGCCTGCTTTCCTGACACATGCATGGTAGGTGGCTGGGGACATGCATGCCCAGCACCACACTGTCCCTGCCGGAGGACCCTGTTTTTCAGAGGATCCCCCAATGTGCCCCATCTAACAGCAGCTCCCCAAGAGAACCAGCATTCCCTGGGAACAGGGGGGCCTTTTTGGCAGATCCAAGGATATCTTCTAACTGGCCTGAGCCTTGTGGGGCAGAGCAGGCTGAAGTAAGCCCCCTAGTTCATGGGCCTGTTTCCCCGGGCCCACGTGCTGCGGGTGCTGTAGTGCTGGGTCAGGGGCTGGGCAGCCCAGGGACTCTGGGCAGCAGCAGTTTGTCTGAGCGGTGCCTGCTGCTGGGGGCTTGGAAAAGAGAACATGGGTGCTGGGGTGGATTCTGAGGAGCAGCAGCAGGGCCCTGACCTCTTTGTGCCATCAGCACCCCCTGAGAGCTGCTGGGCTGGCCGTGGAGCTCTGCATGTGGTCACCTCAGGGCTGAGGTGGGAGGTGGGCATGGAAGTGCCAGAGGGCTCTGGGAACTCACAGGTCTTGGTTGCTCCAGGATTTGTGCGGCTGGTCGGAGGGGACAGCCCCTGCTCAGGAAGTGTGGAGGTCTACGACAGGGACCAGTGGAAAGCTGTCTGTCACTCCCACTTTGGTGCCAAAGCTGCTGAGGTGGTCTGCAGGGATCTGCAGTGTGGCACAGCCCTATCTGTCCATGGGGCAGCTCAGCTGGGAGAAGGGGCCGGTCCTGTCTGGGACAGAGAGCTGCAGTGTGTGGGGAATGAATTCGTCCTCTCCTTCTGCCCCACGGGGGCCCCCAAGGACAAGGCCTGCACCCACAGCAATGGCACTCATGTCACCTGCACACGTAAGGACTCGGGGTGGGATGGTGCCCACGGGGCCTGTGGTGGGCGCAGGAGAGCAGGGTGGGCACTGGGCTGTGCTGGGTGGGGGACAGGGGGAGTGAGGTGGTGGTCTGCAGCCCTAAAAATAGAGTGCTGCAGGAGAAAGGCACGCTGTCCCTTTGGCCTCTCCTGCAGCTCCTGTGGGAGCAAGAGCACAAATGTGGCCTCTCTCACCCTCCTTTGTCCTTGAGTACACAGGGTTCAGGCTGGTGAACGGCAGCACAGCGTGTGAGGGCAGGGTGGAGGTGGAGGTGCTGGGGACGTGGGGGACCCTCTGTGCCTCCCGCTGGGACCTCTCGGATGCCCACGTTCTGTGTCGGCACCTTGGCTGTGGCTTTGCTGAGTCTATTCCTGGAGGAGGGCATTTTGGGAGAGGAACTGGCCCCGTCTGGAGAGACTCGTTCCACTGTGACGGGACTGAAGCCCACCTGGGGCAGTGCCTGGTGACTGCCCTGGGGGCCTCGCCGTGCTCCCAGGAGAATGCTGCTGCTGTCATTTGCTCAGGTGAGTGCTGGGCAGTGCTGCAAAGTCCATTTGCCACTTCTATGTGACACGGCCACCCACAGCTGGGGACCCCACGGAAGCACCAGGCTGAATTTTTGCTCTCACCAGGCCCAGCTTACCACATGTCTGTACGGTTGGTGGGCGGAGGGAGCCGGTGCGATGGGCGCGTGGAGGTCTTCCAGCACGGGACGTGGGGCAGAGTCCTGGATGAGCAGTGGGACATGCAGGAGGCCAGCGTGGTGTGCCGGCAGCTGCAGTGCGGAGAGGCAGAGGCAGCCTACACCCCCGTGAGGGCCGAGCGAGGACGAGGACCTGTGGGGCTGCGTGGGGTGCAGTGTGCAGGGCACGAGGCTGACCTGAGCCTCTGCAACACCTCCCTGCCTCAGAGCACACCGGCATCAGGGGTCATGGAGGACGTGGGTGCCATGTGCCAGGGTGAGTGGTGCTGCACGTCCCCTAGGTGTGGGTCTCGGAGGGCAGCCAGCCCCTGACAGCCGGGGTTCTCCCTGCTGCAGGGAGCCGGCGGGTCCGGCTGGTGGACGGGGCCGGGCGCTGTGCCGGGAGAGTGGAGATCTACTACCAGGGGCGCTGGGGCACCGTCTGCGACGACGCCTGGGACCTGGCTGACGCCGTCGTCGTTTGCCGCCAGCTGGGCTGCGGATGGGCTCTGGAGGCAGCTGGCTCTGCTCGGTTTGGGGAGGGCTCCGGGCAGATCTGGCTGGATGGCGTCAACTGCTCCGGGGCCGAAGCTGCTCTCTGGGACTGCCCTGCCAAGGCCTGGGGGCAGCACAGCTGCGGGCACAAGGAGGACGCTGGAGTCATCTGCTCAGGTTTGTGCTGGGAGTGGGGAGGGGAGCTGGGGACAGTGAGGCTGGGGCAATTGTAGAGCCAGGTAGGGCCAAGGCCATCAGTGGCTGACATCGAAGGATGTCCCTGGGGCCTTTCCTCGTTCCAGAGTTCATGGCCCTGAGGCTGGAGAACAGTGACGGCTGCTCCGGGCGCCTGCAGGTTTTCTACAACGGGACGTGGGGCAGCGTTTGCTCCAACTCAATGACCACCGAGACGGTGTCACTGGTGTGCAAGGAGCTGGGCTGCGGGAATGAAGGGGAACTGGAAACAGATTCTAACTATGCCAAGCTGTCTGGCACCGCGTGGCTGGATCATGTGGAGTGTGGGAAGAGCAACAGCTCCTTCTGGCAGTGTCCCTCTGCTCCCTGGGATCCGCAGTCGTGTGATGACCGTCGAGAAGAGACCAATATCACCTGCAATGGTAAATCTGAGCCATCAAGGCACCAGGTCCTGTTCCCCACTGGGCATGGTGAAATGCAGAGAAGGAACCCAGAGGGGCTTTGACTTTCCTGCTTTAGACCCTGTTGCTACTGGTACACAAAGGTGACTTCAGCTCTTGGAGCCACCCATGTCCACCAGCAGCAGTCAACAGCCGGGCTGCCGGAACCCCCTGGGGGATGCAGAGGCAACTCCAGGCAAGGTCTCAGAGGAGACCATGCAGGGCTTTCAGGAGTCCCCCCTCCTGGGACAGCCTCCTGCTGCTCTGTGAATCAGGGACCCTGTAGGGTCGAGCACTTGGGTCCCCTCTGCAGTGCTGTGTGTGTCCCCTGAATGAACAGGGTTCTGCTGCTGCCCTGACCCAGGGAGCATGGGGATGTGTGAGCAGAGGTCAGCTCTGCTCTCTTCTGCACAACCCCTAGAGCAGCCCTTTTCAGCCCAATTTTTCTTTCCTTTGGGACATGGACAGAAAGGCCACAGGTGGCTGCATGCCCCAACTCCACCAGCTGCACAGGTAGGGAGCTGCCCCTGCACATGCCCCCTCACCATGCAGGGCTGTCCCAATTGTCCCGGTGCCATGGGACATCGCTGCCTCCCCAGACAGGGAGAAGGTCCGCGCTGTGGAAGGCAAGGACGGCTGCTCGGGCAGAGTGGAGATCTGGCACCGTGGCACCTGGGGGACGCTGTGTGACAATGCCTGGGACATGCGGGATGCCGAGGTGGCATGCAGGCAGCTGGGCTGTGGCCCCGCGCTCTATGCCCTGGGCCAGGCTGCTGCTGGAGAGGGGACGGGCCCCATGTGGCTGATGGAGTGCAGGGGGACGGAGCTGTCTCTGCAGGACTGCTGGGCCCAGCCAGGGGACAGCGGTGCCTGCCAGCATAAGGCAGATGCGGCTGTGCATTGCTCAGGTGAGCAGTGGGGCTGGGAGACATTGCTGAGGGCTTAGCAAGGAGCTGGCTTGGGCGTATGTCCTGCTGGATCCTGGCATGGCCCTGGTACAGGCCTGAGCAAGGTTGTCCCTGCAGAGTGGGAGGCTGGTGGTGGGTGGGGAGCAGCCTCTGTGGGGCTGGATGTCCCAGCACATCCCCTGGGCTGCCTGCACTGTCCTGTGAGCAGCCCAGAGCAGTGGTGCCCTTGCCACCCTGCCCAGCCCCACAGGAGGGAAAATTCAGGTGGCACATGTTGGGGTCATTTTCCAGGGAGGCTGCCTGGTGCCACAGCCCCAGCCTCTCAGCCCAGCTCTCCTTCTGCTCCCCTGCAGCTGCACCCAGGACAGCAATACTCCCCCCACAAGCAGGTAAGCTGTCCTTCCCCTGGGGCTGTGTCTGTCCATGTTCACACTGTGACACACAGACAGAGGAAGGGGCTCCTTGCTGGGCTGTGAGACTCCCAGAAAACCAAAGCAGCTGGGAGAAGCCGGTGATGGACCCAGCAGGGTGGGAGCTGCCCCATCACCCAGCCCTGTCCCCCCCAGCCCCTGCTTCCTTGTGTGGTCAGCAGTGGCATGTCCTGCCCCCAGCCTCTCCCTTGTCTGATGCTGCCCCTGCCATGTTCCTGCCCATGCAGATCCCCCACGGGGCCGTCCAACCACCAGCAGCGAGAGACTCTCGGTGCCTGTCGTCATCTGCATCATCCTGGGGGCCCTCCTCTGCCTGCTCCTGGCCCTCCTGGCTGGGCAGGTGCGAAGTGCCAGGGCTCGGCGCAGAGGTGGGTCCTTCCCCAGTGGTCCTGGGGGGAGATGCCTCTTGGCAGGGCTGGGGGTGTTGGTGTCCTGGGGTACAGAAACAGAGCTGTGTGCTGCCTCCTGCCCCATGTGCTGGCCCACTGACTGACAGACCATGGGGCACCAACATCAAGGGGTGGAGAGAGCCCAGAGCCTGAGGCATCCGTTCTGGGGTGAGAAGAGAAATGTGAGATCTGGGCTGGGTGAGACGGGGAGGATGCACTGCTGGCAGTGCTCTGGGCAGCACTGGCAGGAGGAGCGTGGGGCAGCGGAGTCCATCACTGTGGTGTCAGCCACCTCCCAACAGGACACGGGCTGTGCTATTGCTGTGTGGGGCAGAGATGGAGAAGATCCATGGGGAAGGGAAATGAGGGAACTGGTGCAGGGTCTGCACTGGGACGTGACCCAGGGACCAAAGGGGAACAAGGGCTGTCTCCAAAGGGATGGTGCGAGGCTGACTGCACCCCAGACCATCTCCATGGGGATGCTGCCCTCCCTGGGGATGTGGTTGCAGTGCCAACACAACATAGTGGGGCTGTGCTGTGGGGACAGCCCTGTGCTGGCCTAGGGAATGGGGTGAGGGAGCCCAGTGGGGTCCTGTCCCTCTCTGCCCATGCCCAGACCAGCCCTGCCTCTGTCCTCAGGCTCCGGGAGAGCTGGGGAGCCCTTCCCTGAGGCCGTGTACGAAGAGATCGCTTACAGCCTGGCGTGGGAGAAGCAGGCGAGGTTCAGTCTCTCAGGTGGGTGCAGGTAACCTGCGGGGGCACATCTGCTGTGTCCATTCTCCGTGTCTCAGACCAGGGCTGTGCCCTGCAGCTCCTGCCCATGGTCCCTGAAATGGTTGGACCATGGGGTCTGTGGGAGAGCATCCAGGTGTTGGGCCCCACAGAGGAGCTTCCTCCACACCAGCTCTGCCCATCCCAGAGGGGACAGCCCCTCTCTGCTTGTCCCTGCACCTTATTGAGAGCCAAGGGCTAAGCAAAGGGCTGTCCCAGGGCAGCTCTGGGAACCTCTCTGGGAAGTGCCTGGTCCCAAGGGAACTGGTCTCCTCCCCATGCACCCCCAACTCTGTGGGTGCCCATCCCCAGCAGTGCTGACCACCAGTCAGGGCAGCAGGGCTCATTCCACAGCACCCACTGCAGCTCTCTGCAGCCTCCTTTTCAGAGGGTTCCCTGACCCAGCTGCAGCCCTACCCCAGGCACATGAGGAGGAGAATGATCTGGGGCCAGTCCCAGGGATAAGAGGTGGGGGGGGGGGGGGGAGGAAGGGCTCCATGTCTCCTCCCTGCAGACAGACCAGACGGACAGCAGTGCCACCGAGTGTTATCATCAGAGCTGGTTGCATGAAGGCTCTGCTGTGACCCTGACACCAGCAGCATGTCAGCCCTGTGTCCCCACACACCCTCCCATCCTCTGCTCTGCAGAACATCTCTTCTCATTGCCACCACCTTCCGTCTCCTTTCAGATGTCCCTGTCCTGCCCGGAGGTTACCCAGCAGATGGCTATGATGATGCTGGGGAGGTTTCTGACCCTGGGGAGGATCCTGTCCCTGGGCAGAGGGACTGGGAAGTGCCCAGGACACCAGAGGAAGGAGATGGGCGCAGGCATACAGTCACAGGTGAGAGGGCAATGCAGCACTGCCACTTGCTAGGTGCCAACCCCAGGCCTAGGAGAATCCATGCCATATTGAAAGCCTGACCATCCATGGAGAACCTGTCCTGGGATATTTTGTGGGGGCTGGGAGAATGGGCCGAGTGTCTCAGGCTGGTGAGGATGAGGAAGGTGATAAACAGCCCCGAGGGGCACCCCACAGGCCCAACCACAGCAGCCTGCCTTGATGCTTACAGGGGGAAGCCTGTTTTCCCGGAGAAGTGCTGGGGTCCCTGGAGCTGATGGAGACACCTCGTCACCTTTCCTGGGGATCACGGGCTATGACGATGTTGAAGAGGTGTCTCTGGCATGTCCCCATGAGGACACCCAGGATGTGACACCAGAGCCCAGTGCACAAGAGTTCCAGAGCCCCAGGCCAGCAGAGCCCAGCCCTGCTGAGCAGCTGGGTGCAGCCGGGAGGGAGGAGAGCTCAGTGCCCCTGGGAGAGCCGTGAGTGCCAGGGAATGGTCTCTCTTTTCCAGCAGTCAGCAAACACACATGGGTATTTCCCCTCTTTGTATTCCCCTGTTTTTATGCTGTGTGTTGGTATTTCCTCATATTAAAACCCTCTGGGGCTTTGTCCCAGATCCAGTCTTCCCTGACCTTGTTTCTGGGCGTCTCCCTGAGGCTGATGGAGGGGAGAAGAGCTCAAAGATGCAGCCGTTGGGAGGGGACACATCTTAGAGCCAGCAGGATCAGGGTCTGGCTTCGGGGTTGACAGAGCCCCTGGTCCCTGGACACTATTCCTACTGACAGAGACATTTCTGTCCTGCCAGCCAGAGGCAGTTTCCAGACAAGGTGGATCTCTGGGAAGCCCCAAGAGACACTCCCTTGCAGTGCCCACCCTCTGCTGCCTTGGGCCCCCATGGAGGCCAAGGATGCCTGCCCAGCACCCACAGGCAGGGAAAGATCATTTGAAAGAGCTGAACAGGGAGATGTCTTGGACCCTTGGGCAGGACTTGGCACCAGCTCCTGCTGGTGGGTCCCCACAGACTTCCAGCTCTTTCCCAGCAGGCTTCTCTGCTGCTGGCTGGGAGGTGCTCTTGGTAGTGGGATGGTGGGCTGGAACACCTATTGGAGCATCTATTTAATCCCGTTGGGTCAGCTGTCCTGGCTGTGTGCCATGGCATTGTCCTGCATACCCCCAACCTACATGTTGTGGGGACAGTATGAGAGATGGAGAACCCTTTGGTATGGTTCAGCAGTAAGTGAAACACTGGTCTGTTAACAACACTGCTTTGGTCTCAAATGCAAAACTCAGCTCCATATGAGCTTCTCTAAGTAGAACCATAGAGATTGAAAGAGTTTCAAGGGGGAAATGAATCCTAGCACAGGAGCTAGCAGGACTCATCGAGAGAGCATTAACTATGACGGGGGAAGGTGATAAAACAGGGATCACCAGAGAAGTGCCTGGGGGAACAATGCTGAAGCTGAGGGGGAGGCAGATATCTCATCTGAAGTGCATCTACACCAATGAATGCAGCATGGCCAACAAACAGGAGGAGCTAAAAGCGACTCTACAACAGAATAACTCTGACCTAGTTGCTGTAAGGAAGCATGGTGGGATCACTCCCACTACTGGAGTACCGTGATGGATGGCTACAAGCTCTTCAGAAGGGATAGACAAGGAGGGAAGGGTGGTGGTGTGGCGGCTCTTTATATTAAAGAGTGTTTTGATGTTGGAGAGCTTGGGGTTGGGAATGGTACAGTGTCTATGGATAGGAATCAGGGGAAAGGCCTGTAGGGGTGACGTCTTGGTGGGGGTCTGTTATATGATCATATGACCAGACTGGTAGATGAGGTTTAGGAGTTCTTTTTGCTTTCCATGTTTAGAGATAGGACAGAGTCTTAGAGGGAGGTTTTTGTGTTCTGCTTTGGGGAGCCAGTCAGAGTTTAGTGTAAGGGCTAGATTTTTGGTTAGGTTTTTGTTTGTTTATTTGTTTTTATGGTGTTTTACTGGGTGAGGGCTGGTGTTAAGGCTGGCAATCTAATGCTAATGATTACAAGCTAGGCTTTATTGAGAGTTAAGACTACTGCTAAAAGGTAACATGTCTGGGGTTTGACTTCAAGGTAGGATTTGAGGATGGGGATTAGAGCAATGAATTCCTCCCAGGGTGCGGGATTTAGAGTAGCTGTAGGTGTTAAGGTTACTGGTTAGAAATATTACCAGGACATAACATGAATATTTGTCAAGTGAGTGTTGCAGAAGCATCAGCCTTACCTGAACCCCTATCACTGCCTCCTAATCCTTCCTTTCTCTTAGCCAAACCCCTCTTCTTTCCCCTAAATCTCCCACCTTTATTCTCCCAGCTTTCCCCCGGCCTCATCAAATGTGTCACCCTCTTGGGGGCAGCTTTCTGAAGGCCTTTATGACCTCAGAGGCTCTGCCTCCTTGCTGTTGGCCAGCCAGGTGCTGGGACACAAGTGACCTCACAGCCAGGATCCACAGGGCTACAAGGAGCTGTTGTCCTCAGGAGGTCTCTTCTCAGCCCACCCAGGAGCACGGGTTGCAGGGAGTGCCCTGCACAGTCCCTCAGATACTCTGCCTGCCAACCAGCTCATGCTTCAGAAGGCCTCCCACATGTCCAGAGTTATTTTTTCTCAGGTAGCCTTTATCAGCTCCAGGGCATCCTGAAGATAATGGTGGACAGTCGGCTGAATATGAGCCAGCAGTGTGCTCAGGTGGCCAAGAAGGCCAACGGCATCCTGGCTTGTATCAGAAACAGCGTGACCAGCAGGGCTAGGGAGGTGATCGTCCCCCTGTACTCGGCTCTGGTGAGGCCGCACCTCGAGTACTGTGTTCAGTTTTGGGCCCCTCGCTACAAGAAGGACATCGAGGTGCTTGAGCGGGTCCAAAGAAGGGTGACGAAGCTGGTGAGTGGCCTGGAGAACAAGTCCTATGAGGAGCGGCTGAGGGAGCTGGGCTTGTTCAGCCTGGAGAAGAGGAGGCTCAGGGGCGACCTTATCGCTCTCTACAGATACCTTAAAGGAGGCTGTAGTGAGGTGGGGGTTGGCCTGTTCTCCCACGTGCCTGGTGACAGGATGAGGGGGAATGGGCTAAAGTTGCACCAGGGGAGTTTTAGGTTAGATGTTAGGAAGAACTTCTTTACTGAAAAGGTTGTTAGACACTGGAACAGGCTGCCCAGGGAGGTGGTGGAGTCACCATCCCTGGAAGTCTTCAAAAGACGTTTAGATGTAGAGCTTAGGGATATGGTTTAGTGGGGACTGTTAGTGTTAGGTTAGAGGTTGGACTCAATGATCTTGAGGTCTCTTCCAACCTAGAAATTCTGTGTGATTCTGTGTGATTCTGTGTGAAAATGGATGCCTCTCTGTAGAAAAGTGATCCAAGAACTGCTTTCTCAATTTCTTCTGCACAGCTAAAATGACACACGTTTACACCAGCCATCAGCCTGAAGGTGGCACATCAGGTCCTCAGGCAGAAGTGCCCCGACACCCACCTGCATAGCCATGGGCCTCCTGCTGCCTCCTGATGTCCTGAGGCACAGCTGACCTCAGCAGAGCATCCCCACCCATCTCTTCATTGATTCCTGTGACCTGACCAGACCTATGTCACCTCCCCTGCCTCCTCCAAGACCAAGTGATTGCTGCAGAACCTCTCAAGCCCTGCCCAGCCTCGTGGGGCCAAATCCCTTCATTTACATCATAAAAGTGCAAGAATGAGGGATTTGAGGTTTGGTTGTTCCGTTTAGAGTTTAGGGATTGTATTTTACCTACCAGGCTTAGGAACTGGGCAAGGTCTTAAAGGGAGGCTTGTGAGTTCTGCTTTGGGTAGACAGTCAGTGTTTAGGGTATAAGCTAGATTTTTGGTTAGGGTTTTATTATGTACCTTGTTACGGGATGATATCTGGCAATATAATTCAAGGAATTAAGAACTAGGGATTAGCAAGAGCAATATGTTAAGACTAAAGGTAAAAAGTAATTTGTTTGGGGTTTGACTTCAAGGTTGGAAATGAGGTTGGGGTTTAGAGCAGTGGATTCCTTTCAGGGTGAGGGAGAGCAGTTAGTACTAGGTTAGCACTAGGTTTTCAGGTTGCTGGTTAGAAATTTTGCCAAGGCCTAACACGAATGCTTTCCCAGTGAGTGTTGCAGAAGCATCAGCCTTACCTGAACCCCTATCACCTCTTTGAAATCTTTCCTTTCTCTTAGCCAAGTCCCTCTTCTCTCACCAAGGTCTTGCACCTTTACTCTCCCGGATTTCCCTTGGTTCCCATACGTGTCACCATCTTGGGGGCAGCTTTCTGAAGTTCTTTGTGACCTCAGAGGCTCTGTCTCCTTGCTGTTGGCCAGCCAGGTGCTGGGACACAAGTGACCTCACAGCCAGCATCCACAGGGACAAAAGGAGCTGTTGTGCTCAGGAGGCCTCTTTCCAGGTCCCCCAGGAGCAGTGGGTGCAGGGGATGCCCTGCACAATCCTTCAGGTACTCTGTCTGCCAACCAGCTCATGCTTCAGAAGACCTCGCACAAATCCAGACTCACATTTCCCCATGTAGCCTTTGCAAGTCCAGAGCATGCTGAAGGAAATGGCCACCTGTCTGTAGGAAAGTGATTCAAGAACTGACTATATATTTTAGAAAAATGTTGAGAACTCTACAGAGGAGTTGCTGTGAAAGTCATGATGACTAGCATTGGTCATATCCATATGCAGTGAACAAAGGCCCAGCCCAGACTGCTCTGTGGTTCCCCCTTGTTGCTCCCAGGAGGCCAGCCCAGCCCACTCCCTCCCCAGCTCTCCACACTTGCCTCTACTCTCCCCAACCCAGCCCAGCGGAGCAGCCCAGGCTGGGCTGGCACCAAAGCTGCAAATGAAGCAGGGGAGGTCACCAGCAGTGTCTCTGCTGCTGCAATCTGCAGGAGATAAACACTACCGATCCACCTTCCCAGACAGCCTGCACCCCCCCCCCCCCCGGGCCAGTGCCATTCCCCAGCACAGCACAGCACCACACTGCTGGCCCTGGGGCTCCTCAGGCACCACCACTGCACACACACAGCACCCTGCTCTTCTCCCAGGACACCCCATGTCCCACCCAGCCTTGCCCCAGCCCAGCACCTCTGGGCTGGCCTGAGCAGCCATTCCTGCAGCCCCTGCCCATGCTGCCCATGGCCCCTGAGTTGGCAGTGCTGTTCAGCAGAGTGAGGGGGTTGGTGAGTTGGGCCATTGGGGCACTCTGCAGGGCCGTGCTGGTCAGGCTGGGAAGGCAGAGCCAGCTGGTCAGGGGCACTGCCACTGACTGCCTCCCACACAAGTGGTTCTTTGGCCATGGAGGGTGCGCACAGATAGCTGGCCTTCTTCAGAGTCAGAGATACATCGAATAGCCTGAGCTGGAAGGGGCCCACAAGCATTGTCAAGTCCAACTCATTTCCAATGTCAGGAGAAGTTTTGGGGTGATTCACTCGATCCAGACTATGAAATTTCACTGGTTGAATAATTAATAATTTTCCCAGTCCCTTTCCCATTGCCTTGTGTTGCAGAGCTCTCCTTTGTCTGTGGAACACAAATAATGATCATATTTCTCTCTGGACATCTGTATCATTTTATCATCATTAGTAGACATTATCAGTAAAACAAAGTAAGAGTAAAAATAAACTGAAAACAAAATGAAAACTGTGTCTTGGTCTGTAATGAGTCGCATTATCAGTGATATTCAGAGGACAGTAACTATATTGCTTCTGAAAAACACACAGACATCACTTTCCACACAGCATCCTTCAGCATCTGATTCCTCATGCTGTAGATGAGGGGGTTCACTGCTGGAGTTAACACTGAGTACAGAACTGCCAGTAAATTATTCAGGGATGAGGAGGACATGGATGGGGGTCTCAAGTAGGCAAATGCGCCAGTGCTGATGTACAGGGAGACTATGACAAGGTGAGGAAGGCAAGTGGAAAAGGCTTTGTGTCGTCCAGGCTCAGAGGATATCCTCAGCACAGCCCTGAAGATCTGCACGTAGGAGTAAAGAATGAAGAGAAAACACACTAAAAGTGAACATGCAGTAAAAACAATAAGCCTAACTTCTCTGAGGTAGGCATCTGAACAGGAGAGCGTGAGGATCTGGGGAATTTCACAGAAGAACTGGTCCACAGCATTGCCTTGGCAGAGGAGGAGGGAAAATGTATTGGCAGTGTGCAGCACAGCATTGAGAAACCCACTACCCCAGGCAGCTGCTGCCATGTAAACACAGGTTTTACCACATATGATGGTTCTGTAGTGCAGGGGTTTGCAGATGGCAACATAGCAGTCATAGGCCATGATGGTGAGAAGATAAAACTCTGCTTGAATAAAGACAGCAAACATAAAGACCTGGGCAGCACATCCTGGTAAGGAGATGGTCCTGGTGTCCCACAGGGAGTTGGCCATGGCTTTGGGAGCAGTGGTAGAGATGCAGTCCAGGTCAAGGAGGGCAAGGTTGAGGAGGAAGAAGTACATGGGGGTGTGGAGGTGGTGGTTGCAGGCTATGGCTGTGAGGATGAGGCCGTTGCCCAGGAGGGCAGCCAGGTAGATGCCCAGGAAGAGCCCGAAGTGCAGGAGCTGCAGCTGGCGTGTGTCTGCAAATGGCAGGAGGAGGAACTCTGTGGGGAAGCTGCTGTTGGACATTTGTTGCATCTGGGCATGGTTGCCTGTCCATGGAGGAATAGACAGTGACATGTTAGAGAGACTTTTCTGAGCAAAAATTAAACCTTATTTCATAGAAATCCTCCTCACCAAGACTGCATTCTCACTGCATCTTCTTCTGAAGAAGACTTGCTCCTGCCTGGAGCTCTGCATCTGTCTGGCTAAGGGTGCCACAGAGACAAAGCAGACCCTCTTTAGACTCAGCAGGAGTTAGTACTGCTGAACAGTATATGGTAAAGAGCACCAGGAATGGATCTCAGGCATCTGCTGGCCAGAGGCATCTCCCTCTTTACAAGCGCTGAGAAGGAGTTCCAACAATCCCACAAAAAACAAGGAAGGTTGTGTTGGTGCTCTCTGTAAGCTAAAGAGTGTGGAGTGAAATTGTGAGGTTCCTCATACCTAGAGGTCCCTTTCAGTATAATGCTCTATTAGTTTCAATCCCTTGTATAATCCTGACAACAGCATTATCATCCCCCTGACTGCCCTCCAAAGCAGGAAGTTGAAAGCAGAGACCTCAGAGAGTGCCTTTCCTTCAGGTATGGCAGGTGTTGTTCCTCCCTTTCAAGAATCTCCCCTGAAGATGTCCTGTGGGTGCTGTGGAGCTCTGAGCAGGCTGCCCCAGGAAGCAGCCTCTTAGCACCTGCAGGAACCACCTGCCCTGTCCTGCCCTGCTAGGGGGGTTTCCTTCCACCAAAATCTTCTCCCCGCAGTGCCTCAGGCAGCTCCCTGGGCAGGCTGACTGCTGAGCCTGGCAGGTGGCAGAAGCCCTGCCCCAGCACAGAGCCCCTGGGGCACAGCAGGGACCCTGCTCTGCACCACACCTGGCCACCCCTGCCTGTACCCCGGCTGCACAGCCTGCAGCCAGCCTTGTGGGAAGGAACCCTCATGTCCTGTCCCTCTGACAGCTTTGGAAGGTAATCCCTGCTCTGGAGCTTTTCACTCTCCTCTTATACAAAGAAACTGTGAGTGTTCTTGTGAAAAATCCCATAGGCTGTGGGATGTGCCAGCAAATCTGGAGATGGCACCAGGAACAACAGCTGTGCTGCCCTGCAGCCACAGACTTACCCTGTTCAGGGCTGTGAAGACTTCTCCCGCAGTGAGCTCTCAGCATTCCCCCCTCCACACTGCCTTTAACAACTCCCTCCCTTCTCTCAGCCACCCTTGTCCCCTGCAGGCAGTGTCCCCAGCCCTGCTGTGCTGTGCAGAGGAGCTGCTCCTGGGCAGAGCTGTCTCTCTGCCGTGCTGTCCACTTGCCAGGAGCTCCCCTTGGGCCCAGGAGCCCGGCCCAGCTCATCAGCACAGGGAGCTCTTGACAAGTCCCTGGGCCTCCAGGGGAAATCAACTTTGAATCAGACTGATGCAATCACTGATGTTTCCTCCCTTAGTTGAGGAGTGACACTTAGTGTCAGCAGTGTCATTTTTCCTATCATGAGAAGTTTCGTCAAAGAATCAGCTTGTCCTCTTTCACTTTTAGCCAGGACACCCAGCCTATGGCTGGCACAAATCACATTTTCCCAAGCTGAGGGAAGTGATCACAGGGAGTCAATTGATGCATCTCATACTGAGTTTGATGTCCTAGGCCTGTAATGGAGCCCAGAACCTTCCATACCAGTCACAAACCCACACAATTTCCGATTTCTCTAAACTCTGTTCAGATATGTAAGAAATACTCTAGATTAAGCTCCCATGGTAATTACAGGAGATAGAGAAGAGTGGTGAGTAGTTCAAATCATAGAATCATAGAATATCTCAAGTTGGAAGGGACCCACAAGGATCACATCCAACTCCTGGCACCACACGGGTCTCCCTAAAATTTTAGACCATGTGACTGGGTGCACAGACCAAACGCTTTTTAAACTCTGACAGGCTTGGTGCACTGACTACTTCCCTGGGGAACTAGTGAGGTGTCCAACCACTGTTCTGTACTTGTATGCTGCTCTCCTGGGATCCCCACTAAAAGTCTTTTATTCTTCTTCCTCACACCCCTTGGGATGTGGGACCCCACAATTTCAGGATAGTGACTGCCAGGGCTGACACGGATCATCACATCCCTGACCAGCTCTTTCTGGCATGCAGGTATCAGATCCAGGTTTGTGTTTACTCTGTTGGCCCACCTGGCAGCTGGACCTAGAAGCTATTTCAAGACGCTCTTGAAAGTACCTGTACTGTCTCCACAGAGCTCTGTTCCCCTTCTGGAAAATGGCAGGAATGATAAAAAGCCCTCAGGGAGACCCACACTCATACATCCAGAGACTTCTCTGGGGTGCTTAACAATGACTATGTCCACTTGGTCGCCCTGGCTGCAGGTTCTTTTTCTCCCACCATGCTATCCCTTCTCTGCCCCCTTCTCTGATTGGCACCCACAAGGGCTCACGGAACTTTTCACAATGTCACATAAAGGAGCTCCATATATCCAAGCAGGAAATCTAACTCTGGATCATTCCAGCCTGTCTGTCCTGAAGTCTGTATCCACCCACTGAAGGATCCCATAGCTGCATGTCCTGTCCCACCATGCCTTGGCAATGACTCCATGGATGTCAGAAATCACAGGCTGCAGCTTGTTCTGATCTGTGCTCCTGGCTGAGGGTGTCGGTACATCTTTGGGCTGTCACATCTCAGCTGTTGGACCATGCCAAACTCTGCCTGCTGTCTGCAATGACAAGGAGAAACAGAGGTGGGATGAGCAGCTCTAGCAAGAAATGGGTTTGCTTTCGGTCTATCTCTGCATCCCCTGTGGACCATTGGTGGAGGTTGTGCAGCTCTCCAAGAATCTCAAGGTACTGCTGAGAGGCAGACTCTGAAAATGGTTGGTCTGTTCTTTGACAGATACATAAAGGGATAAGTAAAGGATGGAGGAGAGAGAAAGGAGTTTGAGAGCACAGGCACATGAGTGGAGTGTCCTACATCTACTAAATTAACAGGTTCCAACAATTCCCTTGTAGGTAGAGGGGCCTTACTGAGACATCTTGATAGATTGGAATGGTGGTCAGTCACCTACCATTTAAAATTTAACAAGAACTAATGCCAGATGCTGCACATCAGACAGTGTATTCCTGGAACATACATATAGATTGGGGGATGAGTGGATGGAACATAACCCTGCAGAAAGAGATCTGGGGGCTGTGGTTCATGGTAAGCTCAGGATGAGTTAACAATGTTCCCTGCAGTGACCATGGTCGAGTTGATCCTGCAGGAGGGCAGCATAGCCGACAAATAGCAAGCTCACAACTCTGGTTTTTGGGAGAGCAGTCTTTGGCCTCTTCAATATCTGCTCGGAAGAACACTGCGGGATAAGATCCTGGAGAAAAGAGCAGTCCAACAAAGATTGTTAATATTCCAGGATAACCTCCTACAACATCAATAACAGTACATCCCAGGAAAGATGAAATCAGGCAAAAATGGCAAGAGGCCTGCATGGATGAACCAGGAGATCCAGGCCAAACTCCAACCCAGAAAAGAAGCATAGCGACACTGGAACAGATAACATAAGAGGAATAAAGAGGCCTTGTGTGGGCATGTAGGGATCAATATCAGAAAGCTAAAACCTGACTCTAATGGAATTTGTCCACGGATGTCTGCGGCAGTAAGAAGGGCTTCTGGAAGTACATAGGTGACAAAAGAAAGGTTCTGCAATATGTGGATCCACTGCTGAATGAGGCCCAGGATCTGTTGACACAGGACAGGGAAAAGACAAAAGGTGCTGAGTTCCTTCTTCACCTCAATCAGTACAGGCAAGGCTGCCCTTTGAGACTCCCAGGTCACAAAGAAAGGGGAAAGTCTGGGGCAAGGAAGATGTACACTTGGTGGGAGTGGGTCAGGTAAGGGTATACTAGACCAAATGGGATACACAAGTCTATGGGAACTGATGGGATTCACCCATGAGAGCAGAGGGAGCTGGCTGATGTCCTTGCAAGGTCACTCTCTTGGTCACCTGGGATCAGTCCTGCTGACCAGGAGAAGCACCCCAAGACTGGAGGAAGGCATATGTACTTCCTAGCTGCAAGAAGGGCAAGGATGAGAGCCCAGGGAAGTACAGGGTGTTCAGGCTCCACTCGATCCCTGTGAAAACAATGGAGCAGTTCATCCTGGAATCCATTTCCAGGCTCAGGAAAGACAAGAAAATCATCTGGAGCAGCTGGGACATCTTCATATAGGGGAGGCCACACTTGACCAATTTGGACATGAAATGTCCATGCTGAAATGACTGACCTGGCAGAAGAAGGCCGAGCAGTGGTTATAGATCTCCTCTGACTTCAGTAAGGTTTTGTAGTGGACTAACCTGGAAGTAGATAAGCACCACACAGCAGCTAGTTTGGTCCCCCTACCCAGTGGGTCTAAAAGTGAGAAAGCTTGTGGGCTGAGATAAAGAGAGTTTAATAAGCAAAGCAAGAGCTCTGAACACATGCAAAGTAAAATGAAAATAAAATAAAATAATGAAATGAAATGGAATGGAATGGAATGGAATGAAATGGAATAAAATAAAATAAAATAAAATAAAATAAAATAAAATAAAATAAAATAAAATAAAATAAAATAAAATAAAATAAAATAAAATAAAATAAAATAAAATAAAAAGAACTCGTTATTCTCTACTTGTCATTGACGAGCAGAAGTTCAGCCATTTGCAGGAAAACCATGTTTCATCAAGTGTAACCATTAGTTGCAAAGGAGGATGTAATATTTCTCAATATTCCTCACACCATGAATAAAAGAAAAATACAGACTTTTTTAGTGTTTCTTTAATAGCTCAATAAATGCCAATCTTTTTATTTCTGTCTCAGCTCAGCATAAAAGACACATCAACTTAGTAGAGAAGGTCCAGAGAAGGGCCACAAAAACTTTCAGAGGGCTGGAGCAGGTCTGTTATGAAGAGAGGCTGGGAGAATTGGGGTTTGCCAAGATGGAAAAGAGAAGGCTCCAGGGAGACCTTACAGCAACCTTCCAGGATGTAAAGTACCTATAGGAAAGCGTGGGAGGGACATTTTATCAGGGAATGTAGTGACAGGACAAGGGGTAATGGCTATAAAACTAGAACAGGGAAATTTTAGATTAGATATTAGACATTCACTTACTGCTGAACCATGTAAGCACAGCATCAAGGGTTTCTGTTTCTCATACTGCCCCCCATGACACATAGGTTGAGAGTGAGCAAGATATTGTGATGGGACACAGCCAGAAAAGCTAGGCCAAAGTGATCAAATTGCTGTTCCTAGCCATTCAGCACCCCCTGCAGCCCACCACCGCACGACCAAAAGCACACTATGGACAACAAATACACCTTCTGCAAGGGAGAGGAGAGGAGAGGAGAGGAGAGGAGAGGAGAGGAGAGGAGAGGAGAGGAGAGGAGAGGAGAGGAGAGGAGAGGAGAGGAGAGGAGAGGAGAGGAGAGGAGAGGAGAGGAGAGGAGAGGAGAGGAGAGGAGAGGAGAGGAGAGGAGAGGAGAGGAGAGGAGAGGAGAGGAGAGGAGAGGAGAGGAGAGGAGAGGAGAGGAGAGGAGAGGAGAGGAGAGGAGAGGAGAGGAGAGGAGAGGAGAGGAGAGGAGAGGAGAGAAGAGAAGAGAAGAGAAGAGAAGAGAAGAGAAGAGAAGAGAAGAGAAGAGAAGAGAAGAGAAGAGAAGAGAAGAGAAGAGAAGAGAAGAGAAGAGAAGAGAAGAGAAGAGAAGAGAAGAGAAGAGAAGAGAAGAGAAGAGAAGAGAAGAGAAGAGAAGAGAAGAGAAGAGAAGAGAAGAGAAGAGAAGAGAAGAGAAGAGAAGAGAAGAGAAGAGAAGAGAAGAGAAGAGAAGAGAAGAGAAGAGAAGAGAAGAGAAAGAGAAGAGAAGAGAAGAGAAGAGAAGAGAAGAGAAGAGAAGAGAAGAGAAGAGAAGAGAAGAGAAGAGAAGAGAAGAGAAGAGAAGAGAAGAGAAGAGAAGAGAAGAGAAGAGAAGAGAAGAGAAGAGAAGAGAAGAGAAGAGAAGAGAAGAGAAGAGAAGAGAAGAGAAGAGAAGAGACCTTCAAAGATCGACTAGTCCAACTGCCTGATCTCTCCAGGGCTAAACAAATGTTACAGCATGTTAATGAGGGCAACGGCCAAATGCTTCTTGGATACAGATAGGCCTGGAACAAAAATTGGGTCTCAAAGAAGCCTGTTTCAGTGTTTGACCACCCTCAGAGTCAGAGCCATAGCCTGCAACAACCACCTCCACACCCCCATGTACTTCTTCCTCCTCAACCTTGCCCTCCTCAACCTGGTCACAATTACAGCCACTGTTCCCAAAGCCATGGCCAATTTCCTGTGGAACACCAGGGCCATTTCCTCCTATGGATGTGCTGCTCAGATTTTATTATTTTTCTTTTTCATTTCAGCAGTTTTACCTTCTCACCATCATGGCTTTTGACAGCTACATTGCCATCTGCAAACTCCTGCACTACAGGACAATAATGGACAGCAGAACTTGTGTCAACATGGCAGCAGCTGCCTGGGGCAGTACTTTTCTCTATGCTGTGCTGCACACTGCCAAGACCTTTTCCCTCCCCCTCTGCCAAGGCAATGTCCTGGACCAGTTCTTCTGTGAAGTTCCCGAGATCCTCAATCTCTCCTGCTCAGATGTCTACCTCAGGGAAGTTGGGCTTGTTCTGATTAGTCTCTCTTTAGCTTCAGCGGGTTTTATTTTTATTCTTTTCTCCTATGTGCAGATCATCAGAACAGTGCTGAGGATGCCATCCAAGCAGGGACAGCACAAAGCCTTTTCCACATGCTTCCCTCACCTGGCTGTGGTCTCCATCTTCTCCAGCACTGCCATATTTGCCTACCTGAAGCCCCCCTCCATCTCCTCTCCATCCCTGAACCTGGTGGTGACAGTTGTGTATTCAGTGGTGCCTCCAGCAGTGAACCCCGTCATCTACAGCATGAGGAACCAGGAGCTCAAGGATGCACTGAAGAAGCTGAGTCAATCAGTAGTCCTTCAGCAGCAATAAGCTGCTCATGTCTCTTCACAAGGGATTTCCATTTCATCTCAGGAAACTGCTGGTCTTTGTGCTTTTTCTCTGTGATAATCTTGTTTTTCTTCCTTCACTCCACTTCTGCAGAATGGCCTAAACCCACTCTTTTTGACCCAGAGGCCCCTGTATCTGTATCTATTGTTAAGGTACAGCTGGCTTCCCCTGTCACATCTCTTTAATAAAAGGGTATTTCCTCAGTGCTGGTGCCTGGACGTTGGGTTCTTCTTCCGATGTTGTAGTCAGGAACAGGATGAAGAAATTGTTTTCTTATCAGGTGGAGGTCATTGCTCTATGAAATTGCTGTCAATTGCTCTATGTCCAGGAGGAGGCCAGTGAGGAGTAGTGTCCCTCAGGGCCTGTCTTGGGACCAGCACTGTTTCATATTATTATCAGTGACGTAGACAGTGGGATCAAGTGCACCCTCAGCAACTTTGCCAATGACACCAATCTGAGTGGTGCTGTTGATACAACTAAAGGAAGGGATGATATCTGTTTGGACCTGAGCAAGCTTGAGAAGTGGGCCCATGCGAATCTAAACAGGTTCAACAAGTCCAAGTGCAAGGCATTGCACCTGGGCCAGGGCAATCCCAGACATGAGGACAGACTGGGAGAAGAAGTCCTTGAGAGCAGCCCTGCTGAGAAGGATTTGTGGGTTCTGCTAGACAAAAAGTTTGACATGAGCCCAGAAGCCAACTGCACCCCAGGATCCATCAACAGAGGAGTGTCCAGCAGGATGAGGGAGGTGATTGTGCCCCTCTCCTCTGCCCTTGTGAGGCCTCATTTGGAGTGTAGGGTCCCCAACATGAAAAGGAAGTTGATCTGTGGTTCCAGAGGAGGTCCACATAGCTGATCAGAGGACAGGAGCACATCTCCTGTGAAGAAAGGCTGAGAGAGCTGGGGCTGTTCAGTCTGAAGAAAAGAAGGGTCCTGGGAGACCTCAATGCAGCTTTTCAGTGCTTAAAGGAGTTTTATAAATAAGAGTAACTTTTTGCTTGGGCCAGTAATGACAGGACAAGAGAGAATGGCTTTAAATCAGAAACCAGAGCAGGGATGTCTGTGAAACCCCCCATGGGACATGGTCAGGGCAAGGCAGGCATCAGGCACAGGGGGAAGGGGAGAGCTATAGAGAAAGGGAAGCAAGGGCTGCAGTGGAGATCATGCTGGGGGACCATTGCCCACCCTGACCACACCCTTCCCTGTGCTGTGCCTGAACAGTGGGGCCATGGGACTATGTGTGGGACAGAAGGGACAGGCTTGTGGCAGGGATAGAGTGCAGACAGGGGCCATTAAACCTCTGCCAGGAGGTGACAGCAAAGAAGGAATTAACAAGGAATTAATGGACAATTCCTTTGTTATGCAGTTACAACTGGGGGAAAGGCAGTGCTCACCTGGAACTTGTAGCTGCAAGGAAAGTCAAGAGTAAAAATCCAAGCTTCAGTGACTGCATTAGAGCCCAAGGCTGGACAAGACAAAAGCAGGGCTGCTGTTGAAAGGGGAGAGTGACTGCATAAGAGCAGACATTGATGGGGCTGGAGGCACTCAGTGCCTTCTTTGCCTTAGTCTTCTTCAGGGTGGTGATCAGCAGAGCAGAGTCTGGCTGGAGGCCTGTGACTAGCAGTGTTCCCCAGGGGTCGGTGCTGGGTCCGGTCTTGTTCAACATCTTCATCGATGACCTTGATGAGGGAATAGTGTCTGCCCTCAGCAAGTACGCCGATGACACAAAGCTGGGAGGAGTGGCTGACACGCCAGAAGGCTGTGCTGCCATTCAGCAAGACCTGGACTGGCTGGAGAGATGGGCAGGAAGAAACCAAATGAGATTTAATAAGAGCAAGTGTAGAATCCTGCACCAGGGAAGGAACAACCCGAAGTATCAGTACAAGCTGGGGGACAACCTGATGGAGAGGAGCTTTGAGGAGAAGGACCTGGGGGTCCTGGTGGATGACAGGTTGACCATGAGCCAGCACTGTGCCCTTGTGGCCAAGAGGGCTAATGGGATCCTGGCGCGCATTAAAATGAGCGTGGCCAGCAGGTCGAGGGCGGTGATCCTCCCCCTCTACTCTGCCCTGGTCAGGCCTCACCTGGAGTACTGTGTCCAGTTCTGGGCTCCCCGCTACAAGAAAGACAGGGATCTCCTGGAAAGAGTCCAGTGGAGGGCCACAAAGTTGATACAGGGCCTGGAACATCTTCCTTATGAGGAAAGGCTAAAAGACCTGGGTCTGTTCAGCCTGGAGAAGACTGAGAGGGGATCTCCTCAGTGTATATAAATATCTGAGGTATAGGGGACAGAAGGATGTAGCCAACCTCTTCTCAGTGGTTTGTGGGGATAGGATGAGGGGCAATGGCTGCAAGTTAGAGCACAGGAAGTTCCGCACTGACATGAGAAAGAACTTCTTCACGGTGAGGGTGGCGGAGCATTGGAACAGGCTGCCTAGGGAGGTTGTGGAGTCTCCTTCTCTGGAGATATTCAAGGCCTGTCTGGATGCCTACCTGGGCAGCCTGCTCTGACGAACCTGCTTTGGCAGGGGGGTTGAACCCAACGATCTTTCAAGGTCCCTTCCAACCCCTACAGTTCTGTGATTGTGTGTGATTCCTTTCCAACCTCAAACATTATGTGACTCTATGAGCCTGCTGGGTTGTGTAGTCTGTGTACACAGAGGGATTTCATTTGTTGTGAAAAATATTGCTTCTCCTGAATATTTACATATTCTTGAAAGAAATGGAATGCAATTTGTGGGTGTCCTAACTATTAACAGGACAGGAAAAGATGATTACCATAAGGAACTCCAATTTCATTTAGGAGAAAAGATAGCACTGGAAATAGGTGTCTGTCTCTAGCTTACACAAGGAAGAACAGTGATTACAACAGTTGGATTCACAGCTGATTCCCCAGGAGGCCCAGGGACTTGTCAAGAGCTCCCTGTGCTGCTGAGCTGGGCCAGGCTCCTGGGCCCAAGGGGAGCTCCTGGCAAGCGGGCAGCACTGCAGAGAGACAGCTCTGCCCAGGAGCAGCTCCTCTGCACAGCACAGCAGGGCTGGGGGCACTGCCTGCAGGGGACAAGGGCAGCTGAGAGAAGGGAGGGAGATGTTAAAAGCAGTGTGGAGGGGGAATGCTGAGAGCTCACTGCGGGAGAAATCTTCACAACACTTAACAGAGTATCTGGTTGCAGGGCCATGCAGCTCTTGTTCCTGGTGCCATCTTCAGATTTGCTGGAAAATCCCACAACCTATGGAATCTTTATGGAGGACTCAAGACTCAGGAGGAGTTTTTTGGATAAGAAGAGAACAACAAGGTCCATAGCAAGGATTACCTTCCAAAGCTGTCAGATGGTCAGGACATGAGGGCTCCTTGTCACAGGGCCTGCTGCAGGCTGTGCAGGCAGGGGTGCCCAGGGCTGTGGTGCAGAGTAGGGTCCCTGCTGTGCCCCAGGGGCTGTGTGCCAGGGCACGGCCTCTGCCACCTGCCAGGCTCAGCACTCAGCCCACCCGGGGAGAGCCCAGTTCTTGTTTAGTCTTGTTAGAACAGAGCTGCTCTATATCCACTGAACATGGGGAGATGTCCCTGGGCAGTTCTCTGGGACAGGAGGTGCGTGCAGAGCAGAGCACACAGGTGATGAAGGTCTGTGAGCAATAGCAGGGAGGAGATGTGGGAATAGGGAAGCAGCTGCCAGCAGGGACAGCTCCAGGCAGCAGAGACCGGGGCAGGGAGGGAGAGGGAGCTGCTGCCAGAAACACCAAAGGAGGGGGGATTCAGGCACTCCCTTCAAGGGCTGCAGTGCAGGCATTTTCTGCAGCAACCCCCTGCTCTCCTCTGACACCCAGAACAGCCTCTGCCTTGAGGGGCTTTAGGGCATGAGCCACCTCCTCCTCGGCTGGACCTCCATAAGAAGAGAGGAGCCTGTGTCTTGCAAGGTGATACACAATGATGAGGCTAAGAGTACCTGTCCTGCTGTGTCACTCTCATAGTTGGCATGCAAACTTGGTAAGCTTGGTAAGCATTGTGGTATTCCCTCTTATTTCTCCACCTGTTTGTGCTTCTCCTACTTCCTTGTCTAGGATTAAGGTGGGTGTAAACTTCTGTTCTGAACTGGACTGCTGGTGAACAAGGTGCCCAGACTCCATTTTACACCGTCAGGCACACTGTCCTTCAGTTGTGAGGGCTGTTGAATGAGGTGCCTCATTCTTCATTCAACACATGGAATAGTAATTTCTGTGAAAGAGGAGTGGGTTTTGCTCAGAGAAGTCTGCCTTACTTGTCACTTTTATCTTCTCGTAGTGCAGACGTGCATGCCCTGAGGCAGCAAATGTCCAACAGGAGCTTCCCCACTGAGTTCCTCCTCCTGCCATTCGCAGACACACGCGAGCTGCAGCTTCTGCATTTTGGGCTCTTCCTGGGCATCTACCTGGCTGCCCTCCTGGGCAACGGCCTCATCCTCACAGCCATAGCCTGTGACCACTGCATCCACACCCCCATGTACTTCTTCCTCCTCAACCTCGCCCTCCTTGACCTGGGCACTATTACCACCACTGTTCCCAAAGCCATGGCCAACTCCCTGTGGGAAACCAGGGCCATTTCCTATGAAGGTTGTGCTACCCAGCTCTTTATGTTTGTCGCATTTATCACAGCAGAGTTTTATATTCTCACCCTCATGGCCTATGACCGCTATGTTGCCATCTGCAAACCCCTGCACTATGGGACAATAATGGACAGCAGAACTTGTGTCAATATAGTAGCAGCTGCCTTGGGCAGTACTTTTCTCTATTCTGTGCTGCACACTGCCAATACTTTTTCCCTCCCCCTGTGCCAAGGTAATGCCCTGGACCAGTTCTTCTGTGAAATTTCCCAGATCCTCAAGCTCTCCTGCTCAGATGCCTACCTCAGAGAAGTTGGGCTTGTTGTGGCTAGTGCTGTTTTAGCATCAGGGTGTTTTGTTTTCCTTGTGCAGTCCTATGTGCTGATCTTCAGGGCTGTCCTAAGGATTGCCCCAGAGCATGGCTGGCACAAAGCCTTTTCCACTTGCCTCCCTCACCTGGCCGTGGTCACCCTGTTTCTCAGTACTGTCTTTTTTGCCTACCTGAAGCCCCCCTCCATGTCCTCCTCCTCCCTGAATCTTGTGCTGGCAGTTCTGTACTCAGTGGTGCCTCCAGCAGTGAATCCCCTCACCTACAGCATGAGGAACCAGGAGCTTAAGGATGCAGTGTGGAAACTCATGACTGTTTTTCAGAAGTGATAAATTGTCTATCTTCCTTCTCACATTACTCATAATATAACTCATTACAGGTGAGATGTATTTTTATTTTTTTTCTCATTTTGCTTTTCATTTCTTGTGATAATATTGTCCAAAAAGAAATGATTTGTTCATCTTCTTCCATGTAAACACCCACCTGTCTTGAGTGACTCTAAGATTTGGTGGAAACAAGGTGTATTTAAAGTGTGTTTGAGATATATTTAAATAAAAGGAAGGACCTGCAGTGACTTGCTTGTCTGAGATCCTTCCTCAGACACCTGTGGTGGAGCTGCAGGAACACTTGGCTGTGTACAGAGGTGGAGGGGGAAAGAGGCCTGGCACAGGAGCACTGCCAGGGAGCTCCAGGTCTTGGTTTTTCCTGTCCACAGGCAGGGACAGGCCAGGGGCACTTCTCTAACACAGATGGCTCCGTACCAGCATCTCCTGCATAAAAGGACACCTGCTCGGGGCAGTGCTTGAAGGCTCAGCTCTTCTCCCAAAACTGCTCTCATGGATATTGCAAAAGAATGGAATTGAAGGAGGCTCCCTGCTTTGTTTGATTCCTTGTGGGTTTATGAGGATGAGATCAGTTGATCACACAGAATCAGCTTTTAGGCAGGGAGGGCTTATTTTGGTGTTGCCTGCATGGATATGGTGACTCTACCAGCCTGTGTCCACAGCATGCAGTAGGTGTGAAGGCAGGCAGGCATCTTTCTAGAGGGAAGTGGAAGCTGCCAGAAGAGCCCAGGGAATCATCAGGGACAGTGTGTGTCAAGGAATCAGCGGGGCATGGAGCCCACAGAGCATGAGCGTTTCCAAGGTAGAGCCACCCAGAGATATTATGCAAGATCTGGGATGGAACAGGCAAAGGAGAGCTCTGTAACTCCAGGGAGGGAACACAGCAGGCATAGGAAAAGCAGTCTGGTACGTTATTTATTACACATCTGGTAAAATTTCATAGACTGGATCTACTAAACCACACGAAAACATCCCTTGACATTGGAAATGATTTGGACTTGGTGATCCTTGTGGGTCCCTTCCACAAGAGGAAGGTGAAGAGGTGAGGTAATTTGCAGATGGCAGCAGCAGAGGCACTGCCACAGACCTCCACTTCTCCATTTGATGCTTTGGGGTCTGATGTGTCTGAAGCTGATGAGTTTGATTGTGTGGGAGACCTTCTGATGCCTAAGCTAGTTGGCAGGCAGAGTACCTGAGGTGCACTGGAGTACCCGCTGGTGCTCCTGGGTGGGCTGGGAAGAGGCCTCCTGAGCACAACAGCTCCTTGTAGCCCTGTGGATGCTGGCTTTGAGGTTATTTGTGTCCCAACCCCTGCCTGGCCAACAGCAGGGAGGCAGAGCCTCTGAGGTCATAAAGGCCCTCAGAAAGCTGACCCCAACAGGGTGACACAACTGGGGAGGCCAGGGGAAAGTTGGGAGAATAAAGGTGGGAGATCTGGGGGGAGAGAAGAGGGGTTTGGCTAAGAGAAAGGAAAGATTTTGAAGAGGTAAGAGGGGTTCAAGAAAGGCTGATGCTTATGCGACACTCACTGGGAAAATATTCATGTTATGTCCTGGTAATATTTCTAACTAGTAACCCGAAAATCTAGTGCTATCCTAAATGCTCTCTCTCACCCTGAAAGGCATCCACTGCTCTAATCCTGAAACTCAAATCCTACCTTGAAGTCAAACCCCAGACACATTACCCATTGAACAGCACAAATTTTCCCCTAATTGTGAAGCATTTCTGAAGAACAATTTGAGTTCTCTGCTGTCATATCTTACATAATATCACCTCTGTAGGTATGTGAGCTCCACAAGTAGATGTCTCCAGAGGTTTATGCTCTTGCTGGATTGTGTTAGGCTGTGTGATAAGAAGCACATCTGCACACAAAGTGAAGGCCCGGGCAAGTAATAGCAGGAAGAGTAATTCAGTTCATGCCCTGTCCTGGCTGGTTGCAGACCCATCACAGGAGAGTCCACAGCTCAACAAGAGCCCATCTGCATGAGCCCAGAAGAGCACAGAGCACATTGGCAAGTGGGAACCCAAGTCACAGGCTCGTGAGGAAACAAGATCTTGTCCCAGCTCCTTCCAGGGCTACTGTGGAAGGGCTGTCATCCCAGTGTCCAGGCAGGAAACCCTTCAAGATGAATCCATGGCAGCAGCTCTTCACATCACCATTTGGACTAAAGGGATTACTGCCAAGGGCTGTAGGTCACCTAATGGTTGTACACAGGGGTAGAGTGCAGCAGCTGGACTAGAACCAGGTCATCAGAGTGGCCATGCAGTCAGCAACAGGAGAGATGGCAGTGTGTGGACTCAGTGGACTTATGTATGTGAGTGTGTGTGAGATTGGGGTGGTGTGTGCCAGGAGCTACAGTGGGGCTGCAGCCATAGGGGCTCATATGTCCAAGTGCCTTCAACTGCACAGACTGAGAGCCAGGAACTTGTCCTGGGCAGGCTGAGTATTTGATCCTGGCTGCTGGCAGATCTACCTTAGACACACAAACATGCACGTGTGCACACTACCACTTTGTATTTCCCACTGTCAGGCCTCCTTCCTGCTCTGCCAGAGAGGGAATCAGGATAAGACTTCTCCTGCTGTTTGTGGTTGTGTGAATGCTGAGTGTGCCTGCCTGCATTCACCTGTGTCCTGCCACGTATTGATGCCTATGTGTTGTGTATGTGGGCTTGCGTGTGAGTCTCCCGGGAGTGCACGCTCTGCCCATCTCAGCTTGGACTGAGAGGCAGAGAGCTGCAGCAGCCTCAGCTCCCTCAGGCTGCTGAAGAGGGCTCTCTGTTGGATAGAGTTGTGCGCCTGCTGGGCAAAACAACATCTCTGTATATGACATAGATGTGGCAAGGCTGAAAGGAATGGAAAAGCTAAGCGGGTTGTGGTTCATAGCAAGCTGAATATGAGCCAGCAGTGTGCCCTGACAGCCGGGAGGGCCAACTGTATCCTGGGGTGCATCAAGCATGACATTGCTAGTCAGTCAAGGGAAGTGATTGTCCCACTCTACTCTGCACTGGTGTGGCCTCACCTCAAGTACTATGTGCAGTTCTAAGCACCACAGTACAAAAAGGACGTGAAACTGTTGGTGGACGGATCATTGTGTGTTCCTTCCAACTTGGGATATTCTATGATTTTCTGATTCCAGGCCATCAAATCCACACAGTGCAATAAACATGATGTCCCTTCCCTCCATCTGGCTGGAAGCAGGGTCCCTCTAGCCCTATTCATAGTAGTTGTCAGTGTGTCTCAGGGACTGTAATGGAAACAGGAGCAGCTGTTTTCTTAGAAGGCCCCCCTTTGGCTATTGTTTTTCCTTACAACTCACATACTCATGCCTCTAGGGTCAAGGAAGATTTCCCATCCCATTTTCTCATGTCCTCTCCATGGTCATGCAGGTAAAACCATGGGGTGGCACGTGGTGTGTACCCACCATATCCCCTTTCCTGAGAAGAGCAGAGGCTGATGACAAGCTTGACACAAGCCGACAGTGTGTGCTTCCATGCCAGAAGGCCATCTGCATCCTGGGCTGCATCAAAAGAGGACTGGCTATCAGGTCGAGGGAGGTGATTGTCCCCCTCTACTCCGTTCTTTTGAGGCTCCACTTGGAACAATGTGTCCAGGTCTGGGGCCCCCAGCAGAAGAAAAATGTTGAGGTGTTTGCAGGTCCAGACGAGGGTCATGAAGTTGAACAGAGGGCTGCAGCATCTCTTTTATGAAGAAAGGTTGAGAGATCCGGGGCTGTTCTGCCTACAGAAGAGAAGGCTGTGGGGGGACCTCATTGTTACCTTTCAGTACTTAAAGAGGCCTCATACAAAAATGGAGAGAGTCTTTGCTCAATCAGGTAATGACAGGATGAGGGGGGAAAGGTTTCAAACTAAAAGAGGGGAGGTCTAGATTAGAGGTTAGGATGGAATTCTTCACTCAGAGGGTGGTGAGGCACTAGAATAGGTTGCCCAGAGAGGTTGTGGATGCCCCATCCCTGGAGGTGTTCAAGACCAGGCTGGCTGAGGCACTGGGTAACCTGATCTAGTGGGTGGCATCCCTGCCCATGGCAGGGGGCTTAGAACTGGATGATCTTTAAGGTCTCTTCCTCACCAAGGCCTTCTTTGACTCTATCTTTCTATGATCCAAATACCTCTTGAACACTGACAGTCATGGGACATCAACCAGGTAACTAGAAAGCCTGTTCCAGTGTTTGACCACCCTCACAGTACAGAATATTTTCCTAATGCCCAGTCTGAACAGGCCCTGGTGCAGCTTTGTGCCTTTCCCACATGTCCTGCCATTGGTTCCCAGGGAGAAGAGACCGGCACCCCCCTCTCCACTTCCCCTCCTGAGAAAGTAATTGACAGCAATGAGGTCACCCTTCAGCCTTCTTTTCTCCAGACTACCCAACAGTCCACAGGCTGTCTTCATAGGACAGGCCTTTTACCAGCATTCCCCCTTTTCTCTTGGTTCCCCATCTAAAACTGTCCTTAATCAGATAACCTCGCTGGAATAAACATTTTCTCTCTGTCCCGTGCTCTCACCAGTCAGTGTGACTGACCAGGTCTGGTTCCCTTCACTGCCTCCTTTATCACTTGTCACTCAGGTTTGTGTCCCTGGATTCATTGTGGTTTATCCCCAGGAAATAGCCAAGCACCACACACACAGACAGTCTCTCCTTCCCCCTCCTCAAGAGAACAGGGGGAGATAAACAGGCTATGGGGAGAGACTCTTTATCAGGGAGTGTAGCAGTAAGATAAGGGGCAAAAATTAAAAATAATAAAAAGAAGCGAGTCACTGGAACAGGTTGCTCAGAGAAGTGGTGGATGCCTCATCTTCCCTTAGCGGTGTTCAACGTCAGGGTGGATGGGCCTTGAGCAAAGAGGTCTAGGGGCAAGAACACTTGCCTGTGGCAGGGGAATTGGAACTAGATGGTCTTGAAGGTCCCCCCAGACCCAAAGAGTTCATGATATGGTGATCCTGCAGGCCAGCAATCGGTTGTATAGCTTATGTAGACAGAGGGATTTTAGTTTCTAAGAAAAAAAATCGTCTCCCTGAGTATCAACAAGTCCTTGGAAGAGATGGGACACAGCCTGCCTCTCACTTTGTGGGTGTCTGGTCTCACAATGGAAGAAGAAAATAGAATTCTTATGCCAAACTCTTATTTTCAATTAGGGGAAAAATCAACACTGGAATTGTCTATCCCCAGCTCAAAGAAGAAAATCAGTGATTGCTTCAGCCTGTTTCAAGGGGGAGCTCATCAAGGGGGAAGAGCTCCCTCTGCAGCTAAGTTGGGCCGGGCTCCTGGGCCCAAGGGGAGATCCTGGCAAGAGGGCAGCACTGCAGAGAGACAGCTCTGCCCAGGAGAAGCTCCTCTGCACAGCACAGCAGGGCTGGGGACACTGCCTGCAGGGGACAAGGGTGGCTGAGAGAAAGGAGGGGGGATGCTGAGAGCTCACTGCGGGAGAAATCTTCACAGCCTTGAACAGGGTAGGTCTCTGGCTGCAAGGCAGCACAGCTGTTGTTCCTGGTGCCATCTCCATATTTGCTGGCAAATCCCACAGCCTGTGGGAGTTTTCAGAAAGACTCAGGACTCAAGAGGTGTTTTTTTTTTTTTTTTTTTTTTTTTTTTTTTTTTTTTTTTGTTTTTGTTTTTGTTTTTGTATTTTATTTTTTTTTTGATAAGAGGAAAACAACAAACTCCAGAGCAGTGATTACCTGCCAAAGCTGTCAGAGGGTCAGGACATGAGGATTCCTTCTCACAGTGCTGGGTGCAGGCTGTGCAGCCGGGGTGCAGTCAGGGGTGTCCAGGGCTGTGGTGCAGAGCAGGGTCCCTGCTGTGCCCCAGCGGCTGTATGCTGGGGCAGGGCCTCTGCTGCCTGCCAGGCTCAGCACTCAGCCTGCCCGGGGAGCTGCCCAGACTGTGCATCGGTCAGTTGGTGGTGTGCAGTTCCTCTGTCTATCATTTCTCTGTGTGTTCTTTTACTCTCATTTTTTTTCCTTTTACTTTCCTCTTAAACTGTCCTGATCTTGACCCTCATTGTTTATTTTTTTGTTTGTTTGTTTGTTTCTGATTCTTTCCCCCATCCCACTGTGGGGAACTGAGCGAACAGCTGCATGGTGCTGAGCTGCCTGCAGGGCTAAACCACAACAGATGGTGATGCCCCTGGGCTGTTTCCTGCTCCTGGAGGTGTCTGCAGGGCAGAGCTGAGCACACAGCACAGGGCATGGGGTCTGTGAGCCATGGCAGGGCACAGACATGGGGACAGAGAAGCAGCTCCCAGCAGGGACAGCTGCAAGCACAGAGACAGAGGTAGGCACTAAGAAGAAATATTTAACCAGAAACCTGTGCCAGGGCAATACAGGCACCTCCTGCCATGTCGTACAGTGCAGATCCCTTCCCCTAAGCAACCCCCCCACCTCTCCTCCCCAGTCCAGCTAGGAAAGGGGAAGCCTTGCCCGAGTGCCCAGGTTTCCCTCTCCTTACCTCTCTCCCCTACAACATCATTGTATTTCTTCTCGTTTCTCCACCTGTCTGTGTTGCTCTTGGCATTGACGTCTGACCCTCTGGGGATGGCAGTTTCAGCTGCAGAGTCAGGCACTAACCTTGTGGCTCCCATCCCATGGATGTGTCCATTGGGCTGTGGAGTCCCAGCATTCCTCTAACCTGTGGGACTTTGGCAATGCAGATAGTGGGGGTGGGAAAAGATAGCCTCATTAGGACACTTGACTGAGTCATGGAGATGTCCTTCCAAGCAGTGAGCTGCCCTCCAGTCTGCAATCCCTCCCATAGCAGCTCTGCTTTATCTGATGGAGAAGTGCAGAGAAGTTATGGACAGGGAAAAGCTGTTGGGGTGGTGAAAGGAACTCCTTGGCTAGCAGATGGGTGCTGAGAGTACCTGGAGGCAGGGTGAGGCACTCAGTCATTTGCAGAGGATCTGCCTGTGCTCTCAGAGGTATCTGATTTCTTCTCAGGGGGACACAGGACTGTAATACCTCTTGTTCTACACCCAACTGTCTTCAAATTGTTAGTGTAGATGCTGAAAAGTTTTCTGTTTTCAGAGGGATTTCATCTGGAAGATTCTGAATATCAGATCTGGCCTCTGAATCCCCCCTGCTCCCAGGTACCACAGAATTAGAGCATGACCAACACCTGGGGAGTCTATGGGAAGAGGCCCTGCTCCTTGTGGCACACTCATTCATCATAAAACAGAACTCCAGGGAGGGAACTGCATCAAGGTCCTGCCAAAAAGGACTAATGACCAGAGTGTAGTGAGGGGGAGTCTATGAGGAATGCCTTTGACTTTTTCTGCAGAGAAGTCTGTTCTAAATTTTCCCTTTCTTTTTCTCCTGTGACAGTCATCAGGGCCCACAGGCAGCAAATGTCCAACAGCAGCTTCCCCACAGAGTTCCTCCTCCTGCCATTCGCAGACACACGCGAGCTGCAGCTTCTGCACTTCGGGCTCTTCCTGGGCATCTACCTGGCTGCCTTCCTGGGCAACGGCCTCATCCTTACAGCCATAGCCTGCGACCACCGCATCCACACCCCCATGTACTTCTTCCTCCTCAACCTCGCCCTCCTTGACCTGGGCACTATTACCACCACTGTCCCCAAAGCCATGGCCAATTCCCTGTGGAACACCAGGACCATCTCCTACTCTGGATGTGCTGCACAGGTCATTATCTTTGTTTTTTTCATGGGAGGAGAGTACTTACTTCTTATTCTCATGGCCTATGACCGCTGTGTTACCATCTGTAATCCTCTGCGCTATGGGACACTCATAACTGGAAGAACTTGTGTCAACATGGCAGCAGCTGCCTGGGGCAGTGACTTTCTCAATGCCATGGTACACACTGCCAATACCTTTTCCCTTCCCCTCTGCCAGGGCAATGCTCTGGACCAGTTCTTCTGTGAAGTTCCCCAGATCCTCAAGCTCTCTTGCCCAAATGTCTACCTCAGGGAAGTTGGGCTTCTAGTGGTTACAGCATGTGTTTTCTTTACATGTTTTGTTTTCCTTGTGCTGTCCTATGTGCAGATCTTCAGGGCTGTGCTGAGGATGACCTCTGAGCAGGGACGGGACAAAGCCTTTTCTACATGCCTCCCTCACCTGGCTGTGGTCTCCCTGTTTATCAGCACTGCCTTTTTAGCTTACCTGAAGCCCCCCTCTATATCCTCCTCCTCCCTGAATCTTTTGCTGGCAGTTTTGTATTCAGTGGTGCCTCCAGCAGTGAACCCCCTCATCTACAGCATGAGGAACAAGGAACTCAAGGATGCAGTTAGGAAACTGATTTGGGGGAGGTTTTGCAGCACGAATAAAGACACCTTCACTCTCCAATAATGAATGCCAGTACATCTCCTTCCAAGCTTGTCTTTTCATTGTTCTCATTATTATTATTTTTTCCTTATTGACATTATGACTGTTGGTGTTCCTTACATTCCTACATAAATATTTGGATTCCCCTCTCTGCTATCAATGAATGAACCTGATCCATCCCATATGGAGGCTACATAAATGTGCATCTAACACTGTAAGTCAATGAAGACTTCTCATAAGGTGTCTGTAATAAAATTGAATTACCCCAGTATAATGCCTGAAGCCTGGGCTTTCCTTCCCAAACCAGTGCCAAGAATATGCCCAAAGAATGGCTCCCCACAAGAGTCTGTTCAAGCTTCAGTTCAGGAAGGCATGGCTCGTTGTCACATTGTGACCTGTCAGAGACTGAGAGCTGGATTTAAGACTCACCCATGGGTGTCTGCTTACAGTGGAGGCAGTGAATGGTCACTGCATAACATAGCCAGGGCAGTTTCCAAATGTGAGGCATGGGAGAGAGCAGAGACCCCTTCTAGCCTCTGGACAGCAAACAAAGAAGGAGGTGCCTTGGTTGGCTCAGTTGAAACCTTTCCATCAGCAGGAAGAAGGAAGATCCACCCCTGTCTTGCAGGAGTGTCCTGCCTAAAAACAGGGCATGGAAAGGTGATCCTTGGACCTCATCCATTTTCTGAATGAGGAAGGATGGAGCTGGAAATGAGATTCCTTCAGCAGCTGAGGGAAGGAACATCAGCGATTACTTCAGCGTGTTTCAAAGTCGGTTCCCCTGGAGGGCCAGGGACATCTCAAGGGACATGAGAGACGGGAGAGACAGAGAGGCATTAGGCTGGAGCTGTGCTGCTGAGCTGGGCCTGGCTCCTGGGCCCAAGGGGAGCTCCTGGCAAGCAGGCAGCACTGCAGAGAGACAGCTCTGCCCAGGAGCAGCTCCTCTGCACAGCACAGCAGGGCTGGGGGCACTGCCTGCAGGGGACAAGGGCAGCTGAGAGAAGGGAGGGAGATGTTAAAGGCAGTGTGGAGGGGGGATGCTGAGAGCTCACTGCAGGAAAAATCTTCACAGTCCCTGAACAGGGTAAGTCTGTGGCTGCAGGGCAGCACAGCTGTTGTTCCTGGTGCCATCTCCAGATTTGATGGCAAATCCCACAGCCTATGGGGTATTTCAGGAGAACTCTCAGAGTTTCTTTGGATAACAGAAAAATGACAAGCTCCAGAGCAGGGATTACCTACCAAAGCTGTCAGAGGGACAGGGCATGAGAGTTTCTTCTCACAGGGCCAGCTGCAGGCTGTGTAAGCAGGGTGCAGGCAGGGGTGTCCAGGGCTGTGGTGCAGAGCAGGGTCCCTGCTGTGCCCCAGGGGCTGTGTGCTGGGGCAGGGCCTCTGCTGCCTGCCAGGCTCAACACTCAGCCTGCGCGGGGAGTTGCCCAGGGTGGTGTGGGGAAAAGCTGTGGCTGGAAAGACCAGAAGGCCAGGGCCTGGCAGGGTCCTGATGCCGGCAGGGGGCTGCTACATGGGCCAGGCTCCTCATATCTCCCCAGCATACCCAGGGCAATTCTGGGGGAGATTCTTGAAAGGGAAGAACAACACCTGCCATAACTGACAGGATGGCACTCTCTGAGGTCTCATTTTTCAACTTCCTCCTTTGGACGGCAGTCAGGGAGATGATAATGGTATTGTTAGGATTGTAGAAGGGACCTAAACTCATAGAACATTACAGTTAAAAGAGATTTGTAGGTCTTTGAGGAAACTCATATATTCACTCCACGCCATTTAACCTGTTGGCAGGTTTAACTAGCAGGTAGCAACAACACAACCTTCTTTGATTCTTGTGGGATTGTTGGATGTACTTCTCAGCACTTGTAAATAGGGAGATGCCTCTGGCCGCTGGATGCCTGAGATCCATTCCTGGTGCTCTTTACCAGCAGCACTGATTACTGCTGAGACTAGAGAGGATATTCATGGTCTCTGTGGCATCCTTAGGCAGAGAGACGCAGAGCTCTAGGCAGGAGCATATCTTGTTGAGATGAAGATGCAGTGAGGATACAGCCTTGTTGAGGATGTTTTCTATGAAAAAAGGTTTAGTTTTTGCTCAGAAAAGTCTCTCTAACATGTCACTGTCTATTCCTCCATGGACAGGCAACCACGCCCTGAGGCAGCAAATGTCCAACAGCAGCTTCCCCAATGAGTTCCTCCTGTTGGCATTTGCAGACACACGCAAACTGCAGCTCCTGAACTTTGCACTCTTCCTGGGCATCTACCTGGCTGCCCTCCTGGGCAACGGCCTCATCCTCACAGCCATAGCCTGCAACCACCGCCTCCACACCCCCATGTACTTCTTCAACCTTGCTCCCATTGACCTGGGCACTATTTCCACCACTGTCCCCAAAGCCATGGCCAATTCTCTGTGGGACACCAGGGCCATTTCCTCCTATGGATGTGCTGCTCAGATTTTATTCTTTTTCTTTTTCATTTCAGCAGAGTTTTTTCTTCTCACCATCATGGCCTATGACCTCTACGTTGCCATCTGCAATTCCCTGCACTACGGGACAGTAATGGACAGCAGAACTTGTGTCAACATGGCAGCAGCTGCCTGGGGCAGTGGCTTTCTCAATGCTGTGCTGCACACTGCCAATACCTTTTCCCTTCCCCTCTGCCAAGGCAATGCCCTTGACCAGTTCTTCTGTGAAATCCCCCAGATCCTCAAGCTGTCCTGCTCAGATGCCTACCTCAGAGAAGTTGGGCTTCTTGTGGTTAGTGCCTGCTTAGCATTTGGATGTTTTGTTTTCCTTCTCATGTCCTATGTGCAGATCTTCAGGGCAGTGCTGAGGATCCCCTCACAGCAAGGACGGCACAAAGCTTTTTCCACATGCCTCCCTCACCTGGCTGTTGTCTCCCTGTCCATCAGCACTGGATTATTTGCCTATCTGAAGCCCCCCTCTGTATCCTCCTCCTCCCTGAATCTTTTGCTGGCAGTTGTGTATTCAGTGGTGCCTCCAGCAGTGAACCCCCTCATCTACAGCATGAGGAACAAGGAGCTCAATGATGCAATGTAACTGGTAATTGGTAACTGGATACTTTCATAACCAATAAACTGCCATTCTTCCTCTGCATATCATTTATAATGTAGCTCATTAGAGGCCCAGAAGCTGGAAATTTGTGTGTGGTTGTGTTGCATTATCGTATCTTTGATTTATGTGTGATAGTGTTTCACACCAAGGTATCATTATTCATGCCCTTCCATTTTAGTATCTACCTGTCCGTGTGACTCTGAGATACGGAGTAAATGAGAAACCAGGCTCTCTGTGTATTTAAAAGAAATAACCCTGCTGTGATTTGCTTGCCTGAGATCCTTCCTCAGAGACCTGTGGTGGAGCTGCAGGGGCACTTGGACGTGTGCAAAGGTGGAGGGAAAAAGAGTCCTGCGCAGTAAAACTGCCAAATTTATTTTATTTATTTTATTTTATTTTATTATTATTTTTTTTCCCAAGCTGCTCTCTTTCACCTCCCACATTCCTGTTCGGAGCCCTTGTGTTACTGTGAGGACTGGTTCTGCTCAGGAGAGGCAGGAGAGCATGGAACATACAGAACATGAGTCTGTCCAACGTGGAGGCACCCAGGTGCTAAAGCATTCAAGGTGCTAAATCAGCGCAAGGAGAGCTCTGCAACTCCAGGAAACACAGCAGGCATAGGGAAAACAATCTCCTGGATTTGCTGTTATACCTCTGGTGAAATTTCATAGACTGAATACAGTGAAAAACAGCTCCCAACTTTGGAAATGAGTTGGACTTGATGATTCTTGTGGGTCCTGTCCAGCTCAGACTATTCCATGAGTCTCTGACTCTGAAGAAGGCAATCTATTTGTGCGCAGCCTCCATGGCCAAGGAACCACTTGTGTGGGAGGCAGTCAGTTCCAGTGCCCCCCACCAGCTGGCTCTGCCTTCCCAGCCTGACCAGCACAGCCCTGCAGAGTGCCCCCATGGCCCCATGCACCACAGCCCCCTCGCTCTGCAGAGCAGCACCGCCAGCTCAGGGAATGTGGGCAGAATGGACAGGGGCTGCAGGAATGGCTGCTCAGGCCAGCCCAGACGTGCTGGGCTGGGGCAAGGCTGTGTGGGACATGGGGTGTACTGGGAGAAGAGCAGGGCGCTGTGTGTGTGCAGTGGTGCTGCCTGAGGAGCCCCAGGGCCAGCAGTGTGGTGCTGTGCTGTGCTGGGGAGTGGGGCTGGCCTGGGGGGCTGCAGGCTGTCTGAGAAGGTGGAGTGGTGGGGTTTACATCCTGCAGATGGCAGCAGCAGGGACACTGCTACTGACCTCCCCTTCTCCATTTCCTGTTTGTGTGCCATCCCAGCATGGGTTGTTCTGCTGGGCTGGGCTGGGGAGAGGACAGGGAGGTGTGGAGAGCTCAAGAGGGTTTGGGCTGGGGTGGCCTCCTGAAAGAGACAGGGAGGACCAGCACAGCAGGGGCTGGTCTGAGTCCTTCTTGTCTGGACACCCAGGCAGATTTTTTCCAAGGGCATTTGTCCCAGAGCCACCCCTTGCAATGACCATTCCCAGCACTGGGCTCTCACCCCCGATCACACAGGTGGTTTGTTTCTTCTGCGATGGACACCAAAGGATGACATCAGAAGGACGTGATTCTCTTGTCCACATGAGATTCCCCATAGTATTGCTGTGGTAAATGATCCTGAGAGAGCATGTGGTATAAACTATGGGAAAACACCTGAATAAAGGAAGGTTGGAGGTCAGGACTATCACACAAACTATACCAATCTTCTCTTCAGTTTTCTCAACATTTTCCTAAAATATACATTCAGATCTTGATTCACTTGTCCACATAGAGGTGGACATTCTCTTCAGGATGCCCTGAGGTTTCTGAAGAATTGTCAGGAACTGGGAGGCCTTCTGAAGCAGGAACTGGTTGACAGGCAGAGTACCTGAGGGATTGTGCAGGGCATCCCCTGCACCCAGTGCTCCTGGGTGGGCTGGGAAGAGGCTTCCTGAGCACAACAGCTCCTTGTAGCCCTGTGGATGCTGGCTGTGAGGTCACTTCTGTCCTAGCACCTGTCTGGCCAACAGCAGGGAAGCAGAGCCTCTGAGGTCATAAAGGCCATCAGAAAGCTGCCCCCAAAAGGGTGACACATTTGGGGAGGCGAGGGGAAAGTTGGGAAAATAAAGGTGGGAGATTTGGGGGAGAGAAGAGGGTCTTGATAACAGAAAGGAAAGGTTCAGAAGAGGTGAGAGAGGTTCAGGTAAGGATGCTGCTGCTGCAACAGTCACTGGGAAAACATTCATGTTAGACCACTGGTAATATTTCTAACCAGGAACCTTAGGTCCTGGTGCTATCCTAAATGGCCCCTCTCACCCAGAAAGGAACCCACTGCTCTAATCCCCAGCCTCCTATACTACCTGGAAGTCAAACCCCAGACACATTACCTGTTACTATTAGTCTTAACCTATTCCTTTTGCTAATCCCTAGTCCTTAATCCCTGACAATAATTTGTCAGCTCAAAGCAGAACACGAAAGCCTCCCTCTAAGACCCTGCTCAATCCCTAACCCTGGAGGCCAGATCTAATCCCTAAACCATAACCTGAACACCTGATCCTCAAATCACTTCTTCCTGGTTACTAATGCCAACTGTCCTGCTGTACAGGTCAAACCCACGGTGCTGAGAAACAGATAGGAGCCCTGAGAGCATAGTTATGAAAAAGATAGAAGGGGATTAAAAACTATAAAGACACCTTGTCTTCAAGCATCAAAGCTCTTCCAAAAGCTTGAGATATTCAATGAGGTGGTCAAAACCTCAAATTAAGATGGAAAACTGAAGGGAAAGAGAGACAGTTCACACTTAATTAAGACCTGACTATAACTTTCAGAGCTCGTAAGAAAAGTGATCCCATCTCTCCTGCATTAGTATTGTAAACATCTCCTGAAGTTTAACAAGAGCAAGTGCTGAGTCCTGCACCTGGGATGGGGCAACCCTAGCTATGCATACAGACTATGGGATGAGAAGCTGAAGAGTAGTCTCGCAAAGAGGGATCGTAGAATCTGAGAATCATAGAATATCCCGAGTTGGAAGGGATCCATAAGGATCATTGAGTCCAACTCCTGGCACAACACAGGTCTACCCAAAATTTTAGACCATGTTACCAAATGCACAGTCCAATCTCTTCTTAAATTCAGACAGGCTCGTTGCAGTGACTACTTCCCTGGGGAGCCTGTTCCAGTGTGCAACCACCCTCTCGGTGAAGAACCTCTTCCTGATGTCTAGCTTAAACCTCCCCTGCCTCAGCTTAACACCATTCCCGTGGGTCCTGTCACTGGTGATTAAGGAGAATAGGTCAGCACCTGCCCCTCCACTCCCCCTTGTGAGGAAGTTGTTGACTGTGATGTGGTCCCCCCTCAGCTTCCTCTTCTCCAGGCTGAACACGCCAAGTGACCTCAGCCGCTCCTCATATGTCTTCCCCTCTAGGACCTTCACCATCTTCATTGCCCTCCTCTGGACACTCTCTAATAGTTTTACGTCCTTTTTTTACTGTGGTTCCCAGAACTGCACACAGTACTCGAGGTGAGGCCGGACTAGCACAGAGTAGAGCAGAACAATCTATTCCCTCGACTGACTAGCGATGTCGTGCTTGATTCACCCCCGGATACGGTTGGCCCTTATGGCTGCCAGGGCATACTGCTGGTTCATATTCAGCTTGCTATCAGCCACAACACCCAGATCCCTCTGTGGGGCTGCTCTCCAGCTTCTCGTCCCCCAGTCTATATGTATAGCCAGGGTTGCCCCATCCCAGATGCAGGACCTGGTACTTGCTGTTGTTACACTTCATGTGGTTGGTGACTGCCCAGCTCTCCAATCTGTCCAGATCTCTCTGCAAGGACTTTCCACCCCCAGCTGACTCCACAACTCCTCCAAGTTTGGTGTCGTCAGCAAATTTGCTCAAAACACCTAGTCCTACCTCCAAATCATTTATAAAGACATTGAAGAGGACTGGCCCTAAAATGGAGCCTTGAGGGACCCCACTAGTGACCCTCCACCAGCTTGATGCAGACCCATTTACCACAACCCTTTGAGTCCTACCCGTCAACTGGATATTCACCCAATGTATGTGTTGAGGGATTTTTGAAACAGCAAAGATCCCATGGCTTGCTGCAGCTGAGCAAACCAAGCTACCAGGACGACTATGAGAAGTTCCCACATTGCCCAATTGATGAATTTAGAAAAGTATTGTTGCCAGCAGCTGGCTTCAAGGACGGGATCTATGTGACTGCTATTCACAAGGGGGTTGTTTTCATGAAGTTGTTTTTCTGAGTGCTTTTGACCAATAATCTTGTGTGAGACACTATCCATCCCTGTTAAGTTTACTATAAAAGTCAGGCTATTCGGGTAATAAAGGGCTGCATGATCTGACCATATTAATGTCTGTCGTGTTTTCAGCCGTTCTTCCTGAAACATGTGTGATATTTTTGTCCAGCTATATGCTGGACATTTTGTCCAGTAGTACCCTCTGTGAAACTGTGTCAAAAGCTTTACTGAAATCCAAAAATATCACATCAGCTGGTTTCCCTTGATCAACTAAATGGGTGATCTTATCGTAAGAGGAAATCAAATTTGTCAAAGAGGACCTACCTTTCATGAACCCATGTTGACTGGGACCAATGACTGCATTGTCCCCCAAGTGCATTTCAGTATCTACAAGGACAATCTCCATAATTTTACCAGGCACTGATGTGAAACTGACAGGCCCGTAGTTAACGGTGTCTTCTTTATTGTTCTTCTTGAAACTAGCAAAACATTTGCCAACTGGGACCTCTCCATATTCCCAAGACTGTTGAAAATTAATTGAGAGAGGTCCTGTGATAATGTCAGCCAGCTCTCTGAGCACTGTCCGGACGCATGGACTTGTATGGATCCATGTGATGCAGCAAATCACACACACATTCAAGGTCAGTTGGGAGTTTATCATTCCTCCAGTTATGGTCCTCACAGCACCCAGGGGTCCTGAAACCCACCCTCGGCATTAAAGACGGAGGAAAAGTAGGCATTAAACATCTCTGCTTTGCCTATGTCCTTGTCTGTGAGGTGACCTTCCCCATCAAGTAATGGATATATGTTTTCTCCGGTCCTCTTTTTTCTATTCACATATTTAAAAGAAAACTTTTTTATTGTCACCCACAGATGTGGCCAGCTTCAACTCTTTGAAGTTCCAGGCTTTGGCTGCATGCATTTTCTCCCTACAAACATGAACAGCGTCTCTGTTCCACATTGCCTGACCATGCTTCCAGCACCCATACAATTTCTTTTTATGCCTAAGTTCCACAGGAAGATCCCTGGTCAGCCAAGCTGGCCTTGTGCCCCACCTCCTTGACTTCTGATATCCTATGTCCAGTTCTGGGTTCCACGGTACAGAAAAGACAGGGATCTCCTGGAAAGAATCCAGCAGAGGGCCACGACAATGATACGGTGCCTGGAGCATCTTCCTTATGAAGAAAGGGAGAAAACAAAGCAAGTTGAAGTCTCCAGTAAGGACAAGGGCAGTCAATTTCGATGTATTTCTTAGTTCCTTAAAGAATAATTAATCAGTGTTGTCATCCTGGCTGGGTTGTCTTTCATAGACTCCCACAACGACATCCCCTTTATTTGTTTTTCCCTTAATCCTAACCCAGAGGATCTCAACATTGCCACCGCTAACTGCAAGCTCCATGTAGTCCAGCCTTTCCTTTACATACAGCACCACCCCACCACCTGGCCTGTCCTGCCTGTCCCTACTGAGGAGTCTGTAACCATCTGTTGCAACACACCATTCACAGGACTCATCCTACCAGGTTTCGCTTATGCTGATGATATCATTGCTCCGGAACTGGGCCAAGAATTCTAACTCATCCAGTTTATTCCTCCTACTGTTTGCATTTGTGTAGAAGCACTACAAATGCATCTCATTGCACGCAGCACTTAGTGGAGAAGCCTGAAAGACCTCACTAGCACACAGTCCCTCTAATTCTGGCATTCCATCCCTTCCCTTAGCTTATCACTGACATGCCTGGTTTTATCCCTTTCCCCTTTTGACTCTAGTTTAAAGCCCTGTCTATCAGCCCTAATAATTCCTGGGCAAAAATCCTTTTCCCCCTCTGAGAAAGGTGAATCCCATCTCATGCCAGGAGGCTTGGTGTCTCATAGACCTTCCCATGATGAACAAACCCAAAGTTCTGCTGGTGGCACCAGTCTCGGAGCCACATATTGATGAGCCGAGTCTGCCTGTCAACATATTTTCCTCCTATTAGAAGGAAGAGGCAAATATGACCTGTGCCCCATATCCTTTAACAAGTCTCTCCAAAGCCCTAAAGTCCCTTTGGATTGATCTCATACTTTTCCTTGCTACATCGTCATTACCAGCCTGAAAAAAAGCAGTAGTGGGTAGTAGTCAGACAGCTGTACCAAGCGAGTGACTTTCCTGGCAATACCTTTTACCTCAGGCACGGGGAGGCAGCAGACTTCCCTGTGGGTTGGGTCTGGATGGCATATCAGGCCCTCTGTCCCTTTCAGAAGGGAGTCCCCATGATGATAACCCTTCTTTCTTGAAAGAAGATGTAGTCCTGCAAGGGGTAGATTGCCTTGCCTTAGGCACCCCTTCCAACTGGGATGGGCTTTTGTCTACATCGTTGTTTTGACTGCCATGTTCTAGAGCTTCATAGCTGTTACAGATGGGTAGTCAGGAAGGTGAGGTGGGCAGGGAGAGGGCTCACCTACCACCCCGAGCAGGAACCTGCTTCCATTCCCTCCCTTGGCCTAGGTTCCCTCCTCCTGCTTTGCGAGATGGGGGAACTTTTGTCTTTTGTGTGGTGGCTGCCTGGTGGGATAGAGGAACCTTTGTTACTTGTGTTGTGGCTGGCTCATGAGTCTGCCTCAGGGAGGGTAGAGTATGCTTTCACCAGTCAGCTTCCCTCTCCACCTGCCTGATGCTCCTCAATCTGCTCACCTCCTCCCAAAGCTTCTCCACCAGGCTGAGCAATTCTTCAGCCAGTGCACACCTCCCACAGGCATACCCACCACTGTTGCTGTAAGACACCAACAGAAAATTCAGGCACACCCTGCAGCCAAAGACCTGTATGGTTGCATGTTTCCCCAAGACCTCTATCCAGGTAGCCACATCGGTAATTGTGGCTGGAGAGGCTGCCAGAGATGCAGAGGCCATGACTTTCTGCTGGGTGGATACCATGGCTGGGCTCTTCACGAGCAGTTCACAACCACCGTTGGGAAAGAGCAGTGAGGACGCCCTCCCTGCTCGCCCTGCCTGTGTGAACTGCCCTGCAAACTGCCATGCCACACTGTTTGCCTTTCCTACTCGGCACACTCGTGGTCACTTGTGCTTCCTAGGGGCTGCCTTTGCTTTGACTGGGGGTGGGAGAGGGGTGTTTGCTGTAGGCTCTGCCAATGCCTCATCAGCCTCCTTCATGGGGGATGCTGGGTCCTGGTGGCTCCCAAGTGGCCTCAATGCAGGAAAGAGCCTTGCCTGCCTCGATACCCTCTCCGCTACACAACACATCTGCCCTGGAGCCGAGCTCCTCGTTTATGATCACAAGTTTGTGATTTCTTTATTCTGGAATGCCTGATAGAGTTTCTGAGAAGTTTTCAGTAGTATCCTTGTACCAGCTGTACTCCAGGTTCCCTTTGGGAACCTTATTTTGAGAATTACCCCACTCACCGGGTAACCTTGAGGAGCAGGGATTACAAACACCAGAAAGGCCTCAAAACACAGGACTGTCATACACTCTGACTGCACAGTCCAGCCCCTTCTCCCCTGAGTCAGAAGGGACCTCTGGAAGTGTCCACTACCATCATCTTCTCTGAGCACCGATAGCTTTACAGGTAGATTTTGTTAGTCAATGTTTTCTGCAGCTGGGTATTGAAAATCTCTGAGCCCATGACTCACTATTTTGGTGGCCATTCCCTCAGTACAGACAGTGATGTCAACAGAAGGATGGAGCTGGTCAAATTTCAAAGATCAGCTCCCCTTGGGCAGTGGGGAATGGCCGTCCCTGTGCTCTCCACAAGTGGTCCCCAAGCTGGCAGTGTTGCTATGCAGAGGAAATGGGCTGTGGTGCTGTGGGATAAATCTGCATGGCCATGCTGGTCAGGGTGGGAAGCAGACTCATCCAGGTCCGGATCACTGGGCTGGACCAGGCAGAAGTACTTCACGAAGGGGGAAATGAATCTATGCTGGGTCTGGCTGGGATGGAGTTAACTTTTCCTTTCCTTTCCTTTCCTTTCCTTTCCTTTCCTTTCCTTTCCTTTCCTTTCCTTTCCTTTCCTTTCCTTTCCTTTCCTTTCCTTTCCTTTCCTTTCCTTTCCTTTCCTTTCCTTTCCTTTCCTTTCCTTTCCTTTCCTTTCCTTTCCTTTCCTTTCCTTTCCTTTCCTTTCCTTTCCTTTCCTTTCCTTTCCTTTCCTTTCCTTTCCTTTCCTTTCCTTTCCTTTCCTTTCCTTTCCTTTCCTTTCCTTTCCTTTCCTTTTTTCTTTTTTCTTTTTCTGTTTTCTTTTTTTTTTTCCCCAGCATACTTTCTTCTTCCCCTCCCCTTCTGAGGAGGGTGAGTGAGAGAGAGATTGTGGTGGAGTTCAACTGCATAGCTAGGTAAAAACAACAATCATACCCAAGCGGTGTGATATCCCATGATATCCTGTGTTCTCTTGTTTATTACAAAGGTGCTATGAGAGAGTCTTCACTGACTTACTGTTACATGAATATGTATAAAGCATCCATATAAAACAGTGCAGTTTCACTCATTAATTGCAGTGGGAGGAATCCCAACACTTATGCGGAAATGCAAGAAGCCAAAGATGTCACAATGGAAATAAGGAGAGAAAAAAAATAATGATAAAAACAAAAAAAGTAAACAAACAAGCAAAAAAAAAAAAAAAACAGGATGAAATGGGATGCACAATTTTCATTATTGGAGAGGGAAAGAAACTTTCTGAGTACTGAAAAACATCCCCCAAATCAGTTTCCTAACAGCATCCTTTAGCTCCTTGTTCCTCATGCTGTAGATGAGGGGGTTCACTGCTGGAGGCAACACCGAGTACAGAACTGCCAGCAAAAGATTCAGGGAGGAGGAAGAGATGGAGAGGGGCTTCAAATAGGCAAAAATGATATTGCTGATGAACAGGGAGACCACGGCAAGGTGAGGGAGGCACGTGGAAAAGGCTTTGTGCCGGCCCTGCTCTGAGGGCATCCTCAGAATGGTCCTGAAGATCTATACATAGGACAGCACAAGGAAAACAAAACACGCAACACCTGAACAACAGCAAAAGATAATGAACGCAACTTCTCTGAGGTAGGCATCAGAGCAGGAGAGCTTGAGGATCTGGGGAATTTCACAAAAGAACTGGTCCAGGGCATTACCTTTGCAGAGGGGTAGGGAAAAGGTATTGGCAGTGTGCAGCACAGCATAGAGAAAAGTGCTGCCCCAGGTAGCTGCTGCCATGTTGACACAAGTTCTGCTGTCCATTATTGTCCCATAGTGCAGGGGTTTACAGATGGCAACGTAGCGGTCATAAGCCATGATGGTGAGAAGATAAAACTCTGCTGTGATAAATGCGACAAACATAAAGAGCTGGGTAGCACAACCTGCATAGGAAATGGTCATTGTGTCCCACAGGGAATTGGCCATGGCTTTGGGAACAGTGGTGGTAATAGTGCCAAGGTCAAGGAGGGCGAGGTTGAGGAGGAAGAAGTACATGGGGGTGTGGAGTCGGTGGTCACAGGCTATAGCTGTGAGGATGAGGCCGTTGCACAGGAGGGCAGCCAGGTAGATGCCCAGGAAGAGCCCGAAGTGCAGAAGCTGCAGCTCGCGTGTGTCTGCGAATGGCAGGAGGAGGAACTCTGTGGGGAAGCTGCTGTTGGACATTTGCTGCCTCAGGGTATGGTTGGCTGTCCATGGAAGAAAAGAGAGATACAAGTTAGACTTCTCTGAGCGTAAGTTATATTTCAAAGAAAGCTCCTCAGGAAGACACAGTGTCACTTCCTTGTGAGGAGGATGTGCTCCTTCCTGGAACTCTGGGTTTTGCTGTCGAAGAGTACAATAAGGACCAGGCAAATCCTTGGTGCACTTAGGAGCAGTCAGTACTGCTTCATAGTGTCTCATAAAGGGCACCAGAAATGGACTTCAGGTGCCCAGTTTGCTGACGTAGCCTGTGCAATCTCTACAGGTGTTAGGGGAAATTAGGAGGTTCTTCACAGACATACAAATCTATTTCACTGTAATGTTCTAGGATCTTTAGTCCCTTCTAAAAACCTGGTAAGTCCCTTATAATCTCCATAATTGTCCCTCATGGCAGGAAAGTGAAAGCAGAGTTCTGAGAGTGCCTTCCCTTCAGGTAGTCCCTGCCTTGGTCTTCCCTATCAATAACCAACCCCAGAGATGTCCTGGGGGTTCTCTTGAGCTGTGAGCAGCCGGCTCCAGTGTTATGGTTTAACCCAGGTGGCAGCTAAGCATCACCATTCGCTCATCCTCCCCTCTCCCTCTCTGGGATGGGGGAGAGAAACAGGAAAATGAAGCCTGTGAGTTGAGATAAAGACAGTTTATTAAGATGGAAAATAATTAATAATAATAATAATAATAATAACAGTAATAGTGTGAATAATAATTATGTGTATGAAACAAGTGATGCACAATGCAATTGCTCACCACCCGTTGACCAATGCCCAGCCTGTCCCCGAGCAGCCGGCCCTCCCACCCCCGCTAGCCACCCCTATATATTATTCAGCATGATGTCAGATGATATGGAATACCCCTTTGACTAGTTTGGGTCAGCTGTCCTGGGTCTGTCCCCTCCCAGCTCCTGATGCATGCCCAGCCTGCCTGCTGGCAAGACAGAGTGAGAAGCTGAAAAGTCCTTGGCTTAATGTAAGCACTGCTCTGCAACAATTAAAACATCAGCATGTTATCACCACTCTTCTCATCCTAAGCCAAAACATAACACCCTACCAGCTTCTAGGAGGAAAATTAACTCTACCCTAATTGAAACCAGGACACCCAGGAAGCAGACTCCCACCAGCAGGACCCTTTCCTGCCCTGCTGGGGGGACCCCTTCCACCACAACTTCTCCCCGCAGTACCCCAGTCAGCACCCTGTAGGCTGAGTGCTGAGCCTGGTAAGCGGCAGAGGTCCTGCCCCAGCACAGAGCCCCTGGGGCACAGCAGGGACCCTGTTCTGCACCACAGCCCTGGGCACCACCACTGCACAGCCTGCAGCCAGCCCTGTGAGAAGGAACCCTCATTTTCTGTCCCTCTGACGGCTTATGTAGGTAATCATTGATCCAGGGAACATCCCTGTCCTCCACAGTAGAGAAGCCAGCACAGCCCCTGTGACATGTCCTATCAGTCGTGGGAAGTGGCAGCTATAGAAGAACCCTCTAGGATTCTGCATCTGCCTGCTCTCTCACAGACACTTACCATGTTAGAGCTCCATGTTAGAGCTGTGAAGATTTCTCCCTTTGGGAGCTCTCAGCATCCCCCCTCCACACTGCCTTTAACATCTCCCTCCCTTCTCTCAGACACCCTTGTCCCCTGCAGGCAGTGCCCCCAGCCCTGCTGCTGTGCTGTGCAGAGGAGCTGCTCCTGGGCAGAGCTGTCTCTCTGCAGTGCTGTGTGCTTGCCAGCAGCTCCCATTGGGCTCAGGAGCCAAACCCAGCTCATCAGCACAGGGAGCTCTTGACACGAGGGAACTCCAGGGGAACTGATTTTGAATCAGGCTGAAGCAATCCCTGATGTTCCCTCTCTCAGCTGGGGAGAGACATTCCCCATGTGGAATGACACAGCAGTGTCATTTCTCCTACTGGGAGAAGATTCATCAAAGAATTGCCTTGTCTTCTTCCACTTTTAGGCAGGATAGACCAATTGAAACTCCCTGATATTCAGCAAGGACAGATCCCAAGTTGTGCCTCTGAAGTGGACAACTGCCGTACCACGACACAGGTTAGGGACAGTAGAGCTTTATATAATAGAATCTAAATGGATAGCAACAAATTCAATCAAATGGAAGAGAATAGTTCAGTTGGAAGGGACCTTCAAAAGTCATCCAGTTCAGCTGCCAGACCTCCTGAGGGCTAACCAAAAGTTAGAGACTATGTATGAGGGCAACGTCCAACTGTCTGTTGAACGCTGACAGGCCTGGGGCATCAACCATGTCTCTGGGAAGCCTCCTCCAGTAGTTGACCACCCTCACAGTACCAAAATCTTTCCCAATGTTCAGTCTGACCATCCCCTATGTGCCATTCCCACACATCCTGTCAGTTTCCAGGGAGAAAATAAGATCGTCACCTCCCTCTCCACTTCTCCTTCTCTGGAAGTTGTCAGGAGCAATGAGGTCACCCTTCAGCCTTCTTTTCTCCAGACTAGACAACCCAAGTGTCCTCAGGCTGTCCTCACAGGACATGCCTTCCAGCCCACCTTTGCTGTCCTCCTCTGGATGCTTTCAAATTTACATCTTTCTTCTATTGTGGAGCCCAGAACTGTATGCATGATTCAAGGGGAGGCTGCACCAATGCTCAATATAGCAGAAGACTCACCTCTTTTGACCATGTGGGAATTCTGTGCTTAATGCATCCTAAAATGCAGCTTGCCTTCTTGGCTGCCAGGGCACCCTGCTGGCTGATGTTGAGCCTGCTGTCAAGCAGCAGTCCCAGAGCCCTTTCTGCTGAGCTTCTCTCTAGCCACTTGTCTCCCAGTCTGTGCTGGACCTGTGTCCAGCATTAGTTTATCCCAGGTGCAGCACCTGGCATTGTCTAGGTGATCCTGCTAGGCAGAGGGATTGGACTGGATTATCTTTAGGGGTCCCTTCCAACCTAAACTACTCTGTGTTTCACATCATTGCTGATCACCTAATGCTCCAATCTATCTAGACCTCTCTTCAAGGCTTCTCATCCCTCCAGGAAGTCAGTAGCATGTCTCAGTTCAGTTCATCTGAAAACTTGCTGAGGATGCATTTCATTCCTGCACTCAGATCACAGCTAAAAATGTTACGGATGGATAGTAACTCTGCAGAAACTTCCCAGGTGGGCTTTAGTTTACATTGGACAAAACAGGAGCCACTTTCAAAGCAGTCCAATGAATATTCCAGGCTGTATGAGCAGCAGAAGTGATAATCTCCCTCTGCAGAGGACTCTTTCTGCCTGAGGCAGTTGCAGCTCAAAGATGTGGTGGCACAAGCAGTGATCCACTTTGAGAAGCACCAGGCCTCTGTGTATGATCTGGGGTCTGGTTTTTGAAAAGCTATGGTGTTATGCTATTGGATACCCCATAAAATTTGTCTGTGTCGTAAACAGGGATGATAGGAGGAAACTGCTAGCAGCTGTAGCCATTGCTTCAGAGCACAGAAGGAAAGGCAGTATCCATCCAACCTCTCAAGACTTTATTGCTCCCAGATCCATTTAGATATGGAATGTAGGTGTGAAATATGCTGATACAAACATGTCATTGGAACAGTTTCTCAAACAGTTTCAAAGTGTTGGGAGGAAATTCATTTTTCGAAATGTCAGGGTAAATTTATATTCGCATAAAGGGAAAGTATCATCATTTGCTACTACGTCTCCACAGTCTATGAAAGAAGTCATGAGAATGGTTTTGTAGACAACCTTCAAAATTGTGAAGACGAAGACTTCTTACACACCAATCACAACAATGTCCTTTCTTATTCCATATTATTCCATATGGTTCAACTTTTGCCTAACATCATGCGGGGGTTGATTCAGTTATCTAAACAGAGAGGGCCACGACTTCCCAGATGTGCTGTTACTGAACAGCCAACTTTTTGGCATACATTTGGCATACTTGATTCAGTTGCCAAACTTGAATGAATTTGCCATACTTGATTCAGAGAGAGACTCTGCCCTCTTGGGGTAGCTGAAGCCCTCCAATGGGGCTGGGGAATGTGACCTTGCACTTACAGGAACCTTTCTGAAAGTTGAAGGTGGTGCAGAAGCAGGTTAGTCCAAGGCATCTGAGTTGAAACATCTGATTTCTCTACTTTGACAAGAAAGGGAAGTCTGGGCAAATGAACAAAAGTTGTTTCATGTTAGAAAAGATGATGATCATCCCTTCTGGTATCAGGGTGTATTTTGGGGGTCTTGGAACCTGCTTTGGAATGAGAAAGATAAACAAATATAATTTCTATAGGTTGAAAGCTTTCCACTTTGAAGTGGACATCAGTGGAGGCAGAATTACCATCATGTTCTGCAGAGGAATGTCATGTCTTTTATATTGAATTATGCCTACCTTTGTTTTTGGTTGTTGGTGTGTGTGTGTTTTGGCTGTGATAGAGTTAATTTACTTCACAGAGGTTCCCATGATGCTATGTTTTGCATTTGTGATGGAAATAATAGTGATAACACACCAACATTTTTGTTATTGCTAAGTGGTTCTTACATTTAGTCTAGGGGTTTTCTGCTTCTCAGGCTTCCCTGTGGTGTGGCTACACCTGGCAGGCAGACAAGCACCACACAGCTGTTCATTTACCTCCTAACCTCCTGTGGGACAGGGGAGACAACTGTAAATATAAATATATGTACATATGCATATATATATACACAAGGACTTGTGAGTTGGGATAAGGAAAATGTAGTAAGAAAGGAAGTGGGAAAGAAAATTAATGAATAAATACATGTGGCAGTTTTACCCAACTGGACATCTGAGGTCCACCACAATGGCTCTTTGGCCCCCAGTCCTCAAAGGGGAAGGGGAAGAAAATACAATGAAATTAGCTCAAGGGTTAAGATAAGAAGAAGGAGATTGCTCAAAAATCATCATTACAACAGACTCAGTATATGAAGATCAAAAAAATTTATTGCCTATTATTAACAAGCTAGAGCAGTGAGGAAAACAAACAAACAAACCACCACCACCACCACCAACAACAACAACAAAAAAAAAAACAAAAAACAAAAAACTAGTGTTAGTGTTGTCTTAATAGTACAATAAATGCGTATTTTTTATTTATGTCTCAGCTCAGCCTCAACTTTGTCTTCCAAACAAAGTCTTTTGTAGCTTATTCTGTCTTCTAAGATTTTGTTCTATGTTAAAGGAAAGATTAAAACAAACCAAACACTCTTGTAGACAGCTGTTGCACAGGGGTTTCCCAGGGCAGAGGTGTTTTAATGCAGAGGGAAACCAGATTTGAGAGGGTTTAGGAACAGTCACACTGCGTCCAGCTTTCTTGAGGTGTGAGAGGGGATTTTCACTTCTCTCTTGGTCTTGATTTTTCCACAATGTTGGCCTTGACAAACCCCAGTCAGCTCCCACCCTCCCTTCCTGGTGCCACAAGAGCAGTCACAGCCTGCAACTATCTGTGCATTCATTTCTCCATCCCTGTCTTCAGAGCACTGTGCCGCACAGTTCCCCACCACCTCTTGCCCCCAGCATCTAATGGGAGTGGCAGCACCAACAGTACTGCCAGCAGGATGAAGGAGGTGATTGTGCACAATAGGCATATGGACATAGTCGAGCACATTTACAGGAGGGCCACAAAAATGGTTAGAGGACTGGGGCATGTCTGCTATGAAGAGAGAGTCTGGGAGAATTTATTTATTTATTTATTTATTTGTAATCAGTCTGGAAAAGGGAAGGCTCTGGGGATACCTTACAGCAACCTTCCAGTACCTACAGGAGGGCTACAGGAAAGCTGAGGTGAGACACTTTATCAGGGAATGTAGTGACAGGACAAGGGGTAATTGCTTTAAACTGGAAGAGGGTAGATTTAGTTTAGATATAAGGAAGAAATTGTTTACTCTGAGGGTGTTGAGACCCTGGAACAGGTTGCCCATAGAACTTGTGGGTTGGTGCCCCATCTCTGGAAGTGTTCAAAACCAGGTTGGATGGGGCTTTGAGCACCCTGGTTTAGTGGAATCCCATGGTGGGTAGGGGAGTTGAACTTTAATAGTCCTTTCCAACTCAAAACGTTTCATGAGTCTATACTTCTACTTCAGAGCAGCTCATATGGAGCTGCATTTTTAATTTAAGACAAAAGCAGTGTTGATAACAACCAGTGTTTCAGTTATTTCTGAACCATGTCTGCACAGGATCAAGGGCTTCTCTTTCTCATACTTTCCCCTCCCCCCCCCTCCCCCTCCTTCCCACCCCCCCTCCTGCCCCAAACATTTATATTGGGGATGAACAAGACATTGTGATGAGGCAGAGCCAGGACTGGAGACCCAAAATGAGCAAATAGATGTTCCACACCAACCATCAATCCCTGAAGCCCACCATCTCCATCTGAGAGAGTTGGGATTTCTTAGCCTGAAGAAGAGAAGTCTCTAGGAGGCCCTGTTGTGGCCTTCCAATACATGGGCCTACCCACGTCTGTAGTGACTAGACTAGACTAGACTAGACAGGAATAGTTCAGTTGGAAGGGACCTTCAAAGATCATCTAGTCCAACTGCCTGACTTCTTCAGGGCTAAACAAAATTTACAGCATATTAATAAAGGCAATTTCCAAAGGTGTCTTGAACACTGACAGGCCTGGGGCATCAACCAAGTCTCTAGGAATTCTGTTCCAGTGTTTGACCACTAACAAGGTACCGAGTTATTACGTAATGCCCCATCTGAACTTTCCCCGGTGCAGCTATGTGCCATTCTTATGAGTCCTGTCATCAGTTACCAGGCAGAAGAGACCGGAACCTACCTCTCCTCTTCCCTTCCTCAGGAACCTGTTGAGAGCAATGAGGTCACACCTCAGCCTTCTTTTCTCCAGACCAGATGGCCAAAGGGTCCACAGTCTGTTGCCACAGGACATCCCCATATACCAGTGGCATTGCCCCCTTCCATTGGTTTCACAGCTGACAATGTCCCTGATCAGATAACCTCACTGAAAGAAACATCAGTGTGACTGGCAAGGACTGGTTCCCCCTACCTTAACCCCCTCCCCCAACACACACACACACTCCCATCACCCCACACCTCGTCTTCTTAACAGAACAAAAGGAGAAAGATGAGAAGAATCTATGATTGTATGAGCCTGCAGGCCAACAATTAGTGTTGCAGCTGCTGTAGACAGAAGGATTTCAGTTGCTGTGAAAATCTTTCTTCCCCCTGCATAACAACAAGTACTTGGAAGAGATGGGATGCATCTGCCTGGCAATTCGTGGGGATCCTCTCTAACAGGACAGGAAAAGATGATTCCCATAATGGACTCTTCCTTTTAACTAGGAGAGAAGATAGCACTGGAAGCAGGTGTCTCTCTCTAGCTGATAGAAGTCACCACCAGTGATTGCATCAGTTTTAGAGTCAATTCCCCTGGAGGCCCAGGGACTTGGCAAGAGCTCCCTGTGCTGCTGAGCTGGGCCGGGCTCCTGGGTCCAAGGGGAGCTCCTGGCAAGAGGGCAGTGCTGCAGAGAGACAGCTCTGCCCAGGAGCAGCTCCTCTGCACTGCACAGCAGGGCTGGGGGCACTGCCTGCAGGGGACAAGGGCAGCTGAGAGAAGGGAGGGAGATGTTAAAGGCAGTGTGGAGGGGGGATGCTGAGAGCTCACTGCAGGAAAAATCTTCACAGTCCCTGAACAGGGTAAGTCTGTGGCTGCAGGGCAGCACAGCTGTTGTTCCTGGTGCCATCTCCAGATTTGCTGGCAAATCCCTCAACCTATGGGAGCTTTCAGAAGAACTCTGAGAGTTCTTTTGAATAAGAGAATGACAAGTTCCAGAGCAGGGATTACCTACCAAAGCTGTCAGAGGGACAGGACGTGACGGTTCCTTCTAGAGGGGCTGGCTGCGGGCTGTGTAGGCAGGACTGGCCAGGGTGCAGAGCAGGGTCCCTGCTGTGCCCTAGGAGCTGTGTGCCAGGGCAGGGCCTCTGCTACCTGCCAGGCTCAGCACTCAGCCTGCCCGGGGAACTGCCCAGGGCACTGCAGGGAGAAATTGTCAGTGGAAGGAGCTCCCCCAGCCGGGCAGGGCAGGCAGGGTCCTGTTGCTGGCAGGGGGCTGCTGCCTGGGGCAGGCTGCTTAGAGCTCCAAAGCACCCCCAATACATCTCTAGGGGAGATTCTTGAAAGGGAACACCTGTAGTACCTGAAGGGAAGGCATTCTTTGAGATCTCTGCTTTCAAATTCGTGTTTTGGAGGGCAGTCAGGGGTATGATAATGGTGTTGTCAGGATTGCAGAAAGGTCTGAAACTCACAGAGCATTACACTGAAAGAGATGTGTAGGTCTTTGAGGAACCTCACAACTTCACTCCGCACCCTGTAGCCTACAGACAGCACCAGCACAACCTTCATTGTTTCTTGTAGGATTGTTGCATGTCCTTCTCAGCACTTGAAATAGGAAGATGCCTCTGGCCACTGGATGCCTGAGATCTGTCCCTGGTGCTCTTTACTATATACTGTAAGGCAGTATGGACTCCTGCTGAGCCTACAGGGTATCTCCTTTTCCCTGAGGCACTCTTTGGCAGAGAAACCCAGAGATCTGGGCAGGAGAAAGTCTTCTTCAGAAGAAGATGGAGTTAGGATACAGTCTTGGTGAGGATGTTTTCTATGAAATATGGTTTCCTTCTTGCTCAGAGAAGTCTCTGTAACATGTCTCTTTCTTTTCCTCCATGGACAGCCAACCATGCCCTAATGCAGCAAATGTCCAACAGCAGCTTCCCCAAAAGGTTTCTCCTCCTGCCATTCGCAGACACACGCGAGCTGCAGCTCCTGCACTTCGCGCTCTTCCTGGGCATCTACCTGGCTGCCCTCCTGGGCAACGGCCTCATTCTCACAGCCATAGCCTGCGACCACCGCATCCACACCCCCATGTACTTCTTCCTCTTCAACCTCGCCCTCCTTGACCTGGGCACTATTACCACCACTGTTCCCAAAGCAATGGCCAACTCCCTCTGGGACACCAGGACCATTTCCTATGTAGGTTGTGCTGCCCAGGTCTTCTTTTTCGTTGTCTTTGTTGCAGCAGAGTTTTCTCTTCTCATCATCATGGCCTATGACCGCTATGTTGCCATCTGCAAACCCCTGCACTATGGGACAATAATGGACAGCAGAGCTTGTGTCAACATGGCAGCAGCTGCCTATGGCTCTACTTTTCTCTATGCTGTGCTGCACATTGCCAATACCTTTTCCCTTCCCCTCTGCCAAGGCAATGTCTTGGACCAGTTCTTCTGTGAAATTCCCCAAATCCTCAAGCTCTGCTGCTCAGTTGCATACCTCAGACAAGTTGGGCTTCTTGTGATTAGTGTTATTTTAGCATCGGGGTGTTTTGTTTTCCTTGTGGTGTCCTATGTGCAGATCTTCAGGGCTGTGCTGAGGATCCCCTCGCAGCAGGGACGGCACAAAGCCTTTTCCACATGCCTCCCTCACCTGGCCGTGGTCTCCTTGTTTCTTAGTACTGTCACATTTGCCTACCTGAAGCCCCCCTCCATGTCCTCCTCCTCCCTGAATCTTTTGCTGACAGTTCTGTACTCGGTGGTGCCTCCAGCAGTGAACCCCCTCATCTACAGCATGAGAAACCAGGAGCTGAAGGTTGCAGTTAGGAAACTGATTTGGGGGATGTTTTTCAGTACTCACAAAAATCCCTTCAGTCTCCAGTACCAATAACAAACCCCAGTACATCCCCTTCCCAGCTTGTGTCTTAGTTGTTCTCATTGTTAAAATTAACATTAAAATTGAAATTAATATTAAAATTAAAAATAAAATTAAAATTAATTAATTTATTTTTTTGGTCATTTTGTGTGCTTGTGTTTCTTGCATTCCTACAGAAGAGTTTGGATTCCCCACCCCCCAATGAATAGGAATGAATGAACCTGTTTTGTCCAATATGGAGGCTGTATAAATGTGTGTCTAACACTGAGTCAGTGAAGACTCTCTCATGACATCTTTGTAATAAAACGGAATTACCCCAATGCCATGCCTGAATGCTGGGCTTTCCTTCCCAAATCAGTGCTAAGAAAAGGCCCAAAGAATTGCTGCCTACAAGAGTCTGTTCCTGCTTCAGGGCTCAGTATTATAGAATCATAGAGTCATAGAATATCCTGAGTTGGAAGGGACCCTTAAGGATCATCAAGTCCAACTCTTGACACCGCACAGGTCTACCCAAAAGTTCAGACCATGTGACTAAGTGCACAGTCCAATCTCTTCTTAAATTCAGACAGGCTCGGTGCAGTGACCACTATTAGGACCAGTTCTCTTTAATATCTTTATCAAAGATCTGGATAAGGGGATTGAGTGTACCCTCAGTAAGTTTGCAGATGACACCAAATTAGGTGCATGTGTTGATGGTGATTCTGTGATTCTATGGTTCTGTGACAATGTCAGTTATTACTGGAATGGTCAGTATTCTCTATGTGTGTGTGTGTGTGTGTGTGTATGTTTATTACAACTTTTTCTTATTTTTAATTCAGCTAATTTTGCACATTAAAATTGTATTATTCATCCCATTTCCATTTCAGTATCTACTTGTTGAGCATAGTTCAAAAACCCTGCACACAACGAGCCAGGCTCTCTGTGAATGTACTGCCTTCTTTGATGTCCTTCCCCTGAGACCTATTCTGGATCTGCATGGGCAGTGCCTGTGTGCACGGGTGCTGAGGAAAAGAGCCCCATCCAAGCAGCACGGCCAGGGAGCACCAGCGCTTGGTGCATGCAGAGCTGTTCTCTTGCCACTGCCGCTCTCTCCTGCTGAGCCCTGCTAGTGGGGTCAGGCCCGGCTGGTCCTGGAACTTGGTGCCAGTGTTGCTGTGGGGCTGTGCTGGGACTGCAGGCAGGGACAGGCAGTGGGCACGGCAGTGGCACAGCTGGCCCCCACTGCAGCACTTCCCTCCTAAGAGGGGATCTCCTCCGGGCACTGTCTGAAGGCTGAGGCCTTCCTGCACAGTTGCTGTCAAGAACAAGCCCAAGGAAGAGACTCCAAAGAAGCTCCGTGCCTTGTTGCTTTCCACAAGACCTTGCTGTGGTGAGAGCAGAGTCCCAGCATGGACTTTTAGGGATCTGGGGCTGGTTCACATGTTCCCTGTTAGTTGTTAGTGGCCTTGCACCTGATGAATATTTCTATTTCCTAGACACTCAGGCTCCACAGAACATGATAGTGCTGATGGTACATGAGTTTTTTTTTTTCCTTTGTTTTTTAATGTTTTATTATTATTATTATTATTTTTCCTGGAGGGAGCCAGGAGCTTCCAGGAGAGCCCAGGTGATCTGCACAGACAATATGAGCCTGGGAGACAGCCGCAGAGCGTGAGCCTGTCCAAGGTGGACTGACTAGGGCTCAAGTGCTCAATCCGGTGTGAGCAGGCAGAGGAGAGCTCTGCAGCCCCAGGGCACGCAGCAGCCCCACCAAAGGAGTCTGGTGAGTGACTTGTTGCAGCCCTGGGGCAATGGCAGTGACCCCCTGAGCTGGGTCTGCCTCCCAGACTGCCCAGCATGACCTTGCATAATGCCCCCATACTCTGGCCACTACAGGCCCCTTGCTCTGCAGAGCAGTACCCCCAGCTGTGGCTGGAGCTGGGGCTGGGGCTGGGAGGGCACTTCCCCTGAGTGTCTTCTAGGCCAGCTTCAGGCACATGGCTTCTGAATAATAACGTGATCTTCACTCTGCACAAGGAGCTGAGAGAGCACCAACAGACAGGGGGCTGGAACATTGCCTGCAAGGTCCCTCCTGCCCTAGCACCACATAGGATTGGCATGGAACTGGATCCTGTGCGTCAGAGAGGCTGGGAGTCCAGCAGCAATGCCATGGGCTGGAAGGATCACAACCAGCTCACTTCAGCTTGGGCAGATTCTCGTCCAAGAACGGGCTGTTTTGTACGTGTGGCATTACGAGGGCAGTGGTACCTCAGGAGCTCTAAGTTCAGTAGGAAGTGAATGGCTGTTAAACACCCTATGAGTTGACTTCTTTCTGAAGCAGCTGACAGGTCATCCCTTGACTTCTGGCTGGGATCTGTGCCGTTAGGCTCACATCTGCTGGTCTCCATGATAGGATAGCAGATGCACCTGCTTTACAAATAGTCTGTGAGATCCTCTCTTCCTAAGTACCTGATAGGCCCCATCGAGGAAGAGGTCTTGAAGAGGTGTTGTCGTGTCAGAGGTTTCAGCTTTTGCCTAATTCATCCTTCAGGGCTGCTTTCAGTTTTTGACACAGAGGGGGCCACTGCCCCCAGATGTCTGGGGGATCACAAAGCCTTCATGAGAGCAGGGAAAAAGTTACCCTGGGTCCATAGGAACCATTCTGGAACCAAAACATGTAGGAAGGAAGTGAACTTTTGTGGTGTTGCAGAGCTCTTGGGCACATTGTGCAGGGTGCTCCAACAGCCTTTGTGTCCTTCTCCATGCTGGTTTAGGTACTGCTTCTTTCTCAGGAACAGAGTGGCCAACAGAGGTGAGACAGATACTCTGAGTTCATGAAAGCCATCAGAAAGCTGCCCCTAAGAAAATGACTGATATGGGGAAGGCAGGGGGAACCTGGCCAGGAGAGATGTGAGATTTGGGGGAAGAAAGAGGAGCTTGGATAGCAGAAGGTAACAATTTTGGAGAGGTAAGAATATTCAGGTAATGCTGATCCCACCATAAAGGTGACTTCAAGCAGTCATGTGAGGCCATTACCCTTTTTTAATCTGTTATATTAATATCCAAATCTCAGTGCCACTTTACACCCTTACAGGAATCCACTGCTCTATTTTTTCCAAAATTAGCCAAAACTAGTCCATAACCCCTTTCCATTAGCTTTCCTCTCTTGCTCACCCTGATCCCTGCACTTAACAATAGCATTAAAATGCTCTATTTATCACTAGCCTTCTTGCAGACCTAAACAAAACCCTCAAGCAAAGAGCTTACCCTATGCTAACCACAGACCTGACACCCAAAGCAGAACACCAAACCCTCCCTCTAAACATCTGCTTAATCTCTCACCCAGAAGGGTTCACCGTAGTCCCCAATGCCATACATAAACAACTATTATCCAAAGCCTGTCTTCCTGTGCATTAACCTTCTTACCTTTAACCCTTTTCCTAACCCTTAAGTTTAGGTTCCTGTTCTCTTGGGGCAGGGCAGGAACGGTGAGATTGCTGTGAAGTCACATGGCATTCAAAATGAATGTGAGCGGACATGGATTTGATCAGCTTCTAGGCCACAAAGAGGAGATGGGTGGGAATGCTCTGATGAGCTCAGCTCTACCTCAGGATCTCCCAAACCAGCAGGAGGAATTGGCCTGTGAAAGGGACTGTGAGGTCAGTTCTGTCTCTGCAGTTGATAGGGCAGCAGCAGGAAGATGTCACAGAAAGGGACTGTGAGGTCACTTCTGTCTGAAATAGCTGACAGGTCACACTTACACCCTGGATCTGTACTTTTCAGCTGACATCTGCCAGTGGTCCTGGTAGGCCAGCAAAAGGCACCTGGTTGGCATGCTGACTGTGGGATCCCCTCTGCCCACATACCCAGGAGGACCCAGACAGATAGAAGGCCCAGATGTGGGTTGTCCTGTCCCTTCTGTTTGAGTCCATGACTGGACAGCAGGAGGCACAAGGCTTGGGTGTGTCTACAGATGCAGATGACACCAAGTTAGGTGCGTGTGTCAATCTGCTCGAGGGTAGGAAGGCTCTGTAGGAGGATCTGGATAGGCTGCACCGATGGGCTGAGGTCAACTGCATGAAGTTCAACAAGGCCAAGTGCCGGGTCCTGCACCTGGGGCGCAATAACCCCAAGCAGAGCTACAGGCTGGGACAGGAGTGGTTGGAGAGCTGCCAGGCAGAGAAGGACCTGGGAGTGATGGTTGATAGTTGGCTGAATATGAGCCAGCAGTGTGCTCAGGTGGCCAAGAAGGCCAACGGCATCCTGGCTTGTATCAGAAACAGCGTGACCAGCAGGGCTAGGGAGGTGATCGTCCCCCTGTACTCGGCTCTGGTGAGGCCACACCTCGAGTACTGTGTTCAGTTTTGGGCCCCTCACTACAAGAAGGACATCGAGGTGCTTGAGCGAGTCCAAAGAAGGGCGACGAAGCTGGTGAGGAGAACAAGTCCTACGAGGACAAGTCCTGGAGAACAAGTCCTACGAGGAGCGGCTGAAGGAGCTGGGCTTGTTCAGCCTGGAGAAGAGGAGGCTCAGGGGCAACCTTATCGCTCTCTACAGATACCTTAAAGGAGGCTGTAGAGAGGTGGGGGTTGGCCTGTTCTCCCACGTGCCTGGTGACAGGACGAGGGGGAACGGGCTAAAGTTGTGCCAGGGGAGTTTTAGGTTAGATGTTAGGAAGAGCTTCTTTACTGAAAGGGTTGTGAGGCATTGGAACAGGCTGCCCAGGGAAGTGGTGGAGTCACCATCCCTGGAAGTCTTCAAAAGACGTTTAGATGTAGAGCTTAGGGATATGGTTTAGTGGGGACTGTTAGCGTTAGGTCAGAGGTTGTACTCGATGATCTTGAGGTCTCTTCCAATCTAGAAATTCTGTGATTCTGTGATACACAAGAAGCTGCAAGGCCAGCAGCAGGACCATGGTTTGGAAGATGCTGGTGAGACGACTTCTGTCTGGTTGGCTGACAGGCCGCAAGAAGGCCGTTGGGTTGCGATGCCTACTTTAGGAGTGGTTTCCACCTAGACTGAACTTTCTTTGGTAGTAGGAAAGAACAGGAGAGAAAAACTTGCCAGAAAGTGCACTTTGGAAGGTTGGCACTGGCCATGAAGAGGAAGAAATGTGTTGAAGAATGGCTCAAAGAGCAAGGGCACGGGTCCCTAGAGCAATTGTACAAGCAAGGCAATGAAAATACAGAGTTTATAGCCATGGAGTAGGCCGGATGAGAAGCATTCTTGTGAAATACGCAAGAAGCAGTCAGTCCTTCAGAGAGAGATAAACAGCTGGATCTGAGTCCCGGGAATATAAGGAAGTAGTTTATACGCTGTAACTGCAAATAGGAGGAACAGTGTTTTTTGCAACACTTCTCGGCTTAGCCAATAGGATATTGACCAGTAGGCATAATTATTGCTGTGTGTATAAATATATGGACATCTGTGCAATAAAGTTGAAGCTTGTATTACAACTCATATTGAGTTGATTTGCTTCCCTGCGCCGAAATTGGAGGATCCCGCACCCGCAGAAATGTCCCTCTAAGAGCTGTGCTGTGATGCTAGAGGTCACCCAAAGAGTGTCTTTGATCAGACTATGGCTTTGTGTTTGAAGGAACAGCTGGTGAGGGTTGACGAGACATCAGTGAAACCACGGAAATGCCAGGATGAAAGCAAGGTGGTGAACATAGATGGGTGTCTACAGCATTCCAGGAAATAAGGCAAAGTGTGGGGCAGCATAGGAAAGTCTAGAGAGGCCAAAGAGGTGGGTGCTGTCAAGAAGAGAAGGCCCCAGCAGACCTGACGTTTTTGTCCCCTTGGATAGAGCTTATGAGGAGATGAAAGTCATTGCAAGGAGGCTTATTGCTTTCTTGAGTCCCTGTGCAGAGGCAGGGAGGTGTCATACCATTGTTCTTCTTGAGGCAACACACTGCCCACCATAGACCCCAAGCAAGAGCACAGAGACAGACATGGGACATTATGTTCCATGTCTGTCTCTGTGTCCCATGCTGTGCAGGACATTCCCTTCCAGTGGCTGGAGTCAGGACCTGGCCCTTTTACTTCAGCACAACAAACCCAGACTTTTCTCAGCAAAGTGCTTTGCCTATCTGGAATCATGGCCTCCAATTATCTGCCCTAACAAGTCCCTGAAGAGAATCTCTTGGTAACGGCCCTCAGTGGGGCCCATTAATACTCCAAGTCACTGCAATTTTTCCTTCTGACTTTACTTTCTCAAGCAGTTGCATCATTCTCCTCTCAGTATCTGACATTCACAGACTGAGCACCAAAATCCACCATGGAACTCATTAAAATGCAGAAACACCTAAGGAACCATGTCTTCCATAGTTTTATTCAAGTCTTCAAGACTAGGACAACTAATTGGGGAGTTTTCATAGTGTAGTTAAGGAGGAAGATTTCAAAAAACACCTAATAAATGTCTCCTCTCATTTTAAAGGGTGAATTTTATTGCATTTCAGTTTTGAGCATCTTTATTCAATTGATATTAATCCAGGGCTTCTCCAATGGAGACATCCATAGGGAGGGAAAGCAGCCTTTTGAGGCCTGACAATGTACGGACAACCTTGCTCCTCACCACCCCAACCCTGACATTTCTCTCACTGGCCACCTGGTGCTTGCATCACTTTTCCTTACTCCACACTTCTGCACTGAAGTCTGCAGCTGGATGTCACAGCCCCTTTGCACCAGCTCCCACCTGCTTTCCTTAGAGACCTGGCTGCACACAGAAGGGTTTTTCCTTATTATAAAACAGGCAGGAATAAACCAGGAGCAATTTTCTAAACAGCAAAACAAGCTCCTCATCTTACATGTCTCCAGTCAGATTTCTCTTCCCAAAAGCACGACTGTAAATTATTAGTCAGTATTTTATACTGACTGATAGGAAATTCTAGGTATTAAGTTTAGTATTATTCTCTATGTTGTTAATTCAGTGATAAAAGATGAGGAGCTTGCTACAGAAACGATTAGGCAGACTGTTAATCGATGGGCAAGCTTGAAATCAATAAAGCTCAAAGCAGCAACTGGGTCAGTGAGAGTGGTCTGAATGATCAAAGAGTAAGGGGAGGGCAAAACAGGAGAACCATGGGAAGTGCATAGGTCCAGACAGGCAGCTAGAAAGGGGACATTCAATATGGATTGTTTCTTCATAACAGGTGGAAGTGCCTGGAAGATGAGGGAAAACACCATGATAGAGAAAACAATGATTGAGTTGATGGAGATGGCCAATGATGGCCATGATGGAGAAAGCAATTTACTGGTTGTTCTCTGGATACCCAGTACCCCGAGCTGGTGGAAGGGGATGGGGAGCAGGATGTGGCCCTCAATATCCATGAAGAACTGGTTGGTGACCTGCCACGGCACTTGGATGTGCACAAGTCGATGGGGCCGGATGGGATCCACCCATGGGTACTGAGAGAACTGGCAGAGGAGCTGGCCAAGCCACTATCCATCATTTGTCAACAGTCCTGGCTAGTAGGGGAGGCCCAAGTTGACTGGCGGCTAGCAAACATGACGGCCATCTACAAGAAGGGCCGGAGGGCAGACCCAGGAAACTACAGGCCAGTCAGTTTGACTTTAGTGCCAGGGAAGCTCATGGAGCAGATTCTCTTGAGAGTCATCATGCGGCACTTGCAGGGCAAGCAGGCGATCAGGCCCAGTCAGCATGGGTTTATGAAAGGCAGATCCTGCTTGACGAACCTGATCTCCTTTTATGACAAAGTGACGTGCTGGGTGGATGAGGGAAAGGCTGTGGATGTGGTCTACCTTGACTTCAGCAAGGCTTTTGACACCGTTTCCCACAGCATTCTCCTCAAGAAACTGGCTGCTCTTAGCTTGGACTGGCGCACGCTTTGTTGGGTTAGAAACTGGCTGGGTAGCCAGGCCCAAAGAGTCGTGGTGAATGGAGTCAAGTCCAGTTAGAGGCCAGTCACTAAGTGGCGTTCCCCAGGGCTCGGTACTGGGGCCGGTCCTCTTTAATATCTTCATCGATTATTTGGACGAGGACATTGAGTGCACCCTCAGTAAGTTTGCAGATGACACCAAGGTAGTCATCAGATGACATCAAGGTAGTTTGTCGATCTGCTCGAGGGTAGGAAGGCTCTGCAGGAGGATCTGGATAGGCTGCACCGATGGGCTGAGGTCAACTGCATGAAGTTCAACAAGGCCAAGTGCTGGGTCCTCCAACTGGGGCGCAATAACCCCAAGCAGAGCTACAGGCTGGGACAGGAGTGGTTGGAGAGCTGCCAGGCAGAGAAGGACCTGGGAGTGATGGTTGATAGTTGGCTGAATATGAGCCAGCAGTGTGCTCAGGTGGCCAAGAAGGCCAACAGCATCCTGGCTTGCATCAGAAACAGTGTGGCCAGCAGGGCTAGGGAGGTGATCGTCCCCCTGTACTCAGCTCTGGTGAGGCCGCACCTCGAGTACTGTGTTCAGTTTTGGGCCCCTCGCTACAAGAAGGACATCGAGGTGCTTGAGCGGGTCCAGAGAAGGGTGATGAATCAGGCGGGGGGTGTGGAGATCAAGCCCTACGAGGAGCTGCTGAAGGAGCTGGGCTTGTTCAGCCTGGAAAAAAGGAGGCTCAGGGGCGACCTTATTGCTCTTTACAGATACCTGAAAGGAGGCTGTAGAGAGGTGGGGGTTGGTCTATTCTCCCACGTGCCTGGAGACAGGACGAGGGGGAATGGGCTTAAGTTGTGCCAGGGGAGTTTTAGGTTGGATGTTAGGAAGAACTTCTTTACCAAAAGGGTTGTTAGACACTGGAACAGGCTGCCCAGGGAAGTGGTGGAGTCACCATCCCTGGAAGTCTTTAAAAGATGTTTAGATGTAGAGCTTAGGGATATGGTTTAGTGGGAACTGTTAGCGTTAGGTCAGAGGTTGGACTCGATGATCTTGAGGTCTCTTCCAACCTAGAAATTCTAGAAAAATCTAGAAATTCTTTGTGATAGATTGGTCACTTTTACCAGATACGCTTTGAAGGTCCCTTCAGACTGAACTATTCTGTTCCATTTGGTTCAATTTGTTTGGATCCTTTTAAATTCTATTCTATAAACCTATACAGCCCCTAGCCTGTGTCACGGTAGGGCAGTTGTCCACCTCAGAAGCAGAAAAGGGGTTTTGTCCTTGTTGGACATCATGGAGTTTCAATTAGCCTATCCCTCCGACACTGTTATTATTGGAAAAGGGAATACTGTGGGGGATTGTATTGAATCCAGGTAAATGAGACCCACTTCTCTCCTTTCACACAGAGATGTGGTCATTTCATCCTAGGAAATATTGCGGGTGGTCAGGTATGGTCTACCCTCACTTTCAGTCACCTTCTTATCAATACTCCAAGCAATGAGATCCAAGAGGACATGCTCTGGAAAAGACTCCTCAACCAAAGTAATACTAAGCAAGCTTTAGCTTCCCAGCTCATCTCGTGGACCTTCTTGAAATCTGCATGCAATTTTTGCAGAGGAATGTTTTATGGCAATGAGCTTTTCTGCCTTTCAGGGCTACTGACAATGAGATCTCCACTAACAGCCTCCTGAACAGGCCCAGAAATGCTGCTTTGAGGTCTGGCATGTGAGTCCTCTATCTCCTTCCTTATGTCCCTCAGCTCTGACATCAGGCCAAGATGTTTCTTTTCCTTTGGGAAGCCTGGTAACAAATTTCCAAAACTCCACGTGTGCAAAGGCTTTGTTTGAAGCCAGAGACATGCTGGAGTGGACAGCAGTTGGGAACGTACAGTTGAAATGGGATGCCAACTGAGAGAGCAAACCCTGCTGTCCCTAAGGACAGAGAGAATCAGAGCTGGGATGCCCTGGGCAGGCCTGGCAGGAAACAGATTTGCTGCCAGGTGTGTCTCTGCAGCCCCTGAAGGCCTCTGGCAGAGGTGAAGCTGATCTCCAGGAACAAGCAGCTGCTGCTGACAGGCACTCTGTGAAAACTGTTGGCTTGTTCAATGACATCAAGAGGCTGAGTAAAAGTGGAGGGAGGGAGCAAACTGTCTGCAATTGCTGCCTTGGTTTTCTGCCATGCATTTGCTCTGGATGGGGAGGGCTTTCCTTCCCAGGACCAGTGCTGGCCCTTCCAGCCACAGGTAGTTTTGTGTGAGAGGAGGAGTGGGTTTTGCTCAGAGAAGTCTGCCTTACTTGCCACTTTTATCTTCTCTTAGTGCAGACGTGCATGCCCTGAGGCAGCAAATGTCCAACAGCACCTTCCCCAACAATTTCCTCCTCCTGCCATTCGCAGACACACGCAAGCTACAGCTCCTGCACTTCGCGCTCTTCCTGGGCATCTACCTGGCTGCCCTCCTGGGCAACGGACTCATCCTCACAACCATAGCCTGTGATCACCGCCTCCACACCCCCATGTACTTCTTCCTCCTCAACCTCTCTCTCATTGACCTGGGCACTATTACCACCACTGTTCCCAAAGCCATGGCCAATTCCCTGTGGGAAACCAGGGCCATTTCCTATGAAGGTTGTGCTAGTCAAGCCTTTCTGTTAGTCTTTTTCATCTCAGCAGAGTTTTATCTTCTCACCACCATGGCCTATGACCGCTACGTTGCCATCTGCAAACCCCTGCACTACGGGACAATAATGGACAGCAGAACTTGTGTCAATATAGTAGCAGCTGCCTTGGGCAGTACTTTTCTCTATTCTGTGCTGCACACTGCCAATACTTTTTCCCTCCCCCTGTGCCAAGGTAATGCCCTGGACCAGTTCTTCTGTGAAATTTCCCAGATCCTCAAGCTCTCCTGCTCAGATGCCTACCTCAGAGAAGTTGGGCTTGTTGTGGCTAGTGCTGTTTTAGCATCAGGGTGTTTTGTTTTCCTTGTGCAGTCCTATGTGCTGATCTTCAGGGCTGTCCTAAGGATTGCCCCAGAGCATGGCTGGCACAAAGCCTTTTCCACTTGCCTCCCTCACCTGGCCGTGGTCACCCTGTTTCTCAGTACTGTCTTTTTTGCCTACCTGAAGCCCCCCTCCAGGTCCTCCTCCTCGCTGAATCTTGTGCTGGCAGTTCTGTACTCAGTGGTGCCTCCAGCAGTGAATCCCCTCACCTACAGCATGAGGAACCAGGAGCTTAAGGATGCAGTGTGGAAACTCATGACTGTTTTTCAGAAGTGATAAATTGTCTATCTTCCTTCTCACATTACTCATAATATAACTCATTACAGGTGAGATGTATTTTTATTTTTTTTCTCATTTTGCTTTTCATTTCTTGTGATAATATTGTCCAAAAAGAAATGATTTGTTCATCTTCTTCCATGTAAACACCCACCTGTCTTGAGTGACTCTAAGATTTGGTGGAAACAAGGTGTATTTAAAGTGTGTTTGAGATATATTTAAATAAAAGGAAGGACCTGCAGTGACTTGCTTGTCTGAGATCCTTCCTCAGACACCTGTGGTGGAGCTGCAGGAACACTTGGCTGTGTACAGAGGTGGAGGGGGAAAGAGGCCTGGCACAGGAGCACTGCCAGGGAGCTCCAGGTCTTGGTTTTTCCTGTCCACAGGCAGGGACAGGCCAGGGGCACTTCTCTAACACAGATGGCTCCGTACCAGCATCTCCTGCATAAAAGGACACCTGCTCGGGGCAGTGCTTGAAGGCTCAGCTCTTCTCCCAAAACTGCTCTCATGGATATTGCAAAAGAATGGAATTGAAGGAGGCTCCCTGCTTTGTTTGATTCCTTGTGGGTTTATGAGGATGAGATCAGTTGATCACACAGAATCAGCTTTTAGGCAGGGAGGGCTTATTTTGGTGTTGCCTGCATGGATATGGTGACTCTACCAGCCTGTGTCCACAGCATGCAGTAGGTGTGAAGGCAGGCAGGCATCTTTCTAGAGGGAAGTGGAAGCTGCCAGAAGAGCCCAGGGAATCATCAGGGACAGTGTGTGTCAAGGAATCAGCGGGGCATGGAGCCCACAGAGCATGAGCGTTTCCAAGGTAGAGCCACCCAGAGATATTATGCAAGATCTGGGATGGAACAGGCAAAGGAGAGCTCTGTAACTCCAGGGAGGGAACACAGCAGGCATAGGAAAAGCAGTCTGGTACGTTATTTATTACACATCTGGTAAAATTTCATAGACTGGATCTACTAAACCACACGAAAACATCCCTTGACATTGGAAATGATTTGGACTTGGTGATCCTTGTGGGTCCCTTCCACAAGAGGAAGGTGAAGAGGTGAGGTAATTTGCAGATGGCAGCAGCAGAGGCACTGCCACAGACCTCCACTTCTCCATTTGATGCTTTGGGGTCTGATGTGTCTGAAGCTGATGAGTTTGGTTGTGTGGGAGACCTTCTGATGCCTAAGCTAGTTGACAGGCAGAGTACCTGAGGTGCACTGGAATACCCGCTGGTGCTCCTGGGTGGGCTGGGAAGAGGCCTCCTGAGCACAACAGCTCCTTGTAGCCATGTGGATGCTGGCTTTGAGGTCATTTGTGTCCCAACCCCTGCCTGGCCAACAGTAGGGAGGCAGAGCCTCTGAGGTCATAAAGGCCCTCAGAAAGCTGACCCCAACAGGGTGACACAAGTGGGGAGGCCAGGGGAAAGCTGGGTGAATAAAGGTGGGAGATCTGGGGGGAGAGAAGAGGGGTTTGGCTAAGAGAAAGGAAAGATTTTGAAGAGGTAAGAGGGGTTCAAGAAAGGCTGATGCTTATGCGACACTCACTGGGAAAATATTCATGTTATGTCCTGGTAATATTTCTAACTAGTAACCCGAAAATCTAGTGCTATCCTAAATGCTCTCTCTCACCCTGAAAGGCATTCACTGCTCTAATCCTGAAACTCAAATCCTACCTTGAAGTCAAACCCCAGACACATTACCCATTGAACAGCACAAATTTTCCCCTAATTGTGAAGCATTTCTGAAGAACAATTTGAGTTCTCTGCTGTCATATCTTACATAATACCACCTCCGTAGGTATGTGAGCTCCACAAGTAGATGTCTCCAGAGGTTTATGCTCTTGCTGGATTGTGTTAGGCTGTGTGATAAGAAGCACATCTGCACACAAAGTGAAGGCCCGGGCAAGTAATAGCAGGAAGAGTAATTCAGTTCATGTCCTGTCCTGGCTGGTTGCAGACCCATCACAGGAGAGTCCACAGCTCAACAAGAGCCCATCTGCATGAGCCCAGAAGAGCACAGAGCACATTGGCAAGTGGGAACCCAAGTCACAGGCTCGTGAGGAAACAAGATCTTGTCCCAGCTCCTTCCAGGGCTACTGTGGAAGGGCTGTCATCCCAGTGTCCAGGCAGAAAACCCTTCAAGATGAATCAATGGCAGCAGCTCTCCGCATCACCATTTGGACTAAGGGGATTACTGCCAAGGGCTGTAGGTCACCTAATGGTTGTACACAGGGGTAGAGTGCAGCAGCTGGACTAGAACCAGGTCATCAGAGTGGCCATGCAGTCAGCAACAGGAGAGATGGCAGTGTGTGGACTCAGTGGACTTATGTATGTGAGTGTGTGTGAGATTGGGGTGGTGTATGCCAGGAGCTACAGTGGGGCTGCAGCAATAGGGGCTCATATGTCCAATTGCCTTCAACTGCACAGACTGAGAGCCAGGAACTTGTCCTGGGCAGGCTGAGTATTTGATCCCGGCTGCTGGCAGATCTACCTTAGACACACAAACATGCACGTGTGCACACTACCACTTTGTATTTCCCACTGTCAGGCCTCCTTCCTGCTCTGCCAGAGAGGGAATCAGGATAAGACTTCTGCTGTTTGTGGTTGTGTGAATGCTGAGTGTGCCTGCCTGCATTCACCTGTGTCCTGCCACGTATTGATGCCTATGTGTTGTGTATGTGGGCTTGCATGTGAGTCTCCCGGGAGTGCATGCTCTGCCCATCTCAGCTTGGACTGAGGGGCAGAGAGCTGCAGCAGCCTCAGCTCCCTCAGGCTGCTGAAGAGGGCTCTCTGTTGGATAGAGTTGTGCGCCTGCTGGGCAAAACAACATCTCTGTATATGACATAGATGTGGCAAGGCTGAAAGGAATGGAAAAGCTAAGCGGGTTGTGGTTCATAGCAAGCTGAATATGAGCCAGCAGTGTGCCCTGACAGCCAGGAGGGCCAACTGTATCCTGGGGTGCATCAAGCATGACATTGCTAGTCAGTCAAGGGAAGTGATTGTCCCACTCTACTCTGCACTGGTGTGGCCTCACCTCAAGTACTATGTGCAGTTCTAAGCACCACAGTACAAAAAGGACGTGAAACTGTTGGTGGACGGATCATTGTGTGTTCCTTCCAACTTGGGATATTCTATGATTTTCTGATTCCAGGCCATCAAATCCACACAGTGCAATAAACATGATGTCCCTTCCCTCCATCTGGCTGGAAGCAGGGTCCCTCTAGCCCTATTCATAGTAGTTGTCAGTGTGTCTCAGGGACTGTAATGGAAACAGGAGCAGCTGTTTTCTTAGAAGGCCCCCCTTTGGCCATTGTTTTTCCCTACAACTCACATACCCATGCCTCTAGGGTCAAGGCAGATTTCCCATCCCATTTTCTCATGTTCTCTCCATGGTCATGCAGGTAAAACCATGGGGTGGCACGTGGTGTGTACCCACCATATCCCCTTTCCTGAGAAGAGCAGAGGCTGATGACAAGCTTGACACGAGCCGACAGTGTGTGCTTCCATGCCAGAAGGCCATCTGCATCCTGGGCTGCATCAAAAGAGGACTGGCTATCAGGTCGAGGGAGGTGATTGTCCCCCTCTACTCCGCTCTTGTGAGGCTCCACTTGGAATACTGTGTCCAGGTCTGGGGCCCCCAGCAGAAGAAGAATGTTGAGGTGTTAGCAGGTCCAGAGGAGGGTCATGAAGTTAATCAGAGGGATGCAACACCTCTTTTACAAAGAAAGGCTGAGAGAGCTTGGGCTGTTCTGTCTACGGGAGAGAAGGCTCTGGGGGGACCTCATTGTTACCTTTCAGTACTTAAAGGGGGCTCATACAAAAATGGAGAGAGACTCTGCTCAATCAGATAATGACAGGATGAGAGGGGAAAGGTCTCAAACTAAAAGAGGGGAGATTTAGATTGCAGGTTAAGATGAAATTCTTCACTCAGAGGGTGGTGAGGCACTAGAATAGGTTGCCCAGAGAGGTTGTGGATGCCCTGTTCCTGGAGGTGTTCAAGACCAGGCTGGCTGAGGCACTGGGTAACCTGATCTAGTGGGTGGCATCCTTGCCCATGGCAGGGGGCTTGGAACTGGATGATCTTTAAGGTCTCTTCCTCACCAAGACATTCTTTGACTCTATCTTTCTATGATCCAAATACTTCTTGAACACTGAAAGTCATGGGACATCAACCAGGTAACTAGAAAGCCCATTCCAATGTTTGACCACCCTCACAGTACAGAATATTTTCCTAATGCCCAGTCTGAACAGGCCCTGGTGCAGCTTTGTGCCTTTCCCACATTTCCTGCCATTGGTTACCAGGGAGAAGAGATCGGCACCCCACTTCTCCACTCTCCACTTCTCCTCCTAAGGAAGTAATTGACAGCAATGAGGTCACCCTTCAGTGTTCTTTTCTCCAGACTACCCAACAGTCCACAGGCTGTCTTCATAGGACATGCCCTTTTCCCTTCGTTTCCCATCTAAAAAGTTCCTAATCACATAAGCTCCCTGGAGCAAACATTTTCTCTGTCCCATGCTCTCACCAGTCAGTGTGACTGACCAGGTCTGGTTCCCTTCACTGCCTCCTTTATCACTTGTCACTCAGGTTTGTGTCCCTGGACACATTGTGCTTTCTCCCCAGGAAGTAGCCAAGCACCACACACACACAGCCAGTCTCTCCTTCCCCCCTGCTTAAGAAAACAGGGGGAGATAAGCAGGCTATGGGGAGAGACTCTTTATCAGGGAGTGTAGCCGTAGGACAAGGAGCAACAATTAAAAATAATAAAAAGAAGCGAGTCACTGGAACAGGTTGCTCAGAGAAGTGGTGGATGCCTCATCTTCCCTTAGCAGTGTTCAATGTCAGGGTGGATGGGACCTTGAGCAAAGAGGTCTAGTGGCAAGAACACTTGCCTGTGGCAGGGGGATTAGAACTAGATGGTCTTGAAGGTCCCTCCAGATTCAGAGAGTTCTATGATATGGTGATCCTGCAGGCCAGAAATTGGTTGTGTAGCTTATGTAGACAGAGGGATTTCAGTTTCTATGAAAAAAATCATCTCCCTGAGTATCAACAAGTCCTTTGAAGAGATGGGACACAGCCTGCCTCTCACTTTGTGGTTGTCCGGTCTCACAATGGAAGAAGAAAATATAATTCTTATGCCAAACTCTTATTTTCAATTAGGGGAAAAGACAACACTGGAAGTAATTGTCTATCCCCAGCTCAAAGAAGAAAATCAGTGATTGCTTCAGCCTGTTTCAAGGGGGAGCTCATCAAGGGGGAAGAGCTCCCTCTGCAGCTAAGTTGGGCCGGGCTCCTGGGCCCAAGGGGAGCTCCTGGCAAGAGGGCAGCACTGCAGAGAGACAGCTCTGCCCAGGAGCAGCTCCTCTGCACAGCACAGCAGCAGGGCTGGGGACACTGCCTGCAGGGGACAAGGGTGGCTGAGAGAAGGGAGGGAGATGTTAAAGGCAGTGTGGAGGGGGGATGCTGAGAGCTGACTGCGGAAGAAATCTTCACAGCTCTAACGTGGTAAGTGTCTGTGTGAGGACAGGCAGGTGCAGAATCCTAGAGGGTTTTTCTATAGCTGCCACTTCCCATGGCTGATAGGACATGTCACAGGAGCTGTGCTGGCTTCTCTAGTAAAAAGGACAGGGATGTTCCCTGGATTACTGATTACCCGCCTAAGCTGTCAGAAGGACAGGACGTGAGGGTTCCTTCTCACAGGGCTGGCCACAGGCTTTGTAGCCAGGGGTGCAGGCAGGGGTGGCCAGGGCTGTGGTGCAGAGCAGGGTCCCTGGTGTGCCCCAGGGGCTATATGTCATGGCAGGGACTCTGCCACCTGCCAGGCTCAGCACTCAGCTTTCCTGGGGAGCTGCCCAGGGTGCTGCAGGGAGAAGCTGCATGTGGAAGGAGCCCCCACAGAAGGGCAGGGCATGGCAGGGTCCTGCTGGTGCCCAGGGACTGGTGCCTGGTGCAGGCTGCTCACAGCTCTACAGCACACCCAGGGCATCCTTGGGGAGATTCTTGACAGGAAAGACCAAAGCCTGCACTACCTCAATGACTCTGTCTTGAGAGTCTCTGTTTTCATTTTCCTGCTGTGAAAGACCATAATGTCAATGATAATGGATAAGTTTCTGGTGGTCGTTAATGTACAGTGTAGGGAAGTTCTGACCCTTCCAGAGTCCACTGACAATTAACCAGGTCTCTGTGGCACACATGCAATGAAACCCAGATCTCCAAACAGGAGAATGCATTCTTCACAGAGAAGGGGCAGTATATTATGTTGCATAGGTTCTGTAAAATAAGATTTAGGTTTTGCTCTCTAACTTCCCACTCTATTTTCCTCCATGAACAGGCAAACATGACAAGAGGCAGCAAATGTCAAACTGCAGTTTCCCCACTGAATTCCTCCTCCTGCCATTCACGGACACACGCGTGAGCTGCAGCTCCTGCACTTCGGGCTCTTCCTGGGCATCTACCTGGCTGCCCTCCTGGGCAATGGCCTCATCCTCACAGCCATAGCCTGCGACCACCGCCTCCACACCCCCATGTACTTCTTCCTCCTCAACCTTGCCCTCATTGACCTGGGCTCGATCTCTACCACTGTCCCCAAAGCCATGGCCAATTCCCTGTGGGACATCAGGGCCATCTCCTACGTTGGTTGTGCTACCCAAGCCTTTCTGTTAGTCTTCTTCGTTTCAGCAGAGTTTTCTCTTCTCACCATCATGTCCTATGATCGCTACATTGCCATCTGCAAACCCCTGCACTATGGGACAATAATGACCAGCAGAACTTGTGTCAACATGGCAGCAGCTACCTGGGGCAGTACTTTTCTCTATGCTGTGCTGCACACTGCCAATACATTTTCACTGCCCCTCTGCCAAGGCAATACTGTGGACCAGTTCTTCTGTGAAATCCCCCAGATCCTCAAGCTCTCCTGCTCAGATGTCTACCTCAGAGAAGTTGAACTTCTTGTGGTTAGTGTCAATGTAGCTTTTGGTTGTTTTGTTTTCCTTGTGCTGTCCTATGTACAGATCTTCAGGGTTGTTCTGAGGAACCCTTTCCAGCAGGGCCACCACAAAGCCTTTTCCACGTGCCTTCCTCACCTGGCTGTGGTCTCACTGTTCACTTGCACTGCCTTTTTTGCCTACCTGAAGCCCCCCTCCATGTCCTTCTCCTCCCTTAATCTTTTGCTGGCAGTTCTGTACTCGGTGGTGCCTCCAGCAGTGAACCCTGTAATCTATAGCATGAGGAACCAGGAGCTTAAGGATGCACTGTGGAAAATGATGACTGGAGGTTTTTCAGAAGCAATAAATGAACTGCTTTCTTCTGCATATCACTCATAGTGTAACTCATTACAGGCCAAGCTGTTGGTTTTCTGAGTGTGTGCATTGATTTTTTTTTCTTCTGCTTTATTTATGATAATGTTGTCCACAAAGAGATAACATTATTCATTCCCTTCCATTTCAGTGTCTACTGGTGTTGGGTGACTCCAAGAGTTGGTGGAAACAAGGAGCCAGTCTCTCTGTGTATACTAATAAAGAAAGAAACCTGCAGTGACTTGCTTGCCTGAGAGACTTCCTCTACTTCCTTGGAGATCTGTGGTGTAGTTTCAGGGGCATTTGGCTATGTTCAGTGGCGGAGGAAAAAGGAGTCGTGGCACAGCAACACTTCCAGGGAGCCCCAGAGCTTGGTCTGTCCCAGGCTGCTCTGACTTTCACCTCCCATGCTCTCCTTCAGAGTCCTTGTGTTGCTGTGAGGACTGATTGCTCTTGTTAATTGCTCACTGTGCTGCTCTGTGGCAGTCCTGTGTCCACAGGCAGGGACAGGCCAGGAGCACTTCTCTAACACATCTGGCTCCGTACCAGCATCTGCAGTGCAAAAGAGGATCTGCTGAGGGCAGTGCCTGAAAGCACAGCTCTTCACCCAAAGTTGGATATTGCAAAGGAATAGACTCAAAGGAGGCTCCTTGCTGTGTTTGTTTCTCTGTGGACTCAGGGAGAAAAGATCTTCTGATTACCCAGGATCAGCTTCTAGGCAGGGAGGGCTGATTCTGGAATTGCCTGCTGGTGCCCAGCACCCATAGAAACGGTGACTTCACTGGCCTGTATCCAGAGCATGCAATAAGTGTGAAGGTAGGCAGGCATCTTTCTGGAGAGAAGTGGGAGCTGCCAGGAGAGCCTAGGAGTTGAGCAGGGACAGTGTGTTCCAGGGAGTCAGCAGGGCACGGAGCCCACAGAGCATGAGTGTGTCCAAGGTGATTAAGTGACTCAGAGATAAAATGCTAGATCTGGGATGGAACAGGCAAAGGAGAGCTCTGCAAATCCAGGGAATACAGCAGGCCTAGGGAAAGCAGTCTGCTGAGTTCTTTGTTATACCTCTGGTGAAATTTCATAGACTGAATAAAGTGAACCACCCCAAAGCATATCCTGACATTGGAAATGACTTGGACTAAGTGGTCCTTGTGGGTCCCTTCCAGCTCGGGCTATTCATGCTGTGCTGTTCTGGGAAGGGGGCTCGCCGGGAGAGGGGTGGGGGGGCTGAAGGCTGCCAGGGGGAGGGGAACCTCCTGTAGATGGCAATAGAAGGGACACCGCACTGACCTCTACTCCTCCATTTGCTGCTTTGGGGCCATCCCAGCCTGGGCTACTCTGCTGGGCTGGGCAGGGCTGGTGTTGTGGTTTCAGCCAACCAGCAGCTAAGCACCACACAGCCGTTTGCTCACCTTCTCCCCTCCCTCACTGGGACGGAGGAGAGAATCAGGAAAATGAAGCCTGTGGGTTGAGATGGAGACAGTTTATTAAGACAGGAAAATAATAATAATAATAATAATAATAATAACAACAATAATCATAGAATCATAGAATATCCTGAGTTGGAAGGGACCCTTAAGGATCGTCAAGTCCAACTCTTGACACCGCACAGGTCTACCCAAAAGTTCAGACCATGTGACTAAGTGCACAGTCCAATCTCTTCTTAAATTCAGACAGGCTCGGTGCAGTGACCACTTCCCTGGGGAGCCTGTTCCAGTGTGCAACCACCCTCTCTGTGAAGAACTTCCTCCTGATGTCAAGCCTAAATTTCCCCTGCCTCAGCTTAACCCTGTTCCCACGGGTCCTGTCTCTGGTGTTAATGGAGAAAAGGTCTCCTGCCTCTCGACACCCCCTTACGAGGAAGTTGTAGACTGCGATGAGGTCTCCCCTCAGCCTCCTCTTCTCCAGGCTGAACAGGCCCAGTGCCCTCAGCCGTTCCTCATACGTCTTCCCCTCCAGGCCTTTCACCATCTTCGTAGCCCTCCTCTGGACACTCTCCAACACTTTCATGTCCTTCTTGTACTGTAGTGCCCAGAACTGCACACAGTACTCAAGGTGAGGCCTCACCAGCGCAGAGTAGAGCGGGACAATCACCTCCCTGGACCTACTAGCGATGCCGTGCTTGATGCACCCCAGGACACGGTTGGCCCTCCTGGCTGACAGGGCACACTGCTGGCTCATATTCAACTTGCTGTCTACCACGACCCCCAGATCCCTCTCTTCTAGGCTGCTCTCCAGCATCTCATCGCCCAGTCTGTACGTGCAGCCAGGGTTTCCCCGTCCCAGGTGCAGGACCCGGCACTTGCTCTTATTGAACTTCATGCGGTTGGCGATCGCCCAGCTCTCCAACTTATCCAGATCCCTCTGCAAGGCCTTTCCACCCTCATTCGAGTCCACAACTCCTCCAAGTTTGGTGTCATCAACAAACTTGCTCAAAATACCTTCTATTCCTACATCCAGATCGTTTATAAAAATATTGAAAAGTACCGGCCCTAAAATGGAGCCTTGAGGTAATATGTTTGAAAATAGTGATGCACAGTGCAGTTTGTCACTACCCGCTGACCAATGCCCAGCCTATCCCCGAGCAGTCCGACCCCCCCACCCTGGCTAGCTACCCCTATATATTGCTTAGCATGACGTCAGATGGTATGGAATACCCCTTTGGCCACTTTGGGTCAGCTGTCCTAGGTCTGTCCCCTCCCAGCTCCTGCTGCACCCCCAGCCTGCCCGCTGGCAGGACAGAGTGAGAAGATTAAAAGTCCTTGGATTAGCGTAAGCACTGCTCTGCAACAATTCAAACATCAGCATGTTATCAACACTCTTCTCATCCTAATCTAAAATGTAGCACCCTACCATCTACTAGGAGGAAAATTAGGAGGCACCCTAAAAGACATCCCTCACTCTGAGATGAATCTGCTGCTTTGATCCCCAATCTCAAATCCTGCTTCAAAGCCCAACCACAGCAACATCACCTATTACCATTATTTTTTACATATTGCTCTCACTAATCCCTAGTCTTTAATCACCAGCATTAGAATATCATCCCATAACAAAACATATAATAAAACCCTTACCAAAAATCTGGCCGATACCCTTAACACTGCGTGGGTGATTTGGTGCTCAAAGCAGAACACCAAAGCCTCCCTCTAAGGCTCTGCCCAATCCCTAAACCTGAAAGGCAGGATCTAATCCCTAAACATTAATCCGAACATCTAATCCTCAAATTCCTCACTGCTGCACTCTTATCACAAAACTGAAGTGGTTTGGCCATATGAGGGTTATCAGGGCTTGAGATGACCTGGAGCAGTCACCTAGTCTTGGAGGAGGCAGGCGAGGTGACATGGATCTGGCCAGGTCATAAATCTAAAGAAAAGATGGATGGGGATGCTCTGCTGAGGTCAGCTGTACCTCAGGATGTCAGGAGGCAGCAGGAGGCCCATGGCTGTGCAGATGGGTGTCGGGGCACTTCTGCCTGAGGGCCTGATGTGCCACTTAGAGACATGTGGCTGGTGTATGTGTGTGTCATTTTAACTGTGAGCCACTGACATGCAGCTAGAGCAAGTATTGATTTCAATGTCATTCCTGTTCTAATACCTAACAGAGCTTGAACATAGGTATCTCTTGCCTATCAGAGAAGCTGAAAGGCCATGAGAAGGTGCATGCTTTGGAGAATGAAAACAACCTTGCTTTTATCTTGTTAGATGCTAGGCCTCAAGGAGGGTGCCAGGTTTGTACGTTCTTATAGAGCAGTCTATTTTGCCTTAGAAACTCCAAATCCAGTAGGAAGCAATGGGCTTTGGTGGAGACTCCGAGGTCACTTCTGCCTCTGGAGCTGATAGGCCAGAAGCAGGAACATGGCTGGGCAAGGCACTGGGAGGTCCCATCTTTCTGGAGTAGCTGCCAGGTCAACCCTTGCCTCCTGGCTGGCAGATGGGCTTTTAGGCTCACATCTCCCACCTTCTCTCACAGACCAGCAGAAAGCACCTCTCTGGCATGGTGCTTGTGTAATGCCCTCTGCCCACATATCTGATAGGTCCATTGGACCTGGTTGTGTGTTGTCAAGTCTCTTGTGCCTGAGTACATGACTGAGGAACAGCAGGCATGTGGCTTGGTTGTGTCTATCTGAGGAGCTGAAATCCTAGTAGGAAGTTCACATGGCCTGGAAGATCATGGTGAGGTTCCATCTGCCTGATCAGCTGACAGGCCAGAGAAAGTCTAATGGGTTAGGGTGACTGTGTGAAGGTTAGTTTCTGAGATGTTGCTATAAGGTAAGGGAATGTGTTATAGCGTGTGAGGTTACCTGGAGGGAATCTGTTATCAGTCCATGGGTTTATGTTTCAGGGCACAAGTGGAGAGGGAACAGGCATCAATGAAGGTATGGAAAGGTCCAGGTGACAACAAGGTAAGAACGCAAGATGGGTATTTGTAGCCTGCAGGAAAACAGAGACAGGTTTGGTACATCATAGAAAAGCCAGTGGTGGAGATTGCCAGAGCACTGGCAAGGCAAGACTTAGCCAAGAAAACCAAGGTCTTTGTCCCCAAGGCAGGTCTCTCTGTCTCCAAGGCCTAGGAGGAGACATGTTGTCCTCTTTGCACTGGGGGGGCTTATCTCTTCTTTGCACCTTCTGAGTGAGGCCAGGAGGTGTCACACCACTGTCTTTCACTTGGCACTGCATACCCCACATCCCACTGCCCGAGGAAGAGCCCAGAGACGCAGGTGAGGACAGGACCTCTCTGCCCAGGGCAGGCAGCAGGCCTTGGCCTTTCTGCTTGATGAAACAAAGAGAGCATTTTCTCAGCCTCAGAGCCACCTGCACAGGGCCTTGGCCTACCTCTAATCATGGCCTCCAATTACCTGCTGTAAGGAGTCCATGGGGTTTTGTTGGTAATAGACTTCAGAGGGACCATTCAGTGCGTTGAAGGACTTTGGGGTGTGTCTTCTAACTTTGGTTTTCTGAGAGATCTCATCAGTCTCCTCTCAGGAGCTTCTTGGACTTGGCACAACTACTCTTGTCTAGTAAGACAGAAAAGCCCTAAGAGTCTCTTAAGGGGGTCTGGACAGGTAGAAGTTTGACACTGTATGACAGCCTTGCTGCTCATCTCCTTGCAACATTTTTCTCATTTTACTCCTAGGACTTCTGTCACTTCTCCTGACATCAGGCTTCTCCACTGAAGTTTGCACCTTATATCTCCTTTGCCCCAACTCCCTCCTGCTTCACTTAGAGAACAGGCTGCACAGAGGTAGAGAAGGATAATTCTTAATTGCAAGCAAACTATAAAAAAGTATGATGAAGCTTAATAATCAATAAAACATACTTCTCAATTGTATGCTAGCTCCAGGAAGTATCCAACGAGGTTCACCTTCCAAAATGGATAGTCTTATCCTCTTTTTTTTTCTTTTTCTTTTTTTTTTTTTTCTTTTTGCAGTATATAGATGTGAAAAAATATGTGAAAACAGTTTCAGAATTGCCTAAAGACACCAATAGAATACATAAAGGAAGTAAAAGCTATGAACTTATGAACTCCCTGAGGCTTAAAGCAGCAGCTAGATCATAGCATGACAGAGTCATAGAATCTTAGAATCAAAGAATGATACAACCTCAGAATGATTTGGGCTGGAACAGGATTCGAAGATCATGGGCAGAGGCATCTCTCACTACATCAGGTTTCTGAAAGGACCTTCAACCCAGCTTTCAACACCTACAATGGCGAGGCATTCAAAACTTCTCTGGGAAACCTGTTGAAGTGACACACTATTCTCATCCTAAAATCTTTCCTCCTTATATCTATTATATATCTACACCCTTTCAGTTCAAAACCATGACCCTCTGTGCTGTCACTACAGGCTCTAATAAAAAAAATGCCTTTCTCATAAGCCCCCTTGAAATACTGAAAGGCAGCAATAAGATCTCTCTGGAGCCTTCTCATCTCCATGTTGAACAACAGCTACACTCAGCCTTTCTTTGTAGGAGAGCTATTTCAGCCCTCTGATTATTGCCCTCCTCTGCATCCACTCTAACAGGTCTATGTCTTTCTTGGACTGGGGGACCCAGAAAAGGATGCAGGACTGCAGGTGGGGTCTCACAAGACCAGATAGGAGGGGAGAATCACCTCCTTCAGCCTGCTGACCTTTCTTCTTTTCATGCAGCCCAGAATATGATTGTCTCTCTCGGTTGCAAGAGCACCTTGCCAGCTTATGTCCAAATCTTCAAACGCCAATACTCTGATGTCCCTCTCAGCAGGACTGCTATCACTATTTTCATCTCCCCAATCTATATTGATATTTTGAATTTCCTTGACCCAGGTGTAGCACTTTGCACGCCTCCTTGTTGAACTTCAGGAGGCTGATACAGGCCCACCTCTCCAGTCTCTCCAGGTTCTTCTGAATGACACCCCCTCCCACTAGCATACCAACTGCACCGCTCAGCTTGGTGTCATCAGCAAACTAGCTTAGGGTGTACTCAGTCTCACTTTCCGTTTTGTTAATGGAGATATTAACAGTTTTGGTCCAAGCATAGGCCTCTAAGGGATAACACTCCCATTTTAAGAGAGAACACTCACATTTTCAGTTGTTCATTAAGCCATTGACTCTTTGGACATGGCCATCTGGGCAATTCTTTTGTCCCTCTATCAGTCATTCCAGCAAACCCATATTTCTCCAGTTTAGTGCCAGGAATGTTGCAGGGGACCATATGAAATGTGTTACAGAATTCCAGGTAGATGACAACAGAAGCTCTTCTTTTGTGTGATAAGGAATGTCAAAAAATAGAATATAACCACTTAAATCTGTCATGTGAATAAATACATATATGCATGTAGTTATATAAATATTGCTTGCTAATAACTTAAGGCCTATAAAAATACATATAACATTTACTACAATAACTATCATATACCTTTGGTGTAGTATATCAAAGAATATTCCCACATTTGAAGAATAAAAATGGCACCTTAACTGAGTACCTGATACAAAACAAGTACTTTCAGTGAACATTCCAGAGGTGAGCAAATAAAGCTTTTTCTCTGTTCTGTTCCCCATGTCTCAGAGGCTTCCTTATAAAGAATCTGGTTTGCTCAGTGCCAGCTGACAACATCCTTGCTCAACACAGAATTGAAACACAGGGCTTCTTTAGCCCACCGGAGATAACAATTTTAGGACTGTCTGCTTCTCAGCTTTCAGCAAACACAACCCACTCTGATCCTTGCTCAATGAACTCTTTGGTTGATGAGGATATTTCTCTGTAGGATTGTGGAAAGACCACATTTTTCTGATGTCTCTAGTTTATGAGCTGAGATTTTCTTCAGATGAGACAGCTGTGTGGGAGGTAAGAAAAGGAAAGGAGCTTCTCTCCATCCCCACCATGGACAAAGGCCCAGATACAACACGTACAACCAAGTTTCCAAACTGCTCAGCTGATGCAGCCCACTGAGGTCCTTGGCAAAGGTATTTGATGTGAAGGGAGGGGTCCGGTTGGAAGACAGATATGATATAGATGAGAGTCTGTAGATAAAAATAGATGGGATAGTCTGGACATTGGTTTCTTGGGACATTTATAATGCCTTTGGTTATCCCTAACGTCTGCATGGGTCAGAGGACCATGACATAGGCCTTCAAGGTGACTGTCCCCCATTGCAGTGGCTGCAGGTGGTACTGAAGAAATGGACTGGGAGAGCTGATGTTCACTTCCTCTCTTTGCCTCTTCCCTGAACACCACTACCAGGATGAGGAGTTCATGTATCAGGCTGGGACATGGACTCCATGCACCTACATATCAGCATGAGGCTCCCAAGGTAGACTAGGATGCATGTCTCTTGTTCTTTGCAGCAACACCAACACAAACAACTGTGTCCGGGAGGTTTCCCTCTCCTGCCTTTCTGAGAGATTTCATCAGCCTCTTCTCTGGAGCTGAACTTGATAACTTGTCAATAACTACACCTTGGGGCTTATTGAGACACAGAAAGGCCTAAGAGTCTCTTAAGGAGGTCTGGACAGGTAGGAGAAGTTTGACCCTGTAGAGACAACCTTTCTCTGAACCTCTCAACCTCGCACCATTTCTCACACCATTTCTCCCTAGCACTTGCATCACTTCTCCTGACATCAGACTTCTCCAAACTTGTCCTGTCAACAGGGACCCTGAAAAAAAAAAAAAAAAAGAAGTTTGTCTTTCTCATAAGCTCCCTTGAAATACTGAAAGGAATCAATAAGTTCTGTCTGAAGCCTTCTCTTCTCCAGACCGAACAACCACTACACTCTTACACTCTTAGCCTTTCTTTGGAGGAGAGCTATTTTTTCCCTCTGATCTTTGCCCTCCACTGTAGCCTCTCTAACAGGTCTGTCTTTCTTGCACTGGGGGACCCAGAAAAGGATGCTATACTGCAGGTGGTGTGTCCAGAGAGCAGAGTTGAGGGAGATCACCTGCCTCAACCTGCTGTTCCCTCTTCCTTTCATGCAGCCCAGGATGAATGGCTTCCTGGGCTGCAAGAGCACCTTGCCAGATCATGTCCAAGTCTTCAAATATCACTACTACCATGTCCTTCTCGGCACAGCTGCTCTCAAACCATTCATCCCCAAAACTATAATGATAGTTGCTATTTCCCTGACCCAGGTGCAGCACCTTGCACTTCTCTTTGTTGAACTTCAGGAGGTTGACACGGGACCACCTCTCCAGTCTCTCCAGTTTCTTCTGAATGGCATCCCCTCCCACTGGCATACCAACTGCACCTCTCAGCTTGGTGTCCTCAGCAAACTAGCTTAGGGTGTACTCAATCTCACTCTCCATATTGTTAATGAAGATACAAATAGTATAGGTCCCAAAACAGACCTCTAAGGGATGCCATTCCTTATTCATTTCCACTGGACCATAAGCCATTGACTACAACTCTTTGGCTGTTTCCATCTTTTGTCCAACTAACAGTCAATCCATCAAAACCATGTTCCTCAAGGTAGTGGTAGGAATGTTGCAGGAAACCATGTCAAAGGCTTTACAGAAGTCCAGGTAGATGACATTAGTAGCTCTTTCCTTGTGTGATGAGGAATATCAAAGAACAGAACATAACAAAATAATTCCTTTACATGTGTAAGAACATATAAGTTTGTAGTTATATATATTTTGTGCTATCATGTCAAGGCCTCCAAAGAATATGTTTAACATATTTCTATATATCTCTAATATACTGAAGACTATCATAAACACTTGGTGTAACGTATCAAACAACATTCTCACATTGAAGGAATAAATTGGCACCATGAAGGAGTACCTTAATCAAAGCAATTATGTGAAATGAAATCTCCAGGGATGATTAAAAATAAATAAATAAAAAATAAAAGCTTTCAATCCTTTTTATACCCCAGGTTTCTGAGGCTTCCTTACAAAGATCCTGGTTTGCTCAGTGCCAGCTGGCAGCATCCCTGCTCAACACAGGAGAGGAGAATTGAAACACAGGGCTGCTTTAGCCCACCAGGGATCACAATTATAGGATATATACGATGTGGATGACAGGCTGTGAATAAAAACAGATGGGTTAACCTAGATATTGGTTTCCAGGGCCATTTCTGATACTTCTGGGTATCTGAAAACTCTACATGGATCAGAAGAGCATGGCATAGGCCTTCAAGGTGACTGTCCTCCATTGGCAGTGGCTACAGGAGGTACAATAGACATGGATTGGGACAGCTGCTATGCACTGCCTTGCAGGTTACAGACAAAAGAATGCTCCTCTTCCTTGAATATCACCACCAGGATAAGGAGTCCATGTATCAGGCTTGGACATAGACCCCTTGCACCTACGTTTCAGTGTGAGGCTCCCAAGTTAGACTGGATGCATATCTCTTGTCCTTAGCAGCAGCAACACAAACAAAAATGTCCACTGGGGTGTCCTGTTATGCATTTTCAGCTAGGGCAGAGGCAGATGAAATGCTTCTCCTGCAGTGGAAGTCCAACATGCGGGAGGAGTCATGGGCATGCTGCCCTGGGCTACTAGAAGAGGCCCCTATGCACCTCCCATGCTGGAAAGAGGAATCGTGTCTGTAAGGAGCTATGGATTCCTCTGCTCCCTTCAGCCTCCAACAAGGCAAGGCCTCTCTGTCTCAGAAGAGCTGAGGCTTTCTACATCCCAGCTCCAGATGTGCTCCTCTGGCTGCATCTCAAGATTTTACCCAGTATACTGGGTCTGGCTGGACCCAGTTCATTTGGATAGATTTCATTTACTCTGAAGTATCTAGTGCTATGCTGGACCTCATTCTCAGCAGCAATGAGAGGCTGGTGTGGAATGTGAATCTGAAGGGCAGCTTTAGCTGCAGTGACCATGAACTGGTGGTGTTCACCAACTGTCAAGCAGGACAAAGGGCACAGAGTAAGCTCCCAACCCTGGACGGATTATGACCTCTTCATTGTTCTGTTTTGTAGAGCATCATGGGACAAAGCCCTGGAGACAAAAGGGTCCAGGAATGTTGGCTGTTCTTCAAGGATCACCTCCTCCTAGCTCAGGAATGATGCATCCCAGCAAAGAGGAAGTCAGTCAAAAATGACAGGTGATCTGCATGGATGATCAAGGAGAAACTGACCAAAGTCAATTACAAAAAAGAAGGTGTAGTGGGTTAACATGGCAAGGGTTTTTTAGTGGGGGACTTCAGGAGTAGTTTCGTTTAGAAGAATCCAGAAGCTGTCCCATGTTAGATAAGGGGCTTGACACTGTCCAGAGCCAAGACGATAACTGATGTTGTTTGTGCCTTTCTGAGATCATACTTAAGAAAGAGGAAAAAAAATATATAAAAAAAAAAAAAAAAAGAAGAAGAAAAAAGAAAACTGCTGCTCAAAAGCAGCTGGGAGAGAGAGGAGTGAGAAACAGCCTTGCAGAGGCCAAAGGTGGTAAAGAAGGAGGGGGAGGCTGTTCTCCCCCCTCTGCAGAAAATCTGCAGCCTGTGTTGAGGACCATGGTGGAGCAGGTTGTCCCCTGCAGCCCCATATATAGCACGATGGATCATGTCTCCATGCTTCAGCCTATGGAGGAGACCATGGTGGAGCAGGTGGACCTGCACTGAAGGAGGCTGCGGCCTGTGGAAGACCCCTGTCAGAGCAGATACCAGGACGGAGCAGTAGGCTGTGGAGAGAAGCCCAAACAGGAACAGGTGACCTGGCAGAAGCTGCTACCTGTGTGGGACCCAGATTTGAGCAGTTTGCTCCTGAGGGATGGACTTTGCGGTACGGACCCATATCTGGAGCAGTTCTTGAAGAGCTGCTGCCTGTGTGAAGCCCACTCAAGATCAGTTTGGGAAGGACAGCATCCCGTTGGAAGGACCCCACGTTGGAGCAGGGGAAGAGAGCAGCAGAGAGGAAGCTCTATAGACTGACCACAGCCCCCTTTCCCTGTTCACCTGTGCTGCTTGGGGGGAGGAGGTGGAAGAGGGTGGATGGGGAAAAGTGCTTTGGGGTTTCTTTACGTTGTTTCTCACCTCTCTAGCTTGTTAGTAATAGGCAGTAAATTTTACTATCTATCTCCTTACTCTGAGTCTGTTTTAACAATCACAATAATTGCTGAGTGATCTCCCTGTCCTTATGTCAACCCTTGAGCTCTTTGCACCGTATTTTCTCCCCTTTCCTCTTTGAAG